>NC_084592.1:22577500-23183333 GCF_033807715.1 Cololabis saira | reverse complement strand
AATTAATCGTGTCATTTTGGCGAAATTTATGCAATTCCTTCGGCAGTTAATATGGCCCGAACCGTAACGTGCACCCAGGTGTGTTATACATCAAAATGTGCGTCTCCCTCCTGCGACAATGCGCATTACTTTTCTCAGTCAAAAGCGTTACCGTGGCGACGCTAGAAGCCAAAAAGTACGCCCACCCTTCATCTGATTGGTTCAGACAGAAAAAACTTTGTGCCTCAAGCCCCACAATACGGTTTGACGTACATGCACGGAAATCGCTACACACTTGTATCATGTCGCAACTTAAAGAAAAGTCTCTTGGCGCCATGGCCGAAACCGAACAGGGAGTCAGCCATTTTGAACATTTTGAATTAATCGCGTAATTTTGGCGCAATTTTTGCCATTCCTTCGGCAGTTACTACGGCCTGAACCGTAACGTGCACCCAGGTGTGTTATACATCAAAATGTGCATCTCCATCCTGCGACGACGCGCATTACTTTTCTCTTTCAAAAGCGTTACCGTGGCGACGCTAGATGCCAAAAACCGCACCCCCCCTTCATCTGATTGGTCCATATTTGATAGTTCCTCAAAAGTCACCAAATTTTGCACGCAAGCCAGGCCTGGCGATAAATTTTATATTCCATGGTTTGCATTAATGGGCGTGGCAAGATGGCTCAACAGCACCCCCTAGAATACTTTTCTCTGCCATAACTTTTGAATGGTTTGACATAAAGACTCGTGGGTGGTGTCATCGGACTCGGTATTGAGTACTTGACCTTCTTTGGCCTGAATTAGCCCCGCCCCTTCTTCTGATTGGTCGATATGTGATACTTCTGATTTTCTGCAATAACTTTTGAATGGTTTGACATAGAAAGTCGTGGGTGGTGTCATTTCTGATATGCTTATGGGGGGCAGTGCCAATGAGTGCGAGGGCCCGTTCATCGCTGCTTGCAGCTTTAATTATTATTATTATTTATTTTTTTATATTTTACCAGGTAAGTCCCATAAAGATTATGAGATCTCTTTTTCAAGGGAGCCCTGGCCAAGACAGCAGCATTCCAAATTCCATTAATTACAATAATCACAACAATTATTAAAGCTGCAAGCAGCGATGAACGGGCCCTCGCACCCTTGTGCACGTTCGGGCGTGCTGCATTGGAAGCACTTGTATGACTTGCATGTAGATGTCTTCAGGCCTGGACATTTAGCGGATGACACCAGCCACGACTGTCTATATCAAACCATTCAAAAGTTACGGCAAAGTAGAAAGTAGGAACTATTAGATATCGACCAATCAGATGAATAGGCGGGGCTAATTTGCAGCAATTATGTTCAAGGACTCAAAACCGAGTTCGATGACACCACCCACGACTCTTTATGTCAAACCATTCAAAAGTTATGGCAGAAAATCGGAGCATATCGACCAATCAGAAGAAGGGGCGGGGCTAATTAAGGCCAATGAAGGTCAAGTACTCAATACCGAGTCCGAACGCTTTTGACTGAGAAAAGTAATGCGCGTCGTCGCAGGATGGAGACGCACATTTTGATGTATAACACACCTGGGTGCACGTTACGGTTCGGGCCATATTAACTGCCGAAGGAATGGCATAATTGCGCCAAAATTACATGATTAATTCAAAATGGCCGACTTCCTGTTCGGTTTCGGCAATGGCGCCAAAGAGACTTTTCAATTTCTTTAAGTTGCGACATGATACAGGTGGGTTTCGATTTTCGTGCATGTACGTCAATTCGTATTGTGGGGCTTGAGGCACAAAGTTTTCTAGGGGGCGCCGTTGAGCCATTTTGCCACACCCATTAATGCAAACCATTAAATATCAAAATTTGATATAATAATTTTTCACCAGGCCTGGCTTGCGTGCAAAATTTGGTGACTTTTGGGGCATGTTTAGGGGGGCAAAAAGGCCCTCCTTTCGTCGGAAAAAGAAAGAAAGAAAGAAAGAAAGAAAGAAAGAAAGAAAGAAAGAAAGAAAGAAAGAAAGAAAGAAAGAAAGAAAGAAAGAAAGAAAGAAAGAAAGAAAGAAAGAAAGAAAGAAAGAAAGAAAGAAAGAAAGAAAGAAAGAAAGAATCGATTACAATAGGGCCTTTGCACTGTAAGTGCTCGGGCCCTAATTACAACCATTAAAACAACCATTGAAGAATATACAACATGCAATATAAAATCCTAATTCCTGATACCGGTATATGAAATCATACATAAATCCTTTATTTGTTGATTATATATTGAAAACATAAAAACCACCAATTTTCACTTTAATGATTTCTAAATAACAATTTCTTGTCATTATGAAAACATTGGGTAATTTTATATAGATTTTTATTTCACTATGTTTGAACAACATGATATGGACAAGAGTGAAGATATTGCAGTATAACTTAAAGGTTTTAAACCAAATATATTCCTTCAAAAATGTAGTGTTATCCATTACTTTCCAAAGCTTGCGGTGAAGTGCCTACAGGCAGCAGACAAATTTCATGGAAAACCCTTATAACTGAAGGGAGACACAAAACAAATGCTGATGTCTCCATATATGACACTGCTCAAGCTACATTTTTCAAATTTTTAGCTGAGCTGTGATGACTCTTGATATCTTTTTCTTGTTGGTATGAGAAAGAGCCCACAGTAACCTTTAAAAGTGTGTCGTTTGTTGCAGCAGAGTAGGCAGGAGTATCCCTCACAAACTAGTCATTGCTTCTATGAAATAGTGCAGGACATTTTCTTGGTAGGGTTTGGGTACGCTTTCCTTCAAGGGAAGGGTCACAGCAAATCATAACAAAGATGTAATATATCCCATAATGAAACATATAGCCTGATGTCTAGATGGGAGCACTCCATCCACTGGGCTTCATGACTTAATGGCAATTTAGAAATGAATATGACATTACCTTTGATGATCTTCACATGATAATAATAAAGAGTTAATAATATTAATAAACCATCTGGTCTTCACCATCACCTAAAGTTAGGTAAGTAAACATCAATGTCTAAACATAATCTCTTGACAGAAACATGGCAAAAGTGCGAGAGCAGTGTGTGAAACAAACGCAAACCAAACGTCATTACTGCTTCCATGGAAATTAAAGCAGCACAATGTAATTTTCAGCTTTTGTTGAGTTTGGCGGCTCCTTTGGACAAAAGCGATAGTGCTTTACCAGAAAGACACTACATTTTCCATGAGCACCAGCGCGTACTGCTGGAAAACTCCTGTGCCCGTCGCGTGCATTTGTTTTGATAGGGAATGAAGACGGGACGGACTTTCAAAACTACTTTTCTGTTTCACCAAGTGAACAGACGGAACGCAAAAAAAAAAGATGTTAAACTGCTGGAAAGGAACTGGAATTTACCGGGATAGCTTAAACAAGGGAGCCAGGGAGCGGTATATGGAGAAAATAATGATTATTAACGGTTTGGGTCCATATGAAATCCCTATCAAAGAGTGGAGCTCCGATGAGGATTTACTGCCGCAGTTCTGCAGAACCGACGTCTTAGGCTACATTGTTTAGGAGTGTTTGGCAGCTGCTTTGGTAAATGTTTGACTCGCCATGTGTTTCAATAAATTTGTATAATAGTACAACATACAGTACATCTTTTGTATCCCTCTTACTTCTCTTTTCTTTTTTTTTGACTGCTATATTATGCGGAAGAGGCTCCGAGGCATGAGCAATATTTTTGTTTTCCTCGTGAGATTATTTTTTTCCTCTGCAGCTACAAATAGAGTTAATATTTTTTCCTCAACAAACTAATTTTATCTGAAGATTGGGGTTAATCGCACTGCAGAAAGCTGGCCAGCAACTGCGTTTAGCTGGAGAAGTGGGGAATAAAACTTGTGTTTTGATCCGACCCCGGTCTGTGTGAGTGTTTGTTTGTGGTTTAATAAACCCGTCTTTTGATCCGACCCCCATCTGTGTGAGTGTTTGTTTGTGGTTTAATAAACCCGTCTTTTGATCCGACCCCCATCTGTGTGAGTGTTTGTTTGTGGTTTAATAAACCCCTGTTTTGATCCGCCCCCGGTCGTTATGAGTGTTTGTTTGTGGTTTAATAAACCCGTGTTTTGATCCGACCCCTGTCTGTGTGCGTGTTTGTTTGTTATACTGTGTGGAAGGTTATGTTTGGTCGTTACAGCCGCGTTCCAACCGAGCCGACGACTCTTTTACTCCTTTACTCTTTTACTCTGTTATCTCAGATACTTGGCCGGCCTCCGTGGTTCTGCCTCCGGTGAAAAGTTAAACCATTAGCAATCTTTTCCCCACGTCTGTTGTGTGGAGCTGCTGCAGCCACAACACAGCAACGGGTTACCAGCTTCTGCGGAGCTGCGCTCCAAGCCCCGCCCATTTTCGTCTCGACTACGAATCGGGAAGGAGGGTGAAGTGACGTATGCCGTAAAGCAGTCAAAGCCGTAAAAAATTGTAGTTTTTTAGTGTGGCAGGGTTCCTACCATGCTCCTCAAAGTTACATAGTGCCAGTGAAGGCGATACAGACCACTCAGACCATGACAGAGGTGTCATTAAACCTGTTGGAAGTTGATGTACCATCACAATGACTCTGGAAATATTATATTAAGGTGGAAAAGTTACAAAGTACTGCTTTAATTACAATTAATTAACTGGACATCAGCAAGGTTGACCATCTGAATTAAAGATAAAATTGTATGTATCATGTGAAGCAATTTTTCTGCTTGAGCAGTGATGGATCTAGACTATTTTACTATTTTACATGAGGGGGGGAAGTCTAGACAGGATGGTGTGGGACAACATCTGCACAGTGTGAGGAAATTCCAATGTGTATGTAAACTTCTTTTTGCTGCTCCTTGGAGGGTTTTGGAGAACATCTTTAAATTAGGTTGCACTGGTACCTCCCTACGGAAGAGTATTGAGGTTACTGAAGAAAAAGAAAATACAATTCTGAGCAAGGCCATGGGAAGACGATTTGGGTTGGGGGTGCTGAAGAGAGGTTTCCAAATAAATAAAAGACAGCGATATACGCCTACAATTTACTAAGGCTAATGTAAAACAGATATTGTAGACAGGTACCTTAACATAGTGGTGGGTTCTCAACCTACTCAACCTACTTATCTCAACTCATGACATAAACAACAGCTTGTATTTGTAGCAAAAAATCAAAACCAAGCACTTACCGAGCAGCTGCAGTGCAGTTAACCCTCCTCCAGTACTCCAAACATGGACTGATGCTCAGTCATGGATATAAAATCTTTCATGTCTATAGCATAAACAGTGTCTTTGTGGACATTCATCAGCTCTTCTGTGTAATAGTGAACCGTAACCATGTTTTTAATCTCCTCAGACTGGACAACGAGCGCTCCAATGAGGCCGCTGATGTTGGCAATCAGTCTATCTATCTTTAACGATTCATGCCACCAAGCACAGCTTAATAACCACAAAGCACAACACGTTTTGAAAATTATTTGTCATTATTAAGAAACTGTATTAAACCATCTATATTGTGTATACAACAAAATTCAAAATTTTTGAAAACAATTTAAGACTTTTATTGCATTTACTCAACAGGTTTTTTTGTCAACTGGCAGTGGTGCTATGACACACTGATCCAGTTTGCGTACCCTACGGCGTAGGCTCTGCGTCGGTGTAACGCAGTAAACGGCTGTCAAGAGCAGAGACCATTTATTTAATAAATAGCTTGGAGGACAGATTGTGGATCATCTGTAGTTCTGGGTCGCACGTTAGACGTCAGACTCAGAGCAGATTTGTTGTTGTTTTGGAGCATAATGTGACGTTCGAAAACGCAAAACTGCTCTCTGTCTCTGTCTACACGCATCTACATAAACGGAGTTTTCAAAAATCTTCACTTTGCCCGGAGTTTTTTTTAAACATTCGTTTATTTGCGTTTTCATGTGGATGACAGGTCCAAACGTAGGAAAATATCTTCGGTTTAGCAGATACCCGGCTACGTGTGTACGGGGTCTGCGCAGTCAGATGGGGCAGCTGTGGAGACGTCTCCCTGGTGCTGCGTCATATGACCCGGTGTTCGAAAAAAAAAAGCGTTTGTAGGAGCTTGGCTAAAATCAGCCACTTTTTCCTCTGAATACGTGCCCTTATGTCTTGTAAAACATATTAAATCCTACATTAACTTCTCACATAGTCATTTTCACATAAGGTCAGGTATAATTTTTGAAAAAATTCTAACCTGCAATATGCTCTTTAGTGTATATTTTACAGGCCTTGAATATCTTAAAAACAATCTAAAGCTGTTTTTTTCTACATAAATCTGAAATTCAGCCTGTGGGCCATGTCTCTAGTTTTACCGCTTCTAACCTCCTTCTCGATGAGGGATTTTCACCACAGTTATTTACTCCGATTCCTCATCATTTAATTTCTTATGTTACAAGACAAATGAATCATGTTAACTGTAAAGAAATAACAACACTGAATGTTCATAAATGGCAACTTTATTGTTAAAAAAAATAAAAGAACATAAGTTGTATATAAATAACATTTATGCACTATTGCTGGCTCAAGGAAGTACCGTGCATCTTCTGAAGGTGTCGTTGAACAGCTTCAGGTGCTTGGAAGATCTGAAACCATAAAACAGAAGAAAAATGTATTACTAATAGAGCTCCGTAACACGGAGTAACACCGGAGCTGAGCTAAATACTTAGCCCATGCAAAGATCATACTTGTAGACAAATATAAATAACATTTACGTCACTTACCGCTGACTCGTGTGCAGTTGCCGGGTCCCTGCTGTTGGTACTGATCCTTTTATGAGGGTAAGTGTCGATGCAAAACCTAATTTTAACTGTCCCTCATTGTTCAAACAGCCAGACGATTCCCCGCTTCGGAACAATGGCGGAGGCTCCGGCCGGCGGAGTTAGTTGTGGGCGTGGTTTCACGCAGCGGAGGCCGACCTATGGAAATCTGCGCCTGTCGTTACATAACGACAGGCGCAGATTCTGAACGGCTCGTAAAAGTCACATGACACTGGATGGCTCAGCCAGGCGGGGTGACCAGACACTGCAGAATTTGGCTGCTTTCCTCCTTCTCTGAGTTGGCAGGCTGAGAGGAGACAATTTTATATATGTTAAAGCAAGAAAAAACACATGTTTTTCATAATAGGTCCCCTTTAACCCTAATACTCTTCCGTACATCCCTTTGCATTTTGATATGTCTGAAAAAAATTTCAAATAAAATTAAAGCTGCAAGCAGCGATGAACGGGCCCTCGCACTCACGTCCACCGCCCCCCATAAGCATATCAGAAATGACACCACCCACGACTCTCTATGTGAAACCATTCAAAAGCTATGGCAGAAAATCGGGACAACCAATCAGAAGAAGGGGCGGGGCTAATTCAGGCCAATGAAGGTCAAGGACTCAATACCGAGTCCCATGACACCACCCACGACTCTTTATGTCAAACCATTCAAAAGTTATGGCAGAGAAAAGTATTCTAGGGGGCGCTGTTGAGCCGTTAGGCCACGCCCATTAATGCAAACCATGAAATATCAAATTTATCGCCAAGTCTGGCTTGCATGCAAAATTTGGTGACTTTTGGATAACTATCAAATATGGACCAATCACATGAAGGGGGGGCGCGCCTTTTGGCGTCTAGCGTCGCCACGGTAACACTTTTGAAAGAGAAAAGTAATGCGTGGTGTCGCAGGATGGAGACGCACATTTTGATGTATAACACACCTGGGTGCACGTTACGGTTCGGGCTGAATTAACTGCCGAAGGAATGGCATAAATTTCGCCAAAATGACACAATTTATTCAAAATGGCCGACATCCTGTTTGGTTTCGGCCATGGCTCCAAGAGACTTTTCTTTAAGTTGTGCCATGATACAGGTGTGTAGCGATTTTCGTGCATGTACGTCAAACCGTATTGTGGGGCTTGAGGCACAAAGTTTTCCGGGGGGCGCTGTTGAGCCATTTTGCCACGCCCATTAATGCAAACCATGAAATATCAAATTTATCTCCAGGCCTGGCTTGCGTGCCAAATTTGGTGCCTTTTGGGGAACTATCAAATATGGACCAATCAGATGAAGGGGGGGTGCGCTTGTTGGTGTCTAGCGTCGCCACGGTAACACTTTTCAAAGAGAAAAGTAATGCGTGTAGTCGCAGGATGGAGACGCACATTTTGATGTATAACACATCTGGGTTCACGATACGGTTCGGGCTGAATTAACCCTCGAAGGAATGGCATATATTGCTCCAAAATTACGCAATTAATTCAGAATGTTCAAAATGGCCGACTTCCTGTTCGGTTTCGGCCATGGCGCCAAGAGACTTTTCTTTTAGTTGCGACATAATACAGGAGTGTACCGATTTTCGTTCATGTACGTCAAACCGTATTATGGGGCTTGAGGCACAAAGTTTTTTCTGTCGAACCAATCAGATGAAGGGTGGGCGCGCTTTTTGGCGTCTAGCGCCCACACGGTAACGCTTTTGAAAGAGAAAAGTAATGCGTGTTGTCGCAGGATGGAGACGCACATTTTGATGTATAACACACTTGGGGGCACGTTACGGTTCGGGCTGAATTAACTTTCGAAGGAATGGCATAAATTTCGCCAAAATGACACAATTAATTAAAAATGGCCGACATCCTGTTCGGTTTCGGCCATGGCGCCAAGAGACTTTTCTTTAAGTTGCGACATGATACAGGTGTGTACCGATTTCCGTGCATGTACGTCAAACCCTATTGTGGGGCTTGAGGCACAAAGTTTTCCGGGGGGCGCTGTTGAGCCATTTTGCCACGCCCATTAATACAAACCATGAAATATCAAATTTATAGCCAGGCCTGCCTTGCATGCAAAATTTGGTGACTTTTGGGGAACTATCAAATATGGACCAATCAGATGAAGGGGGGCGCGCCTTATGGCGTCTAGCGTCGCCACGGTAACACTTTTGAAAGAGAAAAGTAATGCGCATAGTCGCAGGATGGAGACGCACATTTTGATGTATAACACATCTGGGTTCACGATACGGTTCGGGCCGTATTAATTCTCGAAGGAATGGCATATATTGCTCCAAAATTACGCGATTAATTCAGAATGTTCAAAATGGCCGACTTCCTGTTCGGTTTCGGCCATGGCGCCAAGAGACTTTTCTTTAAGTTGCGACATGATACAGGTGTGTACCGATTTTCGTGCATGTACGTCAAACCGTATTATGGGGCTTGAGGCGCAAAGTTTTTTCTCTCTGAACCAATCAGATGAAGGGTGGGCGTGCTTTTTGGCGTCTAGCGTCGCCATGGTAACACTTTTGAAAGAGAAAAGTAATGCGTGGTGTCGGAGGATGGAGACACACATTTTGATGTATAACACACCTGGGGGCACGTTACGGTTCGGGCCGTATTAACTGCCGAAGGAATGGCATAAATTCCGCCAAAATTACACAATTAATTCGAAATGGCCGACTTCCTGTTCGGCTTCGGGCATGACGCCAAGAGACTTTTCTTTAAGTTGCGACATGATACAGGTGTGTACCGATTTTCGTGCATGTACGTTAAACCGTATCGTGGGGCTTGAGGCACAAAGTTTTCAAGGGGGCGCTGTTGAGCCATTTTGCCACGCCCATTAATGCAAACCATTAAATATAAAATTTTTCGCCAGGCCTGGCTTGCGTGCAAAATTTGGTGACTTTTTGGGCACGTTTAGGGGGGCAAAAAGGCCTTCCTTTTGTCAGAACAATAAGAAGAAGAAGAAGAAAAAGAATTAAAGCTGCAAGCAGCGATGAACGGGCCCTCGCACTCACGTCCACCGCCCCCATAAGCATATCAGAAATGACACCACCCACGACTCTCTGTGTCAAACAATTCAAAAGTTATAGCAGAAAAAAGGAACAACCAATCAGAAGAAGGGGCGGGGCTAATTCAGGCCAATGAAGGTCAAGGACTCCATACAGAGTCTGATGACACCACCCACGACTCTCTATGTCAAACCATTCAAAAGTTATGGCAGAAAATCGGGACAACCAATCAGAAGAAGGGGCGGGGCTAATTCACGCCAATTATGGTCAAGGACTCAATACCGAGTCCCATGACACCACCCACGACTCTTTATGTCAAACCATTCAAAAGTTATGGCAGAGAAAAGTATTCTAGGGGGCGCTGTTGAGCCATTTTGCCACGCCCATTAATGCAAACCATGAAATATCAAATTTATCACCAGGCCTGGCTTGCATGCAAAATTTGGTGACTTTTGGAGAACTATCAAATATGGACCAATCACATGAAGGGGACGAGCGCTTTTTCGTGTCTAGCGTAGCCACGGTAACACTTTTGAAAGAGAAAAGTAATGTCCGTCGTCGCAGGACCGAGACGCATATTTTGATGTAAAAAAACACAAAAATTGCTGACAAAAATTTCTGCTCCATCTGGGCTTGAACTCATGATCTCTTGAACTAAAGTCCACAATGTCCTGGGTGAGCTATAACTCAGCTGTTCCTTTCCATTTGACTTACTCCCTTATCACAGACCAACATAGCGATGAACTGTACATGGGTCTGAAACTGTTTTTTCCAAATTTTTTAAATATTTGTAAGGTATAAATATTAGTAAAACACTACTATTTTATATTTTTACCACCACCCACGACTCTGTATGTCAAACCATACAAAAGTTATAGTCAGAAAATATGGACAACCAATCAGAAGAAGGGGCGGGGCTAATTAAGGCCAACGAAGCTTAAGGACTCATTACAGAGTCCCATGACACCACCCACGACTTCCTATGTCAAACCATTCAAAAGTTATGGCAGAGAAAAGTATTCTAGGGGGCGCTGTTGAGTCGTTAGGCCACGCCCATTAATGCAAGCCATTAAATATCAAATTCATCACCAGGCCTGGCTTGCATGCAAAATTTGGTGACTTTTGGAGAACTATCAAATATGGACCAATCAGATGAAGGGGGGGTGCGCCTTTTGGCGTCTAGCGTCGCCACGGTAACACTTTTGAAAGAGAAAAGTAATGCGCGTAGTCGCAGGATGGAGACGCACATTTTGATGTATAACACACTTGGGGACACGTTACGGTTCGGGCTGAATTAACTGCCGAAGGAATGGCATAAATTTCGCCAAAATGACACGATTAATTCAAAATGGCCGACATCCTGTTCGGTTTCAGGCATGACCCCAAGAGACTTTTGTTTAAGTTGCCCCATGATACAGGTGTGTACCGTTTTTCTTGCATGTACATCTAACAGTATTGTGGGGCTTGAGGCACAAAGTTTTCAAGGGGGCGCTGTTGAGCCATTTTGCCACGCCCATTAATGCAAACCATTAAATACCAAATTTTTTGCCAGGCCTGGCTTGGGTGCAAAATTTGGTGCCTTTTGGGGAACTATCAAATATGGACCAATCAGATGAAGGGGGGGTGCGCTTGTTGGCGTCTAGCGTCGCCACGGTAACACTTTGGAAAGAGAAAAGTAATGCGTGTAGTCGCAGGATGGAGACGCACATTTTGATGTATAACACATCTGGGTTCACGATACGGTTCGGGCTGAATTAATTCTCGAAGGAATGGCATATATTGCTCCAAAATTACGCGATTAATGCAGAATGTTCAAAATGGCTGACTTCCTGTTTGGTTTCGGCCATGGCGCCAAGAGACTTTTCTTTTAGTTGCGACATGATACAGGTGTGTACCGATTTTCGTTCATGTACGTCAAAGCGTATTATGGGGCTTGAGGCGCAAAGTTTTTTCTGTCTGAACCAATCAGATGAAGGGTGGGCACGCTTTTTGGCGTCTAGCGTCGCCACGGTAACGCTTTCGAAAGAGAAAAGTAATGCGTGGGGTCGGAGGATGGAGACGCACATTTTGATGTATAACACACTTGGGGGAACGTTACGGTTCGGGCTGAATTAACTTTCGAAGGAATGGCATAAATTTCGCCAAAATGACACAACTAATTCAAAATGGCCGACATCCTGTTCGGTTTCGGGCATGACCCCAAGAGACTTTTGTTTAAGTTGTCCCATGATACAGGTGTGTACCGATTTTCGTGCATGTATGTCAAACCGTATCGTGGGGCTTGAGGCACAAAGTTTTCAAGGGGGCGCTGTTGAGCCATTTTGCCACGCCCATTAATGCAAACCTTAAAATATCAAATTTTTCGCCAGGCCTGACTAGGGTGCAAAATTTGGTGACTTTTTGGGCATGTTAAGGGGGGCAAAAAGGCCTTCACTTTGTCAGGAAAATAATAATAATAATAATTAAAGCTGCAAGCAGCGATGAACGGGCCCTCGCACTCACGGCCACCGCCCCCCATAAGCATATCAGAAATGACAACACCAACGACTTCCTATGTCAAACCATTCAAAAGTTATAGCAGAAAAAAGGGACAACCAATCAGAAGAAGGGGCGGGGCTAATTCAGGCCAATGAAGGTCAAGGACTCCATACAGAATCTGATGACACCACCAACGACTCTCTATGTCAAACCATTCCAAAGTTATAGCAGAAAATCGGGACAACCAATCAGAAGAAGGGGCGGGGCTAATTAAGGCCAACGAAGCTCAAGAACTCATTACAGAGTCCCATGACACCACCCACTACTTCCTATGTCAAACCATTCAAAAGTTATAGCAGAAAAAAGGGACAACCAATCAGAAGAAGAGGCGGGGCTAATTCAGGCCAATGAAGGTCAAGGACTCCATAAAGAATCTGATGGCACCACCCACGACTCTATGTCAAACCCTTCAAAAGTTATAGCAGAAAATCGGGACAACCAATCAGAAGAAGGGGCGGGGCTAATTAAGGCCAACGAAGCTTAAGGACTCATTACAGAGTCCCATGACACCACCCACGACTTCCTATGTCAAACCATTCAAAAGTTATTGCAGAAAAAAGGGACAACCAATCAGAAGAAGGGGCGGGGCTAATTAAGGCCAACGAAGCTTGAGGACTCATTACAGAGTCCCATGACACCACCCACGACTCTCTATGTCAAACCATTCAATAGTTATGGCAGATAAAAGTATTCTAGGGGGCGCTGTTGAGCCGTTAGGCCACGCCCATTAATGCAAGCCATGAAATATCAAATTTATCGCCAAGTCTGGCTTGCATGCAAAATTTGGTGACTTTTGGAGAACTATAAAATATGGACCAATCAGATGAAGGGGGGGTGCGCCTTTTGGCGTCTAGCGTCGCCACGGTAACGCTTTTGAAAGAGAAAAGTAATGCGTGGTGTCGCAGGATGGAGACGCACATTTTGATGTATAACACACCTGGGTGCACGTTACGGTTCGGGCTGAATTAACTGCCGAAGGAATTGCATAAATTTCGCCAAAATGACACAATTTATTCAAAATGGCCGACGTCCTGTTCGGTTTCGGCCATGGCTCCAAGAGACTTTTCTTTAAGTTGTGCCATGATACAGGTGTGTAGCGATTTTCGTGCATGTACGTCAAACCGTATTGTGGGGCTTGAGGCACAAAGTTTTCCGGGGGGCGCTGTTGAGCCATTTTGCCACGCCCATTAATGCAAACCATGAAATATCAAATTTATCGCCAGGCCTGGCTTGCATGCCAAATTTGGTGCCTTTTGGGGAACTATCAAATATGGACCAATAAGATGAAGGGGGGGTGCGCTTGTTGGCGTCTAGCGTCGCCACGGTAACACTTTTGAACGAGAAAAGTAATGCGTGTAGTCGCAGGATGGAGACACACATTTTGATGTATAACACATCTGGGTTCACGATACGGTTCGGGCTGAATTAACTCTCGAAGGAATGGTATATATTGCTCCAAAATTACGCAATTAATTCAGAATGTTCAAAATGGCCGACTTCCTGTTCGGTTTCGGTCATGGCGCCAAGAGACTTTTCTTTTAGTTGCGACATGATACAGGAGGGTACCGATTTTCGTTCATGTACGTCAAACCGTATTATGGGGCTTGAGGCGCAAAGTTTTTTATGTCTGAACCAACTAGATGAAGGGTGGGCGCGCTTTTTGGCGTCTAGCGTCGCCACGGTAACGCTTTTGAAAGAGAAAAGTAATGCGTGTGGTCGCAGGAGGGAGACGCACATTTTGATGTATAACACACCTGGGTGCACGTTACGGTTCGGGCTGAATTAACTTCCGAAGGAATGGCATAAATTGCGCCAAAGTGACAGGATTAATTCAAAATGGCCGACTTCCTGTTCGGTTTCTCGACATGACGCCCAGAGACTTTTCTTTAAGTTGCGCCATGATACAGGTGTGTACCGATTTTCGTGCATGTACGTCAAACCGTATCGTGGGGCTTGAGGCACAAAGTTTTCAAGGGGGCGCTGTTGAGCCATTTTGCCACGCCCATTAATGCAAACCATTAAATATCAAATTTTTCGCCAGGCCTGACTTGGGTGCAAAATTTGGTGACTTTTTGGGCATGTTAAGGGGGGCAAAAAGGCCATCACTTTGTCAGAAGAAAAATAATAATAAGAAGAAAAATTCCTGCAAATACAATAGGGCCTTCGCACTGAAGGTGCTCGGGCCCTAATAATAATAAAAATTCCTGCAAATACAATAGGGCCTTCGCACTGCAAGTGCTCGGGCCCTAATAATTCCTGCAAATACAATAGGGCCTTCGCACTGCAAGTGCTCGGGCCCTAATTACCAAACACAGCTAACTCCGTTTCTGTACCATAGGATGTGGTTATTTGCAATTAGAGATAAAATAAGAAAATCGTAAGGTTTTATACATCTAACCTTAAATAGGGATTTTTCTTAAAGCATGTTAATTCCATTCATCGTTTTAATCATCTTATGTTGCTACACTGGAATTTTGAATAGATGAGAAACACATCAATTGGTTCAGCTGAAATGGAGGGTTGTTCCTCTGACTCCCTGCCATCTTTTTCCTCTCTTCTTCATCACTTACCTCTTCAGTATGTGTACCTTTTTCTGAACCTGATACCTTCTCATCTTCATCCCTGACACCACTGTCTTGTTCGTCTTCCTCAGTGGCCCTCCCCACATCTGAACCTCCTGAATTCTCCTCCATTCTTTATTCTTCATTTCTATCCCTTTCTTCTGCTTGCTATTACTGGTCGCGCCTTCCTTTTAACTTATAATATTTCTGTTTTCAAATGTTGTCTTACAGGGGGTGAAGACTGAAACTCAGACCTCACCCGGCAACAAAAAATTAATAATTCTGATTGGCCAATAGATTGGTAACTCAAGACAGCTTCTCTAAGCCGTGAGCGCTCAGCGCTCAGCACACTGCAACGTAGTCTGCCTTTGACTGGTTTGTAAGACGGGCTGTTGGAATTTCTGTGCTGTAAAGTTAATCATTTCTCAGCATGAGAAATGCCTTGTGTGGCGTGTGAGCGTGTAAATCCACTGAAATGCATGTGTCTCTCAGTGCGTGAGACTTAAGAGCCCTGCAATACACCAACAATTCAGACATAACCCATTTTGACTAGCTATTAACAGACGTAAGCCTACTGAACATTTACCTTTGGCAGTTGGTTCCTGGTTGAAATGTAACTTTGTTAAATAACCTTAACTTTACTTGAATATAGAAATAATTGAAAATATCACTTATGGGCTGTGGAAGCTTATTTAAAGGGGACCTATTATGGCATCTAATACCTATTTTAAACAGGCCTTGAATGTCTTAAAAACAAGCTTTTGATTGTTTTTGCTAAATAAAGAAAAGAAATTCAGCCTCTGAGCCATGTCTGCAGCTTCCCAGTCTCTAACCTCATTATCTATCCGGGATTCTGAGTGGGCGGGGAGGCTATTATAATGAGGCACTGTGCTTATTGGCTGCTTGAATGACGCGATACACCGCTACGAAAAAATGGCGGAAGCTCCGGCCGGTGCAGTTAGTTCGTGGTTTCACACATCGGAGGCCAATCGATGTAAATCGCGCCCGTCGTTACATAACTTCGGGCGCAGAATCTGAACGGCTCGTAGAAGCCACATCACACTGAATGGCTCATCCGGGCGGCTGTACAGACACTGCAGAATTTGGTTGCTTTCCTCCTTCTCTGAGTTGGCAGGCTGAGGAGAGACCACTTTATATACGTTAAAGCAAGAAAAAACATGTTTTTCATAATTGGTCCCCTTTAACCAACAGAAGTTTGCCAGCTCGCTCGATCACTCAACCACACAGCAGCACCGGCAGGAGGTCCGTCACACAAACTGGCAGCATGCACGGGGGCATATATATCTATGTATTTTAGGGGCCAAAGATGATCTTTTATAGCTTTAAAAAAATGAATTCCTTATTTCAATGCATTAGGGAGCTTTTGAGCAGAGTAGTCATTTGTTTTTAGTATCTTTTTAAGATTAAAATTAAGGGTGGGCAACGTGGGGGGCAAGGCTCCTAAGTGGCGGTGGCAGCTACCCCCCTCTGCCCTCCTATAAATCTGCCCCTGGAGCATCATAGAGAAGCTATTGCTGCTAATCATCTAGGAAGAGTTATGAGACTCAAACATTTTTAAGTTCCTAATTTTTCATACTAGATTTATAACACTCACAGAGGGATATAAATTGTGCTTTTTTTTTTTAGGTCTATATTTGCACAGGAAATAATATGAGATAGTTTTGTGCTTTATTGAGGTGTAAAACATGCAGTATACCGAACATTTAAGTGTCTGTCTTAAAGCAATAAAACAAAGATGGATTGGTGTGTTTAGGGTTGCACTGGCATCTGTTTGTGTTGCTTTTTTTTGGTTACAGTGCACAAGGCCCTTCTTTTAGATATACATAACTGCATTCAAAGTAATGTTATTACTCTAATAGCAGCTATTTACAACATTTCAATGTTGTAGCTGCTTGTGATTCTTCTTCTCTCTTCTTGTGTTTCTTTTTTTAGTCTGGCTCAGCCTGAAGGCTCCTTTTATGTCTAGTGTTGAAGACTGTTGAAGTGCTGGGTTTAGTTCTGGGTGTGAGATTAGCAATTGCCTTTCATTTTTATTGAATGTATTGATACTGCATAGAACTATAGTCCAGTCAAAAGACTGAAAACAAATCCATTACTGACATTATTTCAAGCTTCGAAATTTACCGTGTGTTAAAACGCCGGTATTTTTTTTTTCTTTTTTTTTTTTCAACCTTGTCTGCACACATATTAATGGTTGATACCATGCCGGTAGAGACCAGAGGCGTACATATGTGCATTATTACTGTATTTAGTATATATACATATATATATATGCATACATACGCATACACCTACATACATATACACTTACAAACCCAGTGATTTTTTTTTTTTGGGGTGGTGGGGATGGTGGGGCGGGGATGACATCCACTGCCAATCCAGGAAGCAGGAACACACGGAGGCACACGTCAACCACTGGAAATCTGCAACAAAAACTAATAAATACGGTCTGAGCTAAGCTACCGCTAAGCTAAACGCCGGTATTGACACACACACGCACAAACTGTTCTTGGACTGGGCTCTTCTGGACAGCGATCTGATGTTGTTCGACTCTCGTCTCGTCGGGTCTGAGCCACTGTTGATTCTGTGCTTATTGTTCTGCTATGACTAGTGCCTCAGCGCTTTCTTCCACAGCAGTCTTTTCTTTGATGGTTTCAGTATCAAGCACTTTTCCAGTGTGCTGGTATATATCGTGCAGGGGCTTTTCATCCAATCATATTTCTTCCATCATCTCCCTTTCCTTAGTGGTGCCCTGCTGCATGGGTAATTCAGTTAGGAGTTCATCTTTCGAATTCATGAATGTATTTTGTATTTTTGTTGCTGATGAGGATGGCTTTGACAGCCATCTGTCCCTTCCCGCCCTCCTTCCACTATGTGCACACGTGGTGCTGAATTTGGGAGATCTGCACTATAACAACGTATCAAGGAATTTACAAGCAACATGTCCATCCAGTGATCTGCTCACTTTTCAAAAGTTAATGAAGGGATAATGCTAAAAAAAACAGTAACATAAGACCCAACT
Source organism: Cololabis saira (assembly GCF_033807715.1). Taxonomy (NCBI): domain Eukaryota; kingdom Metazoa; phylum Chordata; class Actinopteri; order Beloniformes; family Belonidae; genus Cololabis; species Cololabis saira. The sequence goes on along the minus strand of NC_084592.1, from coordinate 23,165,461 downwards.
AAAAACATGAAAAAAAATATATACAGTAACTTGTGTTTTAGTTGTGCACACCCAGTTGTATAGGGTCATTACTTCTCAAACTGCACATCTTGCATCTTGGTTACGATGTGGAGAATAGTATGTGTAGACTGTATGATGAAAACTCCTGGATCATAGGCTGTTAGATGTAGAATAGCATCATCAGCATGGGCTGATGGCAAAAACAATAGGTAATTAAACAAAAATGAACCACACTGTAGTTATAACTTGCCAAAATAGAAAGAGATCGTAGCAGTGCAAGTCAAATTAATCAAAAATAATTTCATGTTGCATTTAAATTGACTAGTCAATGGACAAAGTCGTAGGATTTCTGACACCGTCAGAGAAGTACCTCAAGCAGTACAGTAATTAATTCACAATCTTTTGATCAATTGCAAATCTGTTTCGTGACAGGCACAGTCATGGCACATTGATACTGTATTGGATGTGTGATGGCCATGAAGTGTATTTTTTTCTTTTTGGAAAACAAGAAATTCTGACATTATTGATTAGCAAACCACGTCAAAATTCATCCCATGAGTGTTTGTATATTTATTTAAACTGCACTTTAAAAGGGAACTTGTGTGATATCTTTAGCTCAGCGGGTTCCCCTATGGGGTAAGCAGTAAATCACATTCATGACACTGTTCAACATTGACCTTCGTTTGGTTTCTTGAATTTTCAGACTGGTTTTATCTTCTGTCATTACCTTCTTGAGTATCTTGGTCGCTATGCCATCATCTCCAATTTCATCATTGCTGATTGTAAATATGGTGCTGCAAAGCCGCGAGAAACAAAGAAAAAAAAATACTTTATGCTGAAAAACTCATTTATGAAATGCCATTTTTGTTATAAAGTGAAAACAAGTGGGGGGTTGTATTCTTGAGCAACGATGAATTTTGGAATGTTGTAAATGGGTGTCAAGGAAGGCAAATCCCAGTTTTGCTGCAGGGCTCTGGTAGGATAATCCACTCTCTGAAAGACATATTTCAGATAGTCGACGAGGTTAACCATTGATTTTGGTGATAATTTTTAAGCTCATGGCGTCCAAATGAATGCAATGTAGTATTTGATAAACACATTTCAAGACCCCTCTACTGTAGTTATACTTGTATTCAGTTGAGATAACAAATTATGAGTATAATAAAGTGGGCTGCCTTTCATAGTCAGAAGCATCTCACCTTGAACAATGACTATGCACAGCACAACCTCTTTATCCTTGACTAATTTTAAAACAGCATTTCAGAAATAGGCTTCACATGGGTTCAATAATTAAGCTTCTTCGGTTTATCATTAAAATGGAGAGTACACAGTTGATCTGAGGCTGCATCTGTTCCTCTTTTTCTCTCTGTTTTAGTCCATGGTTAGCATGGTAAATTATTGATATGTCTTTTCTAGCCATTCCATCACGTTCTTTTTATCCACAAGAGATAAACGCAACCTTCCAGCTAATGTTGAAAATGATGAAGAATGGGACTGTTGGTATTGCAAAGTGACTACTGCAGTTTTGATTACTTATTTTGTCATTTACTTTGTATATCAGTTTCATGTTAAAATAGATGAGGAATTATTATTTTAAGGGTGCTGGATTAAAATGACATTCTATCCACAAAGATGTTGAAAGATAGTAAATGGTCCAGATGGCAATTAATCAAGATGCTGGAGTGCTTTATGGTTTGGAGTGTGAGTGATGTCTGCCATTCGCTTCACTCTGAAACTGACAAAAAGACAAATTGGTTCCAAGACTGCAGTCTGGGGAAGACCATGTGCAAATGTCCAAGGGCTCTCATCACTGAGAGAGGAATGGAAAATCCAATTAGTTTGGTTAACAAGCTGACCTTCGCACGTATAATGCCACTGTGTCCCTTGGCCTATTTCCTTGGCAGAGTGTAAGCACTCCAGGGTCTCAACAAACCTCTAAATATCGCTGTGATTGTACTCAAACATAACATCCACTGAGTAGCTCCGAGCATAGACAGAAGACTTCCCTAAAAAGACAAGCTCATAAGGAGTTAAGGATGGTTTCGCATTTGCATCTATAAGCCAGTAATTGTACTGAGGTAATTTCATGTTTTGTACCAAATAAAAAAAAATAAAAGCATTGCTAGGTTCAATTTATAATAATGCTGTTAGTGTGATTCAATTAAAAGTCTCTCAGGGATTGAAGGTATTGTTAACACTGTATCTGAAACCTGCCTGACTATAAACCCAAAATAATTACAACCAGAATGTGTTAATTTAATAAAACAGTAAATACAATTTACGGTTCCAATTTTTTTATTTTAAACTTGTATGATTATGATTCCTGCTCAAAACTTATCTATGCACTTTCTTTTCTTTTTCATCAAAAGTGGTATCTCACTTTCAAGTGGCAGCCTAAACTGATTATACCTAGAAAACTGCACCTATTTGGGAAGAGGAGCAAGCATACGAACCAATAAATAATGATCCAGTTTCTGCATTAGCAAGCTGGCTTCAAAACAGGACAATAGATACTACAATCAACTTGTTAAAAAGTACTACAGTTTCAACTAAAATAGCCCAAAATAGTCAGTTGCCCAGTTCCCCATTTGTAAAAATGGTGATGTTGCTTTTGTGTTTCTACATCCATCCATCCATCCATCCATTTTCTATACCCGTTTTATCCTTTGCAGGGTCACGGGGGTCTGCTGGAGCTTATCCCAGCTCATCACAGGCGAGAGGCAGGGGTTCACCCTGGACAGGTCGCCAGTCTATCACAGGTGTTGTTACATAACAATTTAAAGTTATGTGTAGCCATGAAATCTTTAACATCATATTTTTGATGATTTTGACCATGTGGCACAAATATGGCTTTGTAGCCTTTTGTAATGTTGTGTTAAAAATACAATGTGGATAAACAATGTAAATTAATGAGCTTCTCGGGATGATGAGTTGCTGTAAGACCCCAAAAATCTCAAGTTTAAAACACTGCAGGAGTTTGACAGGGCCAAATAGAAATAAGATGAATAAGTCATTAGCTTCATTTAAAACCACTCGTAGAAAATGAGATGCAGAAAAAGCTAACCCTTCCCCAACATATAAATAAAATAAAGGGTGCATCAACAAGCCCAGCGTACTTCTCTCAGCACATTAACTCACCAATAGTGCTGACAAGCAAGATAAGTTGTAAAAGCTTTTAGTGGGCCATATTCTGTTGGGTATGAAACCCAGAGGCACAAATGAATTGACCATGTTAATCCAGCCGATGCAGTGTATAAGGGTGTATGGCTTTGCTAAATTCTTACTGATTGCTTAATCTTCCTCATGGTACCTTCTTTACCCTCTGGTAAAGAAGGTACTCTGGTAGATTGGTAGATCTGGTAGATTGCTTCATTTTCTCAGGCTGTAGCCGCTCTTTGAAAAGAAAAAAATATTTTAGACAATATTGCATTTCTTTATTTGAGTCTCACCATTTTTATGTATTTTTCTATAACTTTCACTTTCCCTCCACTTTATGTGCCCAAACCATCTTACTCCAGTCTCTCTTGCTTTGTCCCCAAGACATCCAACCCTGGCCGTTGCTCTGATATACTTATTCTTATTCATACCCAGCTTCATCACTTAGAAAATCTCAACATTGTGAACTTTTTGGTTAACAATTCCAGTAGCAGTCATTTTTTTAACCCTTATGCCTACCAAACCAGTATGGAAATCTATTTCCTGATTCACATATTCGTCTGGTGTAGGTTTTTATGTCAGCCGCCCTTCCTGAAACAACCTTCCCTATTTATATAATTTATACACAATGTTTTATAGTTTACATCATTAATGTTACTGAAAACAACCCTCAATTCCCACTTACAAAATTATTTCCAATATTTTGAAAATTAAGGCAATGAATAGTATGAATTTGATAATGATGAAATTTTGATGGATGAGAATAAAAGCAAATTTAATATAATGCTTCTCAGAGATCCACAGTAAAATATATCCACCCATGAATGGCTGGTAAACCTCTTCTCTGATAGACAGATGTGTATTGTGCATCAACTGCACCAATAGTCACCTCAGGGAGAGAAACATGCTGAAATCTGCCAGGGAGCAGACAGCTATCAGCCTCTAGCAATGTGTTTCAAGTAACTTTCCTGTCAAAGAGGACAACATCAGCAGAGGCAGGGGAGTCTTATATAACCTTAATCATAAACCTGATCCCTTGTCCAAGTGAAAAAATATTCTATTTGTCATATGTGAAAAGGCATTTAAAAAAGAAGGAAAACAAACACATAATCTATAATTAATAGGACAGTTAATCGATAAAATTGCACAAACATCTTTTCAATGTTCTGTTAACCTAAAAGATATATTTTTCAAATTGCAATAATACACATTCAGACAGTTATTCTTTCTTTAAACAAATGATTGTTGAATTATTACATGTTACAAACATAACCTGAAAGCAAAGAGAAGGCAGGTTTTGGCACAAAAAAGCAACAACCGATGTTCATCTGAGTAATTTTAATACAAACGCCTTGGTTTGTGTTGTTTGATTTCACATCTGTGAGACGCAGGTCAGTGAGAAGGAGTGGCAGCCCGAGATGTGCAAATTCCTGCTAACTCTTTGTGATTACCCTGGATCAGATGGTAGACTCTGGGAGTCCTCCGGGAATCCTGAATCCCAAAGTTAATATCCAAAACTTAACATCTGCCCTATACATTACAACATGACGAAAAATCACTGGCAGCTTTCCGTTTTCCGCTCAAGCTGTTAGCATAGTAGCTGTACTGTTCATGTGAGAGTGTACTGTACATCCCTCTGATCCGGAAGTGTGGACTCACCTATATCCACAGATGCACACGAGACCCGAGACACACAACTCGTCGATGGAAAGGATGCAGAGTCAGGTCCTCTGTTCTACAGGCTTCCTCTCATTTCTTGTAACTGTAATTTTTGAACAGCTCAAGGGGCAGCTGCTTTAATAAACAGTTGGTTTCTTTGTCTCTTTTTGAGTTTTTCAGCTGAGGGTTTCTATGTTTTGACAGTGATTTTGTTCTGCCTCGTGAATTTCTGCTGTTAATCTTGGCTCTTTTTACCATTTGTTATGATTGGTTGGGATGACAACAGAAAGCTGTTTACTCGTGGGAGCAGCTGATTGAACAGTTCAGAACATTCCTGTCAAGTTTTGGATTTAAAAATAAGGGAAATTTTCCGCTGCCAGGCGTCCCACCAGCCCAACCGAGGTCCAGTATCCCTTACATTTTAAGACAGGTTTACAAGAAATCTAAAATAATTACCTGTCAACCACTTACAAACTAAAACTAGGTGCTCAGAATCTGATAGGCCCACCTTTGTTGACACTGAAATGCTGTGGACATTCCAATGTATTCCTATAATAGAGCCTAAATGAAAACACAAAAGGCAATTAAAGAACATTTATTTATTTTACATATTTTTATACACACATTGATTGTCTTCAAGTGAAACATTTACATTTTCTTTATTTTCACTCATGTGGTTCTCTGTTATTCTCTGACTGATCATAGAGATGCATGTCTCTGTGCCTCCTGCTGACAGACATCGTTCCTTCCCCCGTGAGAGACACTAGAATCGCAGTTACAAAACAGTTACAAAACTGTGCCCGCTAGAAGCCCGTATCCCAGCGCCCCAAGTCGACCCCCAATTCCAAGAGCTACAGGATCACCACCCACCTGACCCCACTAGGTGATGAAGCCCATAAACGGGGACCAGAGAAAATGCAGTTCTACCAAATGATGTTTAGTGGAAGCAGACATTATCTCGTTTCTGATATGATCCACCAAAAGATTCCTAAATTGATAAATACATGGATTGGACTTTTGTTTCCAGTTCATTATAAGGGTTTTCTTTGCGATACATAAGGCAGTGAGCACCAAGTGAGCCAACTTAGGTTCCATGTGGATGTCACCCAGGTGACCTAGCATAGTGTGGGGCTCAGGAATTCTGCAATTGAGCCAGTTGGATAAATCTTCACATACTTCCAGCCACAATTTCTGCAGTTGTCTAATCTTGAATAAACTGATTCCTCACAGGAGTACTAGATGCCAAAGTAGTGCCATATAGAGTAGCTACATGACTAGACAATCTATTTATGGAGTCCAATGGTCAGTGTTAATTATTATTAATTTAGAAATTTGTCCTTTCAAGTGAGACTGACATTCGTCAAAATAGTCCATTGAGGCTATTCAGAGTTAAACTGAAACCTTGGGCTTTGGGTGTAGGTATTAACATATTTGTTATTCTCCAAATATCAGCTGGGATTTTAGACAAAAACAGTGCCGTCACCTGGTTTCACTGTCCAGTTTTACTGGTGCTTTCCAAGCACTTGTTGGCGAACTCAAGGTGGTTAAGGAATACAGATTAAATAAGAAAGAAAGGAAGAAAGGAAAGCCACCAGCAGAGTTCAGCATTTACAGGCCTGGATGTCAGCTGAAAAGGCTAGAGGCAACAATGCTGATGGCAGAGAGATGAAAAGAGGCTTCCACTCATCATGCCTTCATCACGATAACACCACAGGATGTCTAGAGAAGCTAAGAATTATGGCATCTAGAGGAAGAGCAAATCTTCTAGACCTATTTTCTGTCAGGGTCCTAGCATTGCATACTTTATTATGTCATCCCTGGGGGGGAGGGGTTTTACACTTGCCGGCTGTAGCAGAATTAATGTGGCCATGAAGTGTGCAAGTAGAGTGAGGACTTGAATTAAAGATAAGATACCTCGCTTATATAAAGAAGAATTAATCACCATTATGTATCACCAGCTGATTCAAGTGCAACGCTCAGTTTAATTCCGTATATTTTGTGGGTTGAATTCAAATTCGATCCCAAAATAATTTCATTATTGCTAAATGAAATAGGATGTGGCACGAAAGATTATTCAGGCCATTGTCTTGGGAGCTCCTGGTTGATAAAGGAGCTGTAGTATTATGTGTTTACGATATTTTGACCAAATAATGTCAGATATTTAATTAACACTTCAGGAAATGTTGTCAGCTTTGTTATTTATGATGTTAAAAGAAGCATGATATGTCACCTTTCCCTATTGAAAACTATTATACAAAACAAAATGTTCCCACCTTGCTGCACCATAATTATGACACATACAACGTTTTTTGGTTGTTGTTTTTTTTTTCAATTTGCCATGCATACATTCTCCTTGGAAAAGAACTGCTTAGTAAAGTTAATAAAAACTTCACTTAAATTCAGTATGCCAATCTTTTAATTAAATTTGGTTTTTATTCTAATTCAGGATAATCAAAACAATATGACTTTGTAGGAGTTTCAGAATCAAAGTTATTGTAAATAAGTGTTAATTCCATTCAACATTTATCATTGAAAATACGGTTTAAATGTAATTGTTACTTAAGTCTTAGCAACATTTTTTTTAAATGTTTTATTTTTTTAATAAGTTGGTCAATATGTGTCAACATATTCTATTTTCCATGAGGTTAATTATACATTTGCTTAATAAGTATCATTTAATCTAAATGAAGTCTCTTGAAAAGTGAGCTTACTTTCCCTTAAGTAAGAAGTAAACATGTTTCAGTTTGTGAAATATAAATGCTGTTCTTATTAGTTTGTTTCCTGTGATAAGACAGTGCTACTTCCGAAGTGAACCAGGCCATCAAAGAAGAATGTTAGGGTGTCAAGTAGGCGTTAGATCTCTGCCAAATACCATGAGGAGCATATTCATCAATTACAACAGCACATTTATTAATCAACAGAGTGCATAGCTTTGATCACAGGAGTTGATACTTACACGTGGGCCCATAAACACAGCAAAACACAGCCCCTCCACCCATCTATACTGTATGCTCTCACAGGAAAATTCTGCACCCTCTTTGTGTTTAGTTGGCATTTTTGTCAGCTGGGAGCGGTAACCCTTCTGATTGATTTGGCCGAATATTCAGCTCAAATCTGGTGACAGTGGGACTTGGCAACTTTATTGCACCAAGGTACAGAAACATTAACAGACATGGCATTTTAAACTGAAGATGAACGGAAATCTTAGAGGAAGCATCAGGAAGATTTTAAATAGCAGCCCAGAAGGTAAAAGTAATACAGAGGTTAAGATTAATATCTATCAGCACGTGACTTGGCATACTGGAAGATGAAGAGCAGGGGATGTGATGTGGATAGAATGAAATTCCAACAGCGGCTTATTGTATGGTGACAGGAAGGTTGAGGTTGATGGGTGTCAAAGTGCAATGAAGAAGACTTGCAGCATCAATGAATCACAAGGACTAATTCTTTCCAGACAGACTGGACTTGCCTGCATTATGCAGAGAACTTATTCCATCAGAGGTTCCCTTTCACTGTGTCATGTGGATACTAACCAAAAGTTGATAAGTTCAATATGTTACTGATTGTTTTTTTGTTTTGTTTTTTTAGTTTAATGTTGTGATTATTATGAAAAATATGTAAGTATGTTGTTGTGAAATACATGGACTCTTTACTATACTGTATGCCACACCAGGTACAACATTGTCTTCTTTGGTACAATATAAGGCTACGCCAGTCAGGCAAAATTTAACCAAGATTTTCACAACTTGTGAAAGTTTCTCAATATTACGTAGGTGATGTGATTGGAGGCCTCGACCAACAACCAAGCATCAACAACTTTTCTAGCATTCAAAAAAGCAACAGAGATTCATTGCATACCCTCAAGGCATGTTTATGCAATTTTTCATTGTGCTCACAAAAACATATTTTTTATTTATCACAAAAGATTTCAACCCCAATCGGAAATGTGCACACATATAAATATGTGTTTTGATGTGAAGTTTTACATTGCATTTTGTGTATTTGATGGAGGGACTGATTTTAACTACTTTTTGTCATCTCTATGTGAAATACACGGTTAGAGGTGATATCAGGGAGTAGAGAATGTGGACATAACCAGGTATATGTTCACTCTCCATGGAACTAATCAAGGGAGCTTTATCTCGGGAAAAGGTGTCCATAATCAAAGGTGTGTGTGTGTTTTTTTCTTTTTTGCTTAAAGGAAATTTCCTCTTTAGTTTGATCAATTGAAAAAGCATTTACATAATGCAGTTCCCATGTCTACAAGCCCAAAGCGTTCCTTTTCAGTGTCTTGTCTTAATAATCTTTTATGCACTTTTAGAACTGAGCATTTGTGGCGGGATGTCAGGACACGTGTGACATCAAAGTATAATAACGAACTTCACTTGCTGGAGATGGATGACCTACTTGACGTATCCTCCTGCAGCAAGGCACAATTTTATGACTTATGACTTGTGTGGGGCAAACAAGAAAGATAGTACTCCTTAGTCAGTTTCAACACATGAGTTAACAAATGTAAATGAGGCAAACGCATACCAATTTAATACTGGCTAACTGTGCAGGGCATTTAATAAAAGCATTTTAAAAAGTTTAAAAAAGATAAAATCCTGGGAAAATCATCAAAGGCATAATTTTTGTAATCTTGATTCCTTTTATTTTTCAACAAGTCTGTAAACTTCCTTTACAGCAGATCTGTTTGCAGTTCACCTGATATTTCTTTTTAAATTTCAGAATGACCTGGATGCATTTGTGGAAGGTTGGAACTAGCGTCCACTCAGAACAGAAGGAAACAGAACCCCTGAGCAGCTCTGAGAAACGGGAATGATGCTTCAACCTGGCAACCAGCCAGAGAATCTTGAGTTTTTAATCTTAAAGGGGACCTATCATGAAAAACACGTTTTCTCTTGCTTTAACATATATAAAATGGTCTCCCCTCAGCCTGCCAACTCAGAGAAGGAGGAAAGCAACCAAATTCTGCAGTGTCTGTACAGCCACCCGGATGAGCCATCCAGTCTGATGTGACTTCTACGAGCCGTTCAGATTCTGCTCCCGTTGTTACGTAACGACGGGAGCGATGCGTGAAACCACGACCACAACTAACTCAAACAGGCCGGAGCTTCCACCATTTTTTTGTAGCGGTGTATCGTGATGGCGTCTGTTCAAGCTAGACATGCGAATTGCTCTGTTGTTGGTTGTAAAAACCAACACAAGCAATGCTTTGTGTCCTCCCCTGCTACGCGTCATTCAGGCAGCCAATCAGCACAGTGCCTCATTATCATAGCCTAGGTACCATAGATACCATAATAGGTCCCCTTTAAAAACACAAAAGGAAAGAAAAGCTGTTGAAACTGTATCTGTTGAAAGTAAGCTAAAAGTGAAATAACTACTGTCCAGTATCGCCCGACATTCAGGATACTCAGGAGGCAGATGTTGCCTTTAATGTTGCAGCTGACTTATGAGAAGATGTGCATGGAGCTGCGGTGGTTCCTGAATTTGACGGCCCAGTAACTGAAGACCAGCTGGGGGAATGTCAGAATTTTATCAATGACAACAGAGATCTGGACAACAGGAGCCTGTTCCTCATGTTTCGTGAAGATCTGGCTACTTTAAGTTGATACTTTAAATTGATGATACAATGTGTACATTTGAGAATTTGGTGCTGAGTATTGGAAATGCTGCGTAATCATAAAAAAACTACTTCTACTGCCATTACACCCACTTGCCCAGTTTGTAATGTCATACAGGAAATTGTGTTACCCTGACGCTTTTGCTTGTGAATATTTAAAGTAATGTAAAATCTGGGGACAAGTGTAAATGAAACAACAATCAAACTATAGAGCAATTCTTTGGGAACTTACAAACTTTACAACTTACAAACTGCTTGTGGAGGAAATACAATACGATATAAGAAAATAGAACATATTTTGGGAGGTATCATGAACAAGAGACATACACACAAACAATAAGGTAAACATAAATAAAATTATTAACAAAAACAGTATGGCATTTTAAGGCAAATAGCATCAAATAGCAAAAGATACTTTGATATATCAGCTAATACTTTTGTAGATTTATTAGATTTAGATTTAGAGTTATTTGACTTTTTATTTTGACATTTTTTTATAAAGACAAAAAAATGTTTGAAATCATTTAAAAAAACATTGGAAAGAGGGCTTCATTTTTGTCCAGTTACAACAGCGTATATAATATTTAGCCAGTAAAAGAATTACATTAATCAAGAGAGACACTTATTTGTCAAATTGTATCTATGTAAAAAATAATATTTGAGATTTCTAATTTTGGGATGTTGTTCATTTTTAAAGATAGCCAATTTCTAATTTCACGCCAAAAGGTTTGTGAGACAGGACACAATAGAAACATATGATCAAGGGATTCTTCAGATTCATTACAAAAAGCACAGGGGTCAACTTAAAATGAGTTTCCTTGACTTTTGGGGGAATGGGCCATTTGATATAATTTGAGTGGGCTTTTTCTAGTGTAGACAAACTTAAAGGGGACCTATTATGAAACAACATGTTTTTTCTTGTTTTAACATATATAAAGTGGTCTCCCCTCACCCTGCCAGCACAGGGGAGACAAAATACCATGAATTTCTGCAAGGTGTCTGACCCCCGCCGGACAGAGTCCCCCAGTGTCACGTGATTTTTTTTGAGCCGATTAAAATATGGGTTCGGCCTCCGCTGCTGAAACCACGCCCACAACCAGCTCTCTCCGCAGGCTGGAGCGGTCCTTCTTTGAGCCAGTCGGACGCGGCGCAGCAGCGGAGCGGATCCGGGTTAAATCATCCAGGTTCCCGGGTGGTTTGGGAGCTGGGTCCTCGGGGGTCCGTACCAGGTCGGATCAGCTTCACCCTCCTCATCAGCCAAATCTGTCGGTTTGATCCCCGGTAACGGGCGATGCGCAGAGGATGAGCCCCGGAGCCGATCTGTGCGCCGGGCGCCCGTCGCACAGCATCCGCCGGGCAGATCCGGCTGAAATTCCGCTGGTCGGTCCCCGGGAGTCCCTGCTACCAGTCCAGGCAGGTTCCTGCGGACCCGGCCGGTCGGAACCGGTCAGATTCCCCCGTTAAAGCCGCGGTGATGCGCGCTGCTCCAGCCTACTTTCTGGTTCTCGACTAAATTGTCCAGGTTCCCAGCCGCTTTGGGAGCAGGGATTTCTGGGGTACGTCCCAGGCTGGATCAGCTTCACCCTCCGAGATTTTCAGCTAAATCTGTCGGGTTGATCCCCGGTAACGGGCGATGCGCCGCGGAGCCATGCGCAGGGCGCCCGGCGTGGGGTTGCGGGGCCAGCGTTCAGCATCCGCCGGGCAGATCCGGCTGAAATAGTGCATAAATGTTATTTATATACAACTCATATTTTATTTTTTTAACAATAAAGTTGCCATTTGTGAAAATTCAGTGTTGTGATTTATTTACAGGCTCGGGCTGCTCTGGCGGAGCGAGGTTTATGCTCCTCCCCTGCTACACGTCATTCAGGGAGCCAATCAGCACAGAGCCTCATTATCATACCCCCCCCTTCCCTTAGAATGAGGCACAGAAAAAGGGGTTAGAAGCGGTAAAACTAGTGACAGGGATTTCTGATTTATGTAGAAAAAACAAGCTTTAGATTGTTTTTAAGACATTAAAGGCCTGTTTAAAATATACATTAAATGCCATAATATGTCCCCTTTAAAGACTGTGAAGTGTCAGAAAATAACCCTCTGTGATAGTCATTAAATGATCTCGACTTAAAGAGAGCACTTATAAACTTATAACCCATAATCCTCAATAACTAACACAGGAAGCGCTGTCTCAATATCTCCATACATTAGAGCACTTTTAATCAAATGAATAAGTGGCAGGGGATGTTTGCTAATGTTTCTGTACCTCGGTGCAACTTCATTGCACCAATGCAATGAATAAAAAAAAAGCCAAGTCCAATTAAAGCTGCAAGCAGCGATGAACGGGCCCTCGCGCGTGCAATTTTCACCAATAAAGGTCAAGGACTCAAAACTAACGCCAATGAAACCGCCAATATGTCAAACCATTCAAAAAATATGGCAGAAAATAGGAACTATCAAATATAGACCAATCAGAAGAAGGGGCGGGGCTAATTTGCACCAATTATGTTCAAGGACTCAAACCATGTCTGATGACACCACCCATGAGTCTTTATGTCAAACCATTCAAAGGTTATGGCAGAAAGTAGGAACTATCAAATATGGACCAATCAGATGAAGGGGGGGCGGGCTTTTTGGCTTCTATCGTACTCACGGTAACGCTTTTGACTGAGAAAAGTAATACCCATCGTCGCAGGATTGAGACGCACATTTTGATGTATAACACACTTGGGTGCACGTTACGGTTCGGGCCGCATTAACGGCCGAAGAAATGGCATAAATTGTGCCAAAATTACACGATTAATTCAAGATGGCCGACTTCCTGTTCAGTTTCTGCCATGGCGTCAAGAGACTTTTCTTTAAGTTGCGACATGATACAGGTGTGTACCGATTTTTCGTGCATGTACGTCAAACCATATTGTGGGGCTGGAGGCACGAAGTTTTCTAGGGGGGGCTGTTGAGCCATTAGGCCACGCCCATTAATGAAAACCATTAAATATCAAGATTTTCGCCAGGCCTGGCTTGCATGCAAAATTTAGTGCTCGGGTCCTAATGATGTCACCAGATTTGAGCTGAAAATTCAGCAAATTAGATCACTCAGAAGAGTTACCGCCCCCAACTGACAAGACACCCACTAAACACAGAGTAGTCGCGTGTTTCACCACTGGCCGTGCTGCGTTCACGGGCGTCCCGTGATCAGAGCGATGCACTCTCTCGACGGATAAATGCGCCGTTAATTGATGAATACTAGTACGCTCCTCACAGACTGGCTCTCGCGGAAGTCCACAATGAAACGGAAAAGTTCTGTATCTTAACTCAGTTGAGTTTTTAGTTTTTGTTTCGTTTAGTTACTCTATGAACACTCGCTCTCAAGCCCTGCTGTGACTCTCTAAACACAAACCAGATAAAATGAATGCTCAGATCTCAGATGAACAGAGCAAATGAAGTCACAACCAAGAAGAGAGCATCCTCACTTAAAGCTAGGGTCTACGATCTTGAGTTTAAAAAAAAAAGACACCTACTCCCCACACAAACTCCCTCCCCCCTGTGCTCTGCCTCACATGCAGCTCCCGCCTCCGACACACCCCCTCTGGTACGGGAGCCAGCAGGAATATGTCCTTCGTGTTGCCGTACTTTGGGAGGCGGGGAGTAGGGTGAGGACTGTCCAATCACTGACATTCAAGCAGATTGACCAATAGGCGCCGTTCGGGCCGAATGGCGCCTATGGTTGACTTCTTTGCAGGATTACAGCAGATAGAAGAAATATTTTATTTTGGTTCTTTTTGCTAATCATATTTCATAGGTAACACTATTGGGCCATAACAACCTTATAAATGATTTTGATAAAAATGTACAATATGTAAAATCGTAGACCCTAGCTTTAAGGGTGTTGGCCTAAGCTGAAGGAGGGTTAAGTTTGCCCAACTCATCATTATTTTTCTTTTTTTATTTTTCATTCATTTTTAAAGAATCAAATTACTCTCCTTTAAATATTTTTTTCATCCTGAAGCACCTTCTCTGATAAGCTTGCAGACAGCAAGATTGTCATTAATTTAAAAGATGTTTTTTAATCCACTTACATGATTTTCATTGGCTGCACAATCAACCAAGGTCTGCACGAAACCTCTTAAAGGAGCATGAGGCAGGATTGAGGCAGGATTTATGAAAAAAATTCGTATACGTTTTAAGTTTTCTAATAATAATGTCAGATGAAGCGTTCCAAACCAAAACGAATGAGCCCTTTAGCGTATCTCTCCGTTGCCTTGAACAGGCTGTCTGCTGCAAAATGTGCTGCAATTGTCACCGGAATTTCCCGCGCTGTCCTGCGGATGTGACGTCAAATGACGCTGCATGAGCGTTCTCCCCGTTCTCCCGTGCCGGCTTCGCTGTTGGCTGGTGGTGCTAATGAGTCTCATTTCTTAAAAGGAGCCTCATGCTCCTTTAAGACGAAGTGAAGATCAACTGAAGTCTCCATGAAGATCATCATCTGTGAATCCTGGTATTTGGGGCTTCAGTCGGTCTGCGACCCTGCAACCAGCCTATGCCAGAGCAAGACCATTTCCCTGGGGGACATACCTGGGTTTCTCCACCAGCAGAGTTAAAAGTTTCACCTACTGTAACTGTTACAGGGTGACATTTTCAGAATACAAATTATCATTAGTGCATCTTTAATTTATTTATTTTTGTTTTGATTTATTATTCAACTTCCTCAGTATTTCCGAGTTTGTACCACTTGTGTTTCTAAATTCTCAATCTTATAATCAATTCAATTTAAATCAATATTAAACATTTATTCGTTCATTTCAATATTATTGCATACTGTTAAAAAAATAAATAAATAATTCCGTAATGTTAAGATCCCTTTAGTGAGAATTTACGTTTTGAGATGATAGGCTGATTAATTAGTATTATTTCATTCTTCCTCCGTTACACAGGTCGTGCCCATGTCTGAGGAAGACAGTTTTTATCCAACTAATTACTATTGTTATTAATTTTCTTCAATCACTGAGGTGGTGCCCCAAGGAGACAATTATTGATTGTCAGATCCCTGACAGTATACTATGAATAGGATGGGCTTGACTGCCAGTATTTTTGGTTGTAGAATGTTCAATATTCTACTGCAGTTTATAACATGTTTTAATCTAACTGGTACTGCAATAATTCAAAGCACTTGTAGCCTCAAAGATATGAAGCAAATGTTCAAAAAGCATTCTTGAATCATTAGCGTCAAAGCAACAATGAAGTGATATGCAACTGAGCAAACTTTCAAACTGAGTCAAAAAATGTGTTTATAATGGAGGGCTCATTAAATTCCCATTATGAATTACATAAACATGATGAACCTTTCTTGTAAATAACTAAAGTCAATTCTGTGGCTATGTTTGATATCCGTTAATCTATTGCTGTATAAATCGTATGAGAATTGAAACGCAGGTCATCGAGATCCAACTGGATGACATTGAGCACAGAGTTCAAAATAACAATCAGACCAGCAGCAAGTGGTCTTAGTCTATAGATTATTATTATTATTATTATTATTATTATTGTTGTTTTTGTTTTTGTTGTTATTATTGTTGTTATTACTTTTGTTTTCAGATTGAGATATGCTTTGCCAGGGAAGAAAGAAAAATGTTCAAAATCTAATAATACATTATATGTACTATTTGGTAAAATCTACAGTTGTGTATCCTAAAAGCAATAATGGAAATAAATGTAAAATGAACTTGTGTTCCAAGAAATCCAATAAACATTTTTCTTAGACTGGAACAGAACCAAAACAACATACTGTTTACTGCTAACAGAAGAGTATGTTGGACAACCCCAGGTTCCATTTTCGCCACTGTGGCCAGATTGACTGTTTTACCATTAAACTTGTGTCAGTCAAAGTAAAAGAAAAAACAAAACAAAACAAAAACTCCCTTGTCCTGCCACATCTGATACAATACAAGTGATTGATGGCATACAGTAAACCCGTTCTAAATTCTAAAAATTTACTGTGCACTATTCTCTTCCATTTATCTGCTTGGGTAAATGTCAACAAGTCAAGATCAGGTTATGTGTTGGAACCTATCCAGACTAGACTCCTTTAAGGATGTTCTCCCTCCTGTCAACTTCTCTTAACTTAAAAATTTCTAAACTTTAACTGAGTGGAAATGCTCCTGGAGGATGAAGCAAAACCAGACAACAGCACTTCTAATCCAAGTGGGACCTATGGAAACCCGTTTACATGGAGAATTTCTGTCCAGAAGTAAAGACTGGTACATCATTAGAGTATATTAGAGTACTGACACCGCCTAAGTTAAAGATAAAAATCGTCTCCACAATGCCTCTCACACTCTCTATACTGATCCTAATAAATCCTTGTACATCAAGACTAAAACATGTAAAGTGCAACATGGTGGTTAAGTGGTTAGCACTGTTGCCTCTCAGCAAGAAGGTTCCTGGTTTGACTCCAGACAGGCGTCTTTTCTGTGTGGTGTTTGCATATTCTCCCTCCATGGTGTATTGGTTACCTCCGGCTTCCTCCCGCAGTCCAAAAACATGCATCTTAGGTTAATTGGTGATTCTTAATTGCCTATAGGAGTGAGTGTGAGCGTGTTTGGTGTATATGTGGCCCTGTAATGGACAGGCGACTTGCCCAGGGTGTACCGCTGCCTTTCGCCCCAAAGCAAGTTGGGGGAGGCTCCAGTAGATCCCCATGGATACACACCAAAAGATAATGGATGGATAAAACACATATGTTCGGGTTCTGCTTTACTGTGGTTTAGGACATATTTAAAAAACAAATTTCAGTCTCTACATGTCAGTGGTGTGTCATTTTCCGTACTAAGTTAATTATGGTGTTCCACAGGGTTCTGTTCTTGGATTAATTTGTTTAATTCCAAGCATGCTTCCTTTGGATACTACAATTGGGGATCATGATGTTCATGTACGTAGCCCTGTGGCTATTTTATTTTCATTCATGCAAACAGGTAATACAATGTTTATGTTGGTAATAAATATTAGTTCATGGAGTGTAAATATGTTAAAAATGTTGAATTATAAAATTAAAAAAAACAGTTATTTCATATACAGTTAAAAGTCTACGGAAGAGTATTAAGGCCTTGCAGGAGAAAAAATATTTGAGAGGGGAAGATTTTTTTTTTTATTGTTTATTGTGCAAAATTTGAAATGGCGATATTAATGTTGAAACACAATTTCAAGAATAAATTCGGAATTTTGAGAATAAAGTTTAAATACACTTTTTTCTCAAAATTGTACTTCAACATTCTCGACATTTCGACTTTTTCCTGAAATTGTACTTCGACATTAATCTCAATATTTCGACTTTTTTCTCGACATTTCGACTTTTTTCTCGAAGTGCATAATGAAAAAAAAAATCTTCCTCCTCTAAAATATTATTTTTCTCCTGCCTGGCCCTCATACTCTTCCGTAAAAGTCAGAGATAAAACGGTGGTGTAGTCTGGTCAGTTTAGGCAAAATGGCTGCAAAAAATGATTAACATTTGAGCCAATGTTTTTCTGTTCATTTAGGGCCTAATAAACAAAAAAATGCAAGGAGCCCAAAAAATTAGCTAGGCGAAGTCCCTGAAACGGCCATGCCCAGTTTTTAGACCTGGAATTTTGTATCTCGGCTCGTGAAAGTCGCAGAGAGCTGATCTTGGGCTCAAAAGATGCGGAAACACCACATTTATATTAGTGTCATTAACAAACATATACTCTAAAACCATTATTTTTTCAGTTATTTGTGAAAAACTCGTTTTCACATGATGCATGGTGGTATTATCACTAGAAATCGAAGATTGCATGTGATCAAAAGCAGGAGCATAATATAAAGGTCATCGAGTCTGGCACTGGATACGTCGATATTATCAATCGGGAAGATCAGGAATTCTTCAGGAAACTCGAACTTGCCCTACCCGAAATCCAGTGCTGCCTCGCCGAGATCGAAGGTCAAGATCTAGCACACGGGCACAAAGAAATGCTGGACTCGTTCAAGGAAACATTTTCAAGCCACATACTCAAAGTGTACCAGGGGATCCTTACCAACCCATTCAACCAAGCTCAGTTCATGAGGTTGAACTCATCCATTCCCTTCCCAGATGTCATAACTAAAGATGCCAGCCTTGTTTTTACAGTCGGAAAAACACAGCATGACCAGTTTGTGCAGGAGCGATTTGTATATGCTCAGAAGGATGTCAATGCGAACATCTCACGAAATGCCCTGAAACTTCCAAGTTCAGGTGCAAAAGTCCAGCTTGCTAGCCCTGCAATCAAGCCACCTAAAGGAACCTTTGCAAAGCTGAAGGAGGCCTGCAGATCGAGAGAAGAAGAAACAAGGGGGCTCTTTGGTGGTGAATTCACGGGTAAATCTAGTTGATATAATTTCAAAGTTATTCATTATTCATTTTATAGGTGAATTGATTTAACAGTACTAATTTAATTTTGGTTAAACTATTCATTTCAATTACAGGATGGAGACATTTATCACAGCCAAAAGTCTCAAATCCTGAAGGACATCGGAGTAAAAGTTCAATCTACACCCTCAGAGGGACTTGTGATAGATCTATCTGTGCAAGTACGAATCCTGGCAAAGTCTCTCACCAAAGGCAGGACATTTTGGGACTTTGTCATCAAGGTGTAGAACAGCATTTCCAAGATTGGTCATGAGAAGGGAGCCAATCATATTGACATTGTGGCTGACCTCTACCAGACTATGAGCATTAAGACTGCGACTAGGAAGAATCGGGGGTCAGCAGGTAGTTCACAGATGGCCTTCAGCGAGAATGACACCGTTTTTCCGCTTTTCTGTCTAATCAAGACAACAAGGTAGCCCTGAACTTAATGTTCTCCAACATTGCTAAGGAACAGACATGGAACTGGAGCAAGGAATTCTGCATTACCTACGGCAGGAAGATCCTTGCAAACTTTGGCGAAGATTTTGAGATCCAGCTTTATGACCGCATAGAAATGCTTGAGGAGGCTGACAACCGCATCGTTGTCCATGTGATGGAAATGCTAAACAAGGGGATCAGGTCAGTTACAGTTCGAACAGTCGACTCTGATGTAGTTGTCATCCTGCTAGGGTTCACTACAAAGTTCCTGTGAGTATGGTTTGACTTGCAACTTATCGTTGACTTTGCCGTTCCGGACAAACGCAAGTTCTACTCAATCACAGAAGCACACAAGAAGCTTGGTGGAGATGTGGCTGATGCCATGCCTGTGTTCCATTCTTTCAGTGGCTGTGATTCTGTGAGTGCCTTCTTTGGCCACTCAAAGAATGCTCAATTCAAAGCCTGGATGAACCACAGTAAGTTGACAGAGCTCACTGCTGCATTGAGAGGACTAAGTTGCTGCCCTGATATCGAGACAGTTAAGAACAGCATGGAAGTTATTGAACCCTGGGTAATGAGCTGGTACAACAAGGCTGGACTGTACGCCTTTGTGAGTATAGATGGACTCAGATTCCAGCTGTTCAAGCACTCTGTTAAAGATGAGCTGCGAGACCTGCCCCCAAGTAAGGATGCACTTCTACAGCATCCGTTGAGAGCTGCATTCCAGGCAGGATGGCTGTGGGGGAACAGCCTTCTACAACTTCCTTGTCCCCCGGTTGTTGAATGGGGATGGATTACCGATGGGGAGGAACTCTTCGTCAGGTGGAGCACAATTTCCGTAGACACATTGTCTCGGGTAACAGGGGTGTGTAGCTGCAGAACTAATAAATGCACCTCATGTTCTTGTGCTGGCAGGGGGATGAAATGTCTCATATATTGCAAGTGCCTAAGCAAGTGTTTGAATCCTGTGTGATGGGATGTGTGATATGTTTAAATAAAGTTTTTTGAGGCTGCATATGGTTTGCTCTGTTTCTTAGGTGGTTGTTGGGGTCCTCATCTTCTAACAATGACTCAACTTAAACACTAGTAGGGGCCTATGCCCCATGAGTAGATCTAGAACTTTGGCCCAAACAAACTGCATGGCCTTCATGAGCAGATTTGGCTGAAGTGGCTTGGGTATTGATCAATTCAGTGATAAAAAAGGGTTTTTCTTGAATATCCCAAAAAGTAAAGGTTTTAGGCCATATGTTTCTTCATAACACTAATATAAATGTGTCATTCCTGCATCTTTTGAGCCCAAAGTCAACTCTGTACGACCTTCAGGAGCTGAGATACAGAATGTTGCGTGCAAAAAGTGGGTGTGGTCGTTTTGGACCCTTCGCCTACCTACATTTTTGGGCTCCTTGCATTTTTTTCTTTATTGGACCCTGAATAAACAGAAAAACATTGGCTCAAATGTTAATCATAATTTGCAGCCTTGACCCCATTTTTGCCCCAAACTAACCAGACTAGTGTTACTTTAAAATCAATTCAGCTTTGGTTGTTGGCACAAAAGACAGGAGACCACGTTTGTTGTGGGGTAGTGAAGCATTGCCTCGTTCTCTCATCTTTGTTTGTGTCTCCTCAGCCAATCAGATCCTCGCCTTGTTTAGGTGGGCGGGGCTTAGCGTCACCTGCGTGCAGCAGAGGCCACTTTTTCGGTGTCGGTGCAGGATTGCTATAAACTGTAAATGTATTGTGAAAAAACACTCCTAACTTCCAAGACTGGCGGAGACGTCCCGTGGTCCCTGATTGTGAACTCTATCAAGCTGCCAAAGGTAAATTCATGTGTTTTGATGTGCTCGGTTGTTTATTGGTAACGTGTAGAAAACGAGCTGAACCTCTAATTGCTGCTAGTCTTTATCTCTCGTCATAGGCGTTCGCGCTGGTTATTCTGCATTGGTTTTTAACCATGAATTAGCCGGGAGCTTATTTATTGAGAGGAATTGTGTGATTCAGGACCGGACATTTGACCTAACAGGAAGCGAGTGAGAACCGGGAGAGAGACTGTTGTACTTGATCTAGATCAGGGGTCTGCAACCCAAAATGTTGAAAGAGCCATATTGGACCAAAAACACAAAAAACTAATATGTCTGGAGCCGCAAAAAATGAAAAGTCTTGTATCAGCCTTAGAATGAAAGCAAATGGCGAAAGGCGAAATGTCGAGAAAAAAGTCAAAATGTCGAGAAAAAAGTCAAAATGTCGAGAAAAAAGTCGAAATGTCGAGAAAAAAGTCGAAATGTCGAGAAAAAAGTTGAAACGTCGAGAAAAAAGTTGAAATGTCGAGGTTAATGTTGAAGTACAATTTCGAGAAAAAAGTTGAAATGTCGAAAAAACAGTTGAAATGTTGAGAAAAAAGTCGAAAAGTCAAAATTTCGAGAAAAAAGTCGAAATGTCGAGATTAAAAAGGAAAGTAAAAAAGAAAAAAAGAAGGAAAAAAAGGTAAAAAAAGGTCAAACATTTTTGAAAAAGCTCTAGGGCGGCGCTAAAGAGCCGCATGCGGCTCTAGAGCCGCGACTTGCCGAACCCAGATCTAGGGTTGCCACCTTTCAGAAATAGAATTAAGGGACGCCCCAATTTCAGCAGCGCAGGCGCCAAAATAAGGGTAATCCTCAAACTTCTAAACTGCATAGAAATGTGTTTATTTTATATGAAAAAACCAAAATGCTTTGATTTAAAGGAGCTGTATGTAAGAGCAATAATAAAACGAATCATAAAATGACCCAGATATGTCAACAGACATTTAAAATCATGTTCATTTCAAATACTTATGCCACTGACAACAGCACTCAAGCCAGGATATTCCAGTTTAAAAAGAGGAGTTGCAGCCCTCAACTGATGTTTATGTTGTCATTTTTTGTTTTGGCCTGAAGCTCCACCCTCCACCTATCTCCCAATCACCAAGTCAGTATTGTTTCTGAAGCTCCACCCTCCACCTATCTCCCAATCACGAAGTCAGTATTGTTTCGGCATCCGGGTTGCCAGCTCGGCTCTAATTATCGCAGCCATGGCAGCCTACGTTCCTGCTGCATTCTGCAGCCTACCTGGCAACCTCTGGTCGGGGGGAGGAGGGGGAGGGTACACGCCGCTCAACAATATTTTGAAAGTGACTGCAGTACCAGTTTTGTCCATTTCTTACAGACGGCTCCTTTTAAAGTTTAAAGTGCTTTAATAGCATTGAACTTGCATGACTGTACAGACAGCCAACCACACTAGCAACTGAAATAGCCTCCTATGCTATATATGTCCACATCAGCCCAGATGTAGAATACAGCCTACAGGTGAAGGTCGGAAAATTTGAATATGGTGTAAAAGTTAATTTATCTCAATAATTCAACTTAAAAGGTGAAACTAATATTACCTAGTCTCATTACATGCAAAGCAAGATATGTTAAACCTTTATGTGTTATAATTTTGATGATTTAATTGTTTATTGATTTGATAAAATATTCACATTTTTTAGATTTTTTTATTTGGGGTTTTCATAAACTGTGAGGCATAATCACCAAAATTATAACAAATAAAGGCTTGAAATATCTCACTTTGAACATAGTGGGAAATAATATATTTGTTTCACCTTAAGTTGAATTTACTACGAATGAAGTTTTGCAATATATTCAAATTTTTTCGACCTTCACCTGTAGATTATGACATCAATAAATAAGAGCATAATATGTGTCTGTATTGGTTCAATACGGAACTCAACTTTTAATTCCCAATTACGTAACAATTCTGTATTTCAAGGGACGGCTGACAACCCTGACTTGATCGTGGTCAGCGGCAACGTGTTGCTGCATACTCCACATACAGACTCCTTGCCGCCGAAACTGCACCTTGCCATTTGCCCCATTGCCCCCCCATCTTCATCCCTGACTCTGCGGATTCGTGAGTACACTTACATTTTACACGTGACGTTTTGTTTGTGGTGGTTAACCCTTTATGACCTACCACAGAACAAGTCCGTTTAAGCATATTTTTACATGCGTTGTGCCATTTTTTTGGAGTATCTTAATTTGCTATACAACAATACAATCCATTGAAGCCAAACTTTAATAATCTGTAAGTAATGTGTCCTTACTAAATAATGAATCTACTAAAAAGTGCCAAGCAGCACATTATACCATCTCCCTCATGTTATCCATCTTTAGAGTTGTTTTCTTCTTCGTTTGTGTCTAGGGATGTGTATCATTAGGAATTTATCGATACAGATACTCCTTATCGGTACCGATATTTATCGATACTACGACATGTAATTTAAAATAAAGACGTTACAAGATGGTATAATATTCAATCGTTTTTTATTACCACAAGGGGGTGTAACACCAGCAACATCATTACAACAACTTACAGCACCTGCCTTTTAAGCCTTTAGCAAGTCAACATGTGCAGCCTTAAAGGTAACTGTGAATGTGATAATGCTTCAACAGAATAGAAGCTTAAAGGGGACCTATTATGGTATCTAATACCTATTTTAAACAGGCCTTAAATGTCTTAAAAACAAGCTTTTGATTGTTTTTGCTAAATAAATTAGAAATTCAGCCTCTGAGCCATGTCTTTAGCATCCCAGTCTCTAACGTCATTATCTATGAGGGATTCTGAGTGGGCGGGGAGGCTATGATAATGAGGCTCTGTGCTGATTGGCTGCCTGAATAACGCGATACACCGCTACGAAATAATGTTGGAAGCTCCGGCCGGCGGAGTTAGTTGTGGACGCATCGGAGGCCAACCTATGTAAATTGCATACGAAGGGAGCAGAATCTGAACGGCTCGTAGAAGCCACATCACACTGGATGGCTCATCCGGGCGGCTGTACAGACACTGCAGAATTGAGTTGCTTTCCTCCTTCTCTGAGTTGGCAGGCTGAGGGGAGACCACTTTATATATGTTAAAGCAAGAAAAAACGTGTTTTTCATAATAGGTCCCCTTTAACTTAAAATTACAAATGCTTCTCAGAAGATAATAGATGAAATGAAAAAAAAATTATAAAATAGGCTGATGACCAAAGCCCTTACCTACATGTTCAACCCAACAGACACATGATGCATGTAAACAGAACAGTGTAGAAGAGCCGCTGCTCCTGACACATTTAGCCCTCGCAGTTATTGTTAAGGAAAAGCAACATAGCAACTTTCTCTGGCATGAGTCGAGATCGCTCTGGACAGAGTGTGTCTCCAGTGGTTGAGAACACCCGTTCAGATGGGGCTGAAGAGGCCTGGATGCAGAGGTAGGTGAAGGACAGCTGTGAGAGTAAGGGAAATGTGTCTTTCTTACCCCACCACCAGTGGACAGGGTCTTGTTCAGTGGGGAGAGGGGGAAGATCTCTGTAAACTGCCACTTCTTTTTTCAGTCTCTCTCACATTTTTGTTGGTGCAGTCACCTGCTGTCGACTGAGCTGTCTTTGCAGTTGTCTATCTTCCTCTGCGAAGAGTTCTCCCAGTGCAGATACTGGTTTTGGATGCTGAAATATAGAACAATATAATATATTTTTAGTGAAGTTTATTACTTTTTGCGGCAACACGGCATAGGTTCACAAACACATCAAACTTGCATCCTCCTCCTCCTCTTCATCATCCTCTTCTCTATCTCCCTGGATGTCAGCTTCAGTCCTCATCAACATCGTCACATCCTCATCCTTTGACAGCTGAGGGAGATTAGATTTAAATAATAAATGTGTTATGTTATGTACAATGCACATATTCTCAAAGTTACATTTTGATTACTTACTTCTCTCACTGCTGCGTCCATCAGCCGGTCAAAGACTTCTATCTTCTTGAACCTGTGGCCTCTTTCAGGGACGCTATCAGATCATCATCCTATTCACAAATAAAACAAACAATTGTTTCACATAATTTAACTATTGTCTTTGCAAGAGTAAAAGTCATAGAGAAACAAAATGCTGTTTAGCATCCAACCAAAAGTACAAATGAGCAGCAAAAAAGTGCAATGCTAAGTATGTACACAAGTATGTACATTTTGTATAAGAGTATGAATATGGATGTATATCTTGTGAGCAGCCAGCTATGCATGAATTGGGATGATGTGTAGTTTTTGTTTTTAGTTTTGCACCTGATAACATTTTGACAGGTCACCCCAGACTTTCTCCTTAATGGTGGCCACAAATGGAGAATCATCTTCTGCAATTTTGAAGTGGCTCTCAAGCTTTGTGAGTAAAGGGAGAATCTGGCTGCAGATGGCTCGTTTGTCACTGGATACAGCCAGGACAGACGTGTACATTATTCGCATCACGTTGACAAACTCCTTGGCTTTATTGTTTATTGTTGGTTAGACTCTCTTTAAAAAAAACACTGATAACAGTATCGTTTGTCCAGAATTTTTAGCGGTACTCTGGTACCGACCATTTAGGAACCAGTACCAAAAAATACCGGCTCTCGGTACACATCCCTATTTGTATCACACAATCAAGTACGTCACAGCAGCTTCGCTTCAAACCCGTCTACATCTGATCCGGGTACTGGATTGTAAAGGAAAAGAAACCAGGCGAAGTTGAGTCAAGATGAGTTGACATGAGTAAAGCCGAGTAGGTACTAGTGGAAAAGAGAATTGGTGTAAAGCGTTAGTTGTTCTATCAGTCCCCAAATGGAAATGTATGGGTAATATAAAACTGAGGAGAAGGTTGAGTTGAACAGGGCAAGAATCTTTCTAGATTTGTACTTTTTTTTTTTAAAGGATTGTCGAAGAATCATAGTAAAATAGGGAAAATTACACTGTAGGTGATCTTTCACTGTGGGAAAAATACATGACAAAAAACAGGGCATGCTTGTTAGATTTAACATTATCACTGTTTGAATGACATTGATCTTAAATTCCTTGAGTTTTTTTTTTCACAATGTCAAATGAAGGCTGAGAAATTAGTAATTTCTCATACTTAACACCATATATCAACCCCTGTTATATTTCAGAGTACAAGCGTTCTGCAGTCTGAACATATTAACATTTCACTGTATCAAAATCCTTTCCTTTCTGCTTTAAGTCCTCAAGTTTTCAACTGTATGTTTCTTTTCTGGTTTGGGACAGGAGATCATTACTCACCTGTTCTAATTAAACATACCCTCAGAGAGAGAGAGAGAGAGGGAGAGAGAGAGAGAGAACACAAAGGATGTGGAAAAAGCTGTGTTGGTTATAAGTAAGGTTTTCTGCAAAGAGGCTGAGCCCTTTACCTGTGTAGCAGGACAAGTGACTCCCTCCACAAGATGTCTGACAGTCCTGTCATAGTCCATTTGTTTTAACAACATGTGGCCTGTTTTTCCATTTCTGTGGATACTGATGGAAGCTATGGATCACAATAAAATGTACCTTCTAACTGTACAACAGTTTTGAGATTGATTCCAGTTGGAACTCTTATTTCTGACCCATTTCTTTACCGATTGTAGTGGTGGGTACTGCCAAGGGCCTCACGATACGATATTGCGACATCTCAATTTTGCGAGAAATATTGCGATGTTATACATAGTTCACTGAAAACTGTAAAAGGCATTGTGCATTTTAAAATCGGACTTGCACATAAATCAGATTATAGTGATAATTAAAATTCAAATGTTGAATATCGAATCAGCCAGCAAAGTATTGCAATATCAATATTTTTGCCCACCTCTAATGGATTGATTATTCTGAACTTTGTGGTGTACCTACGTCACCTTGGGCTTACGTGCAACAGGCCACCTGTAGCAAAATTATTCAATGTGAGGTGAAATCCACAATAGTATGCTCCATGTGCCTGTGAGCATTTGTAAACTTTAAAACATCTGTTCATAGTAGCTAAATATAGTGTTGACAATTGCGACCATTTCTAATCCACACAGCGACCATTCACACAGATTTAAATTATGTGGGGAGCTCCGATCATTTTTTTAATAATCATGGAGGACATCTGTGCTTTTAATCCCGTCCGAATGCACCTTGTCTGGGATTTGTAAAGTTTAATTCCACAGCAAATTACCTACCCTATTACACCGAACACAAAGGTCAAGAGGTAATTTTAATCCCATCTGAATGCACATGCCAGTAATTCGTTGATGTGCAGGCTGTAGGCTGCAGGAATCTTAAAAAATAAAATTCCTTGTAACAGTTTCTGCCTTTTTTCCCAGCTTAATTTAGGCAATTAGGATACATAGTGATATTATATTACAAGCTCAGCCTTTACCCACCCCATATAGTAATGATGTGATATTTTTACATTATAAAAATTCAGAAATTAATCAGCATTAAGCTTCATACAGAGACTTAAGAAGTCCAGATCAGTGGCAATGAAATGATGACACTTGTGGCTGGATCATGCAGTAATAAACATTTTATCTTTCATCAAGCTCAAAGCATCTAACAGCACAAAACCTTTAAGGTTTCAATGAAAGCTCTGGTAACATTTACTGTAAGTTTACTGTTACCATGACAACTTAAAACTTCGGCTGACACGCCATTTTTCTAATATTGTCACATGCCAAATTGTGATGTGTAGCAACTCAGATCTTTGAGTGTCCGATAAGATGCTTTTTAAATCAATATTGAAATTGAATGTTAACTAAAAGGTAATTAATTAATTAATGAAATGAGGCTCCGAATTCACTTACAATGTCAGTAAATTACAGTAAAATACAAACTTCGCTTGTTCAGCGCGAATGAGCTGAACTGATTACAGACGTTGAAGTGTAATTTTAGATTTACCTCAGGTCCAGAGGTTATTTTAGTCCATTGCGAATAGTACATAAGTCATTGAGAAGAAGAAAAAAAAAATGTGTATATATATATATTAGGGATGCAACGGTTCTCGGTATAAAACCGAACCGTTCGGTTCGGCCTCCACGGTTCAATACGCCCTTGTGTGCATATTTTTGGTTTTGCCATTCATTTTGCATTAATGCTTTACAATATGCGTGTTTGTGCCGTGCCTGCTGCAAAAAAAGCGCTCTGCGAGTCGTAGCTCCGCCCACTCCCCCTCGTAGCTCCGCCCAATCCCCCTCACACAGAGCAGACACGGAGCGGGACAGTTGAGAAAAAAAGTTCGAAGAAGCACCGGCTTCATTCAAATTTCCAGTGTGGCATCATTTCGGTTTCGCTGTTAATTACAACGGCGATTGAGTGAAAATAGTTAGAGCTTTTACTGTCTGTAATCATTGCTTGAGACCGGCTAGTGGAAGATCCGAGTCTCCGCCTGGTGAGTGCAACGTTACACTGAGAAGGCGGAGGCTGGCTCTGATCTTCCACTAGCCGGTTTATTTACAGGAAGGAAACGAACAGCTTTACAGTAATAAACAAAGGCAAACTCCAACTCTAACGTCTCGGGCAAACTCCCCCAACAACTTAAATTAAAACACCTGAAGAAAACTCGGGGTTCAGCCCCCCCTCCCTCTGTCACCACCGGCTCCTTCATGACTTCACGTGCAGTCCTGTGACAGGCAGAGAGATGAGAGAATACAGGCTGATCTCCCCACTTTGTAACTCTCCCATATCAGGGTCGCTACAACATTTTGTAATATTGTAATAATTATAATAATTATAATAATTTACAATATTTTCGCGGAGGGAAACGGGGAAAGCGGAGGACGTTTCACGCCCCCGCGTCGTCTTTATATTTCTGATAATGTACCTCTGGCTCTAGGGTTGCCACCTTTCAGAAATAGAAATAAGGGACGCCCTGATTTCAGCAGCTGATGAGCCAAAAAAAAGCCCCAAAACTTCTAAACTGAATAAAAATGTGTTTATTTTATATGAAAAAACAAAATGCTTTGATTTAAAGTTTAAAGTGCTTTAATAGCATTGAACTAGCATGACTGTACAGACAACCATACTAGCAACTGAAATATCCTCCTATGCTACAGTATGTATGTCCACATCAGCTCAGATGTATAATATAGTTACATGTGAAGAATATGGTGTAAAAGTTAATTTATTTCAATAATTCAACTAGAATATGGTGTAAAAGTTAATTTATTTCAATAATTCAACTAGAATATGGTGTAAAAGTTAATTTATTTCAATAATTCAACTTAAAAGGTGAAACTAATATATTATTATATATTATATCTTATTACATGCAAAGCAAGATATGTGTTAAATCTTTTTTTTTTATAATTTTAATGATGGAATTGTTTATTGATTTCATAAAATATTCTCTAATTTATTTTTTATTTGGGGTTTTCATAAACTGTGAGCCATAATCACCAAAATTATAACAAATAAAGGCTTGAAATATTTCACTTTGAATGTAGTGGGGAAATAATATATTTGTTTCACCTCTAGTTAAATTTACTACGAATGACGTTTTGCAATATATTCAAATTTTCCAACCTTCACCTGTATATTATGACATCAATAAATAAGAACATAATATATGTCCGTATTGGTTTAATACGGAACGCAACTTTTAATTCCCAATTCCCAAGCCCTACCTGGAGGTGAAGCCCGAGTCCTCCCCGCTGTCTGGCACACACATATAAAGATCTGGGCACAGACACAGCAGGTCCTGTTGTCCCCCCACAAAGATTTTGCTGGCCTTAATCTTTCCTGTGTTTTATTTTGTTCATTATTGTTAAATTTAGTGTTGATGTGTGTGTGACAGACGTGTGTATGGGGCGTTAATGAAAATACGGGACAAATCGTGTCCCGTATTAGTTCAATAAGGGACGCCACATTTTTTTCTCAAATAAAGGACAATTCCGTATTTTACGGGACGGGTGGCAACCCTATGTACCTCGTCGGGCATTATCCCTTACGTATTTAGTAGTGTATACTGTACTTAATGTACTGAGTTGTCAAGATTAAGAGGCTGTTGACTATAAAGAATTATAGTGATTTACATTTTGAAAAGTGACAAGAGAAATAAAAAGATAATTTTGGAAAAAAAAAAAAGCTCTCATGCACATAAAGGCTGATTTGTGGTTCCGCATTACACCAACGCAGAACCTACTGCGTAGGGTACGCGGCGACGCGCACCCCTACGCCGTAGGCTCTGCGTCGATTTAACGCAGAACCATAATTCAGGCTTAACACGAACCGAAACCGTGGCCCAAAAACCGAAACCGAACCGTGGGCTACCTGAACCGTTGCACCCCTAATATATATATATATATATGTACATACATCCATACATACATACACAAACAAATGAAAAAGCTCTCAAAGCATTATAAATAACATAGAATGCACAGTACTCCGCGTACTTCTTTTGTTTGAATTTTAGACCACGTTTTAGGTATGTATCATATTGGCATGATTCAGTGAAAAGCACCTCTGATCATTCATCAGAAAAAAGTTTATCCTTTGGATGTAACAGAACTACAATGCATCACCCTGACCTTTTCCCAATATGCAGCATAATATTTCATTCTTTGGCTGTGCACAGTTGAGTTTGGTCCAATTCATTGTCCATGATAGGTGCTGTTAAATGTGTCGAACTGACTCATTGACCTTTCTGAAATGACTCAAATAGCAAAAATATCATCCTTTCTTGCATCACCCAACATGGAATAGCTGGGGGAGGACACCAAGTGAGCAACTATTTATTTACTGCTGTAGAAATTGACAGCCTTGTAATTGGTCCCTGACTGACCAATCAGAAAAATCATTCTCCGTTGCTACATCCGGGGTGGAATATCCAGTTGGACAAAATAGCCGCCCTCTCTCCCTCAAATCAATGGAAAAAGCGTAGTTTTTACTTACTTTGTATCAAAATTTAAATCACTGGATTATTTAAAAAAAAAAACTTTATTAGTAAAAGGGAAAACCTCGGAACACACTGCAGTGTAGTGAGGGTGCAGCATATTTTTTATCCCCAAACTGTACTGCCAAAAAAAGGTCGGCTCGGCAGCCGGCTACAACCGCAAAAGCGTTTTATTTATTTCTTAATCTTAAAATGGTTAAGCGGTGTGCTTGGGGCACTTGTAAAAGTGACACCCGCTACCCAGAGAAAATCACATGAATACAGTTCATCAATTTCCTAAAACCAACTGTAAATTACTAAAAATGGTTGCTTTGGATAAATCACACTCGCAGTTCAACCCTTCCACCATGCTATTAGCTAAACTAATCAATTGATCTCGTTTTCACAGAAAATCAGTTTTTTTTAAACTCACTACACGGTACTTGAAGTGTTTCTTTTTTATTATATCGAGTTGCTGTTGACTTTCTTTGGTATATTAATTAGAAATACAGTTTTTACGAAGGGAGTGAATGGGAGAAATGACAGTTTTGTCCGACTGAGCAACAGGGGCGAGGCTCTGGTGGACATTGCCACCAGAAACCAATGTCTCACTAGCTGCTTGATAATGTGCTAAAAATGAAATAATGGAAAATAAAAGATCAAGCCTGGCCTCCACTCATTTTTCATGAGCCACAAGAAATGTCATTATGTTGAGAAATAACTCCACATCTTACATATGTATTTTCATTTCAAAACATCTGCATCATCTTAAGTATTCTTGTTTGAATCCCAACTGGAGGCTTTTATTGTGTGAAGTTTGTATGTTCTCCTCATGCCTGTGTCTGTTTTTAGTCAAAAGCATGCTTGGTTGGTGATTATGAATTGCCAGCAGGTGTGAGTGTGCATGGTTATTTGTCTGTTTTGTCTCTGTCCGGCCCTGTGAAAGACTTGAGAGGTTGCCAGGGTTCACTTTGATTCCAGTTGGGAGAGGCTCCAATCCCCTACAACAATGAGCACAAAGAAGCAGCTAAATGAACGGAAGGATAGATATCTCAATGTGCCTTTTGGGAAAGGGAGAAGACGGGGGGGTGGGGGGGCAAAAATACAGTGCTTACTCAGTTCAAATGGCCTTGGGTTTCCACTAAAATGTCCCATTTCATTATTTCATGATTGAATGTCTTATCTAGCTACATCCTGAGATCTAAATTTAGTTCAAATCAAGTGTGATTTGTGACCAGACGGGGAGGGAAAATTAAATAAAATAATAAACAGGAGAGACTTTTCAATCACCCTCAGATGTATTTTGTCTTTTAAATTGTTTCATTGCAGCAAGGTGGATATCAGTACTGGAACACTGAGCGTTGTCAATGTGCCAAATGTTCCACACAGCAATCCTGGAGTTTGGACGAATACCTGCAACCCATTATTGTTTAGTTAAAAATGAATCCAAGTGGCTTTGACTCTTGGTTGTGATTATACAGTTTCTTTACTGAATGGAATGATGAAAACAATTCAACAAAATCAGTAAATTTCATTAATCAGCTTGTTACAGACTTTCAAAAGTGGAAAAAATAGTCAAAACAATCCATTAAAATGAATGTATACTAGGGCTGAACGATATGGACAAAATTTCATATCTCGATATTCATGCCAGATATCTCGATATCGATACGATACGATATGACTTCGATTCGGTGAAAACCAAGCATTTTTCAGAAAAATAACATCAGAAATCAAAAGAGTGCAGTTTTATTGATTAGAACTCACTGCCAGTCATCAACATTAACATAAAGTCACTCAATAATAAATAATAATCAAAATATTTTACTGTAGCTCCGCTAACGATAAATAACCAATGCAGTTAGAGTTAGAGTTCAGTACATGTTATTGATTGGACGCTGCAGCTGAACGGACTGTCACAACATCACTGCAGTTTCATGACGGAGTGAAGACAGATTACAGATTAAACTCATGTTTCACTCCCAGGTTTCATATTTGATTTATTTTCTATTTCAACAATTAA
Organism: Cololabis saira; assembly: GCF_033807715.1. Taxonomy (NCBI): domain Eukaryota; kingdom Metazoa; phylum Chordata; class Actinopteri; order Beloniformes; family Belonidae; genus Cololabis; species Cololabis saira. The sequence goes on along the minus strand of NC_084592.1, from coordinate 23,132,478 downwards.
ATATCTAAAAATGTTAACTTTCAATCTGATGAACAAAAGAACCAGAAACAACTTTCTTAATTTATTACTGCGCATGTGCAATCCCCACATTTGTCCAATCCTTGTTTTCAGTAAACGAATAGGAAATAGAGAAAAGAGTTTTCCACTCGCTGTTTTAATTCCCAATTTCGATTTTCAAACACATCAATGAATTTTTTATTATCAAAACAAAAGATGGGGAACGGATTATTTTGGTTTATTTCTCTATTTTTATTTTGTCATTTCAAAACTAAAAACGGATGGCTGCGAAATACACGTCGCAATTTTCACCAAGCACGACTTGCACAACACCTCGCTCTGGTCGACATCATCCTTTCTAAATCCAAAATACCTCCAAATAATGGAGGATGATTTATGTTTTGGCACAAAATTAGATTCTGCACCGCCACCGGCCGCATTATCCTCCGCACTCATGTCTCTATTCTTCCGTTTGGATTTCTCCGCTCTTCTCCGCTCTCCTGTGCGTGTGGCTGTGTGCGTCTCGGTCTACGTCTCCCTCCCTCCCTCCTATGTTTGTCATTGGTTGGCTTCAGCTGTCGATCAACAGCAAGCATGAAATAAGCTTTGTGGTTGGCTGGCCGTAGTGGTGCGTTCAAGAGCAATCTTAAAAGTAATGTTTATGGAGACTGCTCGCGCTGTACAAGCAGGGCGAGCGGACATATATCGTTTATATCGTTGCTTTTCCGTTATTAATGTCTTGAATGTTCATATCTCGATATAGATACGATAACGGTATATCGTTCAGCCCTAATGTATACATCAAAGCTAAAACAAAAAATATTATCACCAGGGGAGCAATTATTAACAGACAATAATAAAATACACCAAATTGAAAAAGCTACAGAGAAAACATATTTAAATTTGAGGTATAACACTATTATAATGAAGATAACATTCTGGTTTGGAGGGAGAGTCCGTTATGGTATTCAAACTGCAAATGAAAAGATACAATCTGTCTTGAATACAAACTCAACCTCTGGATGGTTTAAAAACTATTGGTCAATGGATCCAAGAATGCAACCTGGAGATAAAAAAGCGGCAGATCTGATATACAGTATTCGTTGGTGCTGGACTAGAGTTATATTCGTTTTGAATTTTTTAATAGTTTTTATTTTGTTTAGTTTGTTTTGATTATTTCACATTAGTTGAAAATAGTTTAACAAGCACATCAGCAGCTTAGGTTTAGTTTTGGGACAATTTTATTTTCTTTTTAGTCTTAGTTTTAGTTTTTTCAGGTATTGACTTACAGATGAAATATAGGATGAAAGACTCCTAGCAACAGTGCCATACAGAAAAAAATCCTTTAGAATTAGTTAAGCTGCAAAAATAAAATAAATCAAGGCACGAAACAAACATGAAAACAAAGTGAATTTTACCTGCAATTCTATTTCGTTTCTGTTAGTTTTGCATCGTTCATTTTAGTTTAGTTGAATTCTATTTTTATAAATGTAATATATATATATATATATATATATATATATATATATATATATATATATATATATATATAATAAATTTTAATTTTTTTTTTTTTCCACTTCAGTGGAACGGGATGATTTTTCTCACTGTTTTTTCACTGTTCTTAGTTTTTGTCAACTTGATAACTCTGCTGAATGTTTCAGCGACTTGTATGTTATCAGCAGGATCTAATAATTTAGGACGTACTGGACATTTTGAACAAAATGCTGCAGTAATCCATTCTAGACTTTATAAATACACGGTTGACCCCTTCAAAGCCATTAAAAGAAAGGTGTAACCTTTGCTAAATGCTTAACTTGAAAAATTATGGCTCTTGCAGATTTAAAAAGGAATCTTAAAGAGCATATTGCAGGTTGGAGACCCCTGTGAATCAATGTGTAGGAAAATAATGTAAGAACTGAATTTTCATTGAAATACGCATAAATATATACTACAGTGACCTCCGGAGTTGTTTTTGTGAGAGTATTTTACTTCCGCATCTGAAAAAGCTGAACCGGCCAGACCCAGGCATCCCATTCATTCATCCATTCACCTATCCGATATCTATACTAATAATAATATGATATACTATACATAATAATAATACTAATAATAATAATAATAATAATAACCATCTTTGTATAATATAATATTGATAAATTATTAAGTTTTGTTGTCCTGCCAATGGAGGCTCAAATCCTCCATGGCAGGACCCTTCCATACCGCATTCTCACCGACACAGACACACAATCACGCACCGTTTCCCCCTCCCCGGGGGGGGGAGGGCCCTGCGAGCCGGGCCAGGGCCCCACCGTACCTCCACGGGCGCCGCCGGAGCCCCCAGACGGAGGGGGAAACGGTCCAACATCCTCCCATTCATACTGACAACATAAGACATAGACACCTGGGAATGGTGCCACCCCGCCGCCGCACCCGCCCGTGCACCCCCCGGTCAGGGGAGGCCCGATCCCCGGACCCGGCCCCACCCACCCCCCCGAGGCCACCCCGGCGGACACCCCAAGGGTCACGGAGTCCCCACCTCAGCAGGGGCACTTGGCCCCCGCCCAGCGACGGAGGACCAAGGCAGCAATGCCCCCCAGCACAGACAGCCACCCCCCACCCAGGCAGGGCCGGGCCCTCCGAGTGGGACCCCCACGTCCACGGCCCAGCCCCCCCCGGGAGACCCGGAGACGCCCAAGCCACAGCCCCCCGCCCGAGCCCCCCCGGCCACCCCCCCCATCGCCATGAGGCAACCCCCCCCATAGGCCCCCAAGGCCCCCACCGGCCCCCACCGGCCAGGGACAGGCCCCCGCGGCCCCACCACCACCACCCTTATGTTTCAAACATAAAACTCCATAATAAAATAACAACAAAAAATACAGGTGGGGGAGGTAGGGTTGGGTGGATCAGACGATTACATCTTCTGCCTCTTGCGCTTGAATGCGATGAAGGTACTAGCAGGGATCTTTGCCTCAAGGCACTTGTCAAGGTACCTTGCATAGGCGTCTGTCAAGTTGATCCTTTTGTCCACAAAGGACAGCTCCTGCTTTGACCAGGCGACCTTACAGTTGGGAGGCAAATATCGCTGTACCTGCTTTACTACGACAGCAGGAGTGTTGTCCTCCTCAACCAATTGGACATCGGCAGCTTCTCCATCAGCTCTTGCAAGCGAGCGTATTCTACAAAGTCCCCATTTTCAATGAACGCCACACAGGAGAGGAAGACAAGCAGGGTTTTCTTGTCCTTTGAGTCCATTTTTGATGGAAGGCGGTCCAAGCATTTCTCGATCCACGGCATCCCTTGCTCTCGGTACCGGTCGAGTCTTAGCAGAGCCCTCTTATTTCCACCTCAGCCAGTACCTCAAATCAACTGCTGCCAGGCAGGAGACTTTAAGTGGTAGCGTGGACTTCTCGTACACTTGTACGAAGGACTTCTTGTCCCAACTCCATCTTAGTCTCTTTCCCTGCCAGACCCGGATATAAGGGAACCAACGAAGGCCCATCTCCTTCAAGCCATTCTTCACACAATTAAAAACAATATTCTGGATATGTATACACATGATGGTATATAAACACGATTTAGGGGGCAATTGACCTGAATCGCTGGTATTATGTTTGATATTAGCTGTGTATGTGAATTTATTAGGATTGCAACTAACAATTATTTGAATTATCGATTAATATGTCGATTATTTTTTCGACTAATCGATGAATCGGATAAAAAAAAAAAAAAAAAAAAGCATTAAATTCCAACCATTTATTCGAAAACAGAACTGACAGTGCAAATTCACAGTGCAGATAATCTTCAGAAAGTTCACAAACAGGTGCTCTTTGAACATCCCTGAGCTTTTAAAGTATTGATTTAAAAAAAAACAAAACTAAATGGACTAACACAGAAAAAATACACATGTATGCTTTACATCTGCCAAATATATAAAAATAAAATGCAAAAAAGAGGTATACTTTGTTTAAAAGGGACCTGAGCTGTCAGAACAATAAATACATTATAAAGAAAACTACAAATCAGAAACAGGATTTGTTTGAACATTACAATTTGTTTTCTCACTGCCTTCACTCAAAAAACTAAGGATCTTACCAAGAAGTTTTCTTATTTCTAACCTAAAAAAACTTTAATTTGTGTCAAGCAAATTTTAAGTTTTAAGTTAAAGTCTTTATAAGATTGAGTTTTGGCAGTGTTCAAAATAAAATTATGAGACCTGCTGTATTGGAGCACATTTTCTTTTAGTTAAAACTGTAGCGGGAACAGATGTTTAGAGGAACCTATGTATGTAGCGGGTTAGAGGGGGAACATATAGGAGAACGGACCACAAGAATATAGCGTGGCTTAAAAATAAAAGTTAAGCACTGAGCTACATGTGTCTCCCATCTGGGCCATTGCAGACTGCCTGAGCATGGCATGTTACTAAAACCAAACAAATCCGCGCCCTCTTTCTTCTTCTTTTATGTGCGCGGCGTCAGCGCGCTGTGCCGCATTAAATGTAGTCAGGGCGAAATACCTGCTTTGAGCTGGCATAAAACAAGCTCCTCTACTTCCGCTCCGCGACTTAGTGATTGACGTAATAATCGCGCGACACAACGAATTGATAATGGAATTCGTTGCCAACGCTTTTAATAATCGATTTTTATCGATTTTATCGATTCGTTGTTGCAGCCCTAGTATTTATATGTATAGGTGGTAGGTACGTGTGAAAATCTATGGGTATATACGTGCACTGTATATGGGTGTAGATGCAGGCATGAATGTATCAATGTGTATGTGTGCGTACTGTATATACGTATGCTATATATGATTTGATGGTATAAAGGTTAGGGCATCTATAAGCTCGTTAGCTTCAGCCCTAACCCTTTCGGTCAGACTTATGTACCCTTTCTTGTTTTGTTGGATGGACATTTTTCAATGATTGCTGATCGAAATAAACTCAAACTCAAAACCACATTTCAGACTCTGACATAACACAATTCTGTCACTCCTACATAAGTCAAGTAATTTTTTGATATTCCCCATATTTATTTCCACACAGTTTCACATCATGCTTTACCTATACCTATGAAGAAGGTTACCCTAAGGTGTTTGACGGATCTCATACGAGGTATAGTCCTCAAAATAGAGAGGAGGATTGAAGTTAAAGGGCTTACTCAACATTTCCTAAACTGGCTGCTACAAACAGACTTCAACCATGGTGGAAAAAAGGAGTTCTTCCATTATACCTGAAGAAAGTATGTCAATGTTAAAATTGCATTGCATTTTCTTTGAAATATAATTCTACAGAAACAGTGTCTTATTTCCTTAAAGGCAAGAACATTTTGCAAGAGTCTCTGCACCAAACAAAGGACATTTTCATTTCACTACATCTTAATATTTTACTGTTGTTTGCAAATCTATTGAAAATAAAATAAAAAAAAGTAGTAATATAATAAATCAATTTTAAAGGCATAGTAGCTGAACCTTTAGTGAAGAAACATCAAAATATAAGATATCATGTAAATGTGAAAGTAAATCCCTGTGAACTAAGAAGAGATGAGGACAGAGATACAGGCTATTGTGATTTATTTTCACCCCAGTACATGCTGTTATTGACCAGAACACCCACAACAACATGTAACAAGATCCATTTATTTCAGCAGTGAGAAGAATGGATTGTCACAGCACACCAAAAGGACTTCACAGAGTAAGAAAACCTAAGATTGAAACTGAAAAAAGGACCCCTACTATACTGATAATGGAAAAAAAAGTGTTCACAGAAAGAAAAAAGAAAACGCCCCAGGAGTCTATAAATAATAGCATCAACATCACAATAATACAACTTTTCAATAAAAAGGAGGGAAAAAGAACCCCAAGCAGGACATACACATGCTTGTTTTAATTATGGCCATCATGACCAGTTAAGCCTTTTAATGTGCCTGCATGTTTTGCTCTAATCAGTTACTCCATTTGCTCAGAATGAGTCATTACAGTTTGAAATGTTCATCCTGTTTATAGAGCTCAGCATTCATCCCGACTAACTGTTTTTATGAAGTGACCTTTTGTATTGGCACACACAAGTATTCATCACCCCGCCAAGATGTAATTGTTTTTTTGCTCTGACTCAGAGATGCCTCCTTAATACAAGAAATATACAATCTGCTGCTATGGGGGTGTTGTGAGGCAAAGTGGGGAAAAAAATGTTTTTCATGTGTGGGAATAAATAAATGGTTTAGTGCAGGAGTAAGATCCCTCATGCTTCCACATGATTAAAATGACCCATACAGCCATGAAGACCATGAGTGAGGTTTCACACTCTACTACAAATGTGAACATTAATCACAGCAGCTTTGTCGTAGTTCTTCAAATGATAGAAGACAAAAAGACATGAGGCTGATACATGGTTTGTTTTCCAAGTATGTCTGAGGAACACCAAGCATAGAGGACACAAAAAAATCATAATGTATTTCAAAGTTCCATTAAAACACGCTTGAAGTGTTTAACCTGTTAACCCCTAGGGATTTTGGAGGTGAATTTTGCCTGAACAGGCCTATCCGAATTAAATCAGCAATATCTCCACAATTATAAGGACAATATGCATAATCTTGGTCTCAATGGATAGCTAAGGCCTAACAGCATAAATCTTCCAGTGTCAGAAAAATTGTGAATGTTCACATGCCTAAGTAATTATGATAAACCAAAGAAAAAAAATTAAATTTTTATTTTTGTCTAATTTTTTTTTTGTTTGCACAGTGGAAAACACCATGATAGCAATTATAAAGACACCACTGCCTGGATTCAACAACTCCTTGACTACAACTGTACCAAGTTACATGAGAATATCTTAAAGCACATAGATTCATTAAAAGGTTTTAGTGTGGATAGTACAAGGCGGACTCTCTATTTGGGCACTTGGATACCTATACTGTGCCAAAATGTGCCAAATGTGTTTTTTACCCTTTATGAAGGGAATGTGGCTATAAAATACTTTGATGATTTGATGATGCATGATTTCGTAAATGTAAAATCTCCATCTGAAAATCTGAAAGTAGGTTTTCTAGTTTCATATGATACCCACTACGTTTGGTTGGAGAATATGTATCTTACACTCTGTTGCGTTTTGTTGTGGGTGTTGCTCGTGTTGCGCCATTATTGTTGCATATGTATTTTTAAGTTGTTATAAATCAAATACTTTGTTGACAAAACTTACTTGGAGTTTTGACATATTGGCTTTAGGGCTTCTTGTTGAGAGACAGTTGGAAGAAAACACCCTGACAGCACTTGAGTAACTTTTTCCACACATGAACTGGTGCATACAGCTGCTGGACCCGGTACATCTGAGGCTTCTCTCCCCACACCTTTAAAAACCAGCACTGACAGTTTTACAGCTCTTCACCAGTTCAGATCTACTCTGAAAGGCATTTACTCATGAGAATAGTACTCCCTTTACGAAACTGTCCTAGTTGGGAATGGCCTCATGGAAGATGGTGCCATGGTCTCACATAGCAGATCCACAGTATTATGCTCATTGTGGTGATGTATTCATTGGGAATAGCTAAAAGGCAGCTGGTGCCATGATCAAATGTGGATATCTCACTTTGCACCCATATTATGGAAATTCCCATGTTATATTTACATGTACACTCTTTGTTTACATGTACACTCTTGTCCCAACTCCATCTTAGTCTCTTTCCCTGCCAGACCCGGATATAAGGGAACCAACGAAGGCCCATCTCCTTCAAGCCATTCTTCACACAATTAAAAACAATATTCTGGATATGTATACACATGATGGTATATAAACACGATTTAGGGGGCAATTGACCTGAATCGCTGGTATTATGTTTGATATTAGCTGTGTATGTGAATTTATTAGGATTGCAACTAACAATTATTTGAATTATCGATTAATATGTCGATTATTTTTTCGACTAATCGATGAATCGGATAAAAAAAAAAAAAAAAAAAAGCATTAAATTCCAACCATTTATTCGAAAACAGAACTGACAGTGCAAATTCACAGTGCAGATAATCTTCAGAAAGTTCACAAACAGGTGCTCTTTGAACATCCCTGAGCTTTTAAAGTATTGATTTAAAAAAAAACAAAACTAAATGGACTAACACAGAAAAAATACACATGTATGCTTTACATCTGCCAAATATATAAAAATAAAATGCAAAAAAGAGGTATACTTTGTTTAAAAGGGACCTGAGCTGTCAGAACAATAAATACATTATAAAGAAAACTACAAATCAGAAACAGGATTTGTTTGAACATTACAATTTGTTTTCTCACTGCCTTCACTCAAAAAACTAAGGATCTTACCAAGAAGTTTTCTTATTTCTAACCTAAAAAAACTTTAATTTGTGTCAAGCAAATTTTAAGTTTTAAGTTAAAGTCTTTATAAGATTGAGTTTTGGCAGTGTTCAAAATAAAATTATGAGACCTGCTGTATTGGAGCACATTTTCTTTTAGTTAAAACTGTAGCGGGAACAGATGTTTAGAGGAACCTATGTATGTAGCGGGTTAGAGGGGGAACATATAGGAGAACGGACCACAAGAATATAGCGTGGCTTAAAAATAAAAGTTAAGCACTGAGCTACATGTGTCTCCCATCTGGGCCATTGCAGACTGCCTGAGCATGGCATGTTACTAAAACCAAACAAATCCGCGCCCTCTTTCTTCTTCTTTTATGTGCGCGGCGTCAGCGCGCTGTGCCGCATTAAATGTAGTCAGGGCGAAATACCTGCTTTGAGCTGGCATAAAACAAGCTCCTCTACTTCCGCTCCGCGACTTAGTGATTGACGTAATAATCGCGCGACACAACGAATTGATAATGGAATTCGTTGCCAACGCTTTTAATAATCGATTTTTATCGATTTTATCGATTCGTTGTTGCAGCCCTAGTATTTATATGTATAGGTGGTAGGTACGTGTGAAAATCTATGGGTATATACGTGCACTGTATATGGGTGTAGATGCAGGCATGAATGTATCAATGTGTATGTGTGCGTACTGTATATACGTATGCTATATATGATTTGATGGTATAAAGGTTAGGGCATCTATAAGCTCGTTAGCTTCAGCCCTAACCCTTTCGGTCAGACTTATGTACCCTTTCTTGTTTTGTTGGATGGACATTTTTCAATGATTGCTGATCGAAATAAACTCAAACTCAAAACCACATTTCAGACTCTGACATAACACAATTCTGTCACTCCTACATAAGTCAAGTAATTTTTTGATATTCCCCATATTTATTTCCACACAGTTTCACATCATGCTTTACCTATACCTATGAAGAAGGTTACCCTAAGGTGTTTGACGGATCTCATACGAGGTATAGTCCTCAAAATAGAGAGGAGGATTGAAGTTAAAGGGCTTACTCAACATTTCCTAAACTGGCTGCTACAAACAGACTTCAACCATGGTGGAAAAAAGGAGTTCTTCCATTATACCTGAAGAAAGTATGTCAATGTTAAAATTGCATTGCATTTTCTTTGAAATATAATTCTACAGAAACAGTGTCTTATTTCCTTAAAGGCAAGAACATTTTGCAAGAGTCTCTGCACCAAACAAAGGACATTTTCATTTCACTACATCTTAATATTTTACTGTTGTTTGCAAATCTATTGAAAATAAAATAAAAAAAAGTAGTAATATAATAAATCAATTTTAAAGGCATAGTAGCTGAACCTTTAGTGAAGAAACATCAAAATATAAGATATCATGTAAATGTGAAAGTAAATCCCTGTGAACTAAGAAGAGATGAGGACAGAGATACAGGCTATTGTGATTTATTTTCACCCCAGTACATGCTGTTATTGACCAGAACACCCACAACAACATGTAACAAGATCCATTTATTTCAGCAGTGAGAAGAATGGATTGTCACAGCACACCAAAAGGACTTCACAGAGTAAGAAAACCTAAGATTGAAACTGAAAAAAGGACCCCTACTATACTGATAATGGAAAAAAAAGTGTTCACAGAAAGAAAAAAGAAAACGCCCCAGGAGTCTATAAATAATAGCATCAACATCACAATAATACAACTTTTCAATAAAAAGGAGGGAAAAAGAACCCCAAGCAGGACATACACATGCTTGTTTTAATTATGGCCATCATGACCAGTTAAGCCTTTTAATGTGCCTGCATGTTTTGCTCTAATCAGTTACTCCATTTGCTCAGAATGAGTCATTACAGTTTGAAATGTTCATCCTGTTTATAGAGCTCAGCATTCATCCCGACTAACTGTTTTTATGAAGTGACCTTTTGTATTGGCACACACAAGTATTCATCACCCCGCCAAGATGTAATTGTTTTTTTGCTCTGACTCAGAGATGCCTCCTTAATACAAGAAATATACAATCTGCTGCTATGGGGGTGTTGTGAGGCAAAGTGGGGAAAAAAATGTTTTTCATGTGTGGGAATAAATAAATGGTTTAGTGCAGGAGTAAGATCCCTCATGCTTCCACATGATTAAAATGACCCATACAGCCATGAAGACCATGAGTGAGGTTTCACACTCTACTACAAATGTGAACATTAATCACAGCAGCTTTGTCGTAGTTCTTCAAATGATAGAAGACAAAAAGACATGAGGCTGATACATGGTTTGTTTTCCAAGTATGTCTGAGGAACACCAAGCATAGAGGACACAAAAAAATCATAATGTATTTCAAAGTTCCATTAAAACACGCTTGAAGTGTTTAACCTGTTAACCCCTAGGGATTTTGGAGGTGAATTTTGCCTGAACAGGCCTATCCGAATTAAATCAGCAATATCTCCACAATTATAAGGACAATATGCATAATCTTGGTCTCAATGGATAGCTAAGGCCTAACAGCATAAATCTTCCAGTGTCAGAAAAATTGTGAATGTTCACATGCCTAAGTAATTATGATAAACCAAAGAAAAAAAATTAAATTTTTATTTTTGTCTAATTTTTTTTTTGTTTGCACAGTGGAAAACACCATGATAGCAATTATAAAGACACCACTGCCTGGATTCAACAACTCCTTGACTACAACTGTACCAAGTTACATGAGAATATCTTAAAGCACATAGATTCATTAAAAGGTTTTAGTGTGGATAGTACAAGGCGGACTCTCTATTTGGGCACTTGGATACCTATACTGTGCCAAAATGTGCCAAATGTGTTTTTTACCCTTTATGAAGGGAATGTGGCTATAAAATACTTTGATGATTTGATGATGCATGATTTCGTAAATGTAAAATCTCCATCTGAAAATCACTGCGCTCTGTGTGGGTCTCTCGGTGTGTGTCGCTCTATGCACGGTGCAACTGTGCGTCACTGATCCAAGATGGCTTCCGCGCTCCAGAGTTTATGCTCAACGGTAGAGGCCTGATGGATAAAGTCTCGTTCAAGAGTAATATGTCGTTTGAAAGCTTCATGTGACATGTAGAATGTCAACAAAGTTTACGTAAATTTCCAAAAGTCAACAAAATCGCTGCCACCGGCAGGATATGAAATGATGGTGGATGAAGCAGTTTCACTACTATGAAGGATTAAGCCATGAATTATGGTCAAATAATGGTGTTGATACGGTAAGGTAAGGAAATAAAATGTACTGCTTTTGGTGGGAATAGCTTTGGGATTTGCTGATGTACTGTGTGATGAACACACATTCTGATGTGCTGGCTGTGAAATGTGAACTTTGGCTTTCGGTTTGTTTTGAGATTGGCATGTAGTGGTCGGCCCAGAAAAGGTTATGTCTGAAAGTAGGTTTTCTAGTTTCATATGATACCCACTACGTTTGGTTGGAGAATATGTATCTTACACTCTGTTGCGTTTTGTTGTGGGTGTTGCTCGTGTTGCGCCATTATTGTTGCATATGTATTTTTAAGTTGTTATAAATCAAATACTTTGTTGACAAAACTTACTTGGAGTTTTGACATATTGGCTTTAGGGCTTCTTGTTGAGAGACAGTTGGAAGAAAACACCCTGACAGCACTTGAGTAACTTTTTCCACACATGAACTGGTGCATACAGCTGCTGGACCCGGTACATCTGAGGCTTCTCTCCCCACACCTTTAAAAACCAGCACTGACAGTTTTACAGCTCTTCACCAGTTCAGATCTACTCTGAAAGGCATTTACTCATGAGAATAGTACTCCCTTTACGAAACTGTCCTAGTTGGGAATGGCCTCATGGAAGATGGTGCCATGGTCTCACATAGCAGATCCACAGTATTATGCTCATTGTGGTGATGTATTCATTGGGAATAGCTAAAAGGCAGCTGGTGCCATGATCAAATGTGGATATCTCACTTTGCACCCATATTATGGAAATTCCCATGTTATATTTACATGTACACTCTTTGTTTACACTCTATTTTGGAGGGTGAGGAATGTTGTTCATCACCCCAAATGGCTCAGTGTATCATATCAAAGAAAATAGGTGCAATAAAGGTAGAAAAATACAAAATCAATACTGGACAGTGAACATAGATGACAGAAATACAGAGGTCAACTAATAGAGACAAAAAAGTTTCATGGTGAAATAATCTTGGAAAAATGCAAGCATCTTTTGGACTGCAAGACACCCAAGAGGAATTTCAGATGACAGTTGGATATTACTTCAAAACCAGTTAGTTAGATAAGGGGAGAATAATCATAATGATTCATATCAGTAGAACCTGACATCAGAGTACTTTCTGTGTTGAAGTATAAATTAACTGGTCGAGAACAAAAATCTTCCTTTTACCCACAAAAGATATATACCTGAAATTAAATAATTAAATAGATTTATGATGACTTGACCATTTTTTTTTTTTTTGGACATGGAACATGAGACAGACAGATACATATAATTGAAGTACAGATAACAAAATACTCAAATTAGTATCTGTATCTACATGCTTGAATCAACATGTATGCATGTGTGTGCACTGGAATATGTGTGTGGTTCAAATGCATGAATGTCTGTGCCTAGGTTGGGAGTGGAGGGAGAATGACATAACGGATAGATATCGATAGACATAAAATTAAACAAAACATTACAGACTCAAGTAATGAAGGCCACGGGAATTATTTCAGGCAGGCAATCTCTGCAGTGCGTGTGCCTGCTTATTTACCCTTCTGAATGGTTAATTCCAATTATTTGATTTGTTTTTTGACCTATTTAAGGAGCAAGAAGTATGCATTTTTAGATGCCTTTGGATGTCTCACCTACCAAGCTTGCTGTCATTACAACCTCCACCCTGGCTTTCACCTGTGGGCTTCGATTCAAGGGGTGGGGAAGGGGGTTAGTCCTATATCTCTGTATTTGTGTAAGCCTGATAAACAATGCCTGAATGCCTGGTGTTTGGTAAAATAAGTGGGGAAAAAAACCGAACAATTAATAACAGCATTGTAAAATAAGGAAATAGACTGGCCGCTCCGTCCCCTAACGTTGCGCACTACATAAATCGTTGGCCAACCAAAAACTAACCCCATAAGAATTTTACCTAACATTCACCAGGAGGTGGAACCAAAACAACATAATGCTGGGAAATAAAAAAAAAATCATTTTTTTATGTTCAATAAATATTTTCTACCTTGTAATTTTGTAAAAGATTTTTTTCCTTTGAAAAGCATGCCTAAATCAAAAGTATTTGATTTATGCAATGGTGAAAAAATTGGCAAAATAAATTAAAAACTGCTGAAGAACCATGTTTGGTATTGTTCGGTATTCGGCCAAGTGTTTATTATTATTTTCGGTTTCGGTTTCGGCCACAAATTTTCATTTCGGTGCATCACTAGAAAATACAATATACAAATACATAGTACTACGTCTACTCACTAATAACAATAATACTAATAAGGAATCAATGAATAACTAAGGGACATACATACACACATACCCATGTGAACATATATACACATCTTTATAGATATATCCATACATACACATATTCACACACAAACATACACACCCTAACATACAGCTTTAGCTGATTTGTTATTGTATGGCTCCTCGAGCCACCACTTTAACATGGTGGAGGGGTTTGCATGTTCCAATGATCCTAGAAGCTCAGTCCAGTAGTCCGATCCTTGGCTGCAGAACCTGGCTCTCGGGACATGGACATAGGTACATCTCTTGGGGGGGAAGGAGTTTGAGTTGGTGCACGAGGTTGAGAGTTCTAGGTAGATATAGTCAGACTCACATGGACACATGGCTCAGGCTCCAGAACCTCGTTGAGAAAGGTTGGGCTCTGTTCCCAGGGTGAGAGGAACAATGCAAGGGTGGACATACTTATTTACTCCCTGCTTGGTACCTGTATGTTGGGGTTCACACTGATGAATGAGAGGGTAGCCTCCCTCCGCCTTCAGGTAGGGGAACGAATCCTGACTGTTTGTGCTAATGCACCCAACAGCAGGTCCAACCCTTTTTGGAGTCTTTGGGTGGGGTGCTGGAGAGTACCCCTGCTGGGGACTCCTTAGTTCTGCTGGGGGACCTTAAAGGGGACCTATTATGGCATTTAATGTATATTTTAAACAGGCCTTGAATTTCTTAAAAACAATCTAAAGCTTGTTTTTTCTACATAAAGCAGAAATTCAGCCTGTTGGCCATGTCTCTAGTTTTACCGCTTCTAACCTCTTTTCTGTGAGTGATCCTGAGGGAGGGGAGGCTATAATAATGAGGCTCTGCGCTGATTGGCTGCTTGAATGACGTGTAGCAGGGGAGGGAACAAAGCCTCGCTCCGGGCAGAAGAGCCGGCTGCGTACACAAAGCGTGTCCCATGCAAGGAAGCTTCTGCGACAAAATAAATTCCATTGCTTTATTTTGTATTGGACTGTCCTAACTGGCCGCGAGTTTAACGGTTTTAGTGTGGTCAGAGAGCGTCCGATGTCACGCAGCTCGGCGCGATAGTCGGACGCTCGCATGCATTTATGACACAGTGTAAACGGATCTTAGAGCCTGATTTACGGTTCTGCGTTAAATCGATGCGTACCCTACGCCGTAAGCTCTGCGTTGGTGTAACGCAGAACCATAAATCAGCCTTTAGTTACCTGACCGGGTCACCTCGTCTTCACACAGGAAGATTTAATTGAATTCTAAACAGGTACACCACAGTTCTTTACTCCAATTCCTCAAGACAAATGAATCATGTTAACTGTAAAGAAATCACAACACTGAATGTTCACAAATGGCAACTTTATTGTTAAAAAATAAAAGAACATAAGTTGTATATAAATAACATGTATGCACTATTGCTGGCTCAAAGAAGGACCGTGCATTTCTTAAGGTGTCGTTGAACAGCTTCAGGTGCATTGCTTGGAAGATCTGAAACCATAAACAGAAGAAAAATGTATTAATAGAGCTCCGGTGTTACCTATTGAGTGAGTGGCTCCGTTAGGGAACACTGGAGCCACTGGAGCCACCGGGGCCACCGGGGCCACCGGGGCCACCGGGGCCACCGGGAGCAGCTCCGGGAGCAGCTCTGGCAGCTCCGTGAGCAGCTCCGGAGCTAAGCTAAATACTTAGCCCATGCAAAGATCATACTTGTAGACAAATATGAATAACATAAAAAAAATAACGTCACTTACCGCTGACTCGTGTGCAGTTGCCGGGTCCGTGCTGTTGCTACTGATCCTTTTATGAGGGTAAATGTCGATGCAAAAACTGTCTCTCCCTGTGGAAGCAGTCACCGCTTCCAAACAATGGCGGAGCTCCAGCTGGCGGAGCTGGTTGTGGGCGTGGTTTCAGCAGCGATGGCCGAACCTCTGCGCCTATGGTGACGTCACCATAGGCGCAGATTCTGAACGGCTCGTAGAAGTCACATGACACTGGAAGATTCAGCCGGGCGGGGTGTACAGACCCTGCAGAAATCGGTTGCTTTTCATCTTCTATGTGTTGACAGGGTGAGGGGAGACCACTTTATATATGTTAAAACAAGAAAAAACTTGTTTTTCATAATAGGTCCCCTTTAATGCTCACATGAGCAATGACAGTGAGACCCTCTAATCCAAGCGATGTTTTGTTATTGGACTCTTGCGCTCATCACGGTCCATTACAAACACTATGTACAACCATAAGCATGTCAACATGTGCACTTGGCACCAGGACACCCAGACTTGTGGCCACATGTCTTGAACTCTGGTAAAAAGAGGAGTGGAGCTGTCAACTGATCACCACCTGGTGGTGAGTTAGCTCAGACGGTGGAGGATGTCGTCAATCAGACCTGGTAGGCCGAAACGTATAGTGAGTGTGTACTGGAAACTACTGGCACAGTCCCCCCTGTCAGAGAGAGCTTCAATTCCCATCTCTGGCAGAGCTTCAACAACATCCCAGGTGTTCCGGGTATATTTTTTGGGGCTGGGGCATGTGCGCATGTATCCATTACCAAGAACAGCCCTGTAATCTGGCTTTCAAGAATCTTTACAGGGGCAGAAAACAGCCATGTACTGTAATAGGAGAGTGACGTTTTTCACTACCTAGTGGGTGGTTTCTGCTGATTAGGTATTCTAAAAGCAGAAAATTACATTCAGCTAGGGCTGGGCAATATGACCTCAAATCAATATCACGATAAATCGGGCAGTTTTACCTCTAACGATAAATAAAGGATAATTCTTAGCAAGCAACAAAGTCTATTTTCAGCTCAGCGCACATTAGCGTAGCGTGAGTCATTTGTAAGATGGGCTGTTGGAGTTACTGTGTGTTGAAGTTAATTTATCAGCATAAGAAAGGCCATGTGTGGCGTTAAAGTGTATGAACTGACCACAGTGACTTGACGCGGAGGTCAGAAAATTGCGGACTGTTTTGAAGAGAGGCTGGCTGAGCAGGTGCTTTTATACTTGCATTTATGATCGACATTGCCACCGCACAGTGACAAACATGCGTGTCAAAACAGCGGGCGGCAAATCAACACAGTCCTGGGTGCAGATACAGATTCGTGCTCGCTATGTCTGTGCTCTAGGAAGATGCAAGGCAAACACAGTGGTGCTGTTGGGGTGTTTTGTCCACCCATCATCAAACTTCTGAGCTGGATACAGAGGTTCTTCAGTTATCACTCGACCGACACTGACTTTACTCCAGATATTTCGGTAAATGAATCTCCTGATGACATGTGCGTGCATGCTCCAAGCTTGTAACTGGCTGCTACAGCTCGTCCCTGTTGCCACCTAGCGCAGGATGACAGCCTGCTGCTCTGCTGCAGTCTCGGACTCGCCGTGTGTGGTTTTGAGCTGAATTAGCAGGGAAAAAATCCCATGTTACAAGTCATCAAACTTTCGGAAATGCGAAAAATATTGTCGTCCATATCAGCTGCTCACAACGCAGCTGGTTATGGACGCGAACGCCGGCTCAAACAGCAAGTGTATTCGCCCCTTTAAAGGGGAATGAACCAGCCTTTCAGCACACAGTCAAAAAGATGTTTATTTTATTTTTTTAATCAAAATATTTATCGAATGGGAAATTGGCGTTGGTCATTGCAGTGAATGATGGTAACTGTAAATATGCCCTCTCATCTAAACATAAATCATGTGACCACAAATCATTTAAGCATTTGGACCAGACATTTTGCTATGAGTACATTTGATGCAGTTGAATAGTACATGAAAAAAACTATGGATGGATTGGTTTAGGTCTTGTTGCCATGTTACACCAATATGGAGGTCTGGTGGTGGCATTTCTTTTAATCTCAATTGCTATGACCATATGTTTAAAAAAAAAAAAAGTAAGTGGCATGTTTTTTACGTGGTTCTTCTTTATTCTTCTGCTGCATTCATTATTTTTTGTGTCGTCTAATGCTGTTGGCCATTTGCGAAGAGCAAAAAATGTGTGTTACTGCCACCCCGTGGTCGGCTGTGCTCTTTCAGTCAAAAGTTCTTGTGTGGCGTTAGTGTAATGGAAACAAACCAGTTGACAGGGCCAAGGAGACGGACGGCTCTGTTAGAGATTCCTGTCTGGCAGATTAACCCTGAACCCCTGCTGGAGGAAACACATCTTTAGTGTGAGTGGACCATGTTCCGCACCTCCATTGTGGAAGCAGTTGACCAGTGCTGTGGCTGTAAGGTTTTCAGCGTGTTCTCAGTAATCCCCGTGCACACCAGTGGTTAGTAACGCCGTCAAGCTGAAGGAGTCCTATAAGGCCTTTTTGGCCTGTAAGACACCATAGGCAGTAGAAAAGTACCAGCAGGCCAAGAAGAATGCAGCTTCATAGTATTAATGACTAATGCCAAGGTTTTTCTATTATTTTGCTGCTCTCACCAGTTTTGGTTTAATCAAGTGGCCATGACTAAATTTTCCATCACATGTTGTCAACCCTGGCATGTCCAAAATATTTTCCAATGTTGGGTATTACTACACAGCAAAAAAACCAGGGTTTACGGCTGTGTATACCCCCGGTATTTCAGGTGCTAGCACGGGAATTTATGTAAGGTAAACCAGCCGAAAACGAAAAATTTTCCCGATCCGGAAACACCCGTATTGTACTGGGACCTCCTGCTGTGTTTGGAGTAGCCAGCTCAGCAGGGTGCCATGCTGGCTATTTTCACACAAAGGTGTGACATTCCAGACTTGAGGGGGGTGGGGGGTGGGGGGTAACTTCACCGACCCAAGCCTCACCCCCCACCCCCCCAGCCCTCACCCCCCACCCCCCCAGCCCTCACCCCCCAACCTCCCCCAAGCCCCACTCCCCCAACCCCCCCAACCCTCACTCCTTTTTAAAAGCAAATCTCCCACAAAGAGATCAAAACTAAGTCCAGTCAGTGAGCACTTCTCTCTCTTGCAGTTTTTTTTTTTTTACAGTTTGATCTGAATGGCCCCTGCTCCTCTACCAAACGGGTCAACTTAAGAGTTTAACAGAGCTAAAAACGAGCCATTGTCTCCCTGCACTCTGCTTGTCTTTCCTCTGCTGAAGCACCTGGCACAAATCAGAAAGCTCCTCGTCTCTTTGGGGTGGAGGTGAAACTATCCACACCGCCCGTCCATCTACGACGCCATCTTCTTTTTCTGACATCAGGTCAAGGGTTGCATGCGCCCACACAGCCATTTCAGCGGGAGTCTGTACACATCTAGCCCTGGAGGCCAGCAACTGCAAAATATAGAGTAGCAATTAAAATGTGTATAATTTTTACCAATATTCAATTAACACTACATTAAAAACATCTCAGTTCCATATACTGTAACTCACTAACCCAAATATTGCTGTAACTTACCCTTGTTTTCCGTTGTCTAGTCTTCATTGCATTGTTTAATTTCTTTTTCTGGGGAGCATTTTCTGGCTGATCGAGACGATGGCTCCTTTTCAAAGACTCAAAATAAGTCTTGCAAGCAGCTAAAGCGCAAGCAAAAATACAATTAGAATTTAATTAGTTTCAATATCTATTCAAAGCAATTCTAAAAGAACAAGGATGGATGTGCCTTTCTTTTTACCTGTTATCACGTCGCTGTCTGTGTCAGGAAAAGCAATGCCGACCTGCTCCAACATGTATGTCGTAACTGCAAGGTTATGTGGAGAATTGATACTGTTGGGAAAGAGAGGAGCCATTAGTTGATTAAAAACAAACTCAAACCCCAAAGCAACCTTTTATTTATTTTTGTGTGGAGAAAATAGATCTAGATCACAGGTGACTACACTGAGCACACGGGACACGTTACTAAGAATACTATAGAAATATTGATTTAATATAAATACCATGTCATAGCTATCTGTTTCTGGTTATTTTCATATAAAAGTACGTTTTTCAATGTTTATAATTATTCACAAGTATGCAGTATCATAACTACATCTCTGACGTTGATAAAAAACCAAACTGTTTGAAAATCTGTTGAGAATTGAGCAAGTTAAGGTTGTTTAAGCAGTACAGGCACCATTAAACACAATGTTAGAGTGAGCGAGCTCTCCTGTGGCAAGATGGCCGCCGTGTGACGACGTCGCTCTGCATTGGCAGCAGCGCGGGCGAGTCATCTAGCCTTTAATAAAGTCCATAGACATATATAAAGTTTATATATGTCTATGGACCGACCCATCACTACAAAATCAGTTTGGCTTTTCAACAATTTCTTTCCTAATGCCGTTTATTCATTTATTTTTTATTTTGCTGTGGTAAATTACAGTGATTAAAAACAAAAAACATATATTTACCTTTGTTTTGGATCCAGCTTCATAGCGTTGTTTTCAGAATTGTGTAAACGTCTTACAGCCTCCTGTATAGATTAATAATACAAAGTTAGTGTGATTCTAAAAGTATTTAAGCATTATTGCCTCCTGTGGACATGCAGTTAAATGTAAAAGGAATTGTGCACAGTCCTTATAGTCATAAGCAAACTTACTTACAGCAACACGTGTGTTCTTTGCTCTTTTAATCCGTTTTGCGGGTGTGGAATCGGAGCTGAAAGTTTCAACACGATCAGAGCTTAAGTTCTTCACTTCCTCGTCCAGTAGTTCAAATCTGCCGTCCATGTCTTGTAGTGTGCGCTCTGATTTGGATAAAAGCCCAAGGACCGTTTATGCGACATGTTTTACAACAACGCAGCAGTATCTCCTCAAAAGCAAAAAAAGTTCTACCGGGCAGGAGCAAAACAAACTAACTAGGAAAAACTTTAAAGACCCCTGCAACTCTCAACGCTGTGAGACAGAAACCAATGACATTGCTGAATCAATTCTTAGCCACGCCCCCGCAATAACATAAAGGCCCTATCTCCATTTGCTATTCATGTGGGCCAATTGGGCATAGACAGGTTGGGGGAGTTTGAATGGTAACTCAAGTGTTGATGGCCGTTTGATGGCTCTTGTTTGATGGCTCCTTTTTAAACAAAGGCCTTAAGCAGGTCCCCTGCTGTTCCTCTACCCGTGGCAACAAAGTGGGGTCAGTAAACTCCCGATTACAGCTCAGAAATGGCCGTATTTCACAGTAAACTTCTTTTACCAGTAAATTCCCAATAACATCCACACACACCCAGCAAACACAAACATTACCGGTTAAATGCTATGTCAGCATATTCCCATAAACTCATCTTTTCGTGCTGTGCTAGATTTAACATCCATCCGTCTATCCATTTTCTATACCCGCTTTATCCTTTGCGGGGTTATGGGGGTCTGCTGGAGCCTATCCCAGCTAATAACAGTCGAGAGGCAGGGGTTCACCCTGGACAGATCGCCAGTCTATCGCAGGGCCACATATATAAACAGACAACCAGGCATACTCACATTCACACCTATGGGCAATGGTCAAATCATCAATTAACCTACTATGCGTGTTTTTGGACTGTGGGAGCCCAAGCACGGAGGAGAACATGCAAACTCCACACAGAAAGACCCCCGCCGGGCCAAGGAGTCGGACCGGGAACCTTCTTGCTGTGAGGCAACAGTGCTAACCACTAAGCTACTGTGCTGCCTTCCTGTATTTAACAATTAAAACGTATATATTTTTGACTTTCTACAAGCATCCCCGACTCAGCCAATAATATTCATCAGTAGTGGTGGGGAAAAAAATGGATATTGCAATATATTGTTGCGCTCTCTGTAGTGCTGGGCGATTCTGGCCAAAATGAGAATCTCGATTTTTCTCCACAAGAATCTAGATCTACGATACGATTCTCAAACGATTTTCATTTTTCCATGAAAAATTTATTTTTTCATTCAACTACTTGCAAGGTAGCAGGCAACAACAGTGGAAGAAACATAAATGAACAAAAAAAAACTGCAAGCCAACTACTGTGGCTTCATTAAACAGTCACATTACTCAGTCAGTGCTGCTCACATAGTACATAATACATAAAATCAAACATCAAATTAAACTGCTCTCACTCACTACTTGACCAACTACTCAAGTCTCTTTGGTAAGCGAAAATGAATACCGGTAAGTAACAAAAGCTTACTGTAATGCTGCCTCAGTGTCAGTGCTGCTGAACATAAGTTGCACTGTTGCAGCTTTGTTATATCAAAATGTAAACTTGAACACAAGCTTTGCTATCTCAAAATGTAAACTTGAACACAAGCTTTGCTATCTCAAAATGTAAACTTGTCCTGACTGCTTGCTTGACAATGAAGGTACACAAGTCCAGTAGTAACCAGTAATATCCCTGAATCAAAAAATATTAACTTAAATACTGCTGCTGCAGTCCCGCGGGACCCAAGGCAAATCTCGCGGGATCGGGCGGTTTGAATTTTGCTGCGGGCGGGAGCGGGCGGACAAAAAAAACCCCTGCGGGATCGGGATGTAGTCTAGCAACCAGATGGAAATAAATGACGTGAAAAAGAACCTAAAATAAGGTCTTTACAAAGCAAAGACAAAGCAAGGCTAGTCAGATATTTGGAGAAACTGCATTTAGTGTCTGTGGGCGCATGTTGGAAGAGAGGCGCACGGGATTGGGACCGCAGTCGGTCAGCAGCATTATTAGTCCAAAAGGCGAGTTTTGCGGGAGCGGGCGGGAGCGGGCGGGAGCGGATGAAAACACTGCGTGAGCGGGCAGGAGCGGAACACACACGGGTGCGGGCGGTAATGGTCAGAAATGCAGCGGGAGCGGGAGCGGGCGGGAGCGGGATGAAAAAAACAGTCCCGCGCAGGGCTCGCACACACACGTGCAGTAAATGAGTGCGTGTTGCCATAGCAACGGGATGTTTGCACATGATCATGACAAGAAGAGGAGACGGACACAGAACACAACCACACAACTTTTTGCCTGGGATGTTTCAGAAGGAACATAAATAAATAATGCAGCGTGAATCATAGAATTGCTGTGATTCGATCTTATTAAAAATTAGATCGCAATAGTGTCTGAATCGAGATCGCGATCTAATAAACGATTATCGCCCAGCGTTAGCTCTCTGTCGCAATAAATATTCGATAGACTGACGGCAAATATAAATATTTTGTTACAACACACATAATGGATTTACGCCGTTGTCACCGCACTATTGTTCATGCACTTCAATTTGTCCAGCTGTACATTGTTTACATTTACAAGCCTAGGAGGCAGTGAGGTACTATGCAAAATTAAGTTTCTTACTGACTTTTAGTATTTAGAAACAAAGCAGTGCACTGTCCTGGTTTAAATAAAACATGTTATTAATGTTCATGCGCTTTAATTTTTCCAGCTGTACAGTGTTTACATTTACAAGCCTAGGAGGCAGTGTGGCACTATACAAATGTATTTTCTTTGTACATTGTATGAAGTTTTGGCATTGAATACATTTATAACTATAGACGTTTTCCTTTTTATGGGTATTTTTTCTTTTTCAGTCACATAGATTGTGATATATCGTTGATGAAATTTCTTACAATATATCGAATATAGTGATATTATCGTTATCCACATATCGCCACAGTATTGAATCGTGAGTTACCCGTATCGTCCCACCCCTATTCATCAGCCCATCAGCTGTCTATACTCGATTACGCCGATTTAGAGTCACAGATATCTCCTGGAGTATATCCCAGCTACCAAGGCAAAAGGTTGGGGTGCACCCTGGACAGTTCACAACTACATTGCAGGGCCACAGCAACCACCCACACTCACTAATATCAGCAATTTAGAATTATCAATTAACATGACATGCATGTTTTTTGGAGTGTGGGGGAACCCAGAGTACCTTGAGAAAACCCAGCCAAGCATGGGGAGAAGACACAAACTGCAAACAGACTAGGGCTGGGCGATATGGCCTTTTATTAATATCTCGATATTCTAGGCCAAGTCACGATACACAAAATATATCTCGATATTTTGCATTAGCCTTGAATTAACACTTTGATGCATACAATCACACCAGTATGATGATTCTATGTCTACATTAAAACATTCTTGTTCATACTGCATTAATATATGCTAATTTTAACGAACTTTCATGCAAAAAGGGGGACTAAGTCAAATTTACCAAAACTGTATTTATTAAACAGTTACTAAGCAGTGAGTGGCACAGACATAAAAAGTGTCATTTCAAAAAAGAAAGTGCATGTTGCATCTCTCTGACTCCCCGTCAACATCTGCTAAGATCATCTACTGGTCCCGGTTTTACCTGGGATGACCTGCTCTGAGCAGGAGGGGCCCTTTAGAGCACCTTTATGAACCCTAACCTAAATGTAGGTGTAGGGACTGCAATGTTTCATCCTCTCCTCCTTGACTTTGCATCACTTTCACTTACTTTTAGAAATATGACGTCATATAGTCTTGTTTGACTTTGTTTCAATGATAGTGATTGATTTCATGTGGCCACATTCAAGCAACACTAGCTGCGCGAGGACGCGTGTCGCACTGTGCGGCTAGTTGGAGCGGCATCAGCGCGTCATGTGAGGAGAAAACATCCCCTCCCGTCTTTACTAAACCGTCCCAGTTTGCTTTGAAAAGAGTCTGTCGTGCGTAGCAACCGCACGGATGAACTCACGGCACAAACATGCCAAGTTTAGGAAAGTTAGGTGGAACTGACCGGCGGACCGGACAGCAGCGCCGACACCTGCTGCACCTTTCTGCTGGGCGTATGACGATGCACGCACGACGAGAGAGTGACAAATGCCTGTAATTTAATGCCCGCGGCTAAAAGAAAATGCGTGACAATATATACTCGAATATTCACGATATAGTCACTTTGTACATCGCACAGAATAGAAGCCGAGATACATCGACTATACTCTATATATCGCCCAGCCCTAAAACAGACTACCCCTGCTGGGATTTGAACGAGGAATTTTCTATTCGTGGAGCAACAGTACTAACTACAAAGCCACCATTTTGCCCACCACAAAGATGTTATTTGGAATTTTCTTTATAGGAACATCGTCATACAAAAATAAATAACACTGCATTTTTAGCCAAGCATACACTTACATGCAACACAGGACCTTAAAAGTAAGGAATATAGAGAGTTGCTTTGGACCAAAGGGGAGAATTTCTTTAGTATGCACAAGATTAAATTGTTATTACAGACCTGTGGATGATATTTTGCTTTTTTCTTGAATAGTTTAATATTGTGCAAAGTCTATTTATTTTTTGCTGAATCGTGGTTAGTAAAAAAGAAAGAAGCTCTGTTTAAACCGTTAAAAGTGCCATTTACTTTACTACTTACTTTATTAGGCATATTGGATGGCTGGCAAAGACGGCACAGCTCTTCCCCAGATTCTGATGGTAAACACTGCCCAAATCAAGAAATGCCCTTTTTTTTGTTTTGTATTGAACTGAAATATAAAAACCTGAATCTTTTCGGCCTCAGAACGTAGGATGAGCCAATTTGGCAGAAATAACTTCCAGTAGGTGCTTTGCATAATTCTACACCATTTTTTCTGACACTTGTTCAGTTGCATGATGCTTAAGGCTTTCGTGCATGAACTCCCCATTTCAAATCCTCCCACCACATTTCAAAATAATTCAAATCTGGGCTTTTTAGCAGGACATTCAATAACCCCTTAATTTTGTTTTCACAGTCTGAAATCAAAGCCAGTAGTATCAGTATTACCCATGCAGCACACGTACCTTTTCACATGACTGTTCTGGAACAATCCAAACTAGCAATATTTTCTATCTGAAATACCTGCTTAAACTGTGCTTTTGGCAACTATAAAACCAACATGTCCCCCAAAAACTGTGCTTTTCTTCCTCCTCATTTATTTTTACAGTTGAGTTGAGGGGAATGGAATAGAAACACACACATAAAATAGAAAAATGTGTCAGTAAAAGGATAAACCCTGTATGATTCATATCAAACCAGTGTGAGGCAATGCAGTTTTTTTTTTTTTTGGTGTTTAACTTTGTACTTTGCTTTGACCAAACAAATATCGCTCCCTAATATTACTGTATCATATGTTAACACATTCTCTTGCACTGTTTGTGCTGTAGTGATGCATATGGTGAAGCCAACTATTTACACAATTCTACGGTCTTTGCTGCGTCAATTTGCTTACAGACTTATATCACATATGAGAACAACCAGCAGTCATACATTCAAAAATGGACTATTTCTGCATCTCCTTGAATTATCTTTCAGAATTATGCCAGGGTACATGTGTAAAAATATCTCTAATGTATCTAATGTATGTAGTTCAATATGTGCTCTGCTACAGTTCAGCTCCTTCCATCCATGCATCCTTTTTTTCTCACTGTCTCAATTGTAGTTCATCCTCAAGTCAAGATTCATGAGCAAATACATCCTGCAATCTGCAGGGTTAGATCTATAGTCTCCTCTACAGTCCTCAGTATACTGCCTCATTCAGCATGAGGGCTCCCAAGAGGACAGATTATTCCACGTGGACCCCTGCCCTACAAGCTGACTTTAAGCCAACCAACATTAGTTGTTTTATCTCCTCCCCTGCCTCCCGGTCATAAAAAAGCTGCCTCATTGTCCATGAAACAATTTCAGCCTTCCACTGCTTGCTTCTCACTGCTGCTACACATAAAACACCCACACCAGTATATGCTATGTTGTCAGTGAAGGGCACCCCGCTGTTCATTGTAAAATAGATTTTTCCACCAACATGGTTTTCAAAATGTGATCAAATTCTATAAAACATCCCCCTGTTTTAGTTAGGTCAGATCACACATATCTTTTAATGAGGTGTAAACTTTTATCTAAAACATACACTATTAAATACTTTTGCATTTATTTTGAATTATAACTCAAACTCAAATCTTTTGCTATGTTCAGCCAAAATATTACGTTACATCCTACTTCTGAAGCCCACTAAAAATGTATTTACAGAAACCTTTGTGGCCCTTTTTATATAAATATTTTTTGCATGATCTTACCTTCATCAAATTAACACCAGCTTTTCGTTTGGATTTGTCTGTTATTCAAGATGCACGAGTTTCTGAAGTCTCAGTCTAATTGAGGTTTCAGAAAATGTAATGAAATCCAATTTGATGATGTAACACTGGTTCCCTGCGCCATGCTTAATGATCCATTACCTTTTTAATACAGAAAAGGGCTGTGCGAGGGAGAGGGAGCAGGCCTCATCAAACCGTCACATCGTCAATCCTCTGTCGGCAGAACGCCTTCCTGGGTCATTAGATGAATTTCTTTTAATCAGACCAAACTATTCTACATCGATAGCGTAGTGACAGAAACACATTTCCAGTCAACTGTTAATATATTGGAAAAGCGGTCTTCAGTGCTGCTTGAAAATCATCTCCCACAACATATCATCTGGAAATTAACCAACATGCTGTACTGTAGCACATAACACATTATGTTGTCATTATCTCTCAATTCACATTATCTAATTGTAATTCCTCTTGTCATCTGTAATAAAAATTTAAATCACTGAGATTCTTTCACAATGTATTTGTGGGTTACCCAGATGCTGTGTCCAGGAATCCTCTTAGTATACTTTTTTCCAAACTTGTGCCACGTTCCAACAAATGTCCATGTGTGCTTTTTATTGCAGGTATAATGGGGAAATTCAATATAATCATGTTATTTCCAGCAAGTGATCTCAAAATACAATTGTCACGATGATTTGGCACAAAGGTAGTTGGAAAGGCTGATACATTTGTCTGTTTTCGAACAGCTTTAATCAGGTGTTTTTACAAGGTAGGTGCTAGAGCCAGTTGAGGTTCAGCTTTGAACCTCTGTATTAAAAATTAGTTTGCATTTCTTTTATAAAGCATAGACTGTTACATCTTTATCTCCTTTCAAATGTCTACTGTACCTGATGTTAGTGTAGTCTGAATTTCTGCTGCAATCTGTATCCACAAAGCACACAGATCACAGTGTTCATCTTGTTTTCCCTCAAAACCAATCTTATGATTGTTGATCTACATTCATTTGGTATTGTTGATGCTCTTTGCTAATTACAGGCCTCTCATCTTTTTAAGTGGGAGAACTTGCACAATTGGTGGCTAACTAAATATTTTTTTGCCCAACTGTACATTCGCCGGCCACTTTATTAGGTACACCTGTCCAACTGCTCTTTAATGCAAATTTCTAATCGGCTGATCACATGGCAGCAACTTAATGTATTTGGGCATGTAGACATGGTCAATGGCCCTTCCTTTCCTAAAGCTTTTGAGGATTAGATGAAGAAAATGTGCCCTTTAACTCTTTGAGTACGTGATCAACCTGCAAATTATGCTTACTGAAAAAGTCAGCAAGAATGTTGTCAGCTACAGGCCCCAGGGCTGAACTAACCAAATAATGCAACTCACTTAACAGCTCATCAACAGCTGAGGCTGGAACATGGAAACAATTTTCCAACTTTAATAACACAAATGCCAATTTTGTCTTCTAAAACTTGTGGCACATCCCTTTCTGGGATCAATTAACTATCCTCAAGTTCAGCATCATCAAGTGGGTCATTACTATCTGTCTGACATGAATCCCCAAAAGAGCAGTTTAGTGAAACAGCTGTGGCATTTTTTTACAATTCCAGCCTTTAAATCATGCAATGTATATGTCCTATGCTTTTCTGTTTTTGTGAGTTTATGTTCCATGAATATTTGTTTGAAAGGAACAGTTCTCAAAAATGCAACTTAGTTTCATGTTTTTTTTTAGGTGGCTATTAATATGAAATAAAATTCTTTCAGTGAAGCAATGTGACCATTTGAACAATGGTGGCAGCTAAATGTTGTGCAGTCTGTTGATATTTGAGATATCTGATCTAAATGTGATCTACAGAGGTGACTTCGGAGCGCATTCCAAGTTTTAAATGTGCATACGCAATTTGAGTATGTGCAAGAATAAGGGTGTTTGTGTCCAAAGTGGCCATGCTTTACCCTGCGTTCACACTGAAAGCGCCATAGGCGTCCGGCTGCCATTCATTGTCTATGAAAACGCGCGTCGAGAAGCGGCGGAGGCGGTGGGGGCGGCGGTGGGGGCGGCGGGAGCGGCGCGTCAATTTGAAGTTGAAAAATCTGAACTTTATGCAAATGAGCAGCGGCGACGCCGAGGCGGCGTCCAATCACAGACCGGGATTCCCAAAGCAAGAAGCCTCAATGCTGATTGTACTTTCATGTCCTCACAAACATACACTCATTCACATGCGTACAGGAGCAGAGCTGTGCACTAACAAACTTATTTTATCAGGAATTAATATATTTCATCCAGCAAAATGACATTTTTGCTGATTTGACTGCCGTTTTTACCTGAACTGATCACGTGAAACACGCATCTGATGGGTGAGGAGCTGGATGGTCCCAACGATTTTATTTGCTACATTGATCCAACGAAAAATAATTAAAAAACGTGCTTATTAATCACAAAACACAGGTTAATCATCATGACCAAATCCACTCCGACCCGATGTCAGTGATCAGCGCAGACAGGCTGCAGCTTCGCCTGTATTATGGTTCCGCGTTAAATCGACGGCGTAGCCGACGGCGTAGGGTCGCAGTACGGTGTGCGTCGCCACGTACCCTACGCCGTAGGGTCTGCGTTGGTGAGACGCGGAACCATAAATCAGCCTAGGCGGATTTATGGTTCAACGGAACCAACGGCTCGCTCGCGGTTGATGTTGATCCGCGGACCAAACTTGTTAAAGGAGCCTCAAACTCACTCTTATCTACGCGGAAATAACGCTTAAATATAAAGAAGGCGTCCCAAAGTGTGATCTATGGTGAAATATGACACTGAAGATGTGTACGCTATATGAGTAGGCTGTTCCCACTGTTCCCTCCAGTTCTGCAGCGCAGCTTCAAGCCCCGCCCACTGCAGCTTTAGCCCCGCCCACTGCAGTACATGCGACAGTACATGCCGCTTTCAGTGTGAACGCTCCAAACAGCGCAATGCTGGCGTCGGGAGATTTTTGATGCTTTCAGTGTGAACGCAGGGTTAGCCTATAGTGCTTCAATAACTGACATTGCACGGTTTCTTCTGCAGCAAACTCTATACTGTGAGTATAGCCACTAAATACTGTCCAGGCATCAAGTTCAGAAATGAAGGGAAAATCTGTAAATATATGGTACAGTCCATTTAATATCAATCACCAGAAGAAAATAACTATAGCTTGAACATGCTGATAGCTGTCAGATATTGTCCTCCCCCTCCAGTTAGTTATTTTTTTAGACACAATATCTGGGACCCAAATATAACATTACATACAACAAACATATCAACACACATGCTAAACCTTTACATTGCTGACTTTGGTTAATTAGACAGACATTTACCATGATTTCAGCGTTGGGTTGGGAGCGCGCATGATACGAGTCTACATCGCAAGTAATAGGTTTATGCAAGTGAAATACGATACATCTGAATAAAAGGTGTCATAATGTACTGCATTTCAAACGCAAAGCCAACTTAGTGATTTGATTCGGCCCTGACCGCCCACGCTCCCTCACTTTTTATTGCCCACTCGCGCACACACAAAAAGAAAAGAAACTGCCAGCATCCGTTAGCTGTTGGTGTGCAGCTACAATACAAGAATGTACCGCTGCCTTTTTTTTTTTTTTTTTTTTTTAAGTTTCTGTCCCCAACTTGAAAACCACTAAAATTAATTTTAGGGCTGTTTTAGTTTTGAGAGCTCTGATGCCCACACAATGAAATGTAACCTCAACAAAAAATCGAATCCACGTATGAATTCTGGGCTTTGGGTTGGAAGCGTGCATAATGTGAGTACATTGCAAGTAACGAGTTTGCGCAAGCAAAATACGACAACGCTGAACAAAATGTGCCATAATATACTTGTATAGTTTTACTGCATTTCAAACACTAAGCCAATTTAGTGATTTGAGTCTGTCCTGATCGCCGACGCTCCCTCCCTTTTGATCGCCCACTCCCCCACACACTTAGACAGAGAAAAGAAAATAAACTGCAGCTACAAGATTATAATGCTGCTTTTCAATCCAGTTATTTTAAAATGTTTCTGTCCCCAACTTGAAAACAAATAAAAATACTTAACATTATGCAAGTCTACATAGTGTAGACTTACTTACTTTGAGAGCTCTGATGCCCACACAATGAAATGTAACCAATGCAATGTCATAAAACGGAACCATATAATGTCTTATTTGGGGAGATTACTAAACAACAATTAAGGAACTAAATACACATTAATGTATGTCTGTAATCTGGTAATTACATAAACTGGCTAGTTCGTTAGCTAAGTAACGTAAGCTTACTGCTCGTAAATGATAGTTATTGGCAAGAGAAATGCAGCACAACCGTCAATATCACTTTTTAACCATGCATTATTTGTTCCAATGTCACAGAGTACATCAAAAAATATATACCGTATTTTCCGGACTATAAGCCGCTACTTTTTTCATACGTTTTGAACCATGCGGCTTAAACAAAGGCTATTCTGTGGATTTTTCTTCCACCGCTAGGGGGGGCGCTAACCGGAATTACCGGTAGAATCAAAACTAAGACAAAATAAATGCAAAGAAGAATACACTACTTCTTTAGCAGATAAAACTAGGTAGAAGCAGATAGAAGGACGACAAATTAAATATTTTCAAATCCTCTCAAACCCTATCTTTTCAAATCCTCACCCCCGTTCATCATGGAACCCACGCGAAGAACTTTGTATGATGCAAGTTTTAAGTTGAAGGCCGTTGATCTCGCTATAAAGGAAAGTAACCGTGCTGCTGCTCGGAAGCTTAGCGTCAATGAGTCCATGGTGAGACGTTGGAGGATGCAGCGGGATGAGCTCATGCAATGCCCAAAGTCCAGGAAAGCTTTCAGGGGACATAAAAGCAGGTGGCCTGAACTAGAAAATGCCATGGAGGACTAGGTGAACACGCAGAGAGCAGGTGGCCGAGCTGTATCCACTGTACAGATCCGACTTAAACCAAAACAATTGCCCACGAAATGGAAATTAAAGATTTCAAAGCGGGGCCGTCATGGTGTTTCATATTTATGAAGCGTAAAAACCTGTCCATCAGAACACGGACCACTCTCTGTCAGCAACTGCCCCCTGACTATCAGGAAAAAATAAAAAAACTTCCATAAATTTGTTGAAAAACATGTACAAGAACACTCCATCAGACCAGATGAGATCATAAATATGGACGAGGTCCCTTTGACGTTTGATCTGCCTCTGACCAGGACCGTTAACAAGAGGGGCGCATCATCTGTGCAGCGGAAAACAACGGGCCATGAGAGGACGCATTTCACCTGCGTTCTGGCATGCACTGCATCCGGGCAAAAACTTCCACCACTGGTGGTTTTTAAGCGCATTACTATGCCTAAAGAACAATTCCCGAAAGGCATAGTGGTCAAAGTTAAGAGCAAAGGGTGGATGATGGAAGGCGTGATGAAGGAATGGTTAACGGAGTGCTACAGCAAGCGGCCGGGAGGATTTTTCCACCGGAAGAAAGCACTGCTTGTTTTGGATAGTATGAGGGCCCACATCACAGATTCTGTAAAAGCAGCAATCAAGAAAACAAATTCTATTCCAGCTGTGATTCCTGGAGGTACAACCAAGTTTTTGCAGCCGCTTGACATCTGTGTCAATCGGGCATTTAAAGCTGCGCTCCGGGTTGATTGGGAGACTTGGATGACAAGCGGAGAGAAGTCATTCACAAAAACCGTCCGCATGCGAAAAGCATCCTTTACTGACGTCTGTCAGTGGATCCTAACAGCGTGGAGTGCTGTGAAAGAATCCACCATCACCAGCACGTTCAGAAAGGCTGGACTGCTAGGCGAGGAGAGCAGCGCAGCTGCGGAGCCGACCTCAGCGGAGGATGACAGTGACGCGGAGAGCGAGACTGATGGAGACAGATGTGATGAAGCGTTGCTGAGTTTGTTCAACTCCGACACTGAAGAAGAGGACTTTGTGGGTTTCAGCGAAGATGGTTAAGGTGACGTGATTTCACAGATAAATAAATAAATACCATTTATTTTCTCTTGGTTCTGTTTTAATCAGCAAAGTTGCTGCCGTGTTACATGTTAGACATGTTATGTCTTTGTTTATTGTTAGGAAAGGATCTATGGTATTTAGGTACATACATGTACATCATTTACAGTTCAAAATCGTTCTGTACATGTATTAAATATTTAATTTAACGAATAAACTTTAACATAAATATCTGCAGCTTCCATATCTTTTTTTTTTTTAAATAGAGCGGATGCGGCTTGTATACAGGCGCGGCTTGTATATCTTTTTTTAATTTTTAATTTTTAAAATAGAGTGGATGCGGCTTATATACAGGTGCGGATTATGGTCCAGAAAATACGGTACTTACTCATTAATGGACCCGATCTGAAGAAGCTCTTGACCTTTCAACTTCACCTGCCAACAAATTGCACCACACCCAAGTTTCATTTACTGAAAGGTGTTATGTTGAATTTACTCAACTGGTTTTGCTTGTTTTAACAAGTTGCCATTTTATGTTACATTTACTAATGTGGACTAGGTTTAAAAACCAAACACAGAAATGGTAATTAAATTTAATATAAGTACAGTCATTAGGTCCCGCAACTCACAGAGTACAGTTTTTTGAGTGTTTTTAGTGATTTAATTTATGTTGTGTGTGTGGTTTGTGATTTGTTGGGTGTAATGTGTTTGGGATGCATGTAGGCCTGAGTATATTTAAGTGTCTGTCATAGCTGGGGGGGCATTATTGATACATATAAATTAGGGTTGTCCCGATCAGGATTTTTTAGCTCCCGATCCAATCCCGATCACTTGAGTTTGAATATCTGCCGATCCCAATTTTTCCCGATCCGATCACTTTTTTTGGCTCCCGATACAATTCCGATACTTTTTCCCGATCAGATACATTTTAGCAATGAATTAAGTAAAGAAAAAAAAACAGGACTGAAACTACAATTGTCCAAAGTTTCTTTTATTGTCCATTCTCTCCAACATGGACATATATTTCTTTTCACTGACTGCATCATTGGATATAAAAAAAAACTTATCAGCAGCTGGTGCCACAAAATGTATAAACATGAAATTGTAAACTAAAACAAAAAGTGCAGAATAGTGCAATAACATAATACATTTCACTTCAAAAGAGTTTACCCACTAGGTTCAAAAGTTAAATGACATCCAGTCAAACTCACAATCGATAAGAAAATTAAAATGTATTGTGGCTTAACCTTAGTGCAGAATTCTCAACAGCATGAAATGAATAGCAGCATGTATTCATCCTGGCTGTTATATTTTTGGCCCTGTCACTGTGTTGTAATGATCTTGCGCAGAGCGTAGGAACCAAGTGTGGTTGTTCAGAGGCGGACCCTTTAGACCGTAACACCAGCCCGCAAAATAGGTCTGTCGTCCCTGCGTTGTGATGTCAGCGAGAGTTAATAAAGTGGACCAAAAGAGGATTAACGCATGACGGATAATCATTTACATAACACTACAGTCCCTTTTCTCCGACAGCTTTTCTTTCTTTTTCAAACTTTCTTTGATTGTCGGCTGTATCAGTGCAGCAGCCTTGGTTGCGGCGGCGCACTCGCTGTATGTCTTTTCATGCTTGGTCTTCAGGTGTCGAATAAGGTTTGTCATATTGAATGAAGACCTGTTCGTTCCTCCACGTGAAATGTCCGCCTGGCAAACATTGCATTTGGCTGTTGGGCTGCCTTCGCTTTCAAGTTTATAGTGTTTCCACACGCGTAGGCTAGCTGTTGTTAGCTTTCTGTTAGTCACGCTTCTTTCCCCCTCCAGAGACAAACGTCTCTTCCAGCCGCCGTCGCCGCCCAGAAGCAATATCTTATAAACACGCATCAACTGTCTGTATTGTTAAATACTGTTGTTAAATACAATTGTAAAACGATTTTATAATGAATATATATTAACCCTTAAATGGGCAGGAGTGGAAAATGAGTTGTAAAAAATAATTTAATGTCACTACTTATCTCATTTGCCCCTAAGTAAAACATTTCCACAATTAAAAAATTATGTTTTTGTATATTTTAGATTTTATGAGTTGTATCTCCCAAGATACGTTGTCCTATTAAGGTATAAACTGAATCAAAATGGTAAACATTTCAATGTTTAATTTGATGAACAGATATTATACATTGTTTTCCCTGGTCATTTACATCATACATACTAATTTTAAAATTGATTTCATTCAGTTTTACCAATGCAACCTCCAGCATGAACATCTTTCATCACCTTTTGGTGCATAAAAAGTAACGTAAAAACAAAACTGATTTAAAAAGGACAAGGCACATACAAATGAACTACAATGCCTCTCACTTCCTCTCTTTATTCACTTTTTGTGGAATATTTGGAAGCGTGGGCTTTTCCCAGTGACGATGCACAGATGAACACCACATTTCTGACAGTAGATTGTTGTCTGTCCATCTGAGCAAAACCTGCACCTTTCCTTGTCGATAAAAACTGGGAAGTGATCCACTTGATCATAGCGGACATCAGCCACAGGTCTTGGGGTTGTTGGTCTTTGGATGCATCTGGTGGGACTGTGCACATCCTCCTCCCTTCCCTTCTTCTTTCCACCATTGATAAGTGCATCTGCAACCTCCAACCTGAATGTCTTGAGCTTTTTGTGCTTTTCCATACCAAGGCTTTTGACATCTCGGCGATACAGCAGCCATCCATTGTTGATGGCTATATCAGCCATTTGCCAAAAGAGG
This sequence comes from Cololabis saira, assembly GCF_033807715.1. Classification (NCBI taxonomy): domain Eukaryota; kingdom Metazoa; phylum Chordata; class Actinopteri; order Beloniformes; family Belonidae; genus Cololabis; species Cololabis saira. Next base: position 23,097,073 of record NC_084592.1, on the reverse strand, counting down.
CACATGTACCACCGGTGTGATTTTGCAGGGGTGCGGTACAAGGCCACCATCATGTCAGCAAGGTCAACTCCTCCCATGTGGACATTGTATTGTGACACAATGTTTGGACAAGGAACACCAACTCTTCTTCTCTTCTCTCCCTAGCTGTCACCTGAATCCCTTGGCTTTTTTGGACTTTTGATCCGTCTCCTCCTCCTTCTCCTCCTCAGTAGAACTATCCTCACTTGCTGCCGCTATCTCTTGCTGCCTGAAAATGACTTCCCCATCTTCATCACTGACTGAGTCTGAGTCTGAGAGCTTGCAGGGATCTTCTCAATCACTCTCATCCTCTCTCTCATTTTTGTACCCGCCTTTATTTTGCCATAAAAAGAGCTAACTGTGATGCCCTGCAGGAAAATATTTAGAACAAAATATATGGTTATACTGTCATAATGTACATACATGTACATGATAATATCTGTTTTTGCAGTGAATATTAACACATCTTGCAGTTTTAAACTAAATTTTGAATAATATACATTGACCAACTTTCTACCATTTCTACCCCTAATCTGGCAACGTATCTTGTGGGATACATACATTTCAAAAATGCTAAATAACACTACAAACACAGTTAGAATTTTTTTTTCTTCATTAGCACATTATGACAACAGTCATAATTAGTTTTATGAATTTATATTATTGTTTTATTGAAAATAACTGATTAATACGTAATTACTTACCCTCTGGGAGGCAGGTCCTGCACCACTGGCAGCCATGATGATTTCTGATCAGGCTGACTAAACAATGACAGATAACCTGAACCAAATCATGTGACCTACACAACACAAGACAGACTTTTTTTTATTTTAATTTTTTTTATACCTTGTCTGCACACATATTAATGGTTAATACCATGCTGGTAAAAACCTAAGGCATATATATGTGCATTGTTACTACCAAATTTTCACGACCATTCGGCGCACCGTGTGAAAAGGCGCAGTCTACAGACACGGAGCGTGCACGCGCGCCGCAAAACACACATGCGCTGCAGAACACACACACAAGTCTGCTTATTTAAAAATAGAGCGGGAGCAAAACTTAGTTTGATATTTTATTTCACTTTTCACATCAATCAAACCCTTCAAAGTCTTCATCTTCTGTTTCCGCATTAAAGAATTAAAAAAAACCACCGGGTCGCCGCACATAGACCTGCTTCAGCCACTCGATCATCTCTTCATCCATCCAGCCCTTTTCATTTGCCTTTATAATGACTCCGGCTGGAAAAGTCTCTTTAGGCAAAGTTTTTCTTTTAAAAATCACCATTGGCGGCAGTTTCTGTCCATCAGCGTGGCAGCCAAGCACAACAGTAAATGACGACTTCTCATACCCCGTTGTGCGGATCCCGACCGCGGTGGTCCCGGTCCGCTCCCCCGCGGTGGTCCCGGTCCGCTCCCCCGCGGTGGTCCCGGTCCGCTCCCCCGCGGTGGTCCCGGTCCGCTCCCCCGCGGTGGTCCCGGTCCGCTCCCCCGCGGTGGTCCCGGTCCGCTCCCCCGCGGTGGTCCCGGTCCGCCCCCCAGTCCTGGTCCCGGTCCGCTCCCCCGCGGTGGTCCCGGTCCGCCCCCCAGTCCTGGTCCCGGTCCGCTCCCCCGTGGTGTTCCCGGTCCGCTCCCCCGCGGTGGTCCCGGTCCACCCCCCCGGTCCACCCCCCCGGTCCGCTCTGGAACGTGAGCGGCATCTCGTCCATGTCGGGGATGTGTCGGCTGCAGAATGAGCGGAAGCTCTCCATCTTTTCCTTATAAACCGCCGGGCGCTGCTGCTGCGCTGGCACCGTTTCATGAAGCGAAAGCAGGACAGACCTCCATGAAAATGTTCAATTTTCATTTCTTCCGCCAGCGCCACCCCGCCACCCCCGCCACCCGCGAGACCAGAGGCCGACAAGGAAGAACCCGGAACCCAGGCCATCAGCAACCCCACAGAGGGCGAGAAGAGGGTGGGAGGAAACCCACCGCCAGCGAGGTCCACCCCCCTCCAGTGGCAGCCGAGGAGACCCGTGGGCGGGGCCCCCACGACTACAGGTAGAGGCAGCCAGGGATCCCGCGGTGGCGGGCCGCTACCCAGGCGAATCCTGGCCACCCGGTTCGGGCCGGACAAGACAAGACTTTTGATAAATGATAACTTCATTGGTGAAAACCTCCAATCAAGCCCCCTACAGGATGTTAAAGACTTTGTATCTCCTGGTGCACCATGCCTATTTAAGGGTTAAAAACATTAATAACTAGGTATGTGCTGATACTTTTTTGGCCGATACCGATCTTTTGAAAATGACGTGATCGGGACTACAAATATAATATAATATAAATTATATTAAAAAAAAGACGCATAGATAATATACATAAAAGTATATTTAACTGCTCATTCATATTAATACCAATATAGTTACATAGTACATATACAGTCAACTAGTACATATACAGTCAACTGGTGCATACACGTATTAATCGTCATTGTGCATTTCTCAATATAGAGCAATGTCTAAACCTCTATTTGACAGCTCATGATCATCCTACATTTATCGTCCATATATTGTGTGTGTACTACATCATAATTCATGGTTATCACAGAAGTACTGTGGTTCCCCAACGGTGTGCCCGCGGCACAATGGTGTGCCTCGAGGCAAGTGCTGGTGTGCCGTGGGATTTTGTTACAACTTCCGGATTATTATTAGTCAAACCCATAGTGCAAGCATTTGTGTCCTTTACAGACATAAGTTATGTCCCTTTTACAGACACAAGTTAGCAAAGATGGTCACACTTTTTTTTCTGTTTTTTTTTTCCCACAATAATCCCACTCCTAGCCCCTGACATAACGATAAGAGCTATAAAGGAAAACAGTAAAATATAATTAATCTTTCTACATTCATATAAGTTTCATTTAACTTAAATACAGACCGACGCAGCTGCTCGCTCGCTCGGTAATAACAGCTACAGGCTGATTTATGGCTCCGCGTTACAACTACGCAGAGCCTACGGCATAGGGTGTGCAGCGAAGCCGTAGGCTACGCCGTCGATTTAACGCGGAACCATAAATCAGGCCTACCGTTAACCACAATACATGAATAACCATGACAGCCAAACTCAAGCTGGACATAAATACGGCATAACATTTGCAAAGAAAACAAATCCTTATCAGCCAGGTGCTTTTTGTGTCAGTTGGGCACCACTTTAGCATTCCTGACACTAGTTTAGTCTTTCAGACACATTTTCTTTTGCCGTTAAACTTTTACCATTAAAATCCGAATCACTGGATGTTTACAAGGTCCCGGTGAGATGCCTTCAAAATAAAAGCACTAAATATCGGTCTCCTTAATAAATAAAATAAAAGCCTGGCTTTAAATAACGTTAATGAGACATAAAATCCTAAAAACACATTTATAGAAATACTCATATTAAAGGTAATTTACAATTTCCATTATTTTATTTTTTCGAAAATTATGTTTTATTATTATTATTACTCATTATTATCATTACTATAGAGATTACTATAGAGAAAATACCACAGTTTTTAATGCCAATCTTGTCATTTTATTTAGTTTTTATCAACTACACCTTTTAGATTGGGCCGTGAAAATATTGTCAGACATTAAACCGGTCCGCGGTTCAGAAAAGGTTGGGGACCACTGCTTAAAAGCACTCGAGTCAATAATCAAATAGTGCAGAAATAGTGGTAGTGCAATTGCCACACATAGTTGATCTCAGCTAATTGATGAAAACATTTATTGTGAGTTCACACATAAGACATCCAGTGTCTCTGTGTTATTCTGCTGCTGCTGTTGAATACAACCTCATATGTAAACTAAGCAGCTGAACCCAGGATGGTGCTGATGTTCTACAACTCACGCAAGATGACAAAATAACTATTGTTTTTTTTGGTCTCTGCCTCGGTCTTGGTTTTGAGCTGAACTAGTCTTGGTCTTGACACTCTCTGGTCTTGGTAGTGTCTTGGTCTCGGGTTTGGGTGGTCTTGACTACAATTCTAGTTAAAAGTAAAGTATCTGAACTTTCATGGGAGCTGCTTTGGTTGAAAAAAACCCGTTTGAGGAAAGATGATCTACTCTTCGTCATGTGGGACAAACCTAATTGCAATGTTTATACATTGTTATTCAAAGATGGTTTGCAAGGCAGTTGCATGTTTTTATTTTAAAAGTGAATCATACAAAGAAAATCCTAAGATATTTTAATGTGTAACGGGGGAGGGCATCATATTAACATTCATCAATAGCTGATGTAACAGCATGGTAAATTACTTATTTTGAGAAACCTGTGAAGCACTACAACACGGAGCTGGATTCAGAAACTCAATTTAAAACCTTGCCTTGCAAAAAAAATCAAAAACATATTGTACGGTGTGTCCATTTAAAAACATTTTTTTGGGATCCTTGTTAAGTTGTTCGACAAGGTAGGAAAACAATTTAGGCAACGGCTCACTACATCGAAGGATGTGATTCAGCTAATTGCTTAAGGCAAGAGCCCCATTTGAGTCCTTCCCTGCTCTGGCCTTTGGACCAGCCCAGATGATCGAAATATGAATAAATAAATACAAACTCCACACGAGTAGCTTAAATTAAAGTAAAAGTTACATTTTAGATCTGGATGGTTATGGATGGGGGTGTGATTATACTATTGATACCGTTGTCATTTTCAGTCTTTTGACTTTTCCTGGATTTGAGAGAACTGGATATGTTACACCAGTTTCCAGGCCAACACAACGTTCCGGGGGCCGTCCTGGGGACTGGGCAGACCGGCGAGACAGCTTGGGGGGGCGTCCCCGAGGCCTAGGCCTGGGTCTTGGCGGGGGGGCGTGACGGGGACTCTTGGCTGGGCTCGGGGACTTGACGTGGCTCGGGGACTTGACGTGGCTCGGGGACTTGACGCGGCTCGGGGACTTGACGCGGCTCGGGGACTTGACGCGGCTCGGGAACTTGACGCGGCTCTGGAACTTGACATGGCTGCGGGGGTACCCGGGTCCGGAGCGGCGGCTGCGGGGGTACCCGGGTCCGAGGCGCCGGCTGCGGGGGTACCCGGGTCCGGGGCGCCGGCTGCGGGGGTGCCCGGGTCCGGGGCGCCGGCTGCGGGGGTGCCCGGGTCTGGGGCGCTGGCCCCCCCTCAAGAGACAGATTCCAGATGTCCCCACAGTCCACATCCAGGGTGGGCTGGGGGGAGGGCACGGGTCCTCGGAGCTGGCTGGGGGGGGACACGTGTCCTCGGAGCTGGCTGGGGGGGGACACAGGTCCTCGGAGCTGGCTGGGGGGCGACACAGGTCCTTGGAGCTGGCTGGGGGGGAACACGGGTCCTCGGAGCTGGCTGGGGGGGGACACGGGTCCTCGGAGCAGGGGCTGATGCGTCCGGGACCACCACTGGAACATGGGGAGGTGCGTCCGGGACCACCACAGGAACATGGACAGGTGCGTCCGGGACCACCACTGGAACAGGGACAGGTGCGTCCGGGACCACCACTGGAACAGGGACCGGTGCGTCCGGGACCACCACTGGAACAGGGACAGGAGCTGGAGCCGGAACAAGCTGGGGCTGGCGCTGACGCCGTCGTCGTTGCCTCCCCTGAGCCTGCAGGTTCCTGGGCCCACCCAGAGCCAGGCGTGTTCCCCAAAAGGGGTCCCAATACTCCTCCTCGGCCCAGCGCACGTTCTTAGCCGCTTCTCGGCAGAGGAAGTCCAATAGGGTGAGGTATATATATCATGGTTCGGTTTAGTTAGGACCCAAGTGCAGGAGAGCAGGAGCCAGGAGTTGCAACAAAAAAAGGGTTTATTCCAACAAAAATCAAAGCGCTGCTGCGCAGGTTCCAAAACAGAAACGAAGAAACAGGGATCAAAAATCAGGAGCACATGGAGGGAAGAACAGTACGGACCGACAGGGGACCAAGGAATGACAAGACTAGATATACTGAGGGGATAACGAGACATGACGAGACACAGGTGCAGACACAATCAGGGCAGATGGGACACAGGCGGGACAAGACAGAAACTGAAGGCTGGGGGGAATGTCAACCTTGACAGTAATGACATTTCTTTTTTTTTTTCTTTTTTTTTTTTTTCATATTTTTATCCCGGTTTTTTCCCAGTGCTCCTACCTAAGCTACAGTCCTGGGCATTGCCATCCTCTACCAACCCCGGGAGGGCCCTGCACTGAGCTCAGGTCTCCTCCTTAACCTGAGGAGTGAGCAGGCCGCATCTTTTTTCACCATACAGGGTGGGGTTTCTCCGGCCGGACGTAGCGCGTGGAAGAATCACGTTATTCCGGCCGGATCCTTCTCACCCCATCTGGCGTCCCGGTTGGCCAGAGGGGGCAGTATAGTAGGACTGTGTGCATGTTTTTTTGTGAGGGTAGCTCACATTGCTACCCAAGGGAACACGGGGAGAACATGCAAACTCCACACAGAAAGGCCCTTTCGCCAACCCCACCCAGGGTGTGGGCACTGAAGTCACTGAAGTCAGCGCCCACAGCGTCCCCGGCGGGAATCAAACCCAGGACCTTCTTGCTGTGAGAGGGCTGCACTACCAGCTACGCCACCGTGCCCCCCTGGTAATGACATTTCTTGACAGAAAAAAGGATCCTGGATGAAGAAAAGGAGCTGGGGCCTCATTTATAAAGCTCGCTTGCGCACAAAACAGGGCTTGAAAGATGCGCAAGCCACCTTCTACGCAAAGGTTGGGATTTAAAAAGAAAAAACTAACCGAAAAATGTGCGTATCCCTACGCCAACCCTGACCCTCGCGCAGGAACAGTCTTAAGATATGGGGAACTGGAGGTGGTGAAATCAAGCCAGATTCATGTCATACTCTTAATGTCATCACATATCAGACCTATGATATAATAGCGCTGATCGTGTCCCTCTGTGTTTGAAGCACAGCGTCAGTCAGGACTCTGCTGCAGCCGCAGTGCAGGACGCGCCGGGAACCTCCTCATCACCCACCGCTTCCAACCGTAGAGTGACTGAGGACAGAACAAATGAGTGCCGGGCCACTCTACGGAGCACCTAAAGGGACTCAGATTTTTTTTATGTATGAGTTTTACGTGCGCGTGAACCCTTTACGCACGCGTGTAAGCCTAAATTATGGTTCCGCGTTGAAACGACACGCACCTACGCCGTAGGCTCTGCGTTGGTGTAACGCGGAACCATAAATCAGCCTTAAAGGTTTCACGCGCGCACGTAAAACTCATTATATATATAAAAAAAATCTGTGTCCCCTTAGGGGCTCCGTACCTCTTGGCCTCCACCTTCAAATCACACCACTTCTTTTTTTTTTCTGCACCATCTGTCCGTGGCACTCAGCAACAATGTGCTGCCACTCACTCACTTTATTTTATACTATCTATATACTTTTTCTACTTTTACTGTGACCACCAAATAATGTCGTTTTCCTGGCCTCCACCTCATCCAAAACATATCGATCTCAGTCTCCGTGAAATTTAGTTGCACAGTTGCCTGGCTCGACACGTCTCATTCATCCTGACGCGCAGCAGAAACAGGCTGCAGGAAGCCGCTGCGCATGCTCAGCAGGCTCATTCATATGCAAATACAGTCATGAACTACTTTGCATTGCCCATTTGTGGTATGAAGTGGGCGTGTAGAGGCCGAATATGAGGCAAATTCACCTGCGCAACCTTCCAGCTGGACTGTGATTTATAAAGCGAACCATTTTCGGCGTTTGGGTTTACGTGCACTTTTAGTATGAATCCTACTTTTATAAATGAGGCCCCTGGTCTCCAAGGTTGAAGGTGTTGAAATGGTCACAGGAATTTTCAACAAGTTTCTGTATGAACTCAACAAAAGAGGAAACATTTCTGTCTACTGGAGTTTGATGTTTCACTGATGGGAAGTGTGTGCAGTCATTTTGGAGAGCAATCTTAAAAATATGCAGTTTCATCTGGAAGGACTGCACGGCTGCAATCGAATCACAGATTGAGTTGTTTTGTCCTTGTAGTTTAAAGTTGAGCTCATTTAGGTGTGATGTGATATCTACTATCTCTCTAAGAAGAATAGAATATCCATTTACTCCTTATTCTCCAGAAACTCTATGAACTGTGTAGTCTTCGGACTCGTTTGTTGTGCCAAGACATTTTTATTTCTTATGGTCCAATAACGTTGAACCCTGCCTTTGCTTAGCCATCTTGCATTGCAGTGTAATAGTAGATCATCGACATCTGCATCACCGCCTTCAGAGAGTTGTTTGTCTGGTCCTTACCTTAGATTCTTGTGGTTAAGTTTCCTCAAAGGTTTTATGTTTAGTATCATAGTGGCCTTTAACGTTACCACTTTTTATGATAGCCTCAGACTCACAGCAAATCAAAAAGATGGGTCTTGTAGTGTTTCCTGGAAGAATAAGTGCATATTTATGCATCCACTCATCTTTGAATGCTCTGTTTTCGTAGTCTACCGTTGTGATTTTCGAACACGCCATTTACAATTTGCAGATTTACGATTTAACTGCAGTGCTATCTTCTGCCTCACCTGCTTTTCCTCTCAGGGCGGATTAGGGCACATTAGGTGTTGGCAGCGGTGCCCATGCACACATTTAAACATATATCACCACAAAGCTGTGCAAGTCAGCTTTCATAATAATTTGGAATTACATTGATAGCATAAATGGTTGAAGGGTGATGGTATTTCAAAGAATGTTTGTCATTTTCTATTGCCAGCGACAGCATTTAAACGAAACTACTATGAATTAATAATTTCACCAAACATTCCCAGCGGTCTGTGCAAAAGCTGCCCCGAATGCGGATCCAGACCGGAGTCCACCAGTCGGTGGCCCCGGATATAGAAACTAAGAAAAATAAATAAAACTTACTATTTCAATAGTAGCATGCAAGGTCATCATCCCTCCTGCAGCTTGCCTCACCATGGACTGGTCCAATATTGACTCGAGTCCAGGTTCTTGGTCACTATCTTTCTTTTCCTCACCTTCTCCACCTCGTTTTCTTTGGTGGCTCTCCCATGATGGTGGTTCTAAGAATTCCAGCTTTTATAGCTTCATTTTATGGCTAAACTTCACATATGAGTTAACAGTGTGACATAAACAGAAAAATAGGTTGTATGATCAGCAGCTAGTGGACAAGACTTCCTACCTGATCAGCACCAATAATATCATATGTATAATATTCAAAATTCAAATTTGAATATAATATTCAAACTCTTACTCATTCATTCAAACATGATATCTGTTGCGGTCTCCACACAAATAACATTGAAATATGGCTCGAAAATGGAAACCACAACATCATGAAGGACACCAACAAAAGAGCACAAGACTAACAGCTTTTATTTAAGCAAACCTCCCAAAAGTAAATACACTGGCAGAAATCATAATACTCACTATAAGGAAAAAGGGGACCTGGAGATGCCGGCTGAACTAAGGAGGATGGGGGGGGCACAGCCCACCCCTTTAAAGGGACGTCGAAGCTGGACCCCCCTCCCTAACTCAAAACCCAACTAACTATAAACAAATGAGCAAACAACCTAAAATAAAGACTACCGGCCATCTCCAGGCCCAAACTAAACTAAGGATCAAATTAAACAAAAGCTAACAAAAGAGCATCCAGTTTGGTGTTGCTTGGTCTGTGTCTCCTGGCACACTGAGCAGAGAGGAGCTTTAAAGGCTGATGGGAATCAGTTCAGGTGTGCCAGTCCAGGTGTGGTATTCTGAGATGGGAGGAGACAAGATTAATTAGATTATTGAGAATGCTGTGTGTTGGGAGAGAGAGTCATGGCCACACGCAACATTTATATTTTTAAAAATGTTTTAACACAGATTTTGCATCAAAATCTAGACTCTACTTTATACCATTTTTTTTTTTTTTTTAAGGCCTCAGTAATGTGTGACTCTTTGAATACCAGCCCTTTCAAATTTCACACTGGGCTGATAGAAGTGGAGCCTGAGTAATTGTTTTCCAAAGCTACATTACAACTCAAATTGCCTTGGTGGCTGGCTGAAACAAACAAAATGAAGGTAATAAAGCTTGTTACTAAAGGTTCTATAGCTGAGAACTTCTGAGTCAAGCTGACTGTACCACAACTGTGCCCTAAACCTTGACAGGATGTTATGACATATACAGTATTTCGAGATTGGGGATATAGTACAACATTTGTATTTTTTCTCATGTCATGGGGGAACTTAAAGGTGACCTATTATGGCATTTAATGTATATTTTAAACAGGCCTTGAATGTCTTAAAAACAATCTAAAGCTTGTTTTTTCTACATAAATCATAAATCCAGCCTGTGGGCCCTGTCACTAGTTTTACCGCTTCTAACCTCTTTTTCTGCGCCTCATTTTTAGGGAAGGGGGGGTATGATAATGAGGCTCTGTGCTGATTGGCTCCCTGAATGACGTGTAGCAGGGGAGGAGCATAAACCTCGCTCCGCCAGAGCAGCCCGAGCCTGTAAATTATCACAACACTGAATTTTCACAAATGGAAACTTTATTGTTAAAAAAATAAAATATGAGTTGTATATAAATAACATTTATGCACTATTTAAGCCGGATCTGCCCGGCGGATGCTGAACGCTGGTCCTGGAGCCACGCCGGGCGCCCGGGAGCAGCGCTGCTGGAGCAGCGCGCATCACTGCGGCTTTAACGGGGGAATCTGACCGGTTCCGACCGGCCGGGACCGCAGGAACCCGCCTGGACTGGTAGCAGGGACTCCCGGGGACCGACCAGCGGAATTTCGGCCGGATCTGCCCGGCGGATGCTGCGCGACAGGCGCCGCAACCCCACGGCGGGCGCACAGATCCGCTCCGGGGCGCATCCGCGGCGCATCGCCCGTTACCGGTGATCAAACCGACAGATTTGGCTGAAAATCTCGGAGAGTGAAGCTAGTCCAGCCTGGGACAGACCCCCGAGGACCCAGCTCCCAAACCACCCGGGAACCTGGATGATTTAACCTGGATCCGCTCCGCCGCGGCGCCGCGTCCGACTGGCTGAAGGAAGCACCGCTCCAGCCTGCGGAGAGAGCTGGTTGTGGGCGTGGTTTCAGCAGCGGAGGCTGAACCTATGGAAATCTGCTCCCGTCGTTACGTAACGACGGGAGCAGATTTTAATCGGCTCAAAAAAAACCACGTGACACTGGGGGACTCTGTCCGGCGGGGGTCAGAGACCTTGCAGAAATTCATGGTATTTTGTCTCCCCTGTGCTGGCAGGGTGAGGGGAGACCACTTTATATATGTTAAAACAAGAAAAAACGTGTTTTTCATAATAGGTCCCCACACGCACTCAACACCCACAGCGTCCCCAGCGAGAATTGAACCCAGCTAGCTGTGAGGTGGCTGCACTACCAGCTGTGCCACTGTGCCCCCTGATATAGTACAGATTTGAATGGCTCCAGACGCCTCTGACTTATATGGGTCATGGGTTGGCTGATTTATTTACACACTGAGGGAAATAAATAGTTAAGAAATAAATAACTCAAATAGCATAACAACTATTTAATGTGCAAAAAAAGAACGAAATTGCAACAGCAGTAAACAAATAATTTTTGCTTGTTTATTTTCTTCTGTTATCAGACACCTAGTTTATCATGACGTACCTGACATTTTTCAAGGTATGTCATGGCAAATTTTGTGTCTGATAACAAAAGAAACTAAATAAGCTATAGTAAATATAGATACTATGAAATCAAAAGCACTGAACACTGGTTGTGTGTATGAATGTGTGTCTGTGTGTTTTTCTTTAGGTGTTCCACCCCGTTGAAATACTTAATTGTCAGCCTCTTTGTGTTTAGCTCAGTGAGTGACTCTGGTTTGTTTGTGAGCAGAGTCTCGTATTTACTGAAGCTCCTCTCACAGTCGACTGAGATAACTGGGAAGTAGATGTAGATAGATCTAGCTTTTTCTTGCCTCTCCAGTACTCAGCAAGGTCTAAATCCTCTGGCATGGACTCTCTCTGATAGGCAAGCCACTGCTCACTGAGCTCAGCTGATGGGCTTGCAAGGCACTTCAATCTGCTTGTCCATTGCTGGAGCCTGCCTTGGATCAAACATCCTCATCTCCCTGTAATATATCAATAATAATAATGTAGCAATATCAATATTTTTTTGTTAGATAACATAATTCCAAACACAGCTATTCCAAAGTCATCCACAGAAAAGACATCAAATGAATACAATTCAAAATAAAGAAAAAAATAACACACCTGTAGACCTCTCTGGATGGTTGTGTGTCCCAGTGTTTAGAGAACTTTATGGAGGCCAAGTGGAAGGCTTCCTGGAGATTGTCCAGCACCTCCCTCTTCTCTCTAACCCCCATATTGTTCAGCAAGCCATCAGTCTTGGCACCAAAACCACATGTTTTAGCTGTTCCATTAGCCAGATAGGAGCCAACATTTTCCACTACATTGTATGCAGATACAACTGTGAGATGATGGGTTCCTTCCAGGATAGCCAGAGCTGTCATCAGTTTGGAGCAGCCCTCTGAAATGAAGGTCAGCTTGAGAGTGAGAGCCCACACCTTCTCAGCCGTTTCCACCTGGTGACAGCCATGTGTGTAGAGTGCTCTTCCATCAGGAACTCTGTAAAGATGAAGATGCACTGCATGATACCTCACTGCATCAAATCAAACCAGCTATTCCATTTGGTGCACACTGCTTCAGGAGGAGCCTTGGCTTGCACAAACCACTTCCTGATGAGGAAGACCACCCATCTTCTCTTTCTGGAAGGCTTCTTGTAGAAGACAGATCTCATCCATGTCAAAATTGAGGCAGCCTCTGAGAAATAACCGTTGCCAGGTCCCACCCACCAGATTAATGACATGGCAAAGGGAAGTTACATGTACACTGTTGGGCAACACTCCTCGAAAGACCTCCCTGTATGCCTTCAGATGGTAAGCTGCTTTATCTTTCACCACGGCCCAGGAATCAAGCTCCAGATTATTGTGATTGAGGGAGACTAGTATGGCTTGGGAAAATGTTGAGTAGTTGCATCTCTCCATGAAGACATCTATCAGGAAGTACTGTTTTTCTATTCCTGTAATGAAAAATGAAAAAAACTATGATTAGTATTGTGCCAAGATAAAAGAATAAGGTACAACTCAAGGTAGAAGGCAGTGTGATTTTTATTCTTTTATAACCGTCATAATTTATTATTTATAATGTTTATCCTAGTTTTGATGCATCAATTGTATATTTAAGAATTAATTAATCTTTAAAATGTTAACCTACCGATCAAGATTTTTAGGACATTGCAGTCCCTTGCGTCGGTGGTCTCATCAACTACGACACAATACTTCCTCCCACGGATTTTTTCAAGCACAGTAGACGTGTTGATTAAACATAACAGGCAGGTGTGCTTGGCTTCACCACACTGCAAAAATGTATTTCTTAGAAAGTTAAAAAGCCTTGTTTCAAGACTTGTTTTCAGACTATTTTGCTGGTTTTAAGAGTTCTAGTCGCATTGGCAGAGATATTTTTGCTCATAAGACAAATTTGAGCTCTCCACAGTCAAGCTCTTGCTGGACCTTCATTCTTCTCTGGACACTCACACTCTCTGGAACCCTAGTTCTCTTCCATGGATCAAGGATCCATCCTGCTGCACACCAGGACCTAACTGCTCCCTCCCTGCTCTCACTGCCCACCGTCCAAACATTTTCCGAGATCTAGATCAGTGCAGGCCGAGTCCCCAGTGATTTATTCCTGTTTACGCCGAGAATAAACACCTACCTTTACTTTCTCCGTGTGATTCTGCATGTGGGTCAGGGAACTGCCACCCATCATGACAATAGATGATTGTAATAATAATTAGATTTCCATTCCATTTTAGTTTAGGAGTCAGGCTCCTGTAATAATGTTTGTATCTTGAAAAATATCTTTTTCACACAAGAGAGTAGGTCTAGATCCATTTACTGCATGTATTAGGCTACTATTAGACAGTTTAAGTATTCTGAATTTGTGATTATTTTCCGATTACTTTTTCAGAAGTCTCCATAATTAAGTTTGAAGCATTTGCTTCCAAGGTTGAATACAGTCAATGCATTGGGGCTCTGATGCTATGGGACACCAGGTGTTAGTATTTGATGGCTTGGGAATGCAAGGAGAAGCAAAGGCCCACCAACAATGCTAAAATACAACCATTGTCAAATAATAATCAGAAGCTGATTGATTATATGAAATGGCAGCAAAGACTACGACATCAAAACAGACTTTAGTGGGGTGGAGCAGGGGCCACAGATTAATGTAAAACCTAGAAATGAACCCCAAAACTCCCACCCACACCACAAAGACTAATTTCTAACTAATTAAAATGTATTTTTTAAAGAAAATTAGAAGACTATTCTAGTCAAGAAAATGTTCTTGCCCATGTGGCAGAGATATTTTGCTTTAAAATATTAGTAAGAATCTAGACTAGATTGAGGAATATAAGGTTTATTTCTAGAGGGGCTGTTTTTGCAGTGCAGTTCCTGAGAAATACTTAAGCAGCAGTACACGGACAACTATAGAAAATTCGGTAAAGTCAGTATAAGTATGCAGGATAATACTCCTTCATGCACAAAAGTCCATTTCTTATCCAGCAAATTCCTCACAAACAACCCACAGCAGTACTATACAGAGCCTGTGGGCTACATTCTATATTTAAATAACATAAATATAAATGTATTTATATAACATAAGCAAAGAAAGAATTATAGAATTAGAATTCAAAAGATGAGTTCTTCTCCCATCAAAAAATTCCCTCTGAAGTGAGGACAACTTTTGCTTGGAGCAAGGATGTCAAATGTGACATTTTGCTCTTGATATCTAGGAGAAACAAAATTATCATAGACAGCACTGATCTCCCTCTAAAACTGTAAACACAGCACTTAGGTTGCTAGGGGGGCCCATGGGAAATGACATCATGTCAAGTCTCCTTTCAATTGGAGTTGTCAGTGAGAATGAGCTATGTAAAATGCCAGTGTCAAAAAGCCCTGTGTTTAGCTTGTCCGTGCTGACAGGCTAGAAAATGGAGCATGTTACCTGACCAGCATGAAATAATGGCTGCTCTCCAGTGCAACTACAGATACATCTGCAGGCTGACGATAAACACGTTTTTTTTACTGTCAATCACCTCAAGTGGTCTGTCTCTCTCTTCCGCTTTACTTTTTTATTTTCTTAGTCTATCCTACTTTGTATTATTATTGTAATTTTCTTTAATGACTTATTGTGACGGCAGTTTGCTTATGTTAAGTTTTTGATTGAATAGGAATTGCTATGTTAAAAAAAAGTATCTTAATGCCATATATTATGCTAATGTTAATTTTTATACTGGAATATTATTATCAATTTTAATTAAATTTAAATGGTAAAAGGAATACTCATTTGCTTTTTTGGAGTCTGCAGAGTTGGATGTCCAACAAAGAAAAATTTGAAAATGAATCATTTGCTGCCCTTGCACTATGACTAGCAAACCTTTGTTTGAGCAGTGTGATGAGCTCTGAGAGATGAGATTCACCTAAATGGGTGAGATGAAATTTACTACTGTGGTCACAATCTTGGTGCTTATGTGTGACCACTTTATGTCAAGCTTTTAACAGGAAACATTACATTTCTAATACATATTTGGGCAGACTTGGGCCTTGTTTTCCTCGGGCAAATCAGTTTATCAGAATAAATCTTAAACGCTCACAAGAATTACCTTTTGTAGGAAAATGTCTTCATTAAATGAATCATAAAACTATCAACTCTTATATTTAATGTCACTATACCATTCAAATTTTCAAGTAAACATTTAATGGATATATGTGAGCAAATAATCTATAGTTTACTATTATGAAGGCAGAGTTATACTTAATATTAATCTATGCATTGTCTAAAGAACCATGCATTGTCATGTGGTATGATATTTGCACTCAGATTTTCCCTCTAGTAACAAGTGATCTTTCTAATACCAATGATATATAATATGTCATTTAAAATTACCCCACTGAGCTGCATCATGCTGTCATTTAAGAGGATTTGGGAGCGTTCAGTGTGACTTAAGGAATATCTACATTTCTTTGCTTTTTCACATCCATCTGAGTGGAGGAATGAGAAGTGGATCATATGAAACTATTGCAGTCCTGAAAGTCAAATCCATCCCGCACATATTGGAATCTTGATGAGATCAGAGTCTAAAGTGGATAAGCCAGGAAAATGCCAAAAAAAACAGGGTGGCCTGGAGAGGATAAAGGCATATAGGATATAGGCAGGTTATGAGCAGCATTTGAAAGTACTAAGTTAAGATTGTGCCATAGTTTGAATGAATAACTCCTCAATGACCTTGTACCACAGCTTGTAAGGAATTGCAATTATGCCCCATAAATTCTACGGTCTGATGCTCATAAAATGTGTATAAACTCATAAATACATTCACTTGATATTAAGAAAGTCTCATCAAGCGGACAGAGACAAATGATTGCCATTAACAACACAATGTCCACAATATGCTGAATAGATTAGAATTCATATATGCAGATGACTATATTGGACAGATCAAAATATAAACTAAGACTAAATGGGCCAATTCCACTGTCAGTAGTTTAGCTGAAATTTAGGCTTTAACCAGTGTTAGGGTGCTTTCACACCTGTGGCCCGTTTGTTTTGTTCCGATTCAGGGGCTAAATCGATACAGTTGTTTCTTTTCTCGTTCGTGGGGTTTGTGTTCACAAGGCAAGCGTCTGTAGCGGTTCGAAGCTGATAACAAATGCCTTGCGTGAACCAGCTGTTCTCTGATTGGTCAAATGAACGCGGAAGGAGTTTCCTCTTCCGCACCCCGGGATAAACAACAAGCCCCTTTCACAGAGAGGGTGCAAATTGCAGACCTCAGCCGCCGGCTTTAGGCTGATTTATGGTTCCGCGTTACACCAACGCAGAGCCTACGGCGTAGGGTACGGCGTAGGCTCTGCGTGGATTTAACGCGGAACCATAATTCAGGCTTTACCCAATCATTTATGTGCGCTCGGCACAGAGCGGAGCACAGCGGCGGGCGAGAGGACGC
This sequence comes from Cololabis saira, assembly GCF_033807715.1. Classification (NCBI taxonomy): domain Eukaryota; kingdom Metazoa; phylum Chordata; class Actinopteri; order Beloniformes; family Belonidae; genus Cololabis; species Cololabis saira. Next base: position 23,080,078 of record NC_084592.1, on the reverse strand, counting down.
CTGCCGCAGGGTTTGCTTTGTGCAAACCCTGCCCGAATTGAACATTTTTTAATTTCAGCGTGCCGTGCTGGGACGACATCTCGGCACGTCCAATAGGAGGAAGCTGGTGGAGGCTGCGCCGTTTCCGAGCGCGATTACTGTGTTCAGATATACCAAACGTTCCGATCTTTAGGGGGAAACGCTCCCTGTTCCGGAACAACTGCTCCAAACGGGACAGGTGTGAAAGCACCCTTAGACTCCTGTGTACATCGCTGTGGTGTTAGCCTCTGTAATTTAACTACGAGACAAAGCTTAACTCTGTCTCAACCTCACTGGAAGTCTATTTTTCCTCTCTGTTTGCTTAAACATGAAAACGGGTACAATTTAACAATTGTCTAAATAATTTCCTTAGAGCAATGACACATGTCTGACTTAACACTAGGGCTGGGTGATATGACTTCAAATCAATATCACGATAAATTGGGTAGTTTTACCTCGATAATAAAGAATGTATGATAACTAGTGATGCACCGATTATTCGGTAACCGAAATTGTTCGGCCGAAAATGGCAAAAAAACACTTTCGGTGTTCGGTGGAATAAGTGGGGATAAGAACCGAACAATTAATAACGGCGTTGGAAAATAAGGAAATAGACTGGCCGCTCCGTCCCGTAACAACTAAAAAAAAACTAACCCCATAAGAATTTTACCTAACATTCACCAGGAGGTGGAACCAAAACAACATAATGCTGGGAAATTAAAAAAATTTCATTTTTTTATGTTCAATAAATATTTTCTACCTTGTAATTTTGTAAAAGATTTTTTTCTTTGAAAAGCATGCCTAAATCAAATTTATTTGATTTATGCAATGGTGAAAAAATTGGCAAAATAAATGAAAAACTGCTGAAGAACCATGTTCGGTATTTGGCCAAGTGTTTATTATTATTTTCGGTTTCGGTTTCGGCCACAAATTTTAATTTCGGTGCATCGCTAATGATAACCCTTACCCGGCAACAAAAAAATCTATTTTTAGATGGCTGATTGAGAGTTGAGAGCTCGGCGCAAAGTAGCGTGCTGTGACTGGTTTGTAAGATGGGCTGTTGGCGTTACTGTATACTGAAGTTAATTTCTCAGCATGAAAAATGCCATTTGTGGCGTGAGTGTGTGTGAAATTGTTGAAATGCTCAAATCTCACACTAGAAAGCCCTGCTATGTCAGCCGCTTCTTCGTTTGAACCATCAGCCATTTTCTTGGGTTTCCCTATTCGTTCAGACTGGATGGGTGGAGTCACGTGATTTAGAGACACATGCTGTACATCGTCAGCACACAGTCAAAACAGACAAAAAGATTTTTTTTTCTTTTTTTAATCAAAACACGGAATTTACCGACATGAGAAAATTGACGTTGGTTATCGCAGTGAATGTTGGTAACGGTAAATTTTCGGTTTATCACCCAGGCCTACCTTACATCCGTTTTTGGTTTTGTCTTTTAGGCTTAATGCAGTCACAAATATAAATAAAATTAAAACAATTTCATGTAGGTAGTACTGACTCAAAAGGCTAAATGCCAAAATCATTGTGTACTTTGCAACCATGATCTCCAACTTCACAATATTGGCTTAGTAAGTACCATGTTTAAACAGCACAAAGGAACTTTTAACATTTTTAGCCAAATGGGTGTCTCATAAGTGCAACTTTTACAACACCGAGAAACTAAAAAAGAATCAATTTGGACATTTAGTCGGTCTCTCATTTTGTCTTCTGTCGTTACCATCTTGAGAGTCTTAATTGCCTCTGCCTCTTGTGTCCACAATGGCTTTGTGAGTCAGTATCATCATAGTTGATGTGTGACAGTGAACCAAAGTTAGTTTGGCTTGTTTTTGCAGCTAAAGTAATTTCCTAACAGTGAGAAAATAATTTTTCATATAGAAATCAAACTTATATTTAACATAAAAATTGACTTTATCCTCCTTTATGGAATTGCCAAGTTAGTCAGATACTAACCAACAGTGCATTGTGCCTATTACACACTGTTTATAGTGTAACTTTATATTAGTGAAGGGGATGAAATATAGCAAACTTATTATGATTATTATTATTACTACTACTATAATTATTATTTTGCATTGTTTTACATATTATTATTATGTATGTTGAATATTACTTATGAGGGTCAACAAATCTCACTGTAAAGTTGCCCAGTGGATTGGAGAAAGAAAAAAAAAATATAAAGGGAACGTTTTTTTCTTTTTGGATATGTACACACAATGTATAGTCATTCTTTAACAACGGAAGTAGTTTTTATGCCACAGGCTAAATGCACATTTTAGAGCAGCTTTTCTGGATGAATGACAGATATTGAGGTGACTGTATCGGTGGACTAATAATTATATTTCTTCCTTCAAGAGTAATACTATTAAAAATGTAACACAAGACTGTCCTGCTGATATTTGAAGATTTAAATCATCAGTATACATCATACTTGAAGCAAAATGAACACATTGCAGCTGACAGTTTAACAAAGGCATACAATTTGGAATTGGATTTGGTTGGGCTGGGTGCTCCTCTTCCATACAGCAATTGTTTGAGTTAAATCCAGTCAACAAAGAAGTGGCTGTCTTCCCTATCTTTGCCATCCTTGCTGCACATCTATATAAGAGCACTGGTCTTCTGGTAAAATACAATTTTAGCATTAAATCCATTTATATTTTTTGACAGCACCTACTGTAATATTGCCCAAATCAAATAAATGTCATCATTCATCACACAGCCAAGTCCCTTCTGATTTGAGAGACACAGGGAAATTCAATTCACTTCATCTTGACATCCATATATCAACATCATATTGTCTAATTGAACTGTAAGGTTAATATTTTTGGTCTGTAGTAGGTATTGTTGTATTTTGCTCTTTGCTAGAGCCTAGAAGTCTCTCATGTAATTTCAGGCCAGCTTTAAGATCATTATATCAGCAAACTGAAGAGAGAGCCACATTTCCCCAGACAAACAAAATGTACATTTATGACACGTTTCTGCAGGTGCTATATCAAAAACATAATGGTAGCATAGTTTGCTCAGAGGAAAACTGATTTCACAACAGTTTTATTCTACATCAGATTGTGCATTGGAAGGAAGACATGTCAAGAAAGGAGGAAAATATAGTACATGGAGAATATGTTGCAAATAAATAAGTTACCAGGAAATCCGAGTGCTATAGGAGAGAGTGAGAGGGAATGAATATCTCCACCACTTGATTAACAGAACTGAAAAAGAACATTTTAATAACATTAACCAAAAAGAAAAAAAGGCAAGTTGTTAATCATAGGAGCATTTTTTATCCGCGTTTTGATAGACATTTGCCTTTTTAAAATCAAAGCATATATTCATTTTGCATAATGCTAGTGGAAATTTTTTTTTCATGAACCATGGTATGGGAAAGCTGCATGAAGTTAATTTACAAATATATTAAACGGGCAAAACCATAAAAGGCTTTTCACACTGTGAAGAGCACAACCAAGCTGTTCAGAAACAGCAGTCCCTCAGGAATTCTTAGCTGAGGTCACCCTGCCTTTTTATTTCTCTGCTGCAATATTTGTTGCATATTTTGACATTTTAACTGAAACCTCTTGTTTTTTTAGGGATTTAAATTTTTTACAGTCTGTTATTTGGGCTTGGATGACATTTTTGGCTTAAATTTTTTTTAATGATCACATAATTGAACTTGGTCTGTAAACTGAAATTAATACTAATCCTAATAATCCTAATACTAATAGGTCTAATATCACTGTAAAGTGCAACCAAAATTTTTGTAAAAGTTTTCTAAGCATGTAACACTACAGATGGTCGGAGTTTCATGTGACGCCATTCACGCATGATTCTCACGTGTGAATCACGTCTCTTGTTCGAGGTGCAGTGTAGCCAAACAACCACCAGGGGGCATCTGTGAGCAGGAGGATACCGCTCATAGCCGACAGCAACAGGGAGCCAAAACACTATATTTAGATATTTAGATATTTAGTTGTTGCTGTTACTGTTATAATTATCATTATTACTAATATCTATTTTACTTCTTTCTCATTTTTTTTTCTTCTTTTATCTTATTATCTTATTAATGTAGAAGGAGGACAAAATAAGCTCTGGCTTTCAGTTGACCCATATTATTCTTATTATAATTATTGTTTTGTTTAATGTAGGACACATGTAAACAATATTGAAAAAACGACCAAAATAAATTCCTTCATTCATTCATTCATTCATTCATTCATTCATTCAGGGAAATACAACACACAATACAACAGTACAGTAGGGTAGATTGTGACTGGCGCGTATTTCCCTGCTCTTCTGAGCCGCTGCATCCTGACTTGCTCTGTAGCGTCTTTTTCTTCTAAAGCCTGCGGTGCAGGGGTGTTTTTCAAGAGAAGAACATAGTTATGGGTCGTTGTTGTCGCTCTTTTTTTATTCTGGGCAAAAAGATTCTCATAAACCGCCATGCCACCATGGATTATATTTTAGGACTGTAATGACCGATTCACCAAAGTGTCCCATTCTTGTGCTGCTCAGAGCTTAAATATGGAACTCAAGGGCGGTGACGTGGTGGGTTAAGCAGCGGCTCATATACTGAGGACACAGTCATCCTGCAGTCACAGGTTCGAATCCCGGCCTGCGCGCTGTGACTCTGTCACAATAATTGAGTCTGACAATTTTTATTTTACCAGTTAACAAAACCACAAAAAAACAACCTTATCTCACAAAATCCGTGAAATACCCACGATTTCTTACCAATACCCGAGGATAATAATTATACTACTACTACTACTACTACTACTACTACTACTACTAATAATAATAATATTTTTTTTTATAAATTATATATCAGACTCAACTTCCAGAAATTCATTAATAATTTTATAATTTATATTAATAATATTAATATTTATAATAATAAATTCACCTGTAGGACAGACCAGTGCTTATAGCCAACCAGAGAGACATTATCAGACCTTAATGACAACATAAGTAATGTGACTGTCTTTCAACCATTTTTTAACATTAACATCAAATATTTGAAGGGATGGCACTGTTTTGTTGCTGCAATTGAGAAAGCAGTTTGATTTAGGGGTGGGGAGCTAAACCGTGCAGTATCTTATAAAGTAAACAAACTTTGGCATAAACAAAACAAGTCAAAAAAAAAGTCAAAAAGTCAAGTCAAAACAAAAAAGTCTGAATCTCAAAAAGTTGTATTTTTCTACAATACTGCAATAGTGGTAAGAGTTCGGCTTTTTGTCCAGCGCTTTAAAAGCTGAGGAAAGTGAGGAAACTATTGTTGCCAGATCGTGTTCTCGTTTTTCAGGTATAGCTCGTCTAGTAGCATATTGTAGCAGTGCGGTCGTTGACTAAGTAGAGGCGGAGTGGTCAAGTAATATAGTCATTAGAGTACACAAACAGGTAAAACTGTCAGTATACGGCCTAAACATGTAGTAAAATGTAAGTATGCATGAGACCAAAGAAAGTTTGTCATTGGTTAGGTCTACCTCTTGCACTCAGTTTGGCTTCTACAAGGTTCAGTGTGTTTACACAAGTTGTAAACTATGTATCTTTGTGGAGAGTTCATTTTGGGCTCTTCAGCTACAGTGTACAAATCAGTGAAGCAGAAAGAACAGCATAAATAGAACTTCTAAAAATAAAAGAGGAACGTAGAGAGTCATGTCCAAAGCCCCTAGTGCTACCATGTTTTGCTTTGCAGTAAGATGAGATAAGCCATGCTGCTGTCTCTCATGTTAAAATGATTCAAGTCCAACATTTAATGATATAATCATAAAGCATTACAACTGTAACTCATATTTCTTTTTCTCTACTTTATTTATTAGGTCGGCATCCGATATCAGCTACTGTGTGTTGAAAAATGTGACAGGCTCCACTCATTTATCCTGACAAATGTTGTTTTCTGTGTGGTATTTTCTTGACCAATGTGCTGCCTAAAATAACTACACTGTTAGATGGTTGCTGTTGCAATCAGTGCACTGCAGTTCCGTCTGTTGTCATAGTCTCAGACAGAGGAGCCAATGGTGCAGAAAGGTTCTGAGCTGATGAACAAGCACACAGCCGTCTGATTGCAGCAGCGCTTTCTCTATTCAAGCCTTTATGTCACTTGGAGACACAATTAGTCTTGATGAGCAAAGAGCCCTCTTGTGTCTGCCTTTTACCTGCTCCCATTCCTACGCTCTAATTCAATTTACAAGCGCCAAATATGATTGCGATGTGGATCCCATACAAAACCGATCATACTGCTCCTTTGTTTTCTTCTTGTAATTGAGTCACAGATGAGTGACTGTCCTCTCCCTACATGTAATAAAGATACACATGAGATACTTTGATACTGGCAGCCTATCTCAACACAGCTACACATCTCACAGGGGGAAAAAAAGCATGTTGATTTTCTTTCTTTTTTTTCATTACTTCTTTTTAGCTTCTTACATCAGAGCATGGCAACAACGGGAAACCTTGCAGAACTACAATAATGTTTTGATTAATATTGTTTCTGTTAATTTATTCGTGACTATTATTAGGTTGTAAATAATGTCAGTTTTTCAAAAAGCTAAAATAACTAAACCAAATATTTGGCTCAATTTTTTTCTGTTTCATGAAAACTTGAGAAAATATGACTTCAGCCATTATTTTGAGGGGGTGATATGCAAATTGTGCCTGCCAATGAAAAAGAAACTGAGCATCAGTCTGAGTCTTCATGTACCAACCATCAAATCAGTTTAACACAACATTAAGTACAAGCGTGTCACAATTTTTAAAAGGCAAACATGAACATAAATTACTTTAAGAGCCTTCAAATTTGTCATATTAACAATTTTTTTGCTTTTTTGTGGATCAAGATATTACACTTTCTGCAGTGTAAAATCATTGATTATTATCAGTTGAAGCATGTTCAAACGAAACAATACTAAAGTCTTTCAAAATCCATGTACATTTTGGCCCAGAGTCTTGGTTTGATTCCCTGCTCAACCCTTCCTGGGACAGTTTCCATGTTCACCCCGTACTTTAATCTCCTCCCATTGTCCAAAAATATCCATAGTCAAATGATTGGTGATTCTAGATAGTCTGCATGGTTGTTTTTCTCATACGTCTGTGTGCAGTCCTTTGTCTGGCGACCTGTTTTGGATGTGTTTTGCTTGCCGCTTGATGGTGGCTGGGATCGGCTCCAGGCTCCCCGTGATGCTCAACAGGATGGATCAAGCACAGAAAATGAATGGATATAACATACCTGGTCAATAACATTCTTTATGCACATGCAAATAAACATGGTGAAACATATGTGAGGAGGACAATCCAACGATTCTAACTAACGACTCTAGTTCCTGAGGTAACTGTCATGATACTGTTGGTTTGGTATGTTATCTCTTCTTTTATTGCTATAGTTACAAATATGCATGTGGGCAGGTAGAGAGGTTGATTTTGCAGAAGTGGATGACGAGATCACTTTCCATGATGGCTGTTAGGGAAGACAAAGTGGTGGTAGGTGAGAGAGAAAGATCTGGTTGGAGGTCTGAACTGAACTGAAATTGAAATTTTCTTTCATTCGACTCTTCTCACTCTGTGTGAATGCAAAAAGTGGTGAAAGGACACAACAATAAAACACTTTTTATATTTCCTTATTGTTCCTCACATTAGTAAATTTGATTATTTATATTTCATTTTTTTAATAGTTTTAAAAATGTTGGCAGGCTGAAACAACTGTCCACCCTGTTGTTATGGGGTAACTGACCATTTAATAGATCAACTAATTAATAACATCATCAACACCATTTGGTCTTTAATCAGTGGAAGTTGGTTTAACTGCCACAAATACATCAATTCCTGCCTTATATTTTCTAATTTTCATCATATTGCGTTTGTAGTTGGATATGTTCAAGCTTCACGTGTCAACACTGTCATGGTGAAATATTTATTAATATTTAAAAAGAATCAGATATCACATATATATATTTATAAACAGTCGCCTCCAATACTGAATAGCTTTGCTAGCAGAAGCTAAACTAAACTAAGCTAAACATCCATACTGTCACAGTCCACCCCGTCATCAATCTTTTCATGACAGGGTGGACCGTGAAAGTCTGGACACATCTATATTTTATCAATATTGTGATAAATTTACAATTTTAAAAATATGGGTATCTCAGACTCCTCTTGTCTCAGAATCGGATAAGTGAGATGCCATTGCACACACCAAGGTGACAGAATATTGTGATCACCAGTTGTTCCGCTTGTTAATGTATAGTTTATAATTATTTGTATTTTGCATTTGATTAAATGCATGTTTTGGTGCATCTGCATGTGTGTCTTTATTTAATTACAGTATTGTGTTTATAATGGCCATTTTTTAAAGAAATATATGGCATCATTGGCCTTTGAATAATATTTGCATATCGTTGTGATTGATTAAGCATTAGGTCTATCTATGCCATTTCAGTGATGCTGATATACAGTGTAATTTGGCTACTATAATGGTAAATAATGCAATTTCAAGTCGATAATTGTGTGTATCTTTATTATTAAAATTCACGTTTCATCTACAAATGAAGTACTTTAAATAAGTAACATTTACTATTCATTAGACTTTTCTGAGGTTGAAGGGGGTGTTGGAGGCTGGTTATTTTGTTAGATGACTTTGTGACTAGTTAATAGTCATGTCAATCCTTAAAAGCACTCAAGTCAATCCTCAAATAGTGTAAACAGCTGTAGTGCATTTTCAACACATATTTGATGTCAGCTAATTGATGAAAACATTTATAGTGAGTTCACACATAACACATCCACTGTCTGTTCTATTGTGCATACAGTTGAATACAACCTCATATGTAAACTAAGCACCTGAACGCAGGATGGTGCTTATCTTCTACAACTCACGCAAGACGACAAAATAACTAGGTTTTTTTTTGGTCTCGGGCTTGAGCTGAACTGGTCTCGGTCTTGACTTGGTCTAAAGCCACAGATATACAGTGCCTTGCGAAAGTATTTGGCCCCCTTGAACTTTGTGACCTTTTGCCACATTTTAGGCTTCAAACATAAAGATATACAACTGTAATTTTTTGTGAAGAATCAAGAAGTGGGACACAATCATGAAGTGGAACGAAATGTATTGGATATTTCAAACTTTTTTAACAAATAAAATACTGAAAAAGTGGCCGTGCAAAATTATTCACCCCCTTTACTTTCAGTGCAGAAAACTCTGCCCAGAGGTTCAGTGAGGATCTCTGAATGATCCAGTGTTGACCTAAACTACTAATGATGATAAATGGAATCCACCAGTGTGTAATCACATCTCCGTATAAATGCACCTGCACCGTGATCGTCTCAGAGGTCCGTTTAAAGCACAGAGAGCATCATGAAAAACAAGGAACACACCAGACAGGTCCGAGATACTGTTGTGGAGAAGTTTAAAGCTGGATTTGGATACAAAATATTTCCCAAGCTTTTAAACACCCCAAGTAGCACTGTGCAAGCAATAATATTGAAATGGAAGGAGTGTCAGACCACTGCAAATCTACCAAGACCTGGCCGTCCCTCTACACTTTCAGCTCATACAAGGAGAAGACTGATCAGAGATGCAGCCAAGAGGCCCATGATCACTCTGGATGAACTGCAGAGGTCTACAGCTGAGGTGGGAGACTCTGTCCATACGACAACAATGCACAATACTGGCCTTTATGGAAGAGTGGCAAGAAGACAGCCATTTTTTAAAGATATCCATACAAAGTGTCGTTTAAAGTTTGCCACAAGCCACCTGGGAGACACACCAAACATGTGGAAGCAGGTGCTCTGGTCAGATGAGACCAAAATCAAACTTTTTGGCAACAATGCAAGACGTTATGTTTGGCGTAAAAGCAACACAGCTCATCACCCTCAACACACCATCCCCACTGTCAAACATGGTGGTGGCAGCATCATGGTTTGGGCCTGCTTTTCTTCAGCATGGACAGGGAAGATGGTTAAAATTGATGGGAAGATGCAGGACCATTCTGGAAGAAAACCTGATGGAGTCTGCAAAAGACCTGAGACTGGGACGGAGATTTTTCTTCCAACAAGACAATGATCCAAAACATAAAGCAAAATCTACAATGGAATGGTTCACAAAAAAACATATCCAGGTGTTAGAATGGCCAAGTCAAAGTCCAGACCTGAATCCAATGGAGAATTTGTGGAAAGAACTGAAAACTGCTGTTCACAAACGCTCTCCATCCAACCTCACTGAGCTCCAGCTGTTTTGCAAGGAGGAATGGGCAAAAAATTCAGTCTCTCGATGTGCAAAACTGATAGAGACAAACCCCAAGCGACTTACAGCTGTAATCGCAGCAAAAGGTGGCGCTACAAACTATTAACTTAAGGGAGGTGAATAATTTTGCACGCCCAATTTTTCAGTTTTTTATTTGTTAAAAAAGTTTGAAATATCCAATACATTTCGTTCCACTTCATGATTGTGTCCCACTTGTTGTTGATTCTTCACAAAAAATTACAGTTTTATATCTTTATGTTTGAAGCCTGAAATGTGGCAAAAGGTCACAAAGTTCAAGGGGGGCAAATACTTTCGCAAGGCACTGTACTTGCTGTTGGTGCTTGCGTTTGCGTCCGTTCACGTCCGTTCCTGTGCACCACCAACAGCAGCGTAGTACGCGAGGAGAGTGCGTCGTACCGGCGGTCACCGATTGGGGGCAGTAAGCAGAGCAACGGTTGGAAAAGTGATTAAATATTTAGTAGTAGCGGTAGTAGCAGCAGTAGTAGCAGTAACAGATTAGAATAACGAACAAGTTTACATGACACCATTGAATGATGTAGGAGATTATAACATTGCTTTGGTTGCGATCTCTGCAAAGGAAACGGCCCCAGCGACCTTGGCGCCGTCACTTGTGGCCAGCTGGTATCTGACCGGGACCAGCGCCACTCGCGGGCAGAGCGAGAACTGCAGGTCGCTTACGCGTTCAGTGTCTTTTTGAGAACGTGCACGTCGACGCGTCAAATGAACGCAGGATACGCGTGGCGGCCATGATGCGTACGCATACGCGTTCTGAACTGCAAGTATATCCCAGGCTTTAGTCTTGATACTCTCTGGTCTTGGTAGTGTCTTGGTCTCGGTTTAGGCGGTTTGATTACAAATTTACCTAGTCGCAACAGGAAGTGACTCGCTCGACTTTTTGATGTGGGTGTTCTGACATGATGGTCAAAGAGTTGTCAAAACTGGTAAAATCCATGCTTAAGAGGTTGAAACAAATCATGTGATAAAATTGAGTTTTCATCAGAGGAAGTTCTTAGAGAATTGTCACTTTCTTTGAGGTCAAATGTTTACATACACAAAAAGGACTATGTCTTTAAATAATGTGGTTAAGCCCAGATGATGATTTGGGGTTTGGAAGCTCCTGATAACTTAATTGACAACATGTGTGTTAATTGAATGCACACCTGGGGATGTATTTTAAGGCCACACATCAAACACTCTGCATCCTTGTCTGAAATCATGGGAAAATCAAAAGAAATCGGCCATAATCAGTGCAGAATCGTGGAGCTCCACAAGTCTGATTCATCCATGGATGCAATTTCCAGATGTGTGAAAGTATCACATTAATCTGTTCAAGCAATTATAAACATAGCACATATAAACATCATGGGAATGTCATACCACTCAGGAAGGAGACTGGCTGTGTGTCCCAGAGATTAACGTGTTTTGGTCCAAAACGTGAAAATCAACCCCAGAACAAAAGCTTAAGACCATGTGAAGATACTGGATGAAGCTGGTTAGAAAGAGTCATTATCCTCGGTGAAACAAGGCCTGCACTGAAATGAGCTAAAAGGCCACTCAGCGTGAAAGAAGCCATTACTCCAAAGGAAACATAAAAAAAGCCAGATTCAAGTTTGCAAAAAGACACTAAGACAAAGACCTTAAGTTCTGGCGACATGTGCTGTGGTCTGTTGAAACTAAAATTGAGCTGTTTGGCCATAATGAACAACGTTACATTTGGAAGAAAAAAGGGGGAAGCTTTTAGAACATCATACCGACTGTGAAAAACAGAGGTGGCAGTATCATGTTGTGGAGCTGTTTTGCTCCAGCAGGAAGCGGAGTGCTTCATAAAATAGACAACATCATGAAAAAAGAACTTTAAATGAAGTTAACATCTCAAGACATCATCCAGGAAGGTAAAACGGAAATGGGTGTTGCAAATGGACAATGACCCTAAGCATACTGCCAAAATAGGTAAAAAATGGCTTGATGACAACAATGTCAATGACTACGTTTACATGCAGTCAAAATTCGGGTTATTGCTAATATTCCGGTTACTGAAACATTCAGAATATTCCGTTTACATGCGTGAGCAAACAGGGTTATCCCTGTATACATGGTAATTAATCATTCGGGATATCTGGATCAAACCAGCGACGCGCGGAGAACGTGATGACGCAATTCCCATCATTTCCGCTTCTTCTTCCTGTATCCAAATTCAAAACAAATGCTGCTTCGCGCAACTTTTCTCTCAACTTCATGTAAATCTCGCTATCCCCGGTACTTTCTACCGTCCACAAATGCCAAAATGTTCAAAAAGGGCTGGATGGATGAAGGGATGATGATGAGTGGCTGAGGCAGGTGTATGTTTGCAGCGACCCGGTGTTTTTTTCCACACATCACCATCGCTGCTGATCTGTGACTCTATGCACACCCATCTCACACAGACAGTGTAAAAAAAGAAGTCAAAAATATGAACGCTATGCTTGCTGTTATTCCGGGAGGTCTGACGAAGGAACTCCAATCGCTGGACGTCGGTGTGAACCGGCGTTCAAAGTGAAGCCTTATGGTTCCGCGTTAAATCGACGCAGAGCCTACGCCGGAGGTTACGTAAACTACGGCGTGGCTCTGCGTCGGTTTAACGCGGAACCATAAATCAGCCTTAAGGCTGCAGCGGCGTGGAAGCGATGGATGACTGAGGGGGAACACAGTTTCACCAGGAGTGCAGCGCCTGGCAAGTTACGCCACAGTTTGCAGATAGATTGTTAATCCGTGGGCTAAGGTGTCTGCTGGGACTATTTTGCGAGCTTTTGCAAAAGCATTCCGAGGCGCGGCACGGAAAGAGACTCTGACAGGGAGGAATTCGGACTGGCACAGCTGATTTAGCGGAGCTCTTTAATGCAGACACAGAGGATGAGACTTCGATGGGTTTGATTAATGTAAAAGTTGAAATAAAGTAAATCAAACTAAGTTTTGCTCCCGCTGTATTTTTAAATACGCACACTTGCGTGCTTGTGTGTGTGTTCCGCGTGCGCAGAAAACAAATTCCTGTTCCGTTTGGTTGGGATATTCCATTTGGCGTTTATATGACTGAATATTCGGGTTTTAAAAGGAGTAACCCAGGGGTAATATTCGGGTTTTTAAAAACCGGAATATGAGCAAATTCGGGTTATTTAAAGTGTTTACATGGCCGTGCAAATTCGGGTTATTGCCAATATTCGGGTTTTAAAAGGGTTATTGAGTGCATGTAAACGTAGTCAATGTCTCGGGAAGGCCATCACAAAGCCCTGTTCTGAATCCCATCGAAAATGTGTGGGCAGATCTGAAAAGGCGTGTGGGAGCGTCAAACCTGACTCAGTTACACCAGTTCTGTCAGGTGGAATGGGCCAGAATTGAATGAAACAGGTCCTGTTTCAGGAGAGCTTAAGTCTGATTTAACTTCAGACAGTGAGACAAAAAATGTTGTCTTTTTGCACAGTGTATGTAGACTTCTGGTTTCAACTGTATGGTTAGTTTTAGCTTTTAATGAGGACATGGTGGATTTTCAGCTAGCAAAGTTATTCAGTGTTGAAGGTGACTGTATACTGTTTATCAAATATTTTTTGAATTTCTGGTTATTTAAAAAAATATTAATAAATGAGGGTCTGAACACATTAAGCTCAAACTGTTAAATTAATCAAATTAATTCTACCCCCACCAAAGCTGAATTCACTGGCTTTGGCAAGAGTTTGATTTAATGATGAACATTAAAAAAAAGAAATATTAATTTGTCAAATTATAAAATATGAATCTTACAGATAAAGTTTACACATGATAAACAGCAAGAGACAGACAGATGGTTCATTTACAGTTACTGCCCGAATTATTTTTATTTTAACGTTTTCCCAGCCCAACTTTTCCTTCTCTTTAACCTTTTTATGTAGGATAGCATTAGGAATTGATCGTGCCTTTAAGAGTCAATGTTAAATTAAGAAAAAGTGTGTAAGCAAAATGTTTCTACATAATACATTCTGAAATGCATAATGAAAATAAATATGTATTCATGGATGTACAGAATTATCGTAATACATTTTTCTAATCGACAAGGAAACTACTAACTTACTTTCTGATGTCAGCTTTTTAAATGTCACTTTTTTTTTTCTAAAGTTTTTTTCTTATGTCCCATTTATTTCCAAACTCTATTTATTTAATTTTTTTTTTATTACAATGCGGTTATTACAATGAGATTCCTTCATTTTAAAATCCAGGGAACACAAAACACTCACAACATGTGGCTGCCATCCTCTTGTCCTTGCCATGACAGTGTGGTGCTGGTGGTGTGGATCAAGGGCCAAAACACCAAGTTTTGGGTTGAAGCTCAGTCATATGTAGTAATTGCAAATTTTAAAGCATCAATAAACAACATATTTTAACACATTATGTTCATTGAAATGTTAGAGTTATAAGGTAACTGCACTTCCTGGTTTTCTTTGTTCTTGACAGGAAATTTCTTTGATATGAAGAAAAATAGAAAAATGAATGGTTGAATGTCTCATTGAGGAGTCTGATACGCGTGACGGCGACCTTGTCTGTCTGCCTGACTATTTATCATACATACAGTATTTATCTTAAAGGGCCTTAAGAAATTGGCACATGCATACATAAACTGAATTGAATTGCTCTTGAAAGAAAGAAAAAAAACACCAATGTTTAAACTTAGGCTGGGACTTTAGCGCGTTAATTTCGATTAATTAATTACAGAAAAAATAGCGCATTTTAATGGCATTCGTTTTTTCCCCTCGGAACGTTTCTCACGGGACGACTTTCACACGAACGGCGCACCAACCAACCAGACCCCTTGAGAGAGAGGCTGCGTCCGAAATCACATACTTCCACCCTAATGATATTTACTGATATTTACTCAAAAGTGTGCCGAACTTAAGTATACTTTTTAGTATATACTTTTTAGTGCGGCATTTGGGACGCACCGAGAGAGTTATGACACTTACGTTGACTCCCATTGTAAGCTCCGCGGCGAGATCAAAGCGTTTTACAACTCTCTCTCTCTCAAGGGTTCGGCAACCAACGTGCATGAGTGTTACAGCGAAGTGCGGCCGTCGTCATAACACAAGCTAAGTTGAGATGAATGAAGTCGCAGACGAAAAGGGTCTTGTTGGTCCCGTGGATGTGAAATTTAGTTTTAAAAAACGGATGGATGGAAGCATGCTCTGTTTTCTAATGTGTTTCCATGTTCTGGAATGTACTTGAAACAGTTGAAAGTATTTTGTTATATTTAAGTGTTGTTAACAGAAGGTCCTTGACTATAGGCTACCTGTGTCATTCAATGTGCGTACTGCATATATTTAATTTACTGCACTTTATAGCAAATTGCACTGATTTGTTCTTGGTGAAGCACCACCTTGATAAAAATAAACTGTTTCATAAATTGAACATATGTTTTCACTAGTCAATCATTCACTCGTATACAAAAATCCATTTGAAACAAACAAAAAAAGGAAATCTCATTGTTCTCAGGTCTAAAATTGATATGCGATCAAATTGCGATTAATTGCGATTAATTAATTACAAAGCCTGTAATTAATTCAATTCATTTTTTCAATCGAGTCCCAGCCCTAGTTTAAACAATTTCCAAGAAGGGTTGAGATTTTAATTTCATGTACAGAATATACAGATACATCCAAGTGACAAAGAAACCCCTCTTTGTCTCACTTCTTTCACTACACTGAAATCTTTTTCTGTGTATATATGTCACAGAATAAACTTGAAAATATCTCAAATGGTTTCTTGCTGTTTTTGCTACCGCCATGGGCTGGTTTGTAATAGCTCTACTATACCTAGATTTTAGTGATTTGGAGGAAATAGAACAACTATCAACACTATTCACAATGGATTTTAATTTGGTAAAAAAAAAGCTGTTCTTATAAGATGATTATAGTTTTGGCACAGAAAAATGTAAAATGTTTTTTTTTATTTGAAGCAATGAGGATTGTATTAACACCAATAAATCACGACTTTTACAAAAAGAATTGAGTGACAACTTTTTGACTTAAAAAGGCGACATTATGGCAAAATGCTTTGGTTTCTTATATAAAAGATCTTAAGACGCCTGGGTAATTATGGTCAATTATGTCAAGTTAATAAACCATTTCACATAGCCTCAAGGAACTGATGATTTCATTGTTATCACTGTTTTATGGTAGTTAGTCTGCTTTTGAGGGCTAAGATTTCAGCTCTTCCCTCATTTAATTCATCTCAGAGTCACAGACTTAGACAGGTTCCTAGGTCATCATCCTCCTCTTCCAGAAATATCACTCTTTTAATAGTAGAACTAGTTAAATTGCACTCCTATATTGCCCTGATTCCTTTCATTTTCCAGAAATGCCAGAGAATTGCATACTGAATCTTAAGTCAGACTATCCCCATCATGCTTCGAGAAAGCAAACTTAAAAGCTTTGGTACTAAGCCAAGGTCATCACAAAAAAACAGCTGAGATTTGTGGTTTTGCTGGTATGTCAAGTAAGATTTAGAAGATTGTTGAAGGCAATTACTGCAGGGTTATAGACCTCCATGCACAGAGTGAGTCAACACAACCTGATCAGGATTATGATGCCCTCATTTCCATAAATCTACCATTAAAACGGCGGGAGGCATGGATGACTGATTGTAATCACAAAGAGTTTGTGACAATTAACAAGGTCAAAATGCCACTCAAAACTTACTGGTACTGCGGTTTCGCATTATTCTATCCTGCTACTTAAACCAGCTTTGTTTAGATGCGCATCACATCGCATGACAAGTGCTTTTCTTAGTCATCAATTTCCCAGTAAATAGACACTGTAGTCACTCAGCAGTGTTGACTGTCTAAAAAAGCAAGTAATCAGTCAGAGAAGATTAACTCCTGAACATAATTCACATCTGTGTACTTAAGAAAGCGATGTTCCACTAATCTTGAGCACACTTGGACTGGAAACAGTGACTGAAACAGGGGGGGGGGGGGCTTCACAGAGGTCAGCAAGAGCACTTTGAGGTTTCTTTTCAGCAGTGCAGCCATGCGGACATGTCATAGTTCTATTGAGCCACTTATTTGAGCAATGTTTGACTCTCACGAGTATTTACTAAATGCTAATGGCCAAAAAAATGTAAACAAAAAATATAATTCCCAGAAACTTAACTTATCACTAAAGAAAGCAGATTCGGGAACTTAATCCTAATCAGTGTTAAAGGAGGCCTTTCTTTTAATTAATTCTTCCACAATGAAACCGATATATTGATTTTTCCTGACAGGATATGCTTCTCACGCTTTAAAGATTGCTTTAAACCTCGACTTTAAAGGGCTCCCCTCGGTCCAGGAGCTTTAGCCAATCATAAGCCTCCAGCCAGTTTTGTTTTTAAACTTCTCCAAATCTTATTTGAAGTTTGCCAAATTGTCAAATAAAGTATTTTCAAGCCAGCATTTGAACTAATCAAAACTAAATAACATGGAATTGGGTACCCTATGAGAGGTGCAGGACTGTGTCGATGCTTGGGTGCTGATTCCTGAAATCCAAATCCAGAGAACACAAAACACTCAACAGGTGGCTGCCATCCACTTTGTCTTTGCCAAATCAGTGTGGTGCTGGTGGTATGGATCAAGGGCCAAAACACCCAGTTTTGGGTTGAAGCTAACATGGAAGCAAGGGAATTAAGATGTCCACCTTTTCAGAAAGAAAAATACTTATTGCCTAAGTAATTTTGGTCTCCTTTTCACATCCATGACAATTGTAGGAGCGGTTGATTTTTATTATAATTATTTATAGCACATCAGGTATTTATAGCACATCAGGTATAATTATATATAACACATCTATTTTTAGTTAGGTGCATGGTTTTGCATAGCCAATGATTGGCTGTCATTACTTTTGCCACTTAGTCGCACAGTATTGACTTATGAGCATTACTTCTGAGCTATGAATAAAGACGTAGCAGAGCATAGTCCAAGGGTGTCCAGAGTTCATTTTAGTCAGGGCCAAATACATAAAAATAAAAGAAGGCCCTAGCCACACATTAGAGGTGACAAATTGATACATGAAGACTGTATTGTGTATTTCTAACTTGCCTATAATGTGAAGAACATTGCACTCAGTGGGAGCAGTGATGCTGTCCTTTGGATTGAAGGATGGCTGACATGTCAGGAGAAAGTTTGGTGGTTGAGACGCGAAGGGCTTCACGGAGATGCTATCAGTCATTCTGGTTCTCAATCTGCTTTTGTTCTGATTTAACAGAGAAAATGCTTGTTCACAGATGTATGTTGAGCCCAACAGGCTCATCATTCTTTTTGCATAGCATCTTATCAGAGGAAACTTGACATTATCCAAACTTAAATAGAAGTCAGGGAGGGAGAAAAGCTGATGTTGACTCTTCAGAGAATCATCACATTGCATTTCAATCAGTTCTTTTTTTCCCCTTGTCTGCATATATATTAATGGTTAATACCATTTCAATCAGTTCTAACTGCAGACTCTCTTCCACTTCTTCTGCATCCACCAGGAAGCGGGTCGAGAACAGCTTGATTTGTTTTTCAATGACGGAAAAATCTTAAACGCTGGTTAAATTCTGTCACGAGAGATGCAATCACAGACACATATTTCTCCTTTTTAGCAGAAAGGTTGGCCTTTGGGAAAGCAGACTGGATTTCAGACGGCGCAGGGAAGTGTGTCAGCATTAAAGCTTCGTAGTTGTGTCTCAAACAGGTGGAGCTTAAGACAGAAGGCTTTCATGTGCACATACAGGTGTGACACCAGCTGTTCTTTTCCTTGTAGATTCTTGTTCAGTGTATTCAGATGATGGGTGAGATCAACCAAAAATGCCAGGTCTGCCAGCCACAGAGGGTCACTCAGTTCATGAAGAGGTCAGCCCTTCTCTTTCAAAAACTGGTAGATTTTCTGATTTCAGCGAATAAAACCGCTGCACCACAGCTGAGCCAGCGCACATCAGAGTGGTAGAGTGCATCCCTGTATTCAGCATCCACATCAGATAAGAAAGCTTGATATTCTCTGTGGTACAGTCCTTCGGCTCGAATTATGTTGACAGTTTTAACAACAGTGTTCATCACATCACCAAGCTGGACAGTCTCAGCACACAGTGTTTCTTGGTGGATTATACAGTGCATCCTAACAGCCTCACCTCCGTTCTCTTTCACCTTGGCGCACACTATCGATGCCATTCCTTCACGCTTGCCCGTCATCGCCGGAGCTCCCCCCGTTGTTAGTCCACAGAGCTTGTCCCATTTAAGCCCCATCTTTTCAACTTTCTCTGACACAGCTTAAAACATATTTTTTACCCGTCGTCGTGCCTTTTAGGCTCATCATATCAAGCAGCTCCTCCATACAGCAAAAATTATCTACTCCCCACAAAAAAATTAACAGCTGCGCGGCGTCTGTGCTCTCATCGCATGCTATTGAGTAAAAATCAAAAGCACAAGCTTTGTCTTTCAGCTGAAGCTTCAAGTAAGCTGACAAGTCCTCGATTCTCCGCACCACTGTATTTCTGGATAAGCTCATGTTGTTGAAATCCTGCACCTTTTCCAGGCACATTATTTCTGTGTCTTTGATGAGGCACTGCTTCATGAAATCACCATCTGAGAACGGTTTGCTGTGCTGCGCAATAAGTTAGCGACTACAGAGCTTGCTGCTGTGGCGTCTTCCTGTAATTTGTTAGCACAAAAAAAAAAAAAAAACTGTTGTTGAGCTTGCAGGCTAGCTGCCATTTGCTTTAATTTTTGTGTTCGTTGGCACTTGTGTAAGCTGCATGGCTCTGATGCTTGGTCTCATATTGACGATGGACATTATACTCTTTCATCACAGCAACATCTTCATTGCAAATCAAACAGACACACTTGATTGATTTCATTTATTTTCCCATCGTGTTAGAAATCTTCTACACTCGCTTGCTACTTTGCGTTTCTTGGGTGCTGCTGCCATTTCTCCTTACTAATGTAAATGTTTTTCTTCGCCTACCGTAATTTTGTTTAGTGGAGAAGCACCATTTCCATGGCTGGCTCCATCAAGTGTTGAAACTGAGAAGTGCAACAGAGTTGAGCTCAAGCTTCTTGTGTGGGTCATATTCAATTATATTTTCAGAATTTGCTGGGGGCCAATAAAAACTATCTCGCGTGCCGCAGCTGGCCCGCGGGCCGTAGTCTGGACACCCCTGGCATAGTCAGTCATAATTTATATAAAATATGTTTTGTTGTGCTTTTAATTGTACTAACCCATAACCATGACTGGCTGTGGGTTAAGAGGGGTCTAAACACGAAGCTTAGCTAAGTAGCAGGAATCTCGTGCTAACCATGCATCAGCTAAATACTACGGATGTCCCGATACCATTTTTTTTCACACCGAGTACAAGTATTTTAATTTGTGTACTCGCCGATACCGAGTACCGATCCGATACTTCTACCACAAAAATAACTAGGCTAAAAATGCAATGAAAAATGCAATGAATTGGAAGACAGGTTTTATTTGCAACAGAAATTCAATTTTAAACAAAACTCAGCCGGCCGGGCTTTCCTCCGCGCTTTAGTCTCATCGCAGGTACATCAACTGCGCATGTGCGGTGCTTCACCTGAAGCCGTCCGTGTGAAACAACATAAACAATCAAATAGAATTTAAAAAAACAGGCTAAATGAAATGATGTTACACACTCTTGTACAGTAGGTGGCGGTATGCACCTTAAAGTTGGTTGGGATCAGCCAATAAAACAGAGAAGAAAAAGAAGAACATAAACAATCCCATTGTTACAGTCCGGTTATATAGAGTGGTGCCCGTGGGTGAGACTGGCAGCGCCGTTTCAGGCAAGATAGTGACAATTAATGCAAGCGGGATGTCAGCAGTGTGGACATATTTCAAAATAAGGGACGACGACAAAAGCAAGACGGACTGCGGGCTGTCAGCTAAAGCGGCTAACCGGCTATCGGAGAATTTTTGCGAGTACGAGTATATGAGGGCAGTATCGGTATCGGTATCGAGTATCGATACCAGTATCGGTATCGGGGCATCCCTACTAAATACCAAACACCAAAATTACATTTAAAATAGGGAGTCAGATTTTAGGAGGTCCCATGTCAGTAGCTTTGCAGGTCCTCTGTTTTGGATTGACTGAAAACATCGGGAACCACAGTAGATAATGTCAACACTCTTCCTAGCAGAAGTCTGCTGGGATTCACAGTCAATCAGCCCATGAAACCAGTGGGGTCAAACCCCACATGTGTCCTGGGCTGAGTGACAGCGGATCCCAGTGGAGCTCTGCTAGTTGGCGGCACTCATTTTGAATATTGTCTTGGAAGTGGCATTTGAAATGATAACGTTTGCACTGATTTGATCAGAACGAATACAATGTAACATTAATTAACATTCATAGAATAAGCTAAGTGGGCCAGGCTTAAATAGCTAAATGTGACTGAAATAACGTGGGCGTGTTCTAGCTGGCTACATTTACAGTTGGTTGAAATCTTTGCTGGTTATATGCACACACAGCACTGATGCCAGCCGTCCTTTGTCTCCGCCCCAACTTTGTGGTGAGGGTGCTATAACTACCATTCACAGCATTTTTCACCATTCACAGCATTTTCTCTCTGGCACAGCTGGTGGTAAATGCAGAACTTTGAAGAAATTAGTCACCAAGCTGCCTTTTTTACTCCTTTTTTTTTTTACAAAATAAAACGGGTGAAAATCCTCTCAAAGGGATTTATTTTCTGTCAGGGATGGCATGTTCTTGATCTAAAAATGACTGTAGCTTTGTATTTGGCTCCTCTCTGACTCTTAGACTTCAAACTTTTGTTTTTGTGTTCTGTTTTTATGTTCTGTTTCTTTGTGCTCCCCTATAAGATAATGACTAATGTCAGGTGCTATGAAATGTCAAACTGTTTTGTTAAACAAGCTGCTGATGGTGGTTATAGGCCCTGCCATTCTAATTTGCTCTGAATCAAGTCTTTTTTGACTGACTCAAGGTCAAGGTCATACCTGAACCAAGGTCAAGGCACACATTATATTTCATATCCACACCACTTGCCAGCACACTTGAAAATAATACACTCCACATTATTGTTCATCAGACAAGTAGCTAGTTGTTATGGTAAAGTGCCAGCATTTTTCACTCTGCTGGCAGTATAAAAGATGGACTTGTGACACAGGATAAGACTTTAGATTAGACTAATAAATACTGGCCAGCAGCAGAAAGGAGATGGCCGCATTAATTTAATTTACTTGCAGTACATAATGCTTGAGAATCTGCCGCTGCCAAAAGCTGTCGGTGTCCAGCTTCTCAAAAAGTTGTCCAAGAAATTGTAATGTCTTGCTGGGCTATGTTTCAGAGCAGTACTTAGAATAAATGCCTCATACTTTATTGTTTGTTGAGATCTTAATTCAATAGCGTATTACACAAAAGATTTTTTTTACAGGAAATGTTTAAATATGTGTCAGCTTAGCCTTAAAACACTTGACAACTTGATATTTTTGCATAGAAAAGGGACAAAACCAATATGAACTTTCTTTTCAATCTTCCAAAATAATTTTCTCCAAATCACAAAACAATATATTAGATTATCCATCCTTATGAATAAGCACTGATAATTCTGCTGTGTAAGAATAGAGTGTTACTGGAAAAATGTTCTTGACTCTACATTGGGAATTTTTAGACAAAACAAAGGTGCATGTTTGAAAGTTGAATATGAGGAATTGTATGAAATATTCATGGTGTGATATTTTAAGATGAGGCTTGCGACATGTTAGGTAGGCAAACAAATAAAATAAAATTCACATCACAAACTATGATTAATGCATTATGAAAGGTACTGTCATATTATAGAAAAGATGAACTGCTGCCGTCAAAGTGCATACATTAAATCTAACTAGATGTGCACATACTTATTTCCATTGGCTTTCAGGGCTCATATTACTAAATCATTGTGTTATAAAAACGAATCTTGTTTGCCTCTGGGCCTGTTTCAAACTGACAAACTGCGAACAGGAGAAGCGGGAACTCTTGCATCATGGAAAATCTCAGTGGCTCCAAAACACCACACACAGTTCCACGCGAGATGAGTAGATGTCACTTCATCAAACAAATCCCTAAATAGACGGTCTGTCTTCAGCTTCAGCTGCACCCGTGCTCAGGATAGTATCTGCTTGTGGCAGTTACTTCCACTGACATTTGACGTGAGTTTTGTCTCTCTTGTGAGTGAGCTATAACTCCCAGTAACTTTTCCTGAAAATTCTACACACTAATTCAACCATTAAAGTGATATTTTAGACTTTTAAAGTAATGTTCTGTGAAATGTTAGTTAGTTGATACCTAACCAACAGCAGGCTGCAGTCACAGTGCACTAAATCTTGAGAAATATAAAGGAGGGAATTCTGACTGGGCGCTAATATAACAGCTACTGAAAAAATAGTAGCGATCAAAAATCCACTTGAACCTCATAAATTGCATTGCGCTTCGAGTAAGTGCTTCATTGTGGAATTTAACAGCATGTTACTTTTGCATCAGGCAGTTACACATATTGGGTCCTCCTAATATAAATGAATAAATAAAGTACTTCTTGCAAAACAGTATCGCAAAGCAGAGATTCAGTGGTAAAGAATATGTAGTTAGAAAGTAAATAGCTGAGTTGGGCAAAAGTAACAATATAAATACATTTAATGCCGTGTTCATTCAGGCTGTTATGAAATGTACAAGTTTTGAGTTTAGCTGGGGAAATTGCACTCCTCTGTGGCGCTTATCCTGACTAACTGACTAGCCCTGTCAATTTCTCCCTGGTTCTGAGAGCTCTGTATGCGCTGTCTACTGTACAACACTAATTGCTCAGAATGACATCACTCAACTCCACTTTAAAAAAAACAAAGGAAACAAAAATGCTCATACTCTACCAGCTCTCTAAACTGTGACCCATTATCTACCCTACTGCTTCCTCCCTGTCTTTGAAGTCTTCAGGACCTGATTTTAAGGTTAACCAGCATAATGGCTGCAACCAAATTGCGGCCATTATCCATCGAAATTACTGACCCCAAAGGGGGAGGCACGCTATTAGCTATTCAATCCAAATTGCCAATCCATCATAATTCAAAAAGGATGGGCGCCTTTGTTGTTGAGTGAAAGTCCATTTTTCATTTAAGCTCATACTTTTTCCTCATGTAAATTAGCTGGAGCTTTTCTCTGTAGAGTTTGCATGCTTTTCTTTAGCCTAGGTGGGTTTTCTCTAGACGTTTCAGGCCACCTTTAAGGTTGACGTTAAGTGGCCTCTTGTCCAATTAATGGTGTACTGCAGATTAGTGAACAGTACACAGCTGCTCTTGGTATGATAATGTAGTGCTTCTATTCAGGGAGAGACTGCAAAACAAGTAGAGTTAAGTTCAGTGCTGCATGCGTCTGTGGCTGGTATATGATTCATATTTGATTAAACTTTAAAGCAATCCCCCACTGATGCTGGCTTCCACTGTCTGTATGGATGTCTGTTGGATACCTTACTATTGTGTCTGTGTCTCTCCTTTCCAGGGTTGTTTTTGTCAACGATGATGAAGACTAAATCACTTTTTTTCCTACTATAACAACACGGTGAAGAGATAAACATGGCTCTTTGATGACTAAAACATGACGACACTTGTGAGTTTTCGACGAGAATGGACGAAAATATTGGTGTTATGGTTGTGTTTGGGGTGGTTCAGGGTGGTGAATGCTGGTCATTGTTACAACTATGGTCCAGGGTTGTTAATGTATCACAAAAAAAAAATATATATATATATTTTATTATTTAAAAACTATTCTAAACGTTGCAACCTTTAGGGTGGATACCAACACAATGTACAAAACAACTATACAAATTAGACATAATATCAATAAAAGTACATACAAAGTGGGTTGTTGATTGCAAAGTGATGCAAGTACGTAATGTGCAGGTGAAAGTGGGGATGATCCCACTTATCCAGAGTACAGAGGCAGTGGGAAAGAAGCAGTTCTTGTGTGTATAAAAATGCAGCTGCTTTAATACAAAAGTACTATAGCTTTAATCGGAAATACAAAAGCTGTATTAGTAAGAAATACACAATCTTTATTGAAAAAAAAAATACAAAAGCTTAAATAAAAAAATATGAGGAAAAAAAAAGAGCTCCAGTCTCTCAACCTCAATCCTTCTCAGCTGCCCTAATAAAGGAAGAAACAGAAAAAAAAGGTTTAATGTAAAACGAAGAATTTACATGTTGACAAAAGCAAGACAAAGTGCCTTACTAACAACCCTGTTTCTTTCCCCTGAAAATTAATTATCCCATTCCTTTCATTGTTATGAACATCTCATGGAAGAATTTTACGTCTCCAAATCTTCCTGATAGCGAGTGGTTTACCCTGTTCTACATAGACGTGTCCAGTCTCCAGTATTTCTTCCATCCAATCACGAACGCCCGTGTTGCGTCACGTGCTTCAGGCAACCTGACCAATCCGCATTTTAGAGAGTAATTTCAAAATAAAATGGAGTGTGTTGCTCTCTACGTGATCCAAGTGTTTCTTGTACTCATACTCATCTTGTACTAAACATTAGATATGGAATTTGTTTTTTAATTTACTGCTTAAATGTAAAAGTGTAATGCTACAGTGGGTGACATTACACATCCTTATTTGATGGAGCAGAGTTTATCATGGTTGGAGTCTATATGAGCAAAACACAATTCCTCCAATTTTATCACCCAGTGCTCCTACCTAAGTGACAGTCCTGGGCAGGACCTTCTAGTTGTGAGACTGCTGCACCAACAGCTAATGCGCCTTCTGATGATGTCCAACGTCGAAGTTTACAGAGAACATGTATGAAATCAGTCACAGTTTTAATTTCATGTTTTAGACTTTCAATTGGATTATGTTCACTAGCTCACCAATTTCTAAAGCTGATAGAGGCGCAATCAGTCACACAATGCATTTAACACGGCATGTAATTTGAGTGAATACTCGTAACTGTGTTTATGGGGTGAGAATTTCATTTAAAAAATACTTTGAGAAAACTGTGCTTCATCTTTGAGTAGTTTTAATATTGAAGTATGCCAATTATCTAGGATATGAAAGTGTAGAGGAAAGAGTTATACCCAAAATATTCTTTTGCGCTCACGACTATGTATTTTGCATAATTATGTGATTTCTCTTCTTTCTTTTAAAGACTTAAATATGCTTTCTTTCTTTCTATATAGATAAACGTGATTTTTCCATACTACAGTATGTGAACGTCTTATTTTGGTGGCATATTTGAATATTTTATTTTTATGCAACTTCTCCAAGCTTTTCTCTTTTGAAATGCACACAAATCCTCTATGATGATAAGATATGAATTGATAACAAAAGCTTAATATATTCATGTTGAACTTCAACCCTAAAATTTTGGTAATTCAATAGATGGTTGAAAAAAAGGCATCAAAAGGATAATAACAATTAGTCTTACAAACCAGTAAAGAATGAAGAATGTAACCTTTTTATTAAAGGCAATAAAGATTATAGCCACCTAGACACATTTCAACAAGACAAATTGTAGTAAGCTGTTTTCATTTTAGTTGGGTAAGTCCTTATTTAAGATGCTAAGTAGCACCAGAATCAAGGCAAGTTAATTTTTTTTTTGGGCAGAAGATGAAGCTTTGAATACAAAAGTTCAGCAGATTTTCAACTGGAGAACCTCAGCAACACAAGAGATTTCCATTCTGCCTATGTTATCGTCAAAGTACTTTTTGACCTTTTTGTATCAACTTAAGTTGACTCGGAATCTTGCTAAATTATTCAACAATATTCAAAGGTTGGTCTCAAGTGACAACTGTAGTTCTCATTATTCCAATTTAATTATGTCACACCATCACTTCCCTCATAACCACCAACTGAGGATCGTAAACACAAAAACACCTCACACACAATGTTATGGAGAGACCTGTGTGTATTAGTGTGGAGAAGGTTTGGGTGAGAGAGCCGACTTTATAGGCTGATTCATGCAAGTTTGAGTAATTCACTTTACTGTGCTTGCTGCATAACAATTTTGAGTTCCGGCAACAGAAAGGAGCCATCTGTTAGAGTGGGTCTATATTTTTCTGTCCTCATAACAAGCAATATAAATATGCAAATTGTTAGTAACATTCTAGAGCTCCCAAAAGCACTCCATTTGAGTCTCTCCCTGGCTCAGAACACGTACAATAACTTTTTCTACATTTTTCTCTGCTACTTCAGACTTTTTATGTGACTGAAAAAATGACAGGAAAGTCAAAGTTTGAAGCAGTATTTCTGTGACATGATATTTTAACGAAGGTCACCATATTTGTTTGAAACTATTTCCACTAGAGAAATATATAAATATATTTTTTGACGGATAGCCTCCATCAAAACCACTTTTTGTATCTTATCATAGCCAGTTACTTCCTCTGGTAAACTAGAATAGCAAACAACATTGTTAAGTTAACCTGATGGCTGAATACAGAATGGAGTGGATGCAATAATTTATTCATGTCCCTATTCCTGTAACACACGTCACATGAAATACAGTTTAAAAATACAGTGTAAAAACGAGCCAGAGGATGATGACAACAAGGATGAGTATTCTCCAAATAGGGCCGTCTCACAGGAATGGACCTTAGAGCCGTGGCATTCACTAGACCACAGATGAATTACTCCAAAATAACTCTGCTGAGTCCATGCCCCTTTAAAAGATGGGAATCTGAAATAGATGGGACTATTTTCTGAATTATATTCTGTGAAAACTAAATAGACCACAGGCTACATAAGTAGATTATACACTCAATATGGGAAATTATTGCCTTCATTACAGTGACAAAGTACCAACCTGCAGTTTCATAAGAGAATTGTCAAAGCACAGTGAAAACAGTATCCCATATATTATATTCCTTTTAATATTTATAAGTTCATTCAGCATCTGTGTGGAAGAAAATGTTCCCAATACCAAGCTATTTCTATGACTACTTTTGGTGAAACATGGTGGCAAATAGAGATATTGCTCAGTTGCCAGCTTCCCGCTACAAGCTGGAATGAGATTTGGAGAGTGTGAGTGGACTGGGTGAAAACTAATATATTATATAAAATAAGTCATATGGGCTTTTAATGCTTATTTCGGTTTCAGTCCAATAGTTATGCAGTCTAATTCAAGTGATCAACCCTACAAGTAATCCAAGAGAAGATATGCTGATGCATGTGTCATGAAATTCTATAAAAAAAATAAGACAAGCAGATAGGTAATAATAATCAACTTAAATTTGCTACACGTGATAGTGACCTTAAAACTCGTAGCGGAAAAAAAATGTACATGTGTTGTCTTATCCTGACATTAAAAATCAAGAAATCTTGACTGCTGAAGTTATTTCTGATATATCAATGATTCAGCACATAAACTGATAGTATGTGAGAGCCCATTTGTTTAAAACATAGACACTGTTGTTTGGCCAACCTGTTCTCTGTCTCAAGTACAATATTTTTTTTTTCTTTTCTACTTCCTGTAATAAAAACACTCCCATCCATACATTTTGGCATTATCAATTTGTTTGATGCAACTTGGAAGAAAGGCACATTATAATATTACCCACATGTGTGAGGTATGACTATGAAGGTGATTCAATATATTGCTTTATTATTATGATTATATTCTTTTCTTAAAGGTAGTGACCGGTTCAGTAATTGGGATCCACAAGGACTTTTAACCCAATAATGCTGGATTCATCATATTTGATACATGAATCTCTGATACCTCTACTACCCTGTAATGATACAAACAATTATTCAGAATCATTAAAGTAATATCTGATAGTGGCTTTATTTTTTTAAAATATATATATATATATGTATGATATGTATGGTATGTATGTATGTATACATATATAGTATTCTATCAGGCTGCAGAGGTTTAAACCCATTCAGTCAGTTTTGTTTGACTTTTGACTACTACTAAAATTAAAAAAAAACTGCCAAGTATCCGTTCTGTAAAGATAAGATAATATTTTGAACCTATAATAATAAAAACTTCAGCAAACATGAAGTATACAAGGTGTTTCAAGTAAACTGTACATTCAAAAGGGAAACATAAATGAGGGACAGTGATGATCCACTTTCTAACCTTGAGTGAAAAAGTTTATGTGGCTTCAAAAATTCTCACCGTCCTAAACGGATACCTTTATGGCACCGTCCTGCAGTGAACCCTGTTAATCTCTGTACAGCATATGCTGGCGACCTGGTCAGATGATTGCCACCATAAAACCTACTATTATTGTTACACAGTACGTTTACATGCAGCAGTTCAATCGGATTTCTGATCGTATAAGACATTGTTCGGACTTTTAAACTGCATGTAAACACCTCAATCCGATCTACTTCGGACCTATATCGGACATTTAATAATCGGATAGCAACACCTAGATAACTCGTTCACAGTCGGAATTTTAACGTCATGTATACGGTGACATCGGATATTGCAGTCTGCGCATGCTCGAGAAATTCCTCTGGGGCATTCACCCGGAAGTGAAAGGAGACAGCACATGTTAAATAGTTGTTTAAATACCTTTAAAAAAGATTGCGAAAGAGATGGCAGAAGCGGGCTTCATCAGGACACCGGAGCAGATCAAAATAAAGTGGAAAAATATACGAAAGGCATACATTGGCGCCAAACAAAACAACCGTCAACCGGAAGTGGCTCTTTGTTGAAATGGTTACAACGGTTACAGCGCCACATAGCGTCACGGAGTCAGCCATGCTCCGGCCATTTATCTCTGAACAGCATGTATACTCAGACAAGTGATTGGATCTTCTGGATGTCTTTATCTGATACGATCAGAAATCCAATTTCTTTGCAGCATGTAAACGTACTGAAAGAGAAGACACAGGCACATGTCTCTGTTAAAACACTGCAGTATGGATTCTACAAGCTGCCTACTCAACTATTTATCAGGATAAAATGGTGTTCGTAGGAGGAAAAAAAAAATGTTTCAGCTTGGCTTTAAGCTGTGATAAGACGGCAGCATGTAAAACTAGAAAAAGTAAGAAACCTCCCTGACAATGACCCATTTTTGTTATAATTAAAAGACAAAAAAGAATCACTCTCTAAATGGCACTAATTGCATATTGCTGCATACCAGACCCATGAGTGTTGAACCGCTGAGCTGAAACAGATCTATGAAAGAAGTTATCTCATGCTTTGGACTTTACACAACATCTATTTCAAGGCTTCTTGACCTCGTGCCCTATCGGCTGATGAATGTGTACATGAAAGCGCTTAATTTTATGGCTGAAACAATTCCTGCACAAAATATGATGTAAAACATTTTCCAATGAGATAATTCTACCATGGGGGACAATGTTTTATGACACAAAGACTATCATTCATTAGTCAAGCTGTCATTTCTTTCTTTATTCATAAAGTTTCCTGAGCTCTAGCCTTCTCTATCATAAATGTGTTTGCTCACTTTAACCTTGTTTATCAAATTCAGTTATTCATTCCACTTGTTGCTAATGTTAGAAGTAATTATGTTTGATTTTCTTTTTTCAAATCACACCTCCAAAGAAAGTTTTTTTTTTGGCAGAGATACCCATGTAGTCATGGGTATCTCTGGTATTTCATGCACGAAATGGATAAAACTGATATAAACTTGCTCCCACTTTCAAAGTACTTAACAATTGCATTATTCCTAAAAGGTTTATTCAAAAGGTAAAACATTCTGCACTAAGGAGATGAGCCCATTGTAAATAGTTGCTGTGATGGCACAAAATAATTGAGACATCTGTTTTAAAACACTACTTTGTTTTAATGTCAACATCAAATCCCTTGGTGCACCAAGGCTTGCTCAGCAGAACAGGACGAGTGGTGAGGCATCATCCCTGCCGTATTTCTGCCAGGCTTTCATGCAACCTCTAACAGCTGAGAGCACAATAGCTCTAAGCTGCTTTTGTGGTATCTACCTCGGTCAGAACATTTGGGGCACACAAACGCATATAAGGACATCACTTTCTAAGACTTAAGCTTCAGATAGAGATTTTCCTTAGCCCCTTTTTATCTCACCTCTCTTGTTCCAGACTAGACTTAGCATGGCTAAGCTATACGCTGTCATGGCCGACTGTGCTGTGACATCTAAATCTTACACTATAGCCTTGTATCACACATTTCAAGGGGCTCCTTTTTATTATTAATAATAAATTTTTATTTGTAAAACACTTTTCATACATAAAAATGTAGCACAAATGGCTTTAAAAAAATATTACAAGATAAAAAACTGCCACTACCCGCCCAAAAAGCCCCTGCCCACAAACATGCACATATAACAAACACAAATTCGATTCCAACCCTACAACAAACTGCACACCACAGTACTGATTAAAATAAATTAAGGCTGCGCAATAATTTGTGACTTTATACATATTTAATATGTTGGTACTGATCAATTTGGACAGATCTGGCCTTGGAACCCAGAGGAGGACCTAATAATTAGATACAAATGTGTCTCTCCCAACCAATAAAATTTGGTTTACAGTTGTTCATTGATGCAAATACATCTACCGGAAAGATATAAGAAACAAACAAAGCGATTAAAGATTTTAACACATACAAGATAAAGGCCTTATTTGGACATTTTGGTTGTTTTCTTTTTCCTTGGAGTTTTTAAGAACTTTTTTCATGCGTATTAATATGTAATACATCTATTAAATATGTAAAAAGTTCCAACTGTTGTGAAACATAAACAAACTGTAATTTCAAACGCTTGTAATTTACTCTAATTGTCACTGCATTAAGTTAAAAATGTACTGAGCAGCACCACTGAAGCATATAGGTTACTGTCCATATACGTTTAAACTTGGATTACCTCAGACTAATGCTCACGGTGCGTCACTTCTGTAAGGCACTGACATAAGATCTGTGTTGACTGTGTTGTTTTTGAATTCGTCTTTCATGCAAACTGATCTCAACGTGCAATCATTCAATTCAATTCAATTCAATTTTATTTATATAGCGTCTAATACAACAGATGTTGTCTCTAGACGCTTTCCAGAGATCCAGAACATGAACATAAACATAAACATAAACATAAACCCCCGAGCAATTATTATATAAACAATGGCAGGTAAAAACTCCCTTAGTGGGAGAAAGGCCTTAAGCCAAACAGTGGCAAGGAAAAACTCCCCTTTAGGAGGGAAGAAACCTTGAGCAGGACCAGGCTCATAAGGGGGGACCCTCCTGCCGAAGGCCAGACTGGGGTAGTCAGGGACGTCGACAGCACACAGCAGGCAGGTGGAAGCAGCAGCGGGATGACCAGAGGTGGGGGGGGGGGGCGTCAGCAGCACACAACAGTCATGTGGAAGCAGCAGCGGGATGACCAGAGGTGGGGGGGGGGGCGTCAGCAGCACACAACAGTCATGTGGAAGGAGTAGCGGGATGACCAGAGGGGGGGGGGGGGTGCAGGCAGGCGGAAGCAGCAACAGCAGACATCCACGTAGGCAGGTGGAAGAAGCAATGGGATGACCAGAGGGGGGGGAGGGCCGGGAACACAGGCCAGAACGCAGCTCCTGAGGCTCCGGCCTGCAAACATACACAAAAGAGAAAAAAAGGGGGGGCCGGCACAAGAATCATGTGGGTAATACTAACTACCCTCATTATTAAGCATTTTGTTGGTTGACCTTTGAGCAGTCATAGTCACTTTATCTGTCTCTCAAGTCATTTGCGGAGGAATTGTGGCCAATACTTCTTAGCAAAATTGCTTTACTTCATATAGGATTTGGGGAATTTGCATATGTACACCTCTGACACATCTCAATAAAGTTGAGCTCTGGACTCTGACTAGGCCCTTCCAAAACCTTAATTCTTTAATTTTTCCGCCAATCATGACACATATTTGCTAATGTGCCTTGTATCATTGCTCTGTTACATGACCCAATTTAGACCAAGCTTTAGCTGTTGGATAGATGGCCTAACATTTGCATTATTATATGGATGTGCTTTTCATTAACTCTGTGACTGAAAGTTGGAGGGGAAGTCCTGTGGTTGGACATCATCCCCCACCTTGCTTGATGCTAATTGTAAAGCTTTCCTGCTGAATTGCTGCATTTAGTTTTTGCCAAACATGGTGCTCAGAATTAAGGCCAAACAACTCTTTGCTCTCACCTTTCCTCAGTGCATTGCTACAAAATTATTGTGTTCTGTTCAGATGCAGTTTAGCAAACCTCAGTCATGCATCCATATTCTTCGAAGACAGAGGGTGCTCTCTTATAGCTCTTTCAGACAGAGGGCAGAATTTACCAATTTAGCAGTAATTCTATCTGACTGAATGTCTCCAAAATACTAAACTGAGCAATTCCAACCTGTTAGCCCACCTAGTATGATAAGCAGTAATCCTTTTAAATGTGTTTAGTCTGAATCAAGTGACTGCATGGAGTAAATAAATAATTTGCAAATAATCTTTCTTACTGCCAAATATTAATGTCCAAATTGCCTGGAAATGGTATTATAGGCTTTTCTAGATTGATGTACAGGAACAACTGCTTCTCTAAGACCATTAATCAGGACGTTTCTTTTTGGCATTGTATTAACACATAGCAAAATGCAGGAGTCCCGCAAACTTCCAAAATGTCTGTGTTTTTATTAGTTTACACACCTGCTGGTGACCATCTCATTAAGGGCTGATGATTAATAACACCTGGCTTCAACTAGGTCTGTTTAATCCTATGGAAGCGGTAAGGTAGCCCTGACGATTACACACATGATGTATTTTTTTCATTTTGCATGCATCTTAATTAAAAAGGTTTAGTTTATTCTCTGAGATGGTAATAATTCTAGCCACTTCATTCTGATTCTTATTTATCATGCTATATCAGAAAGTAAAAAAGCTTGTTGTCATAATATAGTTTTAATATACTGTTATGCTTATTGGTTAAATTAAGTCTTAGCTAAACTTTGTTTGCTTAATCCACCAACAAAATAAGGGATAAGGGACACTGGATGGCACAGTCAGAAATATGTTTTAGGAGGGTGGATTTATTCTAAAAGTAACCTGTAAGTCCTAATGCTTATACTTTCCATTATGATGGCTTTTCTGTCAAGAAACACTGGATTTTATTGCCAGTGTTTTTATTATAATTAATATTTTAGCCTTCTCAGTATATTTAGGGCCCGAGCACTTACAGTGCGAAGGCCCTATTGTATCTGTAGGATTTTTTTTTTTTTTTGTTGTCGTTATTCTTTCTTTCTTCTGACAAAAGGAGGGCCTTTTTGCCCCCCTAAACGTGCCCCAAAAGTCACCAAATTTTGCACGCAAGAAAATGTGATATTTAATGGTTTGCATTAATGGGCGTGGCAAAATGGCTCAACAGCGCCCCCTAGAAAACTTTGTGCCTCAAGCCCCACAATCCGGTTTGACGTACATGCACGAAAATCGGTACATGCCCGTATCATGTCGCAACTTAAAGAAAAGTCTCTTGGCGCCATGGCCGAAACCCGAACAGGAAGTCGGCCATTTTGAATTAATCGTGTAATTTTGGCGCAATTTATGCCATTCCTTCGGCAGTTTAATACGGCCTGAACCGTAACGTGCCCCCAAGTGTGTTATACATCAAAATGTGCGTCTCCATCCTGCGACAACGCGCATTACTTTTCTCTTTCAAAAGTGTTACAGTGGCGACGCTAGACGCCAAAAAGCGTGCCCCCCCTTCATCTGATTGGTCCATATTTGATAAAGTCAAAAGTCACCAAATTTTGCACTCAAGCCAGGCCTGGTGATAAATTTGATATTTCATGGTTTGCATTAAAAATTAACCCCGCCCCTTCTTCTGATTGGTTGTCCCTATTTTCTGCTATAACTTTTGATAGGTTTGACATAGAGAGTCGTGGGTGGTGTCATCAGACTCTGTATTCAGTCCTTGATCTTCATTGGCCTGAATTATCCCTGCCCCTTCTTCTGATTGGTCAACATTTGATAGTCCCTATTCTCTGCCATAACTTTTGAAAAGTCACCAAATTTTGCACGCAAGCCAGGCCTGGCAATAAATTTCATATTTCATGGTTTGCATTAATGGGCGTGGCCTATTGGCTCAAAAGCGCTAGATAACTTTTCTCTGCCATAACTTTTGAACGGGTTGCAATAAAGACATGTGGGTGGTGTCATCGGACTCGGTATTGAGTACTTGACCTTCATTGGCCTGAATTAGCCCCGCCCCTTCTTCTGATTGGTCAATATGTGATACTTCCTATTTTCTGGCATAACTTTTGAATGGTTTGACATAGAGATTTGTGGGTGGTGTCATCTGACTCTGTTTTGAGTACTTGACCTTCATTGGCAAGAATTAGGCCCGCCCCTTCTTCTGATTGGTCGATATGTGATACTTCCGATTTTCTGCAATAACTTTTGAATGGTTTGACATAAAGACTCGTGGGTGGGGTCATCGGACATGGTTTTGAGTCCTTGACCATAATTGGCAAGAATTAGCCCTGCCCCTTCTGCTGATTGGTCGAAATGTGATACTTCCGATTTTCTGCAATAACTTTTGAATGGTTTGACATAAAGACTCGTGGGTGGTGTCATCGGACATGGTTTTGAGTCCTTGACCATAATACGTGCAAATTAGCCCTGCCCCTTCCTCTGTTTGGTCGATATTTCATAGTTCCTATTTTCTTTTCTTTCTTTTCTTTCTTTGTTTTTTTACCTTGTCTGCACACATATTAATGGTTGATACCATGCCGGTACAAACCTAAGGCATATATATGTGCATTATTACTATATTTAATATATATACGCATACATACGCATACACATACATGTATGTGTATGCGTATGTACATACAAACCCAGTGAGTGACATCTACTGCCAATCCAGGAAGCAAGAGCACACGGAGGCACACGTGGAGCACTGGAAATCTGCAACAAAAACCACAAACGAAACACAAAACTGACACGGAGCCGACCAAAACACGAGCAGCAATCGACCCAAATCTCGAGATCTGATCCCAGTCTGAGTTAAGCTAGCGCGACTAACTAACCCCAAAAACTACAGAACAAGCATGCAGGTGAACAAGAATAATGACAATAAAAAATAGTTCCTATTTTTCTGCCATAACTTTTGAATGGTTTACATAGAAAGTCGTGGGTGGTGTCATTTCTGATATGCTTATGGGGGGCGGTGGCCATGAGTGCGAGGGCCCGTTCATCGCTACTTGCAGCTTTAATTTCACTTGAGACTTGAGCCTCTGATTGACAACTACATTTCTAAGGCAACTTGAAACATTGATTTGTGTCTGTGAGCTTTAAATAACTGTACTCGCTCCCACTACTACCACCACCAACACCTCCTGACTCAATTTCAATATTTCAATACTTGATGCTGCTAAAGTTATTTTAATGTTCACCATTGCTTATAAGCCTATGCATTTTACATATCTTCCATGTTAAATGTTTCCTTTTCTGTTTTTTTTCAAAGCAACTATTTTCAAAATGTAAAAAACAAACTGGATGGGAAATGAAGGACTAATGTCTTTTTCCTGTCACTGGGCAGATGGCAGGTGCAGCCTGGACTGGCCACCATTCTGGGTCTGGATAAAGACATGTATTGTTCTTCCTCTGAAAACTATTGAAGATAATTAAGCAATGTTTTGATCAATATTTTTATGCAATATACAGAGCAATCTTTAATAAACCCCTTTCACGCAAACACAGATCGCAATTATCAAAGTAAGAAATTAAATAAAAATCTTAAACAGATTTTAAGCAGTTAGATTTTAAGATGTGAAGTATTGAGAGAAGCATGACTAACAAGTTGTATAAAATGTCATGAAGAGGTCTTCCTTCTTGTAAGATTCATGCTCAATTGGATATTTTACAAAACTGCCTGCAATTGTTAAATTTGTGACAGGGTAAAATAAAACATTCCTATATTCACCAGTGAAATTTTTCTTAAAAACTGTTTTACTTCTGTAGTCTGCTCCAGACATTTTTGTCCCCAATCATCACATCTGATTAAAACACTCATATTGGCTGCCAAAGTAGTTATTCATGTCATCGTTGAGGACAATTCTGTAATTTCCCAATGGTGTCAGCGGCCGGGAACAATGTTCTATTTAAAAAATTTTCAGAAGGATCAATTCATCAGTGGGGAGATTGAAATGGTTCTATGACGCTGAGAAACTGATTTGTCACCTGAGAGAAATGACATCTGCAAGATAACATACAGTAAATGAAATTAGACTTAAATCACTGTCCTGCCTTTATATGTGCAATTTTAAATGCACATATGCACAAATTTAAAATGAGGGAGGAATATATATATATATATATATATATATATATATATATATATATATATATATACATACAGGGCTGCACATAAGTGGGCCGCCAGAGCGCATGCGCCGTCAAAATCCACAGTGCGCTGTCAATCTTGTGCTGCGAAGCGCTTTTGCGTACCAACAGCTGGGGCTCATATTATTGGTTGTGGCCAGACCAGAATACTAATATTAAAATATCTATTGCGAGAGCTTTTCCCCAGAACTGCTACTCAAAGTTGGTACTGGCCAATCACAGCGCGTCCTTACTCCCCCTCCATGATCGTGGCGGCGGTTGGTTGGGCAGGAAGAGAGGTAAGGATCAGCTTTACTGAACAAACCCCGACACGTCTCGTCAAAATGTCCAAGAAACAAGCGCCATTAAGTAATTATTTTGGCGTTCCACCACCACCAACTACAAAGAGACACCAAACTGAACCAGTACCCGAATCGAACAGAAAACGTGTGTTCGCCGAGAAGTGGCTGCAAGATGTTACGCGGCGACGCGTACCGTACGTTCGCGTTCCCGCGTATCCTACCCCGTAGCTCTGCGTCGGTGCAACGCGGAACCATAAATCAGTCAGTGTCCGTCACTGCTTGCAGCAGTTTCCTGCACCAGCAAGACGCTGCTCTCTGATTATGGCTCACAGTTTATGAAAATCCCAAATTAAAAATAAATTAGAGAATATTTTATGAAATCAATAAGCAATTCCATCATCAAAATTATAACAAATAAAGGTTCAACATATCTTGCTTTGCATGTACAGTAATAAGACTAGGTAATATATTAGTTTCACCTTTTAAGTTGAATTATTGAAATAGATTAACTTTTACACCATATTCTAGTTGAATTATTGAAATAAATTAACTTTTACACCATATTCTAGTTGAATTATTGAAATAAGTTAACTTTTACACCAAATTCTAGTTGAATTATTGAAATAAGTTAACTTTTACACCATATTCTTCACCTGAAGCAATATTCTACACCTTGGCTGATGTGGACATACATAGCATAGGCAGCTATTTCAGCTGCTATATGGTTGGCTGTCTGTACAGTCATGCAAGTTCAATGCTATTAAAGAACACGTTTTTTCATATAAAATAAACACATTTTTATGCAGTTTAGAAGTTTTGGGGCTTTTTTTTGGCTCCTGCGCTGCTTAAATCGGGGCGTCCTTTATTTCTATTTCTGAAAGGTGGCAACCCTAGGTGCAAAATATGCAACTGACTCTGACTTATACTGACTCTACAGACTAACACGCACCATAATTTGTTAATTCATCTTTATAAGTGAATAAATATCGTTTTGCCAATAACTTTTCCTTCCATTCCTGCATCCCTCTTTTATCGCGTTTTTGGAGCCCCAAGTCACATATCCAGGGGCTCCTCTGAGCACCAGACCAAAATAATTATGTGCAGCCCTGTGTGTGTATATATATATATATATATATATATATATATATATATATATATATATATATATATATATATATATATATATATATATATATATATATATATATAATGTAATAATTGCTCGCGGGTCATGTTCTGGGTCTCTGGAAAGCGCCTAGAGACAACTGCTGTTGTAATAGATGCTATATGAATTGAATTGAATATATATATACATATATTCATGTATGTATGTATTTATGTGTGTGCGTATATTAGGGATGTAACGATACACTAATCTCACGATACGGTACGATACACGATATTGAGGCCAGGATAACGATACAATAGGATATTTTAGCAATATTTTTTTTTAACAACCTTGAATGAGGAACATATGACTGGAAAAAATTGTCTTTTATTTGAAAGACACAAAATACAAAACAATGCTGTGCGTTTTCCCTATTGTTACAGTTCGTAATGCTTTATAACTGTTTTAAAGAGCAAGCCAGGCCAACCATTTTCCAAAGACTGAACTAAAAGTAAATGTCAGGTATGCATTATGCATCTTCTGTTTCATGCAATTAAAAATATTTTGCCACAAACTGAATAGTTTCTCTCATGTATGACTTGACTTTTTTCTTTTCCAGAAATTTAACAACTAAAAGTAAATAAATAAACTATGAAAAGTCCCAAACTCAAAATGCAACGACTGTTATTTAGCTTATGACAGAGCTAAGAGCTTCAGCCACATGCTCCCAGCCTGAGGCCGTAAGCTGAACCCCGTTATTGTTTCATCCCGTTCCCACCTTTGGGGACGACACAATCTTTACATCATAAAAAAGATTGATTCATGCTCACCTTATAAGTAAAAGTTTGGAGTCCTGTGATCGGGACCGAAAAACGGTACTGTAGTTTCTTCTGAGCGTAGTAAGATTTTCGTCTGCGGGTCGAGGCGCAGTCGTCACATGATACCGCTGCACCAGTAGGGTGCGCTTTACTAGTAAACACAATATATTAATATTAATAACCCAATATTGCGCTACAGTTTGTCACCTGCAGGACACGTATCGTGATGTTTTTGTATCGCGAAATTTCGTGGCACCATATATACACCTCTAGTGTGTGTGTGTGTGTGTGTGTGTGTGTGTGTGTGTGTGTGTGTGTGTGTGTGTGTGTGTGTGTGTGTGTGTGTGTGTGTGTGTGTGTGTGTGTGTGTGTGTGTGTGTGTGTGTGTGTGTGTGTGTGTGTGTGTGTGTGGGGTATATAATATGCAATGCGGTACAGGGGGGTCAAACTATGGAATACATACCGTATTGTCCCGAATATAAGACGACCCCGATCATAAGACGACCCCCTCTTTTTCAAGACTCAAATTTGAAGAAAGACTTTTTGAACACCAAATTCAATTTTTATACAGAAAATAATTACAGTACATCTGAAACAAATGATTATAACATAATCATTTGTTATAATGATTATGACAAATCATTGTCATAATCATGACATGATGATCACATGCTTTTTCGAGAGAAAAAGCATGTTATTTTGACTATTTGAAATCATTATCTTGAAGTTTGCATCATAACTTCTCCTCAGCTGCCGGTTTACCTGCCCAACTTCCACCCTCTTTTCTCCAGATTGTCGCTACGTTTCTCCACTTTCTGTTATCTCTCCTCTTATTTTCTTCTCTTTTCTTTCTTATACTATTTTCTATTTTTCTTCTTCGTGACAGGGGTTCGCTTTGGCCTGGGGAGTTAAGTTCAGCATTCGCTTCAAAGATATCTGGCGCCATGTAGCGGTGTAAATGGGTATAACGTCTAGACCCCGAATGTAAGACGACCCCCACTTTTTCAGTCTTATTTCAATGCAAAAAACCCCGTCTTATATTCAGGCCAATACGGTATTCCCATTTAGCAAAAAAATGCTTCTCTGTACAAGGTTTTAAAGGATGTCTGAAACACCACTTACTTTTTGTTTTGTGAATGGAACTGCTCTGGCATAAGTAATGGATGTGCTGAAAAATGCTACCGTCTTGTGTAATCTCCTTGAAATTATTATTTTTTTGTTCATCTGGTTTGTTATTTAGTCGTTTATTTTTTGTTTGTTTCTTAATTATTAAATTGTACTAGTTTTTCATTTATCCGATCATTTTTCTTTTGTGTAAATTCTTTGTAATTTTCCTTTAATTTCCATCATCTATAGATTTCTAACTCCGTACCGGCGCGT
Source organism: Cololabis saira (assembly GCF_033807715.1). NCBI lineage: Eukaryota > Metazoa > Chordata > Actinopteri > Beloniformes > Belonidae > Cololabis > Cololabis saira. The sequence continues at coordinate 23,038,918 of NC_084592.1, read as the reverse complement.
ACCGGCCCACTTGAAGCACTGCGCTGGATAGACTTTCTTGTGCGCTGAGAATATGCGGTCAGTGCGCGATTGCGCACGCGCGCAGCTTAGAGGGAACGATGGTGGAGGCACCTGATAAGCTCTTGGAGTTTTCGCCTCTTCCTGCACTTTACATTTTTAAAGTTGGTACTTTTATTTGTGTAATGTTTAACTGTGCAAATAAATAAATCTAAATCTAAAAATCTAAGAAGAAGAGATGGTCGGACTGATGAATAGTTTAGATTCAAAAGTATAGTGTTTGTTAACACATTCAAGACCTAAAGTCTAGATAAATTATATACTGTTTCTACAGTAATTGCAATCATCCATGGAAAATTAATCGGAACCGTGTTTTTGGGTAAGTGGCTAAAAAAACTCAATATTAGTGGTTGCCAGGTTTGCTATTGTCAGCATTTTTCACGCATTACTTGACAACTCCGCCTGTACTTAGTCAACGACGCACTGCTATATGCGTCGAAAACGGCCACGGGAAACCAATCTGGCAACCTGGTTTCCTAACTTCCCTCAAAAAAAAGCCGAACTATTGCAGTATTGTAGAAAAATACAACTTTTTGAGCTTGTGACTTTTTTTTGTTTTGTTTATGCCAAAGTTTGTTTACTTTATACTGCAGTATATAAGAGTGCCATCCCTTCAAATATTTGATGTTGATGTTAAGAAATGGTTGAAAGACAGTCACATTACTTACAATAATTGTCTGATAATGTCTCTGAATGTTTGCTATAAACACTGGTTTGTGCTACAGGTGTATTTATTATTATACTAAATATTAATATTATGATTAATATAAATTATTAATTAATTTCTGGAGGTTAAGTCTGATATATAATTAATAATTAATTCAAATTATTTATAATTATTTATTATTATTATAACAGCATCCCTACTTAGTTTAGTTACTCTAAACTTAACTATCTTAAATATTAACCGGCACACGATCGGGGGCATCTGTCACGTGTCCAGGATCCCCCTCGTCACTATGACGTATAGGGGGATCCCAGAGGGATTATTTAAATTTTTTCATTCATTTGTCTGGCTGTATCTTTTATTTTGGCGGGCCGGAAGTCAGACTTTTGGAATGCAAGAAAATCAGGTTGGTTTTCAAAATAAAACTGCTTTTTGTGGGCTTGACTCCTCCGCTATCAAAATCTGGTTTGGGGGGGAATCCCCACCTCCATCCCCGCCGGCATACTGTACGTGGCCGTGTATATATCACGACCACGTATCCCAGCACCAAAATGTTGCAATTTCAAATTATTATTCTGGCGAGATCTGAAAGTAATTCCCAACAACAAGGAAGCATCAAAATATTGATTTTTTTCACAGCACCGTCCAACAACCAAAATGTTACTTTTTCACATTTTTAAAACATTATTCTGACGAGATCTGAAAAAATGTTGCAACCACGAGCAAGCAAGTGATTATGTAAATTCACTGAGTGAATATTATGAAAGTAAAATATATATATTTCTATGCAGAAACTAACTCAAAATATTGATTTCTTTCACTCAAAAATGAAAAATGTCCACCATGTTTGTTGCTGTCACGGCCAGAATCTTAAAAGTCACGTGACTTGGACGCAAAATGAATAGGCAGAAAAATGTAACAGTTATACATTTCAAGGGCTAATATTGTAACCCCTCTACGTTTTTGCACTTTGGACCAACGTAGGCAGGGTACGTTTTTATGTGAGACTGGGTTGAGTGTATATATATGTATATATATGTGTGTGTGTGTGTATTTATATGGTTAGGTGACAACATAATGTACTGTAAAAATCAGGTAGAAATCTCGTATTTTCATACTGTTACCATGGGTTTGTCAATGCATGAAAATGGATATTTAAATCAATAAATTCCTGAAATCAATACTGAAAATGTGTACAGGCCTGTGGAAAGGAAAGGCACAGCCCTTCATTTCCAGGGTTTTGAAGAAACCATATAGTTTTGACTAGTTTTTTCATCTGAAAAACTTTGTGATTTCCTCTCATAGGGTCTCACCATAGCATTTGAATCATATTAAGATGCATAATCATCCTCAAAAAATACATCTTTATAATCACACTGACTTTCATCTCTTGTAACAAAAAAGGTGACTACATAAGGCATAACAAATCACAGCTGACTAAAGAAACTTTAACGTGCATGCCTGCTTATGTTTAGGTCACTATGACCTTGTTTCCGAGCATTTTTGAATTTAAATCCCATTTTTTTTCCCAGCATACTTCCTACAGTTTTTTGACTCAAAATAGACTAATAATTGTTTTTTTTAATTTCTTTAACTGTATCTTTTGCTTTTTCAAGGTGCGCCAGTTCAAGGTTTTAATTCTTATTGGTTTGACATGTTCCCATTATGTTTCCTTTGACAATCTTTTAATTTATATGCTCCAAATTTTAAAAATGAATGTCTATGAACAACCAACATCTTCTGTCTACAAGTCTGCAAGCACTGAACCTTTACAGCATACTGTTAAGTATACATAGATGTGTGCATGGCTTTCTTTTAAAATTGCAATTAACAAGCTAATTTCCTATTTTTACCCTCATGATTGCATGGTCCATGTTTTTTTACTCTACATAATCAAAAGATATAATGTTGACTTGTTAAATAAAACAGTTCTGTGATTTTGTGATTGTATTACCTAATATCTATGTGAATGCAAGAACTCAAAGTTTCCAAGGAGAAAATAACATTATACTGTATAAGCTGATCAATACTGTTAATGTCACAACAAAGTGTCTGTAATGTTGAGGCCGATATATTTGCCAGCACTTTGGTGGTGTGTTTAATATTGCTTTTGTCCGTGGAAAACAAAGGTGCTTCAGTCTGAACAAGAGAAGTGTATTTGAAATGTCTCTTAATTGAATTGGATTGATTTGATTAGGAGCCGTCAGTATGTGAACTGCTTTTGTTCTTGCTCATACAGAGCTCAATCAGCACCTAGACTCTTTAAGGAGCTTTTGTAGTTGATTAAGCCATAAATCATTTGTTAGAGTTAAAATCTGAAGGGGGTTACTTAATGCGTGATGCAAGTGGCGGCTGATATCCTGTGAGAAATAATTTGACCAGTCTGAGAAGGAAAAATAATCCTATGTTCAAGTATGTAGAAGGTTTTGATGAAAATAAGATAAACTAAAACAAAGAGCAGTATGCCTGAATCTACCTGGATCTACACGTCTACACTTGTCTGTCTGTCTGTCTGTCTGTCTGTCTGTCTGTCTGTCTGTCTGTCTGTCTGTCTGTCTGTCTGTCTGTCTGTCTGTCTGTCTGTCTGTCTGTCTGTCTGTCATTCATTTACACGGACACAATATTAATATGTTCATTGCTGCTTTTAATGTTTTCATAGTTTCATCCTGCTCATTGGTTCCTGTGGCTTTAATATTTGCCCTGTTTATTAATATCATTAATCCCTTGTCTTATCTCGTGCAAAATGCACGTTAGGAGCACAGATTTTTTATTTTTTCTTTACTTTCATTTAAAGAAATCTTTGACTTAAAGTTGAAATTAAAGTCTGCAGATCAGAGTGTATCATACTTTAGTTATTTATAAATCTTTTCTAAAATTTTAGATTTTTGTCATTGAGTTTATGGTGGTGTGCAGGCTGTAACAGTGAAATCATTGCACTTTAAATGTGAGTGTGTGTGTATGTATATGTGTATGTGTATATATAATATAGGTGTCATGTTGGATAGATTTGGGTATCAGGAGGAACTTGCCTCGTGTTGTGCCTTGAGCACAGGTATTTCACAGTTGCCATGCATTGCACATGGTATATGAAGTATGCATTCAGCTCTGTGACAAATAGGCTGTGTTTCCAAGTTGTAAAGAGGCATGGAAGTCAGTATTAGAAAGGTGACATTCCCTTGTGAAATATTACCATGAATAAAATTGCATCAAAATTCCAGCCTGGGTCTGCTGCTGGTAAACTCTTCATCTCTGCAGCCATGTAATAATGCAGCGCCTATTAGAAGTCCCCTGTAGAAATATGATGAGTGTTTTTCAGTCATCCTGATAGTGTTCTTGTTTTTTTAGGATCACACCTGAACTGCCGTGTCAGCCGGAGCAAATCACAGGAGAATAAGTGAGGTTGCCTTGAAGTATGGAGATTTGAAAACGTAGACGAGCTGTATGATGCAATTACAGCTCTTCATAAAATGATGGAAACCCACCCCTTCTCCACAAGTGCAGTGGCAGTGCAACTTCATGCAGTTAAAATGTCCACATCTATGCTTCAGTGAAACAAGTATAAGAATGATGGCATTCGAAATAATCAAGTTTATTGCATTCACGTAATCCGGTGTTTTGATAGCAAATCACCAGGACAACCAATTGCCTTTCATCCGATTGTTCCAACTACACTTTCTGAAATTTGATTTAATGCATTCTCAGAGGCATTATAGCGTCAGAGTAATGACAGCACAAGGGTACAATTAGCGGTTGTTTATCATCATTAGATTTGGAAGTCTGAACATCAACCTAACTGTAATGAATGAGCTGTGCTAAGGGCAGCATGTTGGTCAGCAAATGAACATTAAGCTTTCTTGTCCATAATGTCTGCAATTAATCTTAGTCAGCTCTTGACTGAGCCTGTAATAAAGGGGTCATTTTCAAGACCATATAATAGCGACACATTTCATTCCATCCTATTTATGGTTTACAGAAATGCCCATTAAATCAGTGTTACCTCAATCAAAGCCCACAAATAACTAGGAGTTAGTGTGCACGTCCGTTGGGGGGGGGGGGGGGTCTATATGAGAGAAAGATGAAGGAGGTGAGGTTCAGATTGTTACAGGAAAGATGAATCAGTTTAATGAAACAAAAGAGTCATTAAAATAAAAAGTCAGAAATACCAACCTCACTTTCATCATCTATTGGCTTAATGAAATAACTGGCACTACCAATCAGTCATCACTGTCTGGAAACGTTGATAAGCCTCTTCCATTTGTTCGGAGTCCTTTTATTAAGATTTCAGTGTTACGGCACTGCTCTTCACTGTGTCATTTCATTAATATTAATATATTCCCCTCGGGTGACAGGTATGTTTGTGTCACCCGGGGGGAGGCCGCAAAATAACTGTTTTGTTTGAGCACTCACCAAATTATAGTAGTTAGTGTGTCCCTTTCCTTTTTGGCATCATTTCATCACTTATAAATAAAATGATCTGCTGCATTCCCACTGAAACTTGTTAAGAATCTTTTTACACATTTACTCACATTTATGGGTTATTTTTGTCATGAAGAAATTGAAATCATGACACATAAATGTGTTTTTGTCTTCCTCCCTCGATCCAAAAATTGAAGAGGAAACATTTGGGAACATATTATCGGTCGTCTAGCCTATTCTTAAAGACAGTATCTCATCATATGAAACAGAAATTGTGCCAGTGGGGTAAATTTGCCACTATAGAGCTTGGCACAGGGGAAAATAAAATTACTCTTGCTTCTTTGATGGCCAACGACTTGCTTTCTTTTAATGCATTTATAGATTTCATGGACCTTCTGTAAAATCTGTAATACTGTTTCCTGGTGAGAATGAAGAGCTCTCTTTCCTTATCATGCTCTCAGCAGGGTTGGCTCTTGGTGGATACACATATTCTGTGCAGGGATGAACTACGAATGTGTAAAACTATTGTGTAAAACAACTAAATTCAATGACTAAAATATGCTTGAGCAAATGTAATGCCATTAATGTACTTGAATAGCACAGTTAGGCCATGACAGACATGCTATAATGATGATCATAAGAATATATGTCCACAAACAGTATAATTAATGGCAGCTTCACTTTTAAATGCATAGTAAAATACAAATTATGTTGAACTACAATTTATTGTATTTTATTTATAGCTGTTGTAACAGTCATCCATTGGAATGTAGTCATTCTTAAAAATGTTCTTCCACTAATTTAACCAAGCTATTAAAAAGTCTCCTTCAATAAGAAGACGAGAATCAAAACTGATCTGACTTTTTAAGACATGGAGGTGCTTGAAGGACTGCAGTTAATGGTTTCACTTTTAGTTATGAATTAACTCAACCACAATGAGACAAAATAATAATTTGATACATTTTCCATTTTAAAAGTTTCTTTTAAAAGAACATGAGCACCAGATAGCTCCCTTGGTTGAGCAGAGAGCTTATGTACAGATGGTATAGTCCCTCTGCACCCGGCACAAGTTCGACTTCCTGCCTGTGATTTATTTGCTGCATGTTGTTCGGCCACAGCCATGTGTTGAAACAATGAAAGGCCTGGCACCACACAGCAAAGCCTGAGCACATGATTTGAGACAAAAGGTGCGTTTCCATTAGCAGAAATGCAGGGTAAACCCACAGGACGAGGAACACTTACAGACCCCTCCTCAGCCCCTTCAGCTGGCACGTTTTCATTACACCATAGCACTGAATAAAATAACACTGCTTACCTTGGTGGTAATATGCATTTGTTGCTGTTTGTAGATGAAAAAACAAGAATGCGAAAAAGAAGTAACATGGGATGCTATTTCCATTTGTATTATTTTATTATTTAACATATACCATGGTTGTTATGATCGATATTAAAAGAAAACCACCCCTGCCAGACCTCAACACTTGCGTAATACGCCAACAAGGCCGGCACCAACTTGACGGTCCATCTGTTGTTTTTTTCCTTGTAATCTTTATCTTCATTAAATGTACTTGCAGCATAATATATGTGGTCCAGTAGGTTCAAATGAGTTGTGTTCACATGATTTATGTTCACATGAGAGGGTTGAATGTAATTTAGAAATCCATAGGAACATTTTTTTCCCCTCTGTAAAGGTTCCTAAAGGCCAATTTTGCAGGGCCCATTCCTGGTAATGGAGATATGCGTTAATGACTTGGCTAAAAAAAACAACCCAAAACTACCCAAAACCCACGCTAATGGAAACACAACCGAAGGAACCTTCTAAATGACTCAAATCGCCTGCAGGCTTAGCAGGTTTTTTTTACAACTAGATGTGAAACTGATGTCACTGGCCTTTCCTTGGGCACGGACCCCTAAACCCAACAGGGGTTCCTGCTGACACGCAGCAACTTCGCTGGACAATACATAGCAGCGGCTCTTCCACCCTCACTATCTCTGATCTTCTTAAGCCAAAGCACAACCTCTGTGTATCCTTAGATTTCATAAGGACTACAACCTAAGCTCACATTAGCGTAATATAATCAAAGGGCCATCCATCCAACTGTTTCTGTGAAAGCCTATTGGTTACCAAGAACCAGTGACGACACTCCTCGTCCACCTCTTTTGCAACAGAATGACCTGTGAAGTTTCCAACACCCTGATAAGTGAAACAGAGGATCAGTGTGCACCAGACGATGCAAATGCCTTTATCTCCGAGAGAGAGTAAAAGGGCAAGAGAGCCATACACAGCTGGATGTCTGGTGGAGCGTAAAAACCAACCGACCTGTGGCCAGGATCAGCAAGTTTTCCTCAAACACCAGGATGCCACCAACCAAAAGTAGAGCTGCTGAAGAGTGTTTGCTTATTTTAATTGTACCTTTTGTTGCATCCATGTTGCTGGATCTTGTTTATATGTTTTCTCACCTTGGAAAACAATGCACATTCACATTTTCCAGTTAAATGGCCAGAGGGCACATGTGAAGTTGGCGTCACATGGGTGTGTCCGTGTGGGAAATCACAGAGCAGCTTAATTTTCTGATGGTGTGAAATCATCCTCTCTTTGGGTTTTACACTCCTCCATTATTTCACTCTTCCTCTCACAAACACTTGCACTTGGGCATAAAACCTCAGAAATCCTTTGTTCTTGCTTGATGTAAAGAAATCTCATCCACATTTTGAATCACCCCAGACTTCATCACTGCATGATGTCTGTCATTTTTATCATGTATTGAAAGCAAGTGGCAACTATCTAACTTCCAGGTTGAGGCTCATGTGGAACTAAGATTTGTTACAATTCCTTAACTGGCCACTGGAGGCTTACTGCAAAAGCGAGTTAATCTCCATTGACTCCCATGTTAAAATGTCAAACTTTAGAGGCGAAATAGACATAATTAGAGCCTGGTTCAAAACCCTATTTTGGTGTCAATCATTTTATTTCACACCCATGACGACTCCGAAGGGAGTTAATTTGATTCTGCCATGGCCGGAGAATTTATATAAAGCAATTCATGTGTTTCTAATATGATTTAACAGTTGGCCCGGATGATGGCTAGCAACTATCACGTCCTCATCCGTAATGGTCATGCTACCTCACTTGGATGGAAAGCTATCTTGCCATACACACGTACAAACAGACACACACACGTGTATATACGCTGATGTTTCTGTTTCATGCTTAGTTAATTTATATGCTTATATGTAGTTTAGATATCAGAACTTTATTCCAAGTGTTGACATTTCACCACTTTAGGACTTGTGTAAAAAACAAATCTGATCTATTTTAATGAAGAGAAAGATGCGTTGTTTGTGGTTAATTACATTATATTTGTAGCATTTGCTGGTTGCCAAGCTCTGAGCTCGAACTCCTTCCCTCTGTGTTATTCGATAGTGTCACCCTTGGTCTCATGCTAGTTGCATAGAATAACTTACTCTTATTTTGAGACTGTGCTGTTTAATTATCGATTCTGATATAAACAGGTGATGCACCATTATAATTTATTCATATTAATAATCTTTTTTATCAATAACTGTCATCAAACAATCATTAATAACCTTTTAACAATTAAACAAGCACTCCTTTTGTTGCATAACAATGCCTTCCCCCTCTCTCTGCCCCATTTTCTTGTTCAGCTACTTTCAAGAAAGGCCACTAGAGCGACAAAATACATAAAAGACATAGAACATGTCTCAAAATAATTACAGATTCACGAGTGACTCAGTTCCTACAAGGCTTTAACCTCAGAACGGTTTCCTAATGCACCGTTTCATATAAAATGCAGGAATGCATCTAACCCTAATTTAGCATTCTAGGATAAATCGTCCTTCATCCGTTTCTCAGTCTTGCTGGAGTGTTCCAGTGTCTGTGAATAATCCTGCATGTTTGAACTTTCCTTTTACTTCTCTTACAAGTTACCCACTAAAATATTCAACCACTTCCCATGGACAAAGCCTGTTAATATGGCAGCTTAAAAAATGTAAGTAACTTTCAAGAAACATAAATTATGCAGTCTTAATGCAAGAATACTGCTTTTATTCATCTTTTCGAGCCGAATACTTGCTTTTTGTGGGTTCTGTGTTTATCATGTAAATGCCACATTGTGCTTCACTTTACATGTTTTATTTTGTCATTTTTCTTTTGATGTATCCCTTTGTTAATCTCTGACATTCAGGTTTTCATGATAAGGTCCCAGAAGGTTATGTGCTGCTCAATACCGTGTCCAAATTCATCATGCAATGAACACTGGTCCACATGGAAATGTCATTCTTATTTGACAGGAATGAATTGCGTAACATTGACCCAAAAGGTCTTATGCAAAAGCATATTAAAATTGGAATGCAAAATTAAAAGAAAATTATTTACATCTTCACAGCACACACTTCATAAAAAATAGTCATGCAAATGTGTAAAACTGAAAGAAGAATTATCTGATCATAGAGCTCTTAGTTAAATACAACCTTTGGATTTACTACAAAACCGAAGACCCATCATTTTGTGCGTTTTTCACATTTACATAGTTGAAAAATTATATTAACATATAGTATTTATCTTTTGTTTTATTAGTTGCATTATAAGTAGTGCACTATGAAGAAATAATCAAAACATGTGTTTCAACACTTTATTTTTCTTAAAAACATCCTTATAATGTCATCAGGTGGAATCCCGACTCAGACTCCAAGTACAGAACAACCTCTAGATCTGGATCCCAACATGGTCTCTGCACAGCTCCTGCAAAATCGCAGCTCAGCCAAAGACAACTTACTTGCTGAAGAAAGCTAGAGGCTACATAAACCTTTACGTGAAGAGGGAAGTGTACTTTTTAGCTGCAAGGGCAATTTCAATTTGTTCTCATTTACAAAAGCATACATTTGTATATCAATTGACAACAATATAGCAGCAAATAGGCTAGAAACAAAGGTAAAAAGCATCCGGCTACAGAATATGTACTCATTTATCACACTGCTTTAGTTGGTGTGAGGATTATCTTTTGCACATAATCATTCAATCACACCAGACACAATGCCATCCATATTAAATGGGGTTTTCCTGAGTAAAACATCATCGGAGTGGCATATGTTGCTCTAAAAGCTCTTTCATAACATGTACAGTGTAATAGGTACTGTTGCCACCTAAGTATGGATGCTGGCTTTTGAACTGTTGACTATTAACAACCTTTTCAATTTCTCATTTACCATTTTAACTTTTGTTCCATCTTAAATCGGCTGAGCCTGGAAAGTCCAGGAATCCAGCAACATTTAACATTGTCTTATAATTGGCTGCAACGATTTGTCGACGTTGTCGACAAAAATCGATAATCAAAATTGTCGACGACGAATTCCACTGTCGACAATTGTCGCCAGACGTGTTTTTCCAACGGAGTGAGGCATATCACTTCAATACAGTCTCTGCCGAGAGCCGCGCATGTGCAATAACGTCTCTGCCGAGCGGTTGCGGCTAAAACAAAATGATGTTGTCCCCGACAGGAGCTGCGCGCATTAAAACCTCGAAAGTTTGGGAGCATTTTAGCCTGGATACGGCAAACAAAAAAATTACTTGAAAGGTTTGCAAAGTCGACCTTGCGTATCACGGGAGCACGTCAGTAATGCACGAGCATCTGAAAAGAAAGCATGTCGGAGTTCTGAATGAAACGGACTCGCCTTGGTAAGATATTGAGCGTATTTTGGCTTTAAAAGAGATCTTTAACGTTATGCTTGACTGTGCCTGACAAGTATTTTAAATTAAATGCATGCAGTCCGAAGAAGAGAGCAACCATGGACAACTTTCTGCAGAGGAAGCAGACTTGTTCCCCGCAACACACGACCGTCCTCACTGACTCTGTACTGCAGATGCTGATCAGCGATATGAGACCACTCTCCATGGTTGATGGTGACGGGTTTCAAAAAATGTCACAGCAATTCAACCCAGAGTACGTCCTGCCATCCAGGACCCATTTTACTCACTTAATGGAGAGAAAATATGAGACGTTTCTGAAGGTAATTGTTACACACACACACACACACACACACACACACACACACACACACACACACACACACACACACACACACACACACACACACACACACACACACTCTCTCTTCATATAAGCAATCACAAATTTCATTTAAGAGCAATTATATATTTATATTTATATATTTTAAAATAGCTGAAATGCATAACTTAATTTTGGTAAAGTCATAGAGTAGCTGCAATAATTAAATATGTAAAACTTTTATGTTGAATATTTTCTGTTGACATGTAGGTTTTTGCACATAAAATATTTACAAAAATCAACTTTTGTGTTCAAAGGTAAAGGATATCCTTAAAGAGGTCAACAGCTCCCTCACACTGACTGCTGATGTGTGGACCAGTCCTGCCACAGAGGCATATCTTGGGAGTTTCGTGTCATTTCATCACCAAAGACTGGCAAATGAAGACCTTGAACCTCGCCACTCAACCTCTGGAGGCAGAGCCGCCTGGGAGATTTGCGAGGCCCTGTGCGAAATGGCTGGGGGGACCCAGCCATTTTTTGGGTTTTTCGGGTCGGATCGGGTGTCTATATGCGCAATTTTAACTCTCCAATTAGCAAAATACTGGATACCTTCCCCTGCCTCATCATCATCTCTTGCCTCGACGCGGGGCCCCGCGGCTGCTTGACACCCGGTCGGATCAGTGATTTTTGTAACAAATTTATCAAACGAGCCTTTCAGAGAGGCATTAAACTCTTCCATTTTCTTTAGTTTTTTTTTCTTTTTTCATCCCCTGATCGAAATTTCCTGATTCTGTCTCGTTCTCTCGACATTGTGTGACAGTTTGTTCCACACTCCGTCTGGATCAGAGCACCTTGTGTCTGCGCTTGGTCTGATCAGTTGTATTGAACAACAGACACGCGCATCATTGCACATATATTTATTGATATGCACAGACTAGTACACATTTAGGTCTGTAATGGAACGTGACTGTTGATATTTATAAGGGGAAAAAAAAAAAAAAAATTGAAAGAAAAAAAAAAAAAAAAACGCCCATAGCGCGAGCCCCCTTGGAGCGCGAGGCCCTGTGCGGTCGCACGGTTCGCACACCCCTTGCGGCGGCCCTGTCTGGAGGAGAGACATACTGCTGCCAACATCATGACATGGATGGAAGAGGTGATAGAGAAATTTGACATCTTGCCAGGCAAAATTAAAGCAGTAGTTCATGACAACGGGTCCAACATGGTGGCAGCAGTTCGACTGCTATAAGAAAAACACGGTTGGTCTTCAGTCCGCTGCGCTGGGCACACCCTCCAACTTGTAGTCAACAGTGCCCTCAAGGAGCCCAGCATCAGCAAAGCTGCTGGTGCTGCAAGACACCTAGTGGAGCACTTCAGGAGAAGCGAGCTGGCAAATTCCAAACTGAAGAAGAAGCAGCAGCAAATGAACACCCAAGAGCACAAGCTGATCCAGGACGTCAGTACGAGATGGAATAGTGCCTACTACATGGTAGAGAGACTCCTGGAGCAGCGCTGGCCAGTTACTGCAACTCTCTCAGACCCTGAGGTAACTCCAAGAGGAAAGCACTACTTTGACCCGAAGCCAGAGCAGTGGGTGCTGCTTGAAGAGCTGGTGCAAGGGTTGCAGCCGTTTGAATGTGCTACAGTTTACCTCAGTGGACAGGAGTATGCTACTGCTTCATGTCTTCCACAGCTGGTCAAAGGGCTGCAACGGTCCATACAGCAAACCCAGTTTGAGACAAGCTCAGGAAAAGCCTTTCGAACCATTGCAGGAAAAGGAATAAGTGAGAGATGGGAGAATCTTAACACTGTCTCTACAGAGACAGACAACCAACTTGTTCTTGCAGCTGCCATCGACCCAAGATTCAGAAAACTGAAGTTTATCTCCTGAAGATGGCACAAGGGTGCAAGGTACAGTTGAAGTTCTTGCTATCAAAGAAGCAAAGGCCGAGACTAGGATCAAAGATGACCCTGAGCTACAGCAGAAGAGGGGGCGTGTCCCAGGGGGAAACACAGCGCTGGATAACCTGCTTCAGTCTGACAGACAGTCTGAGTGAGGAAGAGGAGGAAACCCAGGAGGACAAAAACATCCAAATGGTGAGGAGGGAAGTCCAGATGTTCTTCACAGAGCCACCAATAGCCAAAAAGGATGACCCTCTCAGCTGGTGGAGAGAAAATGAGGGGCGTTTTCCCACACTGTCAAAGCTAGCAAGATCTCTTCTGTGCATTCCTGCAACATCCACCCCGGCAGAGCGAATCTTCTCAGCAGCAGGAAATATCTGCTCTCAGAAGAGAGCAAGCCTGACACAAGACCATGTGGATATGCTGACTTTCCTCAGTATGAATAAACTGTGAACAAGATTCAGTCTGTTAAGAATTGAAAACTTCTCTTGCAACTGTGCAGTTGACCACTGAATGTTCTTCACAAAATGCACTTAATTTGTTTTGTTTACTGTTTTACTGCTGCTAATATGCCTGCCCTTGGTTTGCAGGAAAAAAAAGTATACTTGATTTTGTTATTTATTTTTTATATTATTTTGTTTTATTTATATTTTAAATAACATTTGCCTGTCCTTTAAAATATTAAAAATGACAGAGGTTTATTTATTTTTGCATTTGTCTATTCTGACTGAAAACTGCCTGTCCTTGAGATAGGATATTTACTTTTTTTATGCAGCAAAGTTTAATAAAATGTCTTTTTCATTAAAGTACCCATCTGTCTTGTTTTTATTATCATTTCCCACATAATTAAAGCAACCTCATACTAAATTTAAAAATGTTTTACTAATTATCTGATTAGTCGACTAATCGTTTCAATAGTCGGTGACTAGTCGACTATTAAAATAGTCGTTAGTTGCAGCCCTACTTATAATATGGATTTTCTTTGCATTGTGGAGTCTTAACTTGTGTGCTGACAAAAGAGGCATGACTTAACATCTGGCAATCCAGGAAAATGATGTTTCGATGTGGCTATTTTATCACAAGCACTGATGTATGCTTAACCTTTATACATAGTTTTTCTATGCTTGACCTTTACCAAGTAGTTTGTAATGTGTAAAACAATAAGGAAACAGCAACTAAATATCGAGAGGAACAAAGAGTGACACCAAAAAAAAAGACATTTTAAAGTAAAATCACTTACAAAGAAGTAAGAAGAGTCTTAATCAGTTTGTCTGCTCATCAGTTGCATGTGATATTTAATTTCCCATCTCTCCAAAAGTGAATTTTGTCACCTGTGAGCTGCAATACAAAAGTTATTTTATGTCAGCCAGACTGAAGGTCCTCAGCTTCTCGGAGGGCTTTCATAACCTCAGCGCCTTGCAAAGGTTAAACTATGGTACCCAAACCTGTTGTCTTGTAAAGCATGATCAGTTCTTTTATGAGGCTTAGACCTTCAGTTATTATTTTTGATTAATTATTATCCATCCATTTCGACTTTCAGTTATGCAATGGCAAAAGTTGTTGTTCAAAACCATGGACAGCGATGTAGAAAGTGATTGCTTTATGTTATATTATTTAGAGTTGGAAAATGTATTGCATAGATAACTGTATACATTCATGTTTGATTAAATCAATATGACCCAACTCTTTTTGGACACTACACAAGCAACTTAACTGACTGACCATTATTACAGTAAAATATTACATTCCTTTAAGTTACATTCAATTTTTGAATTGATGAAACTGTCAGGTTAAGCTTGCACGTAGCATTATATTGCAAAAATAATATTTCTTTGTTATACATTCCATACAGACTAATATAGTTGATACATGTTGTGCTTGTATACTTAAATTTAACAAAGTGTGTGTGTGTGTGTGTGTGTGTGTGTGTGTGTGTGTGTGTGTGTATGTATATATATATATATATATTTATATATATATATATATATATATATATATATATATATATATATATATATATATATAACTAGTGACTAAAACATCAGCCCAGTTTTTGAAAGTATTCCCAAGAGCTGAGAATTGTCTGACACCATCTTGCTTGACTTTTTCTTCTTCTCATATTTCAAATAAAATGTTTGATCACAGAATGATTCAAATTTAGTGAACACTTATTAAAGCTATCGAGTCAAATTTATGAGGAGATAAATGAATTAAAATTAGTTATTTTTATTCTGCATGCTGATACCACCTGTTCTTATTCAATTTTAAATAGTTTTTCTTGCAAACTCTGGACATTTTTATGCAACCAAATGTTTGCATTCGACAAAGTAGAAGAAAAGTTTGAGAAGTTAGAGAATGTTAAGGTCATTCATATTCTTAGGGGAGATTAAAGTGAAGCGAATTACTAAACACTGAGCCTTTTCTGAGTTTGGTGATTCAGCACCATGCTTGTCTCTATCAGATAAGATGACAGACCAATATTGATGAGTCTTCTCCTTGCTCAAGATGATACTGTACATTTCACACAGGTGTGAGGACACAGAGAGTCCCCAGGGTTTCCCTTTGTCTTTGCAGTGTAGTCAGAGAAAGAGCCAGGAGGCTGTTTCAGATAATCCTCTGAAAGTAGGAATAGAATTGATAATGAGAATAACGAAATGTGGCATTGTATTTGAAGAAGTGAACAGCTAGCACATCTTTTTTCAAGTATTGACAAACTGTCTTACCTGATGAGGAACTGGAATACTGCCTGAGTCTGTGATGAGTTGATGTATGTATTATTCATTACAGACTGTCGGATTCATCACAGGCTACACACATGCTGGCATGAGAATTATGTCAGATTGGCAGACTGGATACATTTTTTTTTTTTCATTCTTGCCGTTTGGCTTTATTATCATGAAGATAATAAACATGACATTTTCAAATTTTAATGACTGTTTATTCCACATCCGATTGGCTCTGTTCCTGTAATAGATTCTCAAGGTATACAGTGTCCCAATTTTTTTTGTTTAGTTTTTTCATAAAATGCTGGCATAGGCTTTAGAAGCCAACCGGGAGTAGACAGAAACCCACGGGCTAAGAGGATAAGTACACTAATGAATGGATTTGGCTTGATTGCTGAAAAATCAAATGTGCATTTCTTTTCAATCCAACAATGAAGCCACTGAATATCAATAAGAATGACATTTTTCTTTGTATACTGTACTGTAGGATTTTAAATAGAAATATTTGCTCCTACATGGAATCATAAAGCTAGTGGCTATGTGTAGCGCAGAATCCAATATGTCTTCCAATAAGGTCCACTGAAAAGCCATTAGACCCGCTGTGCTCTTTCTATCGAAAACCCTAATAGCCTTCTGCTTGAGACAGGTGCTCCACAAATTGCTTCCTCTAAATGATTAATGAGTGAAGATTTATAAGAAAGACAGCCCAACTGTGTGGGCGATATGTGTGGGGAGTGTGCATGTGATTGAATGGTAGGACATTGATTGTAGCAGAAATGTTAGTTTGAGACCAAAACTACTTTTTCTGATCTATTTTCAAAACACATCACCTTTTGCTGTTGAATGATATCATTAAGTCTTAACATAAAACATATTACACACATCCTGCATAACCAGGGAAAATTTGTATATAGTTTATGCAAGGCTTTTGAAAACCTTCACTATTATGGCAAAACAATACTGCAGGGTTGAAAGTGTGATGTATCAGTTAGATACGATATAAAATCTGATGAATAGATTTGTAAAAAGGGCACACAGTTCCCCGCTACCTTACTACTTGTTGAATTTAATTTACTTGATAAATAAATAGAAAATTTCAAACAAGATGCAGTTGAAATCTACAGTGATTTTTATGAATATGTGGGGCGTTTTGTTTCTTGCCTGCAGAAACTAAGTTCATTATATCAGATCCAGCATTGATATGTAACAATGGCTTAATTATTTATCTTACCAGTTCAATAAACAGGATATAAAGATGCTCCCTCACTGTGCACTATAATACCTCTTGCTTTTAGCCGTGCTCCTCTATCTCCAGTCTCTTTCTGCTCACATGAAATCTCAGTTGACAGTTTTAATGAAAAATAGTTCAGAAGAAAACCTTACAAAAACTATGACCAG
Organism: Cololabis saira; assembly: GCF_033807715.1. Classification (NCBI taxonomy): domain Eukaryota; kingdom Metazoa; phylum Chordata; class Actinopteri; order Beloniformes; family Belonidae; genus Cololabis; species Cololabis saira. Next base: position 23,021,732 of record NC_084592.1, on the reverse strand, counting down.
ATCTACTCCAATAGGATTGCACTGGCTTGGCCACCTCCCATAATTACAGTTACTGTCATATTGACAGTGTGGCAATGGTTGGAAATATGGTCATTCTTTTTATATCAGTCCAACTTGTGAGTACAGTTCTATTGAATTTCAGAGATCATCAAACCAGTAATACATACATTTCTCCAGCAAGAAACTGTCATAAATAGACATTGTGAGTGCCAGTTTCTTGTCACTGAGAGGGCAGTTGCTTTATTTCAGAGTGATGCTTTAACAAAAGAATAGGAAAAGAAATGCTCTCAGTTCTCCTTTAGGCTAAAAGGCACACTGCATGCAATTCTTTACATCTGATTGCACAGTCTGATTAGTTTCTTATTTTCTTTTGCTACAACAAAATCATTGGGAAACTGAATGACTCAAGTGGCTAACTTTACCAACTTCAGAGAAACTCACAAGACAAAATCGATTTCCTAAACTCTATCAACCATCTTTTAATAATGCAAAACGCTTCTATAGCAAACCCGAAGGTAAAAGGGTAATTTGTTTAAAGTGATGACTATTGTTAAGTATAATTAATAAGAAAAAGCTATATTTGCTGTTCCGAGCCCAGGAAGAACAAGGGCAACTAACCGGTGTCACAATAAACCCAGAGGGGAACAGCATATCAGGTATACTCAGACAAATGCATCTAACTGATTTTTGACGTCTGGTTTAAAGTATAAAGAAAAAGAGAATTCATCTCAGAGAAACATACAAACATACAACATACTAAAGATTGTACTTGGTTTTGTAAACAAGAAATGCATTACAACCATACAACAACATAAGATATACAGCTTATAGATGCTTGCCTTACTGTTGAGTTCTCTCTCACATGCATTTTATTTATTTTTTTATATATTTTTATCCCGATTTTTTCCCCATTATATCACCCAGTGCTCCTAAGTAACAGTCCTGGGCATTGCCATCCTCTACCAACCCCGGGAGCGCCCTGCACTGAGCTCAGGTCTCCTCCTTAACCTGAGGAGTGAGCAGGCCGCATCTTTTCACCAGACAGGGTGGGGTTTCTCTGGCCAGCCGTAGTGCGTGGAAGGATAACGTTATTCCGGCCAGATCCTCCTCATCTGGCGCCCCGGCTGGTCAGAGGGGGCATGTATAGCCCAGGACTGCTGCATGTTTTTGTGAGAGTAGCTCATATTAGCTGCCAAGGGAACACGGGGAGAACATGCAAACTCATGGTCCACCAATTTGAGCCTGGTGTCCTGAAGCAGAGAAACATCTAAAACACGCATGTGGCCTTCAAGGACCAGAATTGGGCATCCTGGCAGTCGATCATGCTAAGATGCTGAAAAATATTTCACAATGAATGAAGGAGTTGGGCTGTTAAATAGTTTTTCTGTTCGGGAATCTTTCCAGTCCCAATTCCATGACAGAGCAGGTAAGAATCAAAGGGGAGCAAAAGCCGCCCTTACCTCTACTACTGTAATGCAATGAACAGGAAAACTACAATGCTCAAACAGGCCAATCATGTAACCTAGCTGTGTATCTGGCTTCTTTATGGAAATATAACTCCTCTGGATGCCAGAATTTGGAGAACTTTGTTATTAAGGGACGGCTGATGTGGATTTTCAAAAAGGAGGATTTAACTTTTTGAAGAGCATATGCTGCACCACAGAAGTTAGATGTCTACATAACTACAGAATCTAAACTAATCTATTAATTACTTATCTATATAATTATTGGTAGGACATGCTAACAGTTTAATTGAAAGTTGTACGGTTGAACAGGGCTTAATTTAATTTAGCTCTTTTGTGTGTGTTGAAGCAGTGCTGCCGCAGAGATCAAGCATGTTCACTTTAGGCTTGCTTCCTCATCTTTTATACTCTGAAATAAGCCCACATTGCTGGAATCATTTATTGATATCATCCTCTGTAGGAGGAAACTATTCAGATTTCCTCTGATCTCTCATTGACGAACATTGCTTTTAAGCATGTCAATAATTTCCACACACATTTGCTCACCAAGTTGAAATCCTCTGCACACTTTTCATCCTTAAATACTTTCATCCTCACACTCAAATACCTTTATACTGCTGGGTACCGCCTTTGCACGGAATAGTAATGAAAATTACCCACTGACATCATCGGATGGATTTTTCTCCCTTGTAACTACACCTAAAGTGCACCTTTCCCAACTTTTCTTTATTTTAATTAAAATATATTACGGGCCTGAAATTTCCCGATATCTATTTAGAAAAGAAGTGAAGAAATTGGGTTACATGTATTGAACATCAATCTACGCCTACATTAATATATTTTCATCTCAAAATGTGAAACCCTTTCTCACTGTTTTGGATGTGATTCATTATTTTAAAGAATCTCACCCTTAAAAACTGGAAAGAAATCTGATCAGCTGCAACAACAATGTAACATTTTGAAACAGCAGCTTTTACAGTCTGATGTGCAGGGGCGAAAATGAAAATCGGAAAATAATGATGTAGTAGCAAAGAGACTTGACCATGTGACCATTACTGGAGGATAACACACAGCCCAGTAGGTGGTGATGTACCTTTGCTTTTTAACTTGTAATAAATCCTGATGAAGGAGGAGTTGATGCACAGATGCATCCTAACAACTGTGCAAACAACAAAGTGCTGACTGAACCGAAAGCGCTGCAGACTATGTTGTCCTTAGTATGAGCTGTTATGAAGCCATAGTATGTATTTAGTGACACTGCGACTGCCTATATAGGTAGGACGAAAGACATTATGAGCTACCATAACAACAATCTGAAACAAAGGTATTTTTCTAAGTTGACAAATTGTTTCCACATATGGATGCATGCCTGCGAGTATGGAGGACCATGTGATATGTTTTAGAGGTGGGCAAAATGTGGACTGAAATCATTTCCAACACAAAACTGAAACGTTATGGTGGATGTGGGTCGCTTTTGTTTTGAAACAGTGGTTTGGAACAAATACTGACTATTGTGGGTGTAGCCTGAGGCCTGGAGCCGCCTGGCATCCTATTCACACATAAATGCCAAAACCAATGGCAGCCTGCTGTGACATTCTAATGATGTTTGACAGTTATTTTGTTTCAAGTAATTTAGTTGGGAGCTATTTCATAATTTGTACGTCACCATTGTACATTTTCTTTAAAAAAATAAAAATACAGGAGTTTCTCTGCTCTGAAACTGAATGTGAAGAGAAGCTTTTCCCAAAGTTGAGGGCACTCTCTGCAGCATGTCTGTTGATAGTTGTGCTCCAGGTAAAGATCTCAAGGGAACAGTGATTAAATTTAGAAACCTTTCCTGGCAGAAGCGCTTTCATCCTGCTCATTGTGAAATAAATAAATCTCTGACAGATAAAAATTTGAAATATTGCTTCCCCTTTTCCTCAGAAGGATTGTGTTCATTGTAGAGGAAAAAAATGTACTGCTGACTGCTGTAAGAAAAAAAAACCTCAATACCATTGTAATTATTTCGACCTAGTGCCTCTTTGCTCAGTCAGCTCCTTGGCAGTGACATGGGGCAGCAGTAATAGCTCCTGAATCATTTTCACCTTCACAAGTGTGATGCTGAGAATTCAAATCACAAAAAGAAAATCAAGGCACACATTTTCTCCTAGATTAGTAGATTATCCTGATTATCTTCCTTGTAACCTTCAATCAAAGTATAAAATTATTTTTGTCTTTCCTTTACCAAAACTTTTCTATAAATGCTGACAATATTCTAATTTCTAGGAAATGCAGTCTCACCTATACTGGCTTCAGTTTGTTCTTACTGGTTGGTTAGTTGGAAATCGGAAAATTATCGGGACCCCATAATCAGATGTTTCTGTATGTAAGGCCAGTCCCTCATCGCTCCTGCAGATTGCAAGGAAATTAATCTGGATTTAACAACCACAGTGTCTATTGCTGTTCCTCTTCGTGCTGTCTAAAACCCATTACAGTCTTTTTAATTTCATGGAAATGTCTGGCTCACAACTTAGAAAATCAGCGGCCAGTTCTAACATCCTTCAAAGTTCCTGACCTTTTAAAAAGATGAACATTTTCTACTAGTTTTGCCCTTGCAATGTTAATCCTTGCTTTCTGTCGCGTGTTTTTTTTAAAATTATTTCTAACAAAAATGTCCTTGTGTTTAAATTTTGTCTTGACTTCTTGCTCCAATCTGCCCTGATCGTTTCCACCTGTGTCACGTCAAGCCTTCTGTGTATATCTTGTCTTGTCTTTCTCTTGGTCTCTGCACTAATATTTGCAGTGATGGGTCAGTAATTCAGCAGATTTGATGGCAGAATGTCATCCCAATGAATGCTCCAGGGAGGAAAGAGGTTAAATGCTGCAAATGTATTCACAATTTGTCACAAGTATCGATTCACTGGCAGTATGATAAGACAAGCACTAACTATGGTATGTTTAAATCAAATGAATCTTCCTGAACAGTATAATACCATACCTCAGATATTATGCAAGAAAAAGCTACTGTATAAGATGGTGACATTGAGGAACTTTTGAAAAAATGCATGATAGATCTGGTGGGTAAACTGAGCCCAGATTTTAATTTATTTTCTCATATGTGACCTTTCACAACTTAAACTATCAGGGGAAAAAATTAATTAATAAAAATGTTGCCCACTACTGGTCAGGATAAAATGCAAATATGCTCTCCAAACACGACTTCCACTTGGCATTAATCATCACATTTATATCTCAGTGCTCTGAATTCTTGATATCCCTATTATCTGCTGATGGCAAGCTTGAGAAATTGCTTTCACAAGAGACAAAGGTACTCAAAGGTGTGGTTATGCTGCCAAGAAAGGTTTTTGTGTGGGGATTGATATCTTTTTTGTCCCGTCCGTACTCATAGTCATGATGGCCACAATGATTCCTTATCCCTGCCAAAGCTTTTGGTTGTCTTCAGGTAGCGGTAACCCACAAAGAAGGACACAAAGGCTGAAAGTCTGTATGTATATCAGCCAGGTTTAATTTAGAGGAAAATCTGCTTTCCGAGGGCTATATTTATTAAGAAGACAATTCTGCCCTGTTTGTTGAACTCTGTAGTTATACATTGCTGGGTTAATCTGTGTAAACAGATGCTGTGCTCACAAGAAAACTCCATTGGCTCCTGTAATGTTAGATGATAATGTTCAGCTTTTTTTTAAATCTCAAAAACATTTTGTCCAACCATGAAAAACCTTTTGTAAATACCTTCTTAAAGGTAATTAATCTTTATCTTTTAGAGGATGATTTTACTGATTGATTTATAGGTGGACTGTAATCATTTCTGGCTTCAGCTGCCATTTAAGAAGCTCAATGTGAGAAAAATAAAGTTTTTCCCTGTGATTGCACACTAGCACCTTAATTTGTCTGAGCTTTGGGATGATAGGTCCATTCATTTAGCCATCTTCTTCCTCTTATTTGGGGTTGAGCCGTGCGGCATTAGCCTAAGCAAGGAAGCCTAGACTTGCCTCTCCCTGGCCACTTGGTCCAGCTCATGCACGGGGATCTGAAGGCGTTCCCAGCCCTGTGTTGAACATGGAAAGGCCTAACATCAACTGTAAGACCACATTGTCTTACAGTTGACCACTTTGACTGAAACAAAGAAACGTAGACAATGACTCCAAAGCCCAGCAGGCTTTGCAGTTTATGGCTTGTGGTGTGAGATGAGAAAGTGACGCGCGGATAGTGCATTGGACAGAGACCCATTAAACAGTGCTGACCTTGCTGACATGAAGCAGACCTGCTGGTCAATAAACAGCTGTGGCTCCCCGAATCTCTGTCTCTCCGGACCTTTCTCTCTCTGACCACTCTCTCCAACCTTCATCACCACAAGAGCAACACCTACTGTTCTTACATTCTGTGAGGACTAAAGTCCTGCCAGTTTTACTTTTTCTCCTTACTAACCCACACACACACATACATTCTTATCCCATTCTTATCTTCTCACACTGCCTTTTTTTCACTTTTCTTGTCAGTATTGTGTTTTGAGTATGATATTATTTTATGAATTCTGTTCTTTATACAATATCGTAATCAAAATAAAAAACACAGGGAGAAAAATTATTCTTATCCAAGGAAAGCATCTGTACTTAATCGTTAGGTAAAACTAATATGCTCAAAGAAAGGCAACACTGACATACGGTCGCCTTGAGAAGCTCAAAGTTCTGATTGAATGGATTTGATGGCCTCTATTGATCCTGCTATAGTGTGGCTGTTTTTATCAGACGACAAATTGCTTCAGCAGACAGGCTCAGAGACTCAGACGTGACTTCAGTTTCACCGATAGGTCCAGGGAACCGAATCCCTGGTTCTAGCAGTCATTCAATTCAATTTTATTTATATAGCGTCTATTACAACACAAGCTTTCCAGAGACGCAGAACATGACCCCAGAGCAATTATTACATAAAAAAATATACTTTCAAAAGACAATAAACTTCATAGCAATCTGTACTGTACTTCTTCATTTGTCTAAACTGTGTAATAATGTTAACATGGCTGTGCGGTGAAATATATGTATTTATAACCGTATGCTGCTTAGTATATACTTTTTTTTAGTGATCAAAAATAAATACGTTCTACAATTTTCCTTCCACTCATACAGCAACATTTAATCCTTTAATTTTCTTTTGAATTTCAAAACCATATCTGATGGTGAGTGAGAAAGTGTCGTCAATAAAATATATTGTCCCAAGTTTTACAAAATGAGTTTTACCCTATAATGCTGAATGTATGGTACATGACAGGGATTCTCAACCAGGGATCCGGACCCCTAGTGGTCTGTGGTGTAATTGCAAGGGGTCCATGGGTCCATGATATAAATTTATTTATTTATTTTTTAAAGATCCTCAGAAATTTCTAGAAATAGATAATTATCATAGTCAAATGTGACCAATACCTTTATCTACCTAAACTACAGAGGGTAACATGACCTTCTTTTACTTTTGACAAGTGTTATTCCTTGTATTTTGAAAATAAATCTTGCACTTGTTAGCATTGTTGAAGTTACTGCATGACTCTGTTAATACAAACGTAACACGATCTGCATCCTTTTCAAATTATGAGCCCCCTAGCCTTTCAGTGGGCATACACTCTTCATTTCTTTAAAATGCTTTTATTGTGAAATATTTGCAGAAAGCTGTTGGGGGAGCATTCATTAACTTGCAAAGGTCAAGTTAGCGCTCAAAATTGCAATAATGTTAAAAAAAACAAAAACAAAGAACACGATAAGTACAGTAACACAAAGAAGAAGAAGAAAAAAAGAAGTAAACACTACTTGTTCCAAACGTAGCAGACTCTGAGCCACCGGAAAAGAAAAAGAAAACAGAGACTTTATAAAGAAGAATATATCATGTTGGGATTTACAGCAACGGATTGGGATCCTCAGCAGCCTCTGTGTTTTTTATGTTGAGAGATACTGTCAAACCAAGCAAGGGAAATCAGCACACATGCAGCAGCATCTGAGCACCAGGCACCGATCATCAGTGAGCAAGTCTGCTCAGTTTTTCACTTGAAAGTTGTCAGAGTTCAGGGGAGCGCAAAACCATACATGTGCCGTAAGACTTCAGCAACTTCTCTTCCAGCTTTGTACCAGGTAGTTATTTGAAAACTACTGCATATGTTCTGTTTCATAATGTTCAGAGGAAGCTGCATAGATATCCTGTTAAATTTTTCTACCAAGGAGCTGCTGTTGATTTATGATTTTTTTTTGGGGGGGGTGGGTTCTGGAAAAGGCAGTTTCTGCTGTTTCTGTTAAATTCCACCCCCTATCTTCAGATCGGGGGGGGTGTAACTTGAATTTGCAGGGGGTCCAGGACCCAAAAAAAATTGATAACCACTGGTATATGATACACGTTTCTGAAGCGTCTGCATAACCCATGCAAATGCAGAATAGTATTAATTTTGGCTTGATCCTGCTCCTCCCTGTTTATTGACCAATAGTAGAAGAGCTCATGTTCATACTGAGGCAGAAATACATAAGGAATAGTAAAAAGAAGAGAAAAGGAAATGTAAAAACAACAAATGCATGTATAAGTAAAAAGAAAAACAAAATAGATATATTTCTGCTTTTATTTTTAATCAGTTTTGGTCCTCCATAAGTCGGTGCTTGTGAGGATTGAGGTCTTAATTACTTGATGACGATTCACCTGAGAATATGCAAGGACAAAATCAAGCACGTGAAAGTTTAGCAATCTCAGTCTCCCTAACCCAGGGGTCATATTCTGGTTTTTAAAAACCCGAATATGAGCAAATTCGGGTTATTCAAAGGGGTTATTAGTGTTTACATAGCCGTACAAAACCGAGTTATTGCTAATATTTGGGTTTTAAAAGGGTTATTGACTGCATGTAAACACAGTCAATCACTACAGGGATTCCCATGATCTCACCCCGTCACCAGCGTGATTGGACTATCATTCTGTGGCATTCAATACAATGAATGCATACCAAGATTCACAATACCACTTACAATACAAAACAATAGTACACCAAGCACGTTTACTTGTGCATTGCAAACAAATGTTCAAAATATCAAACCTTATTTAACAGTAATTATCATCAGTTATGATCGAAACTTTTTAAAATGTGATATAGAATAGAAAGACTTTATTGTCATTGGATGTCAGACATAAAATAAAATTTGGAACGCTTCTCCATTTTGTGCCACAATAAATAAAATGCCATGAATAAAATAAGATGAAATAAAATAAATTAAAAATAGAAATAAAAACAATGCAGAGTAGATTGACATTTACATTGTCTGTATTCCTTGTTGTTGTATGATTTCATCAGGATTTGTTCTTATGGATATGAACTTATATAACTGAAAAATCAGCTTATTTAAATGTAGTTATTTGAAGCAATAGAACTTCTTCTCAAACTTTCTTTAATATGTCAATAAATAATTATCCAAGATATTTTAATGAAGAAACATTTAGGGCATTCATATAGGACTAAAAAAACATTTATACAATAAATTAAATAAATAAATTAAATAAAAATACCCAATGTATTCCTAATGATACAAAACATTTTTAGAAACTGTTGGAAACAGTGTGTATGTGTGTATATGTATATATGTATATGTGTATATGTGTATATGTATATATATATATATATATATATATATATATATATGATTAAAAAACAAAAAAAGAACAACCGTGTATTATTTTAAATGTCAGCCATTAACGATTCAACTTTATAATTGAAAATACAGCTATTTAATTTCCTAACTAAAAATGGTTTTGAAGGTTAACGACCCCTTCAGTGAGATGCCGTCAAAAGTGTAAATGAAGGGGAATTCAAAACGTATACATTATCATACATTTTGCATGTTAAAAGCTTTGACCACAGGCAATCATATCGACTGCCTTCATATCCTTTCAACCCTTACATGGACTCGTCATGACATGTTGACATTTATGGATTTCCATGGAGATTCCTTCTCAGCTCAAATTTGAGGGTAGATAGGCAGAGATGCACACTTTCAGTAAATGTACTAAAATATTATACTGGCAGGGAATTGCATTCCTTTCACGGTAAATTTCACATATATATATATATATATTTTTTTTATTTTTTTTCCCTGTACATTACAACCTAGCACTTCTACAGAAGCTCAAAATAAATCTGCAAATCTTGTCTATGTAAATCTGAATTATACACGTCTATTCTATTAACCAGTGAAAAGATTTGCATTTTGAATGGATGTTTGGTTAAAACATGATTAAAGCTTTTGATCATTTTTAGGGCTGGAGCCTTGAACTTTCTCCTGACTTTATTTCTTTAAAGCAAGAGATGAAAATGTACTACTTAATTCTTAAATCAGCCTGTTTCTGTGGATTAGCACGTGTTTGCATGCATCACGTGCATCAGTAACATGATGATTTGTCAACAGCTTGAATAAGTAATCTTCATCACTTCACATGTCTTTTTCACCTCATTTCTCAACTGTCACTCCTCTCTGGGTTGTGCAAATGTGCCATTTTTTATTCTCTTTTCCTGTGACACATACATAAAGTTAAAGCTGTTAACCACAGCAGCTCAGTGGTTGTTGCACGGAAGAGCACTTGAAACGGACACAACAACCCAGCCAACAGGTGCGTGGGGCCTTTGTGGGTGATAAACTGCCTACAGTATGTGGGTTTGCTGGATGCATGCAAAGTAGCTCTCATAGTATGAGTTTCCCAGTTCATTTATTTAACCATAATATTCCTCATTTGTGCTCTCTCTTCGATGATCAGTCTCATGTTTCCGAGTAGTGACCCAACTAAGACCCACATAGGGGAGCCCGCCTTGGGACCTTCATGTCTCGTGGGCCCCAATTAGAAAATATATTTTGGTTTCACTACACATATTAGAGCTAATATGTGCCCATCTACCATGAAAAGACCAACATTAGCCACACAAACCTGTTAGTTAGGAAGCAGGAAGTTGGAATACTGAATGTGCCTCAAAGGAACACAGCCAGCAAAGTCTAACAGACATACAACAGGGATTACTGCACTTTAGCCCCAGTGAACTCAGCAACAATCTGGAACGTCATCATATACAGTAAGCAATACTTTTATTGTTCCATTGAAGGGCTATATAATGCCCCACCGTGCAATACAACCTTTACTGTAAATATTTTATTTCCATTTAACATTGCTATAAAACCATGTGTTTTGATAATCAGTCAAATAACTTATCTGAAACAAATATACAAATGATTGAGAAAGCAATAGTCTTAGGTGCAATTTTAAAGAAAAGATTGGCAGATGATTAATTTAAAACCACTCAAATCCAAGAATGCGCTTCAATCTTACAATCTTACTGCGCTTACATGGCTATTTAAGACATCTTGGTCTACCCCCACAGAATCCTAGGGACATAACTTTTCACAGGTGTGAGACGTTGATGTCCGAGAGAAAAGTCAGATATTGTATTGAGCTTGAAAACTTGATTTTACAATTTTCCTTTTTTTTAAATCCCTAAATTAGCTTATTTTTGTTGTTGTTTTTTTGAAACACAAACAAATGCCTCATCATGGCTTAATAATAATGTCATTTTCTTTTTCTCACATCAAAAGCAGTATGATGGTGGACTAAAGTGAGTCACACCTGCACATTTTGTGATTCATCTGAGTGGGTAAAACATAGTTAAGGACCAAAGAGGGCACATCTTAGTGAGGGCTTATGTGCTGATAGTACTCTGATATCATGAGACTGCAAATGGCCCCATGGTTTCTGCAACTGGACATGGCAGATACTTTGGAACCTGTTCTGTGGTAAGTTGGCTGTAGTCAGTGGCTTCTATTCTACATTTTCCTCACACATTTAGACAGACAAGGTGAAAACAATATGAGCAATGCTATTGCAACATATTTATGATCTGGTTAAGTTCATATACAAAGAAAAAGCCCCACATTCAGGTAATTGATTTGTTTATTTTAACTCATTTTGTATTTGCTCAGTTTGTATTTTAGCTTGATTTGTAATAGAGTTCTTGTAACTGCTGGAACCAGCATCCCTGATGCACCGTGCACAAGCTGGTAAATAATGCTCCTTCGCTGTAGAAGTTTTGAAATGCAAATTACAACCTCATGAGCTTCAATTTGAAAAATAAATCTTGAATTATTCCCCTGAAAATAAGGTACAATTTACACATAGGCCCATGACAAATAACTTAATAAAAGTCTAATATCTGTTCATTTTTAAAACATTTTTAGACTGTTTATTGACCTCTAGACATCTTACAAACAGCTGAAGGTTATTTATACTCTCTAAAAAAATAAAACTCTCAAAATAAAAACCACAAAAGGTTTGTTGAAGAAAACTGACAGTTTTTCACAGGCTTTCATTTTCCACTGACAAATATGCCTTTTCTTGTCAGACCGATGGATTACTGCAAGCCAGAGGATAAAGTGAACTGGAGGTTGTGGGTAGAACGATGACTTTTAAAAGATCATAAAAAACCTCTGGGGAACCGCTCTGTAGGGGATTATTCAAAAGCGCTTTAATTTATTGGGTGATTTTAGAGGAAGAGCTGTCCTTATCAATAAAATGGCTTCAGTCCAAATGTGAGTCATCTGACATTTAATTTTGTCCCCCTACAGCCTCTGTTTCAAAATAAATGGAGCAGCAAAACTCAAAGATTATATGGATCGTATGAGTTGTATCCTAAACAGACATTGAGAATTGAAGTGAACACATTTTTAAAACTAGTTCATCAAACACCTGTCCCAGTTGTGCCGATATTTATTTCAGGGGAGTGCTTTTCATTGAGAGCTTCACCGCCATTATAAAGAGATAATTATATAAAGGTCATGGTCGTGGCTTAATAATGCCCTCTGGGACACGTTTCTACTCAGTAATTGGCATCAAAGGCATTGATTATAAAACAGGGTGAAGAACACCAGTTAACAAGGTGGGATGGTGTTTTTCTTGGATATTGAAGTGTGAGATTAATGTAGATTGTGAACTGAACTGAAGTTTAAAGATAAACAATGCCAGAAAATCATCAAGACATTTTTTATAGAAGCTTTCTGTTTAACTCCATATCACTATATTCCAACCAGCAGTGAAAAGCTACAAAACTATGATTATTCTTCAAATGAAAAGGAAAATCTGCAATTTTCTTTCCCTCCTGATTCTCTGACACCCCCAAGACTGAATTTCTATGTTATTTATAGATTCAGGATGTGTTTGGATTGCATCTTGATGGCACAGACTGTGGTAGTGAGGCTTTGTGATGTTGTTTGGTTCTTCTGTAATTTCAGGATCTTTTTTGTTCAAAGATGAGTATGTTTTTTAACATTGTTTGTCCAAATCATTGAAGTTCTAGTTGATATAGCATGACCAATAAGAACAAATCTCATCTTGGATTTCAATAATAGCAAGGGGAAATGCATTAGAGTGTGAAATTAACATTCTCCAAAGACAACATCTTTCTCTTTGCACAAGTTTTTTATGGAAACTTATTTTGTGAGTATTGACAGCCAACCTATAAAAATCCTACATTGCTTTCTTTTCCATCATTGGCTCAGTGAATGCCCATCTACTGGCTTCATTTTCAAAATGCATTGAATAACTTATCCCCTTTTCTCAAAATGCATTAAATGATTTTTGGCCCTACGCTTTCTTTATCTCACTTGGTTTACATGCACAGGTTTTATCACTTTATTCGCATAATCTGACCAAATGTTTTCATGGTTCATAGTCTGTCTGACCAACAAAAGATTACTGAAGGCTGTAGGGTAGGAGAGGTACTATCGGCTCATAAATTCTGGTGACCTCCCTTACTGCAGGAGACGAGCAACAACACTAACTGAAGCCAATGAAGAGATTACTCATCCAAACCAATATACAAGGAATCACAATAAACCATGGGTGTGATTATAAAAGCATGCAAGTCTTTTTTGAAATCATTACGTCTTCGCTTTGGCCAGTAGTCGTAACTGGAAGAAGCTCATTTTCGGTTTACAAAAAAAAGATTTGTAGTGCAATCTTTCGAAGCTACAAATGTTAATGTTTATTTGTTTTTGTTTGTTGCTGTTCTCTGATATGTATATATGAAAAAACAGGTGCAGTCCTAGCCATTTACATCCATTTGGCAAGAACATTCGCACTGTCGTGGACCTTCGCATGTGTGGGTTCTCTCCTCGAGTTTAGTTTGGAGAAGAGCATTGCTAACAAGTTGCTAACATCTTTGCTGCTAATGTAACTGTGGCTGCACTCGCGACCGGGTCCTTTGCATTTATGTGGCTAAACTTGAGCTGCTTCGGTGGTAAGCAAATTCCTTTCCACAAAGAACACATATCAATCTACCTTTATCAATGGTGCCGTCGGGGCGTTTTAGAAATATAAATCTCCACCGACAACTTTCACATGCTCTTCTATTTTCACTTCTCTTTCTCCGCTACTCACCGTTCCTCCCCATGCCTGTCCAGCTACACTGGGAGTCTACCAGTGTCTGCTAAACACGCCCACACACAGGGAGCGCCAATCAATGTCCACTTTAAGGTGGGACTGACCATTGTTTTTCCCCCACAACTCAAGCATAAGAAGCCCACCGCACCTACCTACCCAAGGAGGCCCAGGTTCCCGCTCAACAGCAGCACCGCGGCTACCCTCCCAAAGAGGCCCAGGTTCCCGCTCAGCAGCAGCAGCTGCATGGCTACCTGCCCAAGGAGCAGCCACGCCATCAGGCAAGAAGGCATCCCACACTCCGTACTGTAACCATACTGTAGCTTTCTTCATATTAGCAGCGTTGTCGCGCAAATTTACATGGACCTGTTACTTGTTGATACACATACACTCCCTTTTACTTAAAAAAATCATATCATGAAAAAATGGGGTACCAACTTTTGCATATGGCTGTAGTTTTGTGCTCATCTTTCACATTTCTGAAGAAAATATGACAATAAATCAGAAAATGCAGATGCCATCACAAATTTTTATAGCGAGCATTTTGTGTTTAACATCCTATCACGTCATTCTGTATTGAATGTGCGTATCATATTTGGTAGACTGGATGTACAATGGCAAGCTGCTTAGCATTGTCATTCCATAGCAAGAATATTTCTGGTTTAAATATTTATCTTCTCTGTGGCATCATCTCTTCTTCCCTGTTATTTTTTTCTCCCTATAGTTCCAAAGCATGAATATTAGAGTGATTGATCATTCTCAATTGACTAATTAACTTAAAAAAAGAACAAAGTAAAAAATATGACTTTATGGAACAACATAAAATCCCTGCGCATTTGATCAAGCAACGATGTGTTATTGATGTTACCACTATAGCAAGAAAAGATGAATGCAGTTCTTCAAAATAATGTACAGTTTTAAGAGAAAACTGAATAATGAGCATTTCACTCTCTGTTGGTCGGACCTATTGTTGTTGGGGCTTTTGACGCAATCATTGGAATTTGACTTTGAGCAATGGTATTTTTCTTGCAATGAAACAGTAAGCCCAGCAGTATTTTAGAGCTTTGCATAGCACATTTGGTAGGAGAAGGCTTAAAATAAATGGAAAGTACAGAAAGCTGGTGAAAATTGGGCCTTTAACTTGTCAAGAACTCTGACTGCTCTTCCTTGAACTCTGTTTTGAAGAACTATCTCACTTCAATTCCATTAATATTTGACATTCTTTCTGTCAATCTGATATCAAATGAAAGAAGGAAGTGCTTTTCCTGTGATGCTAAGTGTGACTTGAGTATCATAAATGCTTTCATAGTCTGTGGGTGACTGGCAGTGACCTTGCCACAGTAGAGACATGTGAAACACCACTCAGAATGAAAATGTCCATCACACTCCTAATTAGTGAAGGACAGATGACAACTCTGAAGGAGAGGTCACTTTAGTGGATAAATGCTGGACTTGGCAATACTGTATGGCTGGGTTCTCCCAGATAGACGAATATGACATCACTTACCATTAATCAAGGTGACCTGTATGTAAGCCTCTGACCTGCCAAATACCTTGTATCAAAAGGCAGGTAATCGATAATTTGCTATTCTCATACAAATGGGAGGAGACAAAGAGAATGTATAATGTCTAATAATGTGAAGGCTAAGAGTAACACTTAACGATGTGCCTGCAATCGTCAGTAAACTAATAATAGATGTTAAAAGCGCGTTCCGCCTTTTTAAAAACGCAACATGATTAAAATATGAATAAATAAATATTTGTGATGCAACCTCAACTAAGCGTCCCATTTCAGTCTCACACAGCGGTTTCTCTTCAAAACTTCCAGTCTTTATAGACGTTAGATAAGGGGAGTATGTCACTCCAAAGAACCAGCACAGAAGACAAAGACTGTCGAGAAGAGGCTTACAAGAAAAACGAGTCCCAGTGTGTGGGATGAAAAAGAATGTGAGTTAATGAGCAGCTACCTGGATGCTCTAAGCTCACACAAGCGGCGTGTTGTGTTTTATGCACCCTGAACCTTGCTGCCTTGCAAAAAGAAGTCTGGGAATGACTGGAAAAACTTGACAACTGGCTTGAAAACAGGTTAAATCTAGTGCTGGACTTATAGTATGCTAAATTCTTGTTTCAGACATTCTTTTTCTCATAAAGTGAGGTCAGCCTTGAACTGAACATTCACATTTTAAATGCACACTTATTCTATTGCCATGGGGCTCTACATAACCTCTTTTGGTGTTTATTTTATTTTTTTTCCACAAAAATAAAATGTTCCCTACTTCCAATCATTCTCTTTCTCCTTCTAGCTTGTAGAAAACAACGAACTTAGTATAAATGACTGGACACAAAGGCAGAAAATGAAGTAGCGTTGTAATTATGCTTTGAGATTGCAGTACGCTTGAAGATAATTACATAATTAATCCTCCATCGCTCTCAAGAGAGCTCCACTTTGAGTCTTGCCTTTTATTTCTGAGGCTGTGTTCACAAAGATATAAGCGCCATGTGGAAAAAAAAAAAAAAGGAACCAGGCCTCATCGTTTTTAGTGTATGGGGCAACTGTGTTAACACAGCATGACTGCAAATGCAATGAAAAAAAAATATGACGCTCTCTTGCAAAAAGTAAAACTTTCGCCAAGTTTCATGGCAAAATTTATAAAATGAAGAGGCCAATTTAAATGTTTATAAGCACAAATATGAATATTAATCTTCAGGTCCGTGACACAGCTTCATTGGATGTTTCAGTGGAAGTGTGAACCAACAGCAACAACTGGAGGTACCTGGTACTCAGACTTATTCATAAAAAAAATTAAAAAATGCAAATTCAATTTTGACATTGACTTTTGTGCTTTCTAAATTGAAAAAGAAAAAGACATTAAAAAAAGAAGAATCCCTGTAAACATCATCTGGATATGAGCCAGTTTACACTACTTACAACATTTTTTGCTACTTATGTGCTGTTGTCATTCAAAGTGTGCACGATGCACTCAGCACTAAAAATGAAAACATGAGTAGTTTAAGGTTTTCAGGAAAACTGATATGATCATGGAAATCCATATTAAAAAAAAGTGGTACCAAAGTCTGTCGAGATCTTGGGACATGTGGCAGTGACAGACGGGAATGCACACTAACTAAATTAGCATTTTATTGAGTTGCACTGCTCTAATTCAAGGACATAAAACACCACAAGCAAAGTCAGATGATTGCTTCATTATAGGATCCAATCCTACCCTCTGCCGGTGTATCTCAAAGCTGGATTTAACTACGTGAAAGACAGAAATGTGGATAGCATAAACACAACTCCGTTCACATACAGATGCATACATTCAAAAGAATAACTTAAAGAGACCTTTAAAATGTTTCGTTTTTAGGGATGTCTGCACACACATTGACACTAAATTTACCATTCAAGTTAGTATCAAGTATGACACACAGAATAGAATATTTTACTCTATTTTGATTCAGATTTTTTTTTCAGGCCTGTTTCATCCCAATACCTTGGCATTTCATTGCATGTGTGTAAATGCCCTTATTTTCATTATTTTGTCTTTTAAAAATGATTTAGTTCTACTGTGCTACTTTAGATTTGGTATTAAGAAGGCTTGACCAGGTCAAGGAGTAAAACCGACACTAAAAAATGCAAGAGAAATTCATTAGTAAGATTATTTGAAAGCGTTTTGCTTTGCTGATTGATTTCCAGGACAAAAATGGTTGAAATGGCAAAAAAAAATATCATTTTTAACTCAAAGTTCAGTTTCCCACTTCTCTTCCATCGTTGCTTTCTTCAGTCTCCTAATTATCTCTAGAGCTACATGACGCCTCCTGAAAGGTAACCAAATATTCTTTCACATGAAAGTCAAACATGAAGTTGTCATCCTTTGAACATTTATGTAAAGTTTGTTACCATCTTTGAGGCAAATGACGTGTCTTGATTCTTCTTAATCATTTGAGTTGAACATTTTGCAAGTCTTCAAATGGGAATGAATGAATGAATGAATGAATGAATGAATGAATGAATGAATGAATGAGAGTAAAGGTGCTTCCATGGACTGACAGTGCTGACTGAGTACAGGTCCTCACTGGAGTAATGATTGACACCTGCCTGAGTTCCAGTAAAGCTCTTAGCTGAGCTTTTCCTCCTGAGGAGCTGCAGAGTTGATAGATGCCAGAGGAGGCTATAACGATGCTTCACATGTCCACGTCAGAGTCAGTAAGACCTTCTGAGAACAAATAGGAAAGGGAGCTAGAACTTGCATCAAATTAAATCTGTACTGCATGTTTTATAGTGTATTTAAGGTTAATTTCATAATTAATTTTTCCTTATTTATTTGGTAAATGTTGTGTAGGCTTTCCATTTGTGAACTATCCACTGACGTGCGAAAGCCGTGAGAGACAGCATCTTTGGTTTCCCTCTTTTACGCACAGTAACATGAGACTAATGTTTCCCCTTTTCAATTCGGCCCTGATGAAAATAGTCAAAAATATGTCCGCACCACATCATGGCCTTAAAAGGTCTCTGATGTGAATGACTTGACACACCATAGTGGGATGCATGATTTAAAGGGTCCACCACTTTAGAAGCACCCCAAGGGCTCCCTTCTGCCATGAGGGCATTCCCCCCAGTGAAAACCTCTCTGAGCACTTTGTGGCAGTCCTTAAAGGCTACAGCGCAGCTTCCAGTGAACGTTTCAGAGCAGGGAATATGGTTGATTTCAGCTAAAGCTGCTGACCTAAGCTCTATAACCTTCCCCATTAGCAGCCCAGATATCTCTTTGCATTTACTATTCAGGAGGTAGCTTTAGGGCTGGTGCATAAAATTAGCAATGGTGGATGTTTGCTCTAATTAGATTTATGGGTAGGAAATGTTTGTAGAAGCACAACAGCAATGTTATACTGTTAATCTTGGATTCAGGTCACATGAAAGTAACGGCAAAAAACTTTCACTTTGATATTCATGAGCTCTGAATGTGACACATCGTACTTAGCTGTGAAAATTGGTTTGGCTTTTGACCCCCATGAATTGGCTATGTAATTCGTGCCCCAAAATTAATCATTTTTGAGGGTGAATTTAAAAAAAGAAAAAGAATCCTCACTCTACGGGACATTATGTGTATCTCGCTCACAATCATAAATCTTTCAAATTAACCAGCTTAAATTAGCTAGATTGTGCAAAGCCATAACTAAATTTGCAAATGGATACGATCATAATTGTAATCATTGTTGTCTTTTTATAATTATGATTTCTGACATCATCCAAGAAAAGTTTAATCATCAGAAACGACTGTTAACAATCATAATGAAATGATTTAAAATGTTTATATTAATCAGGAACAATGTAGCAACATCAGTCAAGCTTTCAACATCATTTCTGTGAGTTTCTTTCAGATGAAATGTAACTGCATTAAGAGATAGTTGCATAATAACATTAATTTCTCTACCAAATGTTGTCACATACATGTTACGCACCTTGCCATCCCTTATTTTGCAGTTTTGTCATGTGATGTGGTTTGCAGTGGTAGATTGAAACAGAATTACAAGTGTCCCACCTGGCTGTTGTGAGACTCAGAGGAGTCAGCTAATTGAATAAGCCAAATTCTCCAATTGAGTCTTTCAATGTGACCTCGAACAGTCTGTGGCACATCCATTAAGATTCCATCTGCTCTGAATTAAGGATGTGCACATTCTCATTTCCGTCCTGGCTGCTCCAAGCAAAACAAGCACTGTTGATCAGAATCACATAAGTGCTGCCAACTGCCTGGATGAGACAAGAACAGCTGCCAGAGACCTGCAGGTGGAATCGGATTACACTACGGACTTCTTCTGTAATCTTTAACAACTGCCATATTATACAGTACGGTTAGCTGTTCAATAAGCACTACTTGTTTCGGTTATTCAAAGTTAGTCATTTCACACACTGGAAAAGACTAAGTGAGCTCACAAAGCAAAAAAGAAATGAAAGAAGGGGAAATAAAGCCCTCTAAACCATTAGCTGAGGTTCTGTTACAAACTGCAAAAAGAAAAAAAAAGTTGAACTTTAAGAGCAGTGACATTTAAACAGCTGGTGTCATAATTTCAAAAGCTGGTTTGTTTTAGTGTGGTGGTTAGTGGCAGAGACAGACCATAAGAAGGCAAAAAACCTAAAGAGGGACAATGTGTTTACAAGAATTTTTAACAGACAACTTGTTACTATTTTAATAGGATTGTAAAGATGAACCAATACCAAATGGAATCCATGTTTAATGCTAAATAAATATTGATACATGGAATCCCTGGATCATATAAAAATGAACATAAACAAAATTAATTTCCCACTTCTACACTTTACAGTTGCGTGATGAAGGTTTTAACACCAGCGTCAGACGATGGAACACTGGGGGATAGAAGCATGATATGGACAAAAATTAGGTCAAATTAGGACCATGATTTGTAAAGTAAGCATCTAAATCCGCAACCTAAACCAGTCGGTTAATTTCGTCAGTTAAGTGTTTCCTTAAAGGGGACCTATTATGGCATCTAATACCTATTTTAAACAGGCCTTGAAAGTCTTAAAAACAAGCTTTTGATTGTTTTTGCTAAATAAATGAGAAATTCAGCCTCTGAGCCATGTCTTTATCTTCCCATTCTCTAACCTCATTATCTATGCGGGATTCTGAGTGGTCGGGGAGGCTATGATAATGAGGCACTGTGCTGATTGGCTGCCTGAATGACGAAAAAATGGTGGAAGGCCAATCTATGTAAATCGCATTTTCGTTACGTAACGAAAGGGAGCAGAATCTGAACGGCTCGTAGAAGCCACATCACACTGGATGGCTCATCCGAGCGGCTGTACAGACACTGCAGAATTTGGTTGCTTTCCTCCTTCTCTGAGTTGGCAGGCTGAGGGGAGACCACTTTATATATGTTAAAGCAAGAAAAAACGTGTTCTTCATAATAGGTCCCCTTTAACATAACGCTAAAGTACCCGAACAAGTCACTTCTCTCAACAGGTAGCTTAGTAATGTACATAGCTTCTTAGATTGTGTGGGTAGTAATCCTGTGAATGAATTGGCTACTCTAATAAGGATTAGGATATATTCCACACTGAACTGTGTCTATTATGAACACACCTTTCATGGTGGATGACATTAAGCTTGTCTACACTATGTGAAACCACTCAGAATAACTAGCAGAAGCAGGGGAATACAGCATTTTAGACATATCACAATATCATCTGCATCACTGCCTCAAAGTCTTAGTGCTGCTAGTCTTGTTGTATCAATGGTTAAATGACCATCCATATATTTGTTTTGATTTATGTATTTTTTTCTCTTTATTAAGATACAAACAGAAAGTATTGTGAGAATATTAGGGGCTGATTTCGCCAACCGATGAACTGGGCTGGCGGTGTCTAAGACATTTGTGCAGTACTGTATAGCTTTGTACATGTTTAGTTTATTTTTGAGCTTTAGTTAATTTCAGAAGCTTTACTCATTGCAAATAAGTGAATAAAACCAAAATCAAACATAAAAAGAAATAACCTTCCAAAAAACATTTGCATTAAAGGAAATACTTTTCATTTTCATTTGAATTAATCAATAACTGGTGTCATTAATTGCATTTCAACTGAAAGAACCTATTTCAGGTAATTTCCTTGTCTCCTTCTATTTCCACTGCAGGAACAATGTGGTAAATGTTTTCTGGGTCAAAAAAATTTCACCCCCCTAAATGCATAAAGTGACAAGCAGGTGCATGTTTGATGAAGAAGAAAGTTGGTACATGGGTAATTTAGTCAGAATGAACTGATAAATACTAAACGTATTCCAAATGGATAGATAAAAAGGAATTGAATGAGTACTGCTTGCAACCAGGTCAGAAGTGCTTAATAAAACAACCCTGTATATCCCGTGTGTATTATGCTTACCTGTACTATCTGGGTTTGGTCAGCATTCAGGGATTCATGTATTAAGAGTATTATTTTGCTTTCTCCAAATTAAGCTGTAAAATATTTACTAGCCAACGTTTGATATCTTAAATATAGCTATAATGGTGACTGATATGTTAACCATCCTTATAATTAACTGAGATTGTGCTTGGTCAGCTGGATCAGTGTGATATTAGCAGTCATTTCTCACTCCATCTTGTCACACTTTTGACTTTGGTACAAGAATACAGCTTCTTCCTCTTGGAGCTGAGTGCACAAAGCCTTATTACCATTACACTATGAATTATATATGACCACAGAGCTCTATATAAAGGGTAATGTTTTTCGTGAACTGTATTATTAATCAGAAAACTGTTTTGCATGCCAGGCTGGAGCAAAGAAGGTACTGAGTGCCTGAACTCTTACCAGTAAATTTACTGTCTATGTACTCTCAGTACTTCCACATATGTGAATTTAACAAGGCCCTTTTGGACACGACTGCATACCTGCTTGGTCAGTTGAATGATTGGACTAGTTGGACATGTCAATGATATCACTGCAACTTAGGTGACCCCTGCTTTGGGCCTGAAAGTTATCTAAAAATCCACAGCTTGTTCAACATCTAGACAAACTGGCAACAATAGTACAATTCAACTCTATAAGTCAAGAAAATCAATGCAGCTGCAGCCATAACTGGCTCACAGTAACTGTGAAAGTATCACTTGTTCTGATCTTGTGATAAAAAATTTGACAATAAATATAGGAACATAAACAACAGTATAGAAAAGTGGGGTTGATGGTCACAGTGTATCCGTCTTGTAACATGACAAAACACTGCAAATAAGTTAAAGTAAGTGATGATTCCTGATCATGACATGTGTGTGAGTGCTGTCTGTGTATGGTACCTTGAGATGTTGTAAACTAGTGCGATGCATGTAAACGCAATTCAGTATAATTGAAAATAAACTGGTTTGACAGTAAAGTGAAGCAGCTAACATTACTAATTTGGTCTTCATAGTAAGGGGCTCTCTAAGGGTATAACTAAGCTATGACACTGGACCAAACAGAAGGACTCAAAGATGGATCACAGTTTGTGTTGCATGGAGGAGGAGATGGTGTCGATGGAGGACAGTTCCATGCTCATTAATACATTAAAGTCCCGTGGCTCTGTGAAGATTAAGTTTTCCATTTTTGCTGGAATTGTGGTTCACTTTTGTCGTATTTGAACTTGGTGTGTTATTTCTATTTTCATCCGGACTGACAACAGTGTTATCATCGGAGATTCCTGTAAGAATATAGACGTTCAGGTAGCGTTCAAAAGTAAATCAAATTACTTGCTCGCTTTTTTGTATGATCTGAGTTACTGAAATAAAACATGTTTCTGAAAAAGATTAGGCTGAATAAGCTTCTGACTAAAGACACTCTGTTGCTGAATCATTATGTTTTAAAGAGGATGCTTAGGGTTTCTGATGATTTTCATTTTAACCCCCAGAACAGAGCCAGCCTTCTTTATCAACTTGTTCAGTTTCTTTCACTTATTTTGAGTCACTTTCTTTGATTTGACTTTTTTTTTCTTACAGTATGAACTAAAGATATATTAAGTTGTCTCAATATTTTAATTTCATTAGTCCATATAGATCCATTTTTGGGGCATTTCAGGCCTGTAGCTTGTCGGGCGAAAAAAGCTAAAAAAAAACTTTATAAAAACTGTATATTTCTACCTGTAGGGTTACAGAAACAAGCAACACACAAATCACGTAAGAGGCTATTTCTGATGACACTGAAATAGAGTTAGTTCTCTGAATATGAACATACAGTTCATTACAGGATCAATAGGTAATTCCATCAGACCATACAGGAAGGATGTGATGGAATGAAACAGAGCTGCACTTAAAAGGTGTTCTGACAACAAGACTTTGTGTAAATTGTGGATTTTAGTTGTTAAATTCCTATTGCAAACATGTCTCAAGATTTTTTTTTGTGGATGTCATTGTTATTTTCTATTTATTTTATTTTTGTAACTATTGGCAACAGGCCAGGACTACAGGCAGGCCAAAGTAATACCTGTAACTTTCTTTTTCCTCAACCATGTGATCCCTTGACCATGTCAGACACAACACAGACAGCTGTGTACTGCAGAAGTTCTCCAACGACTGGTGCAGAGGACTGGTGGACAACTTTGTGGACTGGTGTCAGCGAAACTACCTCCTGATCAACACAGGGAAACCCAAGGAAAATGGTGGTGGATTTTCGCAGACACCGTTCTGCCCTCCTCTCTCCAGTGAACATCCAGGGAATGGACATTGAGCAAGTGGACTCTTATAAGTTCACCTCAACACTAAACTGGACTGGACTCACCATACAGATGCACTTTCGACCTTCCGAGGCGACTGAGGTCATGTGGAGTGAAAGCTGCACTCCTGAAGACCTTCTATGACTCTGTAGTGGCATCAACTGTTCTGTACGGAGGTCTGCTGGAACAGTGGCACCACAGAGAGAGAGAGAGAGAGAGAGAGAGAGAGGGGAAGAAGCTGGTAAAGAGCATCAGGAAGTCCAGATCTGTCCAGGGATGCCCTTTGGACTCAGTGAGGGAGGTGGGTGACAGGAGAGTCCTGGCTTGAGTGTTGTCCATGCTGAACAACGAGTCCCACTCCCTGCACGAACTGAGGAGCAGCTTCAGTGACAGACTGCTTCACCCTCAATGTGTGAAGGAAAGACAGATAATTCCTTCCTGCTGCTGTTAGATTCCACAACGAACACTCGTAATCTATCTCTTTCTGTTTGTTGTTGCAAACTCCAATTTCCCCATTATGGGACAAATACAAGTGTTTCATATCTTAATTAGCTGATATAAATAGCTAATTATAGTTAGCTCATAGTTGTTGAAAGAGTTCTTGGGATAGTTTTATCTCAGGGGTGAGCAATCACAGGTGTCCGGCTCAGGCTTATGTGCGTCTCTATATGACATTCATCTTGAATGATATCATGCAGTGGAGATGACAAAATAGGAAAATCCCATCCAGTGTATCTGTAAGGAACACTTTGAAAATATTTAAATTATTTTTCTCACATTTTTGTTGACAAAGCAGAGATTGTGTTGCAGAAACGGTTTACAGGCCTGGGGCCTCATTTAATAAAAGAGTGCGTAGGATTCATATTAAAAGTGTACGTGCGCTCAAAAGCCGAAAATGGCGTGCGCACAAAAAAATCCTGCTTTATAAAACCGTGTGCACGCACACTTGCACACAATGTTTGCTTTATAAATCACAGTCCACCTGGAAGGTTGCGCACGTGAATTCGCCTCATACCCCGCCTTCTACACGCCCACTTTTTACCATGAATGGCCAATGCAAAGTACTTCATGACTGTATTTGCATATAAATGAGCCTGCTGAGCATGCGCAGCGCCTGCCTGCAGCCTGTTTCTGCTGTGCGTCAGGATGAATGAGACGTGTCGAGCCAGGCAACCGTGCCACAAAATTTCACGGAGACTGAGCTCGAGATGCTTGTGGATGAGGTGGAGGCCAGGAAAACAACATTATTTGGTGGTCACAGTAGTGGCATCACTAACAAAAATAAAGCAAGTGAGTGGCAGCACGCCGTTGCTGCTGTAAACGCCGTAAGTGCCACGGACAGAAATATGGCAGAAATAAAAAAGAAGTGTTGCGATCTGAAGGTGGAGGCCAAGAAGAGTGGCCCGGTGTCGTACGACAGGTGTCGTGCCAAAAAGTGATTGCCTGCCAGAATCTGATTTCTGGCCGCGGGAGCACGCACAGCAGCCCGTTGAGCGATAGCGCTAAAAATGTCAGATTTTCAGAACTATGAAGCTCAAGAATGAGATCAAGTCATATTTAGGCAGAAACAACTTTTCATTAACTGTATTTGGCCTTCAATCAATTTTTGGCAGGTAAAAAGACCCATTTTCAGGGGAGAAATCAGATTCTGGCAGGCAATCACTTTTTGGCACGACCCCTGGAATGTAAAACAAAGGATGTATGGAAACAAGTAAAATTAAAGCTGCAAGCAGCGATGAACGGGCCCTCGTGCATGCAATTTTCACCAATAAAAGTCAAGGACTCAAAACCATGTCCGATGAACCCACCCACTAGTCTTTATGTCAAACCATTCAAAAGTTATGGCAGAAAATAGGAACTATCACATATCGACCAATCAGAAGAAGGGGCGGGGCTAATTCATGCCAATGAAGGTCAAGTCCTCAAAACTGAGTCTGATGACACCACCCACAACTCTTTATATCAAACCATTTAAAAGTTATGGCAGAAAATAGGAACTATCACATATCGACCAATCAGAGGAAGGGGCGGGGCTAATTCATGCCAATGAAGGTCAAGTCCTCAAAACTGAGTCTGATGACACCACCCACGACTCTCTATGTCAAACCATTCAAAAGTTATAGCAGAAAATAGGGACAACCAATCGGAAGAAGGGGCGGGGCTAATTTGCACCAATTATGTTCAAGGACTCAAAACCGAGTCCGATGACACCACCCACGACTCTTTATATCAAACCATTCAAAAGTTATGGCAGAAAGTAGGAACTATCAAATATGGACCAACCAGATGAAGGGGGGGCGCGCTTTTTGGCGTCTATCGTCGCCACGGTAACGCTTTTGACTGAGAAAAGTAATGCCCATCGTCGCAGGATCTAGACGTACATTTTGATGTATAACACACCTGGGTGCACGTTACGGTTCGGGCGAAGAAGCAGCCGAAGAAATGGCATAAATTGCGGCTAAATTACACGATTAATTCAAAATGTCCGACTTCCTATTCGGTTTCGGCCATTGTGCCAAGAGACTTTTCTTTAAGTTGCGACTTGATACAGGTGTGTACCGATTTTCGTTCATGTACGTCAAACCATATTGTGGAGCTTGAGGCACGAAGTTTTCTAGTGGGCGCTGTTGAGCCATTAGGCCACGCCCATTAATGCAAACATTTTTTGCCAGGCCTGGCTTGTGTGCAAAATTTGGTGACTTTTGGGGCACGTTTAGGGGGGCAAAAAGGCCCTCCTTTCATCCGAAAAATAAAAATAACGAGAAAAACAAGAAAAATTCCTACAGATACAATAGGGCCTTCGCACTGTAAGTTCTCGGGCCCTTATTAGGATAATTGGGGAAAAAATATAAAATAACTTGGGTTTATAATCTTTGCAAGTAAATAAAAGTCAAAGTAGATTTAGAATCATTGCTTTTTTTCCTGGTTTTAGTTTTTACATAAATACAAACTTTTCGATTTGAATGCACATTGCAGTGCTATTAAGCACTTTGTGAGTCCAGTTCCCATGAGAACCATGATCCCTGTAGGGTTACAGAAACAAGTCTAAAGCCCAGCAGTTTAGGCTATTAGTCCTATTAACGGCTGAGAGCCCAATTAAGAACATTTGCTCCTTCTTCTGCTTCAGTGGTGGATCACTGGAGAAATCTTTCATGCTTGTGCAAACAAAAATGGACATTATTATTATTAACTCTTAACTCCAATAAGAAAGAACAAATTACACAACATTTAATTAGAGGAACAAGCAATGTCTCTTATAGAGTCGAATACCTCTTTAATGATTAAATAATTAAGTCAACCATGATCAAGGCAAGATTAATGAAGATCAGAAAGGCGATTCGTTTTGACTTTGTAGAATAGTTCCCTAATATGACCTGGCCTCCTTGGCTGCTTGTCACAGCAAATGGGATAAAAGGCATTGTGAAAATATTTGAGCATTTTCATGTCTACATTTTTAGATGGTGAAATATCTGATGCTCTAAATATGTCTAAGGACTCGAGGGGAAGCCCTTGTGAAGTGCAGAGCATTTGTACGATGAACAAAAGCATAGTGTGAAATGTTGGGAGACAGGGAGTGGCCTAGAGTTGTCAATCCAGAGCTGCATTTTCAAATATTCACCAATAATTTGTAACTCCATAAGGGGAGGTTGTTTTTTTTTGTTGCAAGTCCAAAGCTGAATGTAATACTGACTGTAATAATGTTGGTAAATGACTGTATAAAAAAACCCTGCATAGATGCAGGCCACATATAAAACTAACAAAACAGAAATGTCAGTTTCCATTTCTGAAAATGTATCCATAATTTTGTTTGACTGGGCTCTGAACCCACGTAATGGGAGAAAAATGAAGCACTTGTATTATATATCTATGTATACACACACACACACACACACACACACACACACACATACACGTGTATACACATGCATATATACAGTATATATCTTGTCAGTATTCTGTATTGATGACACTAAAATAACAATAGCAGCCTAAAGTTATGATGCAGAAACTGAGGAAGATATATTCCAGATTGAGGAAAGACAGGAATGATAATTATTAACAATTACTCAAAAGTTGAATTGCAGAATAAAACTGTCATGACAGAGGGCAGGTAGATATATTGTTACATTATGTATTGCATAACTGCGGTGTTGGATCCTGGATCCGTGTCATTTTCTGAAAATGCCCCAAGATCAATCTTGGAAGAGTGGCCCAAAGGTCAGTAAGTTATTCTAGTCATGTTCTAATAGTGCTGCGCTTTCTTTGTGTTTTCATCTCAACACACCACTCTGTCTGACCAGTGGCAGATGCATCTATCTGTAATGAGTTCAGTCACGCTTCAGTGTCTTACAGTAAGCAAGACCATCTCAAGCAAACTCCTATCTGCTGCACTGTGAAATACTGTGCATGTGTTTGGTTTAAATACATGCAGATGCTGTGTTGTTTCTCCTTTTTTTCCTGAGCTTTTAGTCTGTTAAAACAGTGAAGATTTTTCTGCACTGGTTTGGATGCCAAAGGGAATTTTAGCTGGTTATTCTGGCACTTGTTAACATTTGTTTTGATGATTAGCGATGAGAATGTGAAAGTTGTATACTTGTGGGGGCAGCAGATTGAGCTTTCCAAACACTAATTAATGTCCATATCTAGATGGGTTAAAGAGGAGATGTTGAGGATGTACCACAGGAGAAAAGTGTAAAACACAGATGAGAAAGTTTAAACATCTTCTGTCAATTGTCATGGGATACATTTATGAGCACACAGCAGGAAGATAATGAATGCACTATTAGTTTTTTCACCAAAACATGGCTGCAGGAACTTTTTTCTGTACTTAAGAACCTCTACATGGATTTCAGACTGTGCAGGTAGAAAGAGACTGCAGCGAGGGCAGCATGTGTAAAAGAGGAGGTTGCAGTGCACATTGTGTGGTGGCAGCACCCAAATGTTAAATTGAGGCTGTAATTATCCATCCATGCTGTTTACCAAGAATTCCCCTGTTACATGTATGTTGCGTATGACCTCATCAGCTCAGTCGTTGCTAGGCTACAAACTCTATACCCCAGTGTATACATGGCGATATCTCTCTCTCAACGAGAGCAAGAACAACTAATGTCTCAGCTCCCTTTCTGAAACTTCACTGCTGTGGTGTTTCTCTCCACCAATAAGATGGCTGGTGCCTCTGAGGACTGGTTGGAACAAATCTAAAGTAACCAAGGAACAACCAGATCTTTCAAGCGTGATTTTGTTTTAATGGAATCTAGTTAAGAAATTCTCATATGACGAAGTGAGAGAAAAATAACACATATCCTGCTGAGAGTTGCTGATGGCAAATTAAAGCACAGTCTGCAGTATGTGGGACTGAATGGCTCAAAAAAATCAAAACCTCGTGCAGCAGAATTGTTTATCATTGATCTATTATAAGTCATGGGTCTTCACATTACTCATTATATTGCTGGCAAGTTGGAAGTTACCGCATTGACATTTTGATTATAGTTTTTAGATCACATCACGACAGACCCCTTCCCCGAGGCTTGATGTTGCACAATACCACAGATAGATCAGTGTGGACTGAGTAATGAATTACGCAGGGAGAGCTGCAGATAAAATTGCTAGACTCGCCGGATTTTGCACACTAGAGAACTTCAGGTGCCAGGACTCATGGAGGCTTTAGAGGGTTTCATATTTAATCTTGCCTTCTCAGCACCTTCCCCATATCCATCACATTGCATCAGGGTTTCCATCATTTCTGGCCAGTCACAGCCAAATGCATACTTTCACGTAAAGTGTTTATGCAGAGTTTTGAAAATCTGATTTATTAATGTTATTCCATTACTTTTATTAGTAAAAAGCAGCACAGCTAAAAGCAGCGTCTTAATGTTTCTTAGCATATTTATAATTTTAGCAATGCGAACACACAGTCACCCTTCTCTTTTTGATGTGTGTGTGTGTGTCTGTGGGGCTTTTTCGACTCTTCCCCTCAATGACGAGTCTGTGCGATTTCACGACTACCCGCAGAGGTTTGTATGCAGACCTCAGTAGTTCTGATCACCAGCCTTTAATCCAAATGCTTCTTTGATGTCCCCGGGCATCTTGGGCCCCGCCTTTGTAGAACAAACAGCTGAATCAGATGACTGTTGCCTCTGTGGATCTTAAAGTCTGCTGAGGAAATGTCATTGCAGTTTAAATCACGCATGATCTGATAAATGGAGCTCCTTTGTTGACATTTCCGCCTTCCATTTATTTGTATTCTCATCTTTCTTTATTTCCCCTTCCCAAGAAATGGGATTCACTTTCATAGTGGTGCGAGCATGGCACACTCCTCACTCCCAACAGACCACTCATCACGTGCTTCAGACCTGGGCTGATTGATCAAGAGCGAGGTCTATATATCTCCAAATAAAATAGGTGAACTCGGGTTCAAGTGGAGTCAGCTCTGGTATAAATTGGGATATGCATGAAATATAAACACAGCATCCTTAACAGTTCCATCATTATTCACAGAGTTAAAATCAGTCACCGCCATAGATCATCTCTGTATAACAAGATCCTGTGATATTGATGTCTGAACACTTGTACTGCAGGAGCAGCACAAATATTCATGGATGAAAGGTCCCCCTTGTGTACGGGAAGCAATCAGAAAAGTCAGATTTCACAGAATGAGGAGAGATCACTCCTTGGTTTAGAAAGGTGTTTCACATGTTTGCAACAAAGCTGCAGAAATGTATTTCAGTAAATCAACCTGAACACTCAATGAGGTGAAAATCACATCTCTCGCTCGTCAATAAAATAATGCATACCTTCCGAGCCACATTTCTTTTAATTTTTGAATACTGACGGATTTCCCTATCTAATTGAATTAGCTTGGGTGGGTTCCATTTGATTTGCAGATTGAGAATTTTCAGTTCTTCTGAAATTAAAGCTGAATAGAAAAACTGACATCAGAGCTGTGGAAATTACCTCTGCAGTGATGCACGTATTAGAACAGCGACCCAGGGTTGTTTGCTCTCTTTCTTGGAATGAGGCCGCCCTTGTCTTAAAATCATTTTTCACTCCGACAACACTTCGTCAGGCCCACGGCAGGAGCAGAAAAGCAGAGCTGATGTATCCAGTCACTAATTATCCTGTGATTACCAGCTCAAGAAGGGGGGGAAAACCCTAACCTGACACACAATAACACGCAGCACAACACATAATTACCAGCTGTATGGAAGACATCGCATGCACATAATGACATCTTTGTCTGACATCAGTGGCAACACTTCTTGCTACCCTTGAGCACTCTCTCTTTGGAGTTTCTCTAATAAGCTATCCAAGTGAGTGAGGGGGATGTTGTTTAGATTAAAAATAGCTGATAAAGCAGTATATGGTGATGCTTGGCAGAAACCTGTTCAGAACTCTTGCCTATTTGTAGTGTCTTGATAGCCATAGGACACACTCATGATAATGATCGGTATGATTTTGTGTGTTCTGCAACTCCCGGTGCTCTTAAATGCTTTTTAAAAGTGATTACATGATGCACAGTTGGAAAGTGGTGCACAGGGTTTTTTTTGCTGCACCACTGAGTTGTATTTTACTTAATGTGACTGTTACCCAGCACAGATCATTCAGACCATGCAGTATGTGTCTAATAACATCTGCATGAAAGGAAGTTTATTGTCAAAGAAAACAGTGGTTACCTAATAGACACCATTTTGTATGGCATGCAGAACACAATGGCAAGTGAGTTATTTTATATCCAAGGTTCTTCCAAGTAGTCTTTTTATTTAATATTTAAAATTAAAGTATATTTTATAATGGTGTTATTGGGCTTTTTAAAAAATAGACATGTTGCACCCTTGCGTCATCTGAGAGACAAACAATGGACAGAAAATTAAATTCCCTATATTAGAAGGTTCACTAGTCCCAGATGCCTCACTGGAGGCTGACGATAATGGAGATGACGTACGGGTGTGGAAGATTTAATTTGGAAGATCACTTGCTTTGAAAAAGAATTCTCACATTTTTGATGGTTTATGGTTAATATTTTACCAAGAACCAGAAAGATTTTTAAGACATCTCTCTAGATAATATTTTATCACTCCACTAACAAGGCTCCATTTGATCATCTTTAAAATGTAACTGCATACACCATTAAATTCTTACATACCTTTGTTATAAGTATAATTAAGGTAGCTGATAGCTTTATTATAACTGTATAATATGCATGAGAACTTTTGGAGAAACAGTGAACTTTCGTTGAACCAACAGTCCACATAAAAATTTCACAAATGTAAGCAATTTGAGGAAATAAGTGCAGCTGGACACTGCTGTTCAAGGGAACACAGTGTCACGGCCAAAACAGACTATGCAGACAGTTTGTGACTGTGAGATAAAATCCCTGCTAAAGAAAAATGGCTCCATTTACAAAACCCCTATGTTGGGGAACAGACACAGACATAACGCAGGGTAATGGTCAGAGCATGTTACTGCAGAAATTGAGGCACTGAGCCCAGCAGGCGATGGCAGCAACTAGATAAGAGATAACATCTTGAACTGTATAATATAGCGAAAGAATACAGCTGGGATGCACTCCTCTGAAGAACACAGAAATGAAAAAGCTACACAGCCTTTTACCCCTCATTAAAGAAAGAAAGATGTTTCCAGGCTTGGAAACTGTGTTGTTTGCTGTGAATAAACAGTCAAAAACAAAGTGACAATATAGTGTCGATGAAAGCCGAAGCCATCCAGTTCTCATTCTCAGCACATCAGATTCAGCCTTTTTGTCAAAGCCCAGAGCACATCCTAGACATGCAAAATGTATCCCTGGGTGTCAGAAAATGCTGATATACTGGCTGAAACACTATAATAGCAGTGGTACAGAGAGCTCTGTCAAAGAGCAGCGAAGTCCTCATTATGCAGGAAAAGGTTAGTGATGGATTAAGCTGCAGGATTTTAATTTTGGAGACCTGAGTTTGACTACAGTGTGAAACTTCTGTTTCTAACTTTGTAACATTGTGAAAGAGATATATTGGTTTAGAGTAAGAACAATTCAATTCAAGAACATTATTGCATAAACAATGGAAGGCAAAAACTGTAAAGGAAAGAAGAGATGCATATGCATCATGCATGCATATGAGCATAACAAAGTTAAACTTGAAAGTAGCGGGAGATGGAGTACACTGCCAGTCCATCTGAGGGATAAAACACAGACAGGCAACTATGCAGGCTCACACTCAAATGTAGCTGCAGCGTGTATCTGGAAAGAGGGTGGAATTTGGAGTTCCCGGTTTAAATCAGTGCAACTGAAGAAAAGAAAAACAACACAAGGAGAACACATCCCTTTCATGATATGACTTAATATTTTGAATTTGAGCCCTCTGGAAATGACGGTTTTTCTGCAATGTTTGCCATAAAATCTGACTTGATCTTCATCTATGTCACAACGATCACAATTTGCAAAAGCTGATAACACACAAGCAATTACAATTTCTTGTATCTTTATTAAATGCACCCGTTGAACCCGTTGAAGATTAAAAATGCTATACTGAATTGTGCAGTAAGACTGTTACCTAAGTCAGAGCGACTCTGTTTTCCATTGATTTTCTTTTCTGGGTTTTAAGATAGATCTCAAATCATAAAATAGTGAGTAAATATATATAAGGCAGTCAAAAGTAAGGCCTATTCCAAACAGTGTAAAATCTTAAGAAAACCATCTTCCATGCGGTAACCTCTTACTAGTTAACTATGCTACCTGTTGAAGTCCTGCATATGGCAGTCAAATGGATAATGGGACTGCCATCAGTACTGAAATATATCCTCCTTGGATGTTTATTTTCATGTGCAATCTTACTAAATTGCAGACGAATAATACGAATAATTCAATTTTGTGAAGAACAAAACGGAAAGCTGGCTACTTTAGCTCAGATTATCAGACTTACTTTAGTAGACTGAAGGGTCAAGTTAACAATCTCAAACTCCGGCTGTTATAGGGA
Organism: Cololabis saira; assembly: GCF_033807715.1. Classification (NCBI taxonomy): domain Eukaryota; kingdom Metazoa; phylum Chordata; class Actinopteri; order Beloniformes; family Belonidae; genus Cololabis; species Cololabis saira. The sequence continues at coordinate 22,987,685 of NC_084592.1, read as the reverse complement.
ATGAATGTGCACATACTTAACCCACTGTGGATTGATTTTTTTGTGAAGAGCCAGCCACATACCACAGAGATCAGAGGGCTGAGTGTCTACTCAAAGAACTGTTTGAAAACTGAAGAAAGTGGATGTTCAGATTTCTTAGTTTGGGGTATGATGGTGGATGGTTCAGGAGCTGCATCTTCCTCCATTTTCCCTGTAGGTTTTCAAACTTCGACTGGAAACATTTGGGCCACGGCTAAATTAATTGCTCACTTGAATGTGCAAACAGCTGGGCTGCACCGCAGCAGGGTCCATTAGTGTAAGTGGCAACATGTAAACGTGTTCCTGGTTGACTACTGGATAGTCATTTAATGTTTGCTGGTCTGAAACCTCAATGAGTGTCCTCGGTGGAACAGCCACTAATACTGCAGATCAAACACTGGATTTTCTCATGATTTTGAAGCTTTTGGCCTGCTTGAACTGCAAATGTAAGTGCATGAAGACAGCAAAATAGTCATAAGTGGCTCTGACATTCAAGAAGATAAAATCTCAGATCAATGTTAGTGCTTGGGTGCATTAATAGCATATGATTAAAAGCCAGCTTTATGGCTTTAAACCCCTCAAAATCAAAAGGAAATTTTAAGTGAAGTGAGTGGAAAAAAAGGGGAAATACATAAAGTTAAGGAACGCTAGAGTCAATGATTGGGGCAAATTGTATAATATTCTAATTTTCTCTCTGATATTTGTTTGATTCTGGCTTTTTTTCTAACTTCAATGACAAGATTTTAGACTTTCTAGGATGTAGACTGTATACTGAATTGTTTGTTGAGTTAGTTAATTATTGTAGGTAATACATCAGATGTTACTCCACGCACATTTATGAAAAGAGATAGTCGTTTTTTACATCTCAGTCATGTGAAATTGGATTAATTCTCCACCTCGACATGACCAAAGCTTACCTCATTAATCACTGAGGAGCAGCAATTTGCACAGCACCTGTCCCAAGCAGAAGGCTATTAAAGTCCATGATGGAAGAAGTACTTAATGGTTGACGAGTAAATCTCATTTACAACAGAGTTTACTTACCAAGATGTTCAGCCTGTTGGATATGATAATCTCGAGAAATATTTTTTGCTTATTTTATTCAATGTTATTATCATTGTTTTTGACTAGACTAGAAAGATGAAAAAAATGATGCCCTGTTTATCTAAAAGGCGGCTGTACTGCAGTTATGTATCAGTCCACCAAACTTAAACTCAGAATAAACTCAGCATTTGTGTTTTGTATGCAGGTCTACCGGCCCCAAGTGTAAATGTGTTCTCTGTTAGTGCTGGATGCTTTGTTATCCCCAGCTTAAATTGACATGTGAGCTTTTCAGCTGTCATTGTAATGGCAGGATGTGTAGCTCCAGACAGCATCTGACAAGGAAGGCGTGCTGTGCTACAGAGCAGGGTTAGTGGTACCACAATGTTACTTTAGCTCCAAGCTGTAGTTTTCATTGCCACCTAACTGGTTCATTTCTTTATAGGAAAATAAAATTAAACTGAAGAGTTCACCTTCTCCAGAGCAGGTTTAGTTTGACATGAGTGATAAGAACATATAAAAGCACCTCTTACCAACCAACCTCTTATGTTGGTAAAACTGAAAAATAATAAACAGATAATAAACTTTACTCAGTGGAGAGACCAAGGAATAAAGTATTTAGGACATATAGTCATAAGCAGAAATGTTGTACCTTTTAACACGCTCACTGTTTAATATGGGATTAGCAGTAACAAATCTTTAGAATACTAACAACTCCAGTCCATAATAAGTAAAAAAATATATACATTCAAACAACTGGATCTGCAACTTCCCATTAAGGTGAGAGAATTACTTAATCTAAACACCCCCAAATTACTATCAAAACTATACAGATTAATGTCCAAAATAGATAACTCAGTCTCTCTTCCGATTTCAAAATGGGAAGCTGATTTATCTCTTAACACTAATCCAATTTTTTCCCCTGGGTTGGGGGGGCGGATCCGACAAAATGACAAAAACGTATACATTTATACTGTGTAGAAAGGAAAGTAAGTAATGCAGGGAAGTCAACAGAGAACCAGGACAGGGAAGCAAAGTAAAGAAATGATGAATTAGGACTGAATAAGGAAGGAAACGCAGGTCAATATACAGACACAGGAGCTGATGAGACAAAGGTGTTAACAATCAAGGCAAAGGAAAATGGGACTGCCGCGCTCCAGAGTTTACGTTCAACGGTAAAGGCCTGATGGATGAAGTCTTGTTCAAGTGTAATATATTGTTTGAAAGCTCGCCACATGTAAAATGTCAACAAAGTTTACGTAAATTCCCAAAAGCCACGAGAAGTCAACAAAATGACCACGACCGGCAGAATATGAAACGACGGCACATGAAGCAGTTTCACTACTATGAAGGATTCACCCGTGAATTTTGGTCAAAGAATGGTGTGGATAGACGGAAAATGACAACGAAACGTTAAAGGGGACATATTATGGCATTTAATGTATATTTTAAACAGGCCTTGAATGTCTTAAAAACAATCTAAAGCTTGTTTTTTCTACATAAATCAGAAATTCAGTCTTTGGGCCATGTTTTTATTTTTTCCGCTTCTAAAGCCTTTTTCTGTGCTTCATTTTCAGGGCGGGGGGGCTATGATAATGAGGCTCTGCGCTGATTGGCTGCTTGAATGACGTGTAGCAGGGGAGGGGACGAAGTGTTGCTCCGGGGAGAAGAACAGCGGCTGCGTAGCAAAGCGTGTCCACGGTTCTGCGTTAAATCGACACGTACCCTACGCCGTAGGCTCTGCGTTGGTGTAACGCGGAACCATAAATCAGCCTTTAGTCACCTCGTCTTCAAACAGGAAGATTGAATTTAATTCTAAACAGGTACACCACGGTTATTTACTCCAATTCCTCATCATTTCACTTGACAAATGAATCATGTTTACTGTAAAGAAATCACAACACTGAATTTTCACAAATGGCAACTTTATTGTTAAAATATATAAATAAAATGTATGCACTATTGCTGGCTCAAGGAAGGACCGCGCGTCTTCTGAAGGTGTCTGAACAGCTCCAGGTGCTTGAAAGATCTGAAACCACAGAAGAAAAATGTGGTAAAAATGGAAAATGGAAAAATGGAAAAATGGTACTAATAGAGCCCGGAGCCCCCGGGTTCGGAGCTCCGGGTTCGGAGCTCCGAACCCGGGGCTCCTCGGCGGTCCGGTCCGTGAGCAGCTCCGGTGCTCCGGAGCTAAGCTAAATACTTAGCCCATGCAAAGATCATACAAATATAAATAACATTAAAAAAAAGGAACTTACCGCTGACTCGTGTGCAGTTGCCGGGTCCGTGCTGTGGGAACTGATCCTTTTATGAGGGTAAATGTCGATGCAAAATCTAATTTCTACTCTCCCTCGCTGTTCAAACAGCCACCGCTTCTAAACAATGGAGGAGCTCGAGCCGGCGGAGAGAGCTGGTTGTGGGCGTGGTTTCAGCAGCGGAGGCCGAACCTCTGCGCCTCGGGTGACGTCACCCTAGGCGCAGATTCTAATCGGCTCAAAAAAAATCACGTGACACTGGGGGATTCTGTCGGGGGGAGTCACAGACCTTGCAGAAATTCATGGGATTTCGTCTCCCCTGTGCTGGCAGGGTGAGGGGAGACCACTTTATATATGTTAAAACAAGAAAAAACTTATATATATAATATACATAATATGTCCCCTTTAAAGAAATAAAATATACTGCTTTTGTTGAGAATAGCTTTGGGATTTGCTGATGTACTGTGTGATGAACACACAATCTGATGTGCGGGCTGTGAAATGTGAATTCTGGCTTTCTGTTTGTTTTGAGATTGGCATTAAGTAGTCGGCCCAGAACCCAATGTTCGGTATCATCTGAAGGTGTATTTTTTGTACAGTAGTTTCATTGGATACCCCTCACACATGAGCTGGTGAATACAGCTGGTGGAACCGGTACCGGGTCCGTCGGGGGGCTTTTCTGATGAAATTAAGGTTTGAAAAAAACCAAACAAGCGCCAACCATCCAACTTCAGGTCTGAGGCTCATGTGGAACTAAGATTTGTTGCAGTACCTCGCCGGACCGATATAGGCTGGCTGCAAAAGCAAGTTAATCTCCATTGACTGCCATGTTCAAATGTCCAACTTTAGAGCAGAAATAAATATTATTACAGTCTGGTTGAAAAAGAAAAAAACTATTTGGTCTCGTGGTTTGATTTTACATACATAACAATTCTGAGGGGCTAAATGTTTTTGTACCACGCCACGAGAACTTAAATAAAGTATAGTATCTATTTCTAATAACAGTGATTGACAGTCGGCTAAGCCAATGGATGACCGTTATCACATCCTCATCTGTAATCGCCATACTATTGTGCTTAGCAAAGCAACCACCTGTTTGTATTAAGCCAGCTCTTTGGTTAAATGCAACAGAAAATTTTGATTTTCCCGTCGAGTCAACATGTTAAATGTTTTTTTTCCGATGTCAGCGTCTGACAGCTGCTCTAAAGGAATTCCAGCAAGGTTTGGCAAAAGGAGCTGGGTTTCCTTGACATGTGTTGTGCTGTGTTTCTGTTGGCTTCCCAAGCAACATGGCTGCGCCCCACATGAAGAAAAATAGGCTTCAGAGACCACTGGGTTACATGGCCTAATGCGTCGTCCATTGTTTATACAGTCTATGGAAAAATTAGCTGATAATCCTTTGTAATTTATAAACTACTAGGGCCACAATACTGCCACATGTTGGTTTAGTTTTGTCTTATATATTGAATGAAATGTGTTAGGAGTGTTGATGGTTATGTAAAGAGAAAACGCCACATGTAGGTCGAAGTGTTTTAAATGAGTTAGGTTGGAAACTGTTGAATTTCTGTGTTTAGAATACTGTTGTGTATTTATGCTTTTTGTAAAATGTGCTTTTATACCAGTATGTTTTTGTTGTGAAAAGTAAAAAGATTTGTGAGAATAGATATTTTGCACAATCACTGTACAGAGATGTTTAGAGGCAATGTGGCAACTGTTTCTGATTGTCCACTTAGCTGCCACTGCCATATTGTACTGCTGCATTTTAATTTATTGTTCTGACATATTTGTGCACCATGTTTCTCTTTTTTCTTCTAGCTGCCATATTGTACCACAAGCTGTCCCTTTTAGGCAAATAAAGGGCTTCTTCAAATGGGCCTCAAGTCCATTTTTATGATTTTTTTAAATTTACATTAAGTAAACTGTTTCAGTAATAAACAAAAGAAGGGGCATAAAGGCACCACAAAGAAAAAAAAACATTCTTGGAATCTTGTATGTATTTTATCCCGCTTCATTTAATTAAATTCATTCTCATGAGATGTCCGAAATGACAACTATCCTATCAGTGGGGACCAGTAGTCAAGGAATGACTTAATGAGAAAAACAGTGATGTAAACTGCATTTAAATTTAATAGTACTCCTTATTTCAGTCTTATTGATCACAGAAAAGATTGACACTATAAGCCACATTCACCCATTCGCACATTCATTCATATAGCAATTCACCGTCCGAGGGTTTTTTATTCCCACAGCACTTCTGCTATGTTTTTCCCCCTTCATCTCTTACACGTTCTCCGATGAAAGCATCAAAGTCAGTGTGGGTTTTTAAGTGTCTTAACCAAGGACACTTCAACGCATGTTTTTAAGTCAGTGATCACTTTGATATTCCCCAGATTTTAACTCAATAGAACACCATTAGAGATTTTGGGTCAAGGTATAAAACAGAGCCCTCCACCATCCCCAGCAAAATCCCAAATGCGCTCCTTCTGATGTCCTCCAGTCGTGAGCAGTTTATATATCACATGGTGATCCATTACCTTACCAAAGCTGACGTTACACTTAATGATTTCATGAGCGATTTCACTTTCAGACAAACAGTTGGCACATAATCACAAAGAGCCTTCTTTGGGTTGGGGCATGCTGCCCTTGATCTCAGTCTTTAGGCATACAATCGTGACAATCGGAGCAAATCCGGGTCTCTACATTATAACAAAATCAAAGGTATTCCATATTATTGCGAGACTGTTGAATAAATTAAGGATTGGCAGTGCAAGGTAACTTTATGTGTATAGGACATTTCATGTTGTACAAGACAATTCAAAGAGTTTTACATAAAAACGTATCGAAAATACGTGAAAAAGAAAATGAGATGTAGGAAATAAAGTTTGTAGTGCATTGTGGTACTGTAGATGACTTCAAAAGTAAATAACAAGGTTTTCAACCTTGACTTTAAAGCAACTGAGAGTTCGAGCAGCCCTGATGCATTCTGGGAGTTGGTTCCACAGGTGTGGAGGATAAAACCTGAACACCAACCTCACCATGTTTGCTTCCAGCTGTGACCTTGACACCATAAGAAATTAACAGTATTTCTCTAAATTAAAGTGTTTCACCTGAAGGTTCTGTGTGATCAAACATATGTTACTGCAAATTACAGTATGCAACCTGCAAAACATGCACTGTTTTTGTTCTGAATTTTATAAGCAGATGCAAGTGAAATCAAAAGCCTGCAACTAATTCTTATTCCTAGTTTAAAAAAAATAAAATAAGAAATATTCCCATGAATATTTAATCTTAAAAGGACCTGGCTTGGCTGATTAATCCAGTGTACCAAGCAATATTCACACAAAAATCGAAAACTGAGTGAATTTCATCTGCGATTTCAAGAACTTTCAAAAGAGTCTGAGTTAATTCAATATCCAGCACTTTTGAATATAAAGTCCAGACATTTATAAATCTTATGTTGAAAGTGTTATGTTGAATAAATTAAATAACATTGAATGTCTGTCACCTGTGGATTTTCAAAGATGCTTTATTTTATAAAACCAAGTCTTATTTCTAAGAGATGACGTTCAGTTGGAAATTGTTGTAATGATTTGGTCAAAAAACAAAGAGGGCTTGAATAATGTGCATTTTGCACTACAAAGTCTTTTGTTTTTCACTTATTTATTAATTTCCTTTCTCCCATGCTGGCAGTTATTTGTAATGACAAAGCTTTTCAGTCCTCTTACATGAAATTGAATTAATAACAATAACATACCCATACATAACTACACAGTATACAGGTTTTTTTTATGGCAGTGTTGAATTAGTCTTGTAAATATAACCTTTAAACCTAACAGAATTTATTTCGAAGCAGTTGAAAGATGGAAATGAACTCAAACTTTGAGAGATTGAAGATGAATAGCACAACTGTCTTTCTTACTTCAACTACTGAGGACTCAATTCTTGGACACTTTTGTGTTTGCAACAAGAGTGATTTGGTGAAAAACACAATTGGATAGATTTCTTTAGTAAAGAAAGAATTAAGACTTTATTGACTGGCTAATTAAAGAGGAGACCATAGTTTCAGAAAAACTAATTCAACTATCAACAAAAGATCACGAGCAACCCACAGATGTACGATTTCATCTGTGTTACATCATATACTGTTGTATATAATATCACCATAGTTATGTGATATATTTAATATCAGAATCCAGGATTTTTTACCTTTATTTATTGTCCTATTTTGAAAGGAGGTCTTGCTTTTTGCCTTTCTGCTCCATTCCTGTTTAAATTCTGTTTCACCATTAATCTTATCCCACAAAATGTATTTACCAATTGCCAAAAGATATGAAATAATTACAAGATACAGACTGCCTCCCTGAGGTTTAAGTAATGTCCCTGCATTAGAAGAAAGGGATGAGCAGATGACTTCCTCATTATACAGTGCATTTAACTGTAACAAAAAAAGGTTGTCCTACCACCTACTATTCACAAATAAAACTGGAGAGTACTGTCTTGTTTTTAAAATCTGAGGCCTTCAAATAAGTAAATGGACAAAAACATAGTTAACCATGCTGGTTTTAGGACTAGAATGATTTTTCGAAAAGCCTCAAGATGGGCGCTGTGTCTGTATGTGTCTGTATCCTCCTTGGTTGTGGTAATCTGATAATGTGACACGTCATAAAAGGTCATCTCAGTCTCTCTGTCACCCGTTTTGGTTATCAGATAGATCTAGCATCACGTTGACTATATACATAAATATAACAAATTCTTTAGCAATTGTGTTCATTTCCAGACCTGTCTTTGAGAGTGCACCTGAGCTCAAGCCCCAGTAGGCAGGTGTAAAGGAAAGCACCATAAGACCAGGCATTTCAGTTTACTAAACTTGTTTATTGCTCATTAACTTAACAAATGAAGGCTAAAAAAAAGAGAGATAAAACAGGTCTGGAGGGTTTTGCCAAATGCTTTTTTAATTACAAAGCTTGTTAAAGGAATACAAAGACCTTAGAGTGGAGAAACATGTTTAGTAAGTTTCAAAAGCAACTTGGAGAAATTGACTGAAATGACCAAACTTTTTAAGAAAGATAATTGATTGCGCACATCATTAAAAAGACTGCCCAGTATGCAGTCAAACAAGTGCATCTGAACAACACTAGTATGAATAAAAAGCTTGTCGTGGTTAAATAAGCAGTGGCTCCAAATCAAAAGTTGAAAAGCATGGTAAAGTAATGAAAGGATTTTTTTTAAGCTCCGACAGTGTCAAAACATTTCCAAAATAATAGGTTGTGTTGCACAGAATGGCAATCTTTCAGAGCAGTTGTAATTACAGAATATGCTAAATACAATCTCAAATTAGAAAACTGAACAAAGCTGTGATTCCTGTATCTTCAGTTCATTCCATCTACATTGGTTAAGTCAGTATGTCGTGTTTTCTTCAGATTAATTACATTTGTTAATATACTTCCCACATGGAGCCATTTTTGCATTAACTCTACAATTTAGCTTTCTCAAAACAGTTAAGTAGAAGAAGAATTTTTAGTTTCTTTTCACTACTATTATTTCTGTAAACCTTCCTGCTAAATAACATTCTGCGATACAGGGACATCGTTACTGTGGCAACCTCGTTGCTGCTAACGTTAGCTGTGGCTGTGCTCGCTACCGGGTGCTTTGCGTTTACTGTATGTCGTAGGCTAAACATGAGCTGCTTCGATGGTAAACAAATACCTTTCCACAAAGAACACATACCACTCTACCTTTATCAATTGTGCCATTGGGGTGTTTTTAAAAATGTAAATTCCCCATTCACTGGACCTACAACTTTCACATGCTCCTCCATTTTCACTTCTCTTCACCGCTACTCACCACACCCCCCCATGCCTGTCCGGCTGCAATGGGAGTCTACCAGCGTCTGCCAAACAAGCCCAAACACACGGACAGCCAATCAATGTCCACTTCAAGGTGGGACTGACCTTTGTTTTCCGCCCCTAACAACTCTAGCAAGAATCCCACCGCACAAACACAGATTTCATAATAAAAGCAACTCGTAAACAGAAAAAGTAAAGTCAGAGATTAAAAAATACATTAAATGATTAAAAAAAAATATGCACTAAATATGCCTGTAATTAATTTAATCGCAATTAACGCGCTAATTTGACACCCCTAGTGAAAACATAATTCCAATACGCAATTACTGTATTCATTCTACTTCTCTCTTCTCCACAATTGCTTCTGGTAGTTGATATGAAATACGTTGTAAGTCAACACATGTCTCCACTGGATGTCTCCTTAAAGAAATGGGTGGTGCAAGAAGACATCTGGAGATTTAAAGTGTAGTTGCGTAGATGCAGACTCAGAATTGGAGCAGAACTTTGGCTGCCACTGATGACCTTTAACCAACAGAAAGGGCAGAGATTGTTACTGTGTTTCTGTTTGCTGTGTTTACATACATGGTGGTGGTGGCTATAAATGAAAAAAGAAGACACAAACCCAAGGGTGACATCAAGAGGGCCGGATATCATTTCCTGCCTATGCCATACCCATTCAACACCAAGTCAACACCCTGCCCACCCGGCAGTTTTTCAGGGCTGTACCAAAGATAGGGTACCCCTCATGGCCCAAATCCCATAAAACTACCCAGCACCCCGGCTAATGGGAACCTGCTTATGCTCATAATATCCGAAAGCCTGGATTTTAGAACTTCTTCTGGAAAAAATACTATATGGTCCTTTTAATTTTTTTACCCAGGGCACATTCCCAGGGAAATTAACCCAGATTTAATTTCTTCCAAAATAGATCTGGAGTACTGTTTCATCTGACCACAATACAGGTTTTCACTGAGTGATGGTCCATCTCAGATGCCTGCAAGCCCAGCAACATTAACACCACCTCTGGAAGAAGCTAACGTGAGGCGTTTTTGCATTGTGAAATCTTAAAAAAGGGATTGTGAAATCAAAAAAAAGGAGATTGAGGCAGGATTTATGAAAAAAATGTGTATACGTTTTAAGTTTTCTAGTAATAATGTCAGATGAAGCGTTCCAAACCAAAAAGAATGAGCCCTCTAGCGTATCTCTCCGTTGCCTTGAACAGTCTGTGTGCTGCAAAATGTGCTGCAATTCTGGACCCGAATTTCCCGTGCTGTCCTGCGGATGTGACGTCAAATGACGCTGCATGTAGGCTACGGCGTAGGGTAGCCGCACCGCCAGCCGCTCTCCCCCCCCCCCCCTTAAAACTGGCCTCGCTTACAGGTGAATGAGACATGGGGTAGTTTTGTTGAAAATGTGCTGTCCAAAATGTCCTGGAAAACTCGACTCCTGCGAATGCGTGTTCCCCAAAGTTTGTGGGGGCGTGGCTTTGGACGGAGCGCTGACCGGAGGGGGAGGAAGGGGCGGGGCTTAGAGGAGGTGCCAATTTCAAATCTTGCTAGCTCTCCAGAATCATGGATAATACCTTTAATGTTGTTTGGTTGTTTAAAAAAAACATTAGATATTAATAATGTCTCTTATGCTTTCAGTCAATAATGCCATACTCTTCTTGACATTTGCATGCTCTTATATGCTCAGCTGACATGTAAACACAGTGCAGACACAAGCACCACCTGAGCCCTTTTTTTAACACATTAACAGTTAATAGTGATATGTCAGTGTCACATTTTCAGGGATGTTACTGTCTGTGTAACCAGACCTATCGTTTCTGTGGCAGACATTTGCCAGACAGAGCCTGGAGGAAGAGGAATATTAATTCAACACCCAGTGCACTGCCAAGCTGTCATTAATCTCCATGCAGCTCCACTGCTCTGGTATCAAACATTAAATCCCATTTGCATACAAAACAGAATCCCAACGAAATCTAACAGGAAAGCCAAGGTTGCAGTGGTTGGGAATTAAGTGAGTACCTTCTGATGTTTCATTCCATGGGCCCACCTCTGATCATTGGATAATAGAGAAATAGTGATGAATAAATATATAATAATACAATCTAAATATTAGAAGATTCAATGTAACAGTTGAGATTAAGAAATATGATGTTTGTTCATTTATCTGTTAAAACATCTCATAGTACATATCTTGGGGTTTACAAGTGTCAAACTCATAAAATCCTAAATATTAAATAAATAAATAAATATCACACATTGTTGTTCCTGAATCTGAGGTTTGACAATCAATTCAACTCCCCTCTCCAGCACTCCTACACAGACCAGCCACTTTGGAGCTTTTCAACCACCTTGTGACCTCAGCTCTGGTAATGGGTGAGCCCACAGACTTGTCTTCCTCTAGGGAGCTCGTGTTGGTGGGATTGAGTGGATCCTCGAGGTATTCTTTCTATCATCCAATTATGTCCTCACCCCCCCTTCCACTATACACAGTGTTGGTGAAGCACTGCTTTCCCCACCTGAGCTGCCCGACAGTCTGCCAGAATCTTCTCAAAGCCAGTCAAAAGTAATTCTCATTGGCCTCTCCAAACTCTTCCCACACCAACAGAAGTTGTGGCTTGCTTGGCCTGCCAATCCCTGTCAATGCTACCAGAGTCTGACAGGCTAACCAAGCCCTATAGGGCTATTTTTTCAGTTTGACAGCCTGCCTGGTGATGGAGCAGTGGATCAGCTCTATACCCTCACTAGGGTCCTGGAGGGGGCCATAGGAGTTTGCCAAACCACTTCAGGTGGGTTTTGTGGACTTGAAGAAGGCATTCAACCGTGTCCCTAGGGACACTTTGTGGGGTGTGCTCCAAGAGTATGGGCATTGGGTCCGTTGCTTCGAGCTATCCAGTCCCTGCACAAACAAAGCAAAGGTCTGGTATGCGTTGCTTGTAGTATGTCAGATTTGTTCCATGTGAGAGTTGGAGTCTGTCAGGGCTGCCCTTTGTCACGTATTCTGTTCGTAACCTTTTGTGGACAGAATTTCTAGGTGCAGTCAGGGGATGGAGGGGGTCTGGTTTGGTGCCCAAAGGATTTGCTCTCTGCTTTCATATGATAATGTGGTCCTCTTGGCCAAAACATGATCATTGGCTTTCCTTGGAGCAGTTTGCAGCCGAATGTGAAACGGCTGGAATGAGAATCTGCACCTTCAAATCTGAAACCATGGTTTTCAGTTGGAAAAAGGTAGAATGCCTTCTTCGGGTAGGGAACGATGTGCTGCCTCAAGTGGAGGAGTTTTAAGTATCAGGAGTGAGGGAAGAAGGGAGCGAGAGATTAACAGATGGATCGGTGCAGCTTATACAATAATGTGGACTCTGTACCAGATTGTTGTGGGGAAGAGAGAGTTGAGCCCCCCCCCCCCCCCCCCCCCCCCCACCCACCGACACATTTCTTTTCTACTTACTTTCCCAATAAACGCCATTAGTGCCAAAGAAAACTAAAAAAAAGAATGGAGTTGCTGCTCCTCCACAAATTAAAGTCAGTTAAGGGTGGTCTGGGCATTCGGTGAGGATGCCCAAACCTCTGGATGTGTTTCTGGCATGTCCAACCAAATTTGTAGAAATAATTTAGAGTAAGAACTACATTTTCTAAATGTCCTCAAACCTTCTATTACACAACAACAGTAGTATTTTAATGTTGTAACTTTCTATGTAAGCTCTTACCTCCTCCTTTACTTTGACCAATGACAAACACATACTTGGATACTTTGCCAGCTCAAGTCTACACAGTTCTCCACAGGATGTATCTTTGATAACATGTTCAACGCCAGAACACAACAACACATACTAAGAAATACAGTGGGGAGAACAAGTATTTGATACACTGCCGATTTTGCAGGTTTTCCCACTTGCAAAGCATGTAGAAGGCTGTAATTTTTATCATAGGTACTCTTCAACTGTGAGTGACAGAATCTAAAAAAAAAATCCAGAAAATCACATTGTATGATTTTTAAGTAATTAATTTGCATTTTATTGCATGACATAAGTATTTGATACATGAGAAAAACAGAACTTAATATGTGGTACAGAAACCTTTGTTTGCAATTACAGAGATCAGACGTTTCCTGTAGTTCTTGACCAGGTTTGCACACACTGCAGCAGGGATTTTGGCCCACTCCTTCATACAGATCTTCTCCAGATCCTTCAGGTTTCCGGGCTGTCGCTGGGCAATACAGACTTTCAGCTCCCTCCAAAGATTTTCTATTGGGTTCAGGTCTGGAGACTGGCTAGGCCACTCCAGGTCCTTGAAATGCTTCTTACGGAGCCACTCCTTAGTTGCCCTGGCTGTGTGTTTCGGGTCGTTGTCATGCTGGAAGACCCAGCCACGACCCATCTTCAATGCTCTTACTGAGGGAAGGAGGTTGTTGGTCAAGATCTCGCGATACATGGCCCCATCCATCCTCCCCTCAATACGGTGCAGTCGTCCTGTCCCCTTTGCAGAAAAGCATCCCCAAAGAATGATGTTTCCACCTCCATGCTTCACGGTTGGGATGGTGTTCTTGGGGTTGTACTCATCCTTCTTCTTCCTCCAAACATGGCGAATGGAGTTTAGACCAAAAAGCTCTATTTTAGTCTCATCAGACCACATGACCTTCTCCCATTCCTCCTCTGGATCATCCAGATGGTCATTGGCAAACTTCAGACGGCCCTTGACATGCACTGGCTTGAGCAGGGGGACCTTGCGTGCGCTGCAGGATTTTAATCCATGACGGCGTAGTGTGTTACTAATGGTTTTCTTTGAGACTGTGGTCCCAGCTCTCTTCAGGTCATTGACCAGGTCCTGCCGTGTAGTTCTGGGCTGATCCCTCACCTTCCTCATGATCATTGATGCCCCACGAAGTGAGATTTTGCATGGAGCCCCAGACCGAGGGAGATTGACCGTCATCTTGAACTTCTTCCATTTTCTAATAATTGTGCCAACAGTTGTTGCCTTCTCACCAAGCTGCTTGCCTATTGTCCTGTAGCCCATCCCAGCCTTGTGCAGGTCTACAATTTTATCCCTGATGTCCTTACACAGCTCTCTGGTCTTGGCCATTGTGGAGAGGTTGGAGTTTGTTTGATTGAGTGTGTGGACAGGTGTCTTTTATACAGGTAACGAGTTCAAACAGGTGCAGTTAATACAGGTAATGAGTGGAGAACAGGAGGGCTTCTTAAAGATGAACTAACAGGTCTGTGAGAGCCGGAAGTCTTACTGGTTGACAGGTGACCAAATACTTATGTCATGCAATAAAATGCAAATTAATTACTTAAAAATCATACAATGTGATTTTCTGGATTTTTTTTTTTTTAGATTCTGTCACTCACAGTTGAAGAGTACCTATGATAAAAATTACAGACTTCTACATGCTTTGCAAGTGGGAAAACCTGCAAAATCGGCAGTGTATCAAATACTTGTTCTCCCCACTGTAGCTATGGTCACTGAAGAATAAATTAAAGCAGCACAATGTAACTTTCAGCTTTTGTTGAGTTTGGCGGCTCCTTTGGACAAAAGCGGTAGTGCTTTACCAGAAAGAACACTACATTTCCCATGAGCACCAGCGCATACTGCCGGAAAACTCCTGTCCCCGTCGCGTGCATTTGTTTTGATAGTGAATGAACGGGACAGACTTTCCAAACTACTTTTCTGTTTTCAGCGGTCGTTTGCAAGATGGATAGCGAAGAGGTAATGTATCTATTTTTGGCTAAACAATATAATATGACGATGTTGAAAATCACTAAGTTCAACTTGGTTTTATTAGTGAAGTCACCCCCGCCCCCCTGTCCTGTTTCAGCAAGATAATGCACCCTACAAACTCATACGCTAGTCCAACATACCTACCGACAAAATAAAAAAACTACTTTATAACTGAATGCCCATTCCTTATATTTTGCAGATCAGCCCTGCACAATTTTACAGTTCTCAGGAAAAATACTAGAAATGTTCTATGCATTTTCTTTGCATTGCATTATTTCCTCTAGTGCTGTAATTCTATTCAATTGTATTATTATTTTATAAAGCTTCCTCGTTGCGAATTACACAATTTTATGATCACTATTATTATTCTATGTGTCTGTTGTTGATATTGTCAGTAATTTGGGGAAAGGTGGCTCAGTTGGTAGAGCGTTCGGCCATGAACCTGAAGGTCAGTGGTTCGAACCCTAGTTCCGCCTGTGTCCACCAAAGTGTCCTTGGGCAAGACATTGCTCCCGGTTGTCAGGCCAGCGCCGTTGTGTATGGCAGCTCCGCCGACAACCGGTGTGTGAATGTGTGTGTGTGTGTGGGTGAATGTTTGCAGTGTAAAGCGCTTTGGAATATAGTGTAAGCTATATAAGTGTAAGCCATTTACCATTTACCATTTAATTTTAGAATTACCAAAACCACGCCAGCGAGTGAACGCCGGGCCAATGTTTATTCTTGTTCGGGCATTTAGCTTGTTACTCTCCCGCTTTCTTTTTTCGCCTCCTCCGATAAAACTTTTATTTTCTTCGTTTTTTTCGCTGCTTCACAGCTCCGCGTTTAGCTCGCCACCAACCTGAGCTCTGCGCTCCACGCCCCGCCCAGCTTTCGTCTCGACTACGAATCAGAAAGGAGGGGGAAGTGACGTATGCCGCAAAGCAGTCAAAGCCGTAAAAATTTGTAGTTTTTTAGTGTGGAAGGGTTCCTACCATGCACCTCAAAGTTACATAGTAATGACTTGGATTTATATAGCGCCCTACAAGGCACCCAGAGTGCTTTACAGAGATCATTATTCATTCATACACATCCTCACTGGTGGTGATAAGCTACGTTTGTAGCCACAGCTGCCCTGGGGCAGACTGACGGAAGCGTGGCTGCCATATCGCGCCAAACGGCCCCTCCGACCACCACCAACCAATAGTGCCAGTGAAGGCGATACAGACCCCCTCAGACCATGACATAGGTGTCATTAAACCTGTTTTAAGTTGATGTACCATCAAAATGACTGAATATTATATTAAGGTGGAAAAGTTACATAGTGCTGCTTTAAGGTACAGGTGTTGACAGTTAAGACATACGGGAACAAAGTAAGCCAAACCAGGACTAACAAAGAAGGAAAACTCTTTCAAAAACAGGAAATAGGGCAAATATTAAACCAAACAAAGACCAGAGACTTCATAAGGACATTATTAGGAAAAAAAAGAATAATGTAAAAAAAAAAAAAAGAAATTAAATCAACAAAACACATTAACCCTGGAACCAAAGGAGTAAAAATAAAAAGAACACAGGGAAACAAAGACCAACAGAAAACCAAGGCCATGACAAAGAGAGGCTGTTTCATTCTTTATTCATTATTTATTTCACTGAAAAGTCAGTTAGGGGGTCATTGTAGTTCATGTAGTTCCAGCCTTTAATGAGCAGGCTTCTTTTGGGTGCAGGTTGGAATAAATAGATTGCACATTTGGTACTTGCAAAGACTGTCTTTTTACCACTAACATGATAAAAGCCCCTGCTCTTTGTCGGCTGCCAGCCTCTGTTTTGTGGCAAACACTGAAACTTATTGTTCTACTAGCAGCATGAACTCAGTTAGGTGGTCTTCATTACTGCTATAAAAGGAATTCTCTCTGAATGGCAAAATAGAGTAGAAAGAGCAGTTGATCAACTAAATAAACTATTCAAGCGGCACTTCTGTGTAACTGGCACATATAAACAAGTGCACTTGTGGATCACTCTGGTGGGGTCAATGGCAAAAACCTCTGATGTGAGCACCTCGTACAACAGCAGTTGAAACTAAGTTACTTTGACAACTGTTGATCATCTCCTCACTAATTACTATGTATCTAAATATTATGAACTCCACACTATTATTATGAATTTTGACCTTTTCCTCTTCTCCACAAAGACCAATGGACCAAAGATAAACTGTGTATAGATTGACGAAGAAACTTGTGGATCAGTTATCCGTCAATATAAAGGTATAAGACTGGAGTTTCCTCTCCCACCTTCTTGAGGGCCCTTTATGGCTCTGGGTCTGCTCATAAAACAGATACTGACAACATTCCTAGATAAACTTGTTAGTTGACGGAGTGATTGATTTAATCATGTCTGAAAAGTTGTAAAAGGATGTTGTTTTGTGTGTTTTTGTTTTGGTGTCCAACATGAAAATAAATGTCATAATATAAAAATGACTCAGATTTATTTTGTAGAACCAGGCTACTGCCATATGGAAGGTCCAAAACTGACATAATTAAAAATAAAGCAGAAATATATATTTTTTGTTCTTCCTTTTCCTTATTAGGGCCCGAGCACTGAAAGTGCGAGGACCCTATTGTATCTGTGATGTTTATTAGGGCCCGAGCACTGAAAGTGCGAGGACCCTATTGTATCTGTGATGTTTATTATTATTATTATTATTATTCTCGCCGTAAATAAATTGCCTTTTTGGAGGCCTTAAAATGCTCGAAAACTCAGCAAATTTTGCACACGCTTCCAGAGTCGCGTAAAATTACGTATTTTATGGGCGACAGGCATGGGTCCACAAGAATGGGCTCTATAGCGCCACCTATTTTATGTTTTTTGACGAGCCCCACAATATGGTTTGACCTACAGCAATGTCCTTTATGTGTCTATTATATCTGACAAAGCCCTACAAAAAAGTCTCTTGGACCCATGCTCTAAGTTACACAGGAAGTCCGGCATTTTGAACAGAAAATGTAATTTTTTATGAATTCTGATCATTTCTAGTCCTCGTACTTTAACGAACTCCTCCTAGAGATTTTATCCGATTGGCTCACAACTTGGTTTGTATAATCTAGACACATGGCCGACGCTAAATTGCGAAGCTTTTAAGTTTCTGCCAGAGGGCTTGACCGTAGTGATCCGGCGAAGTTTGAGGTCATTTTTAAGCTTCGCCATCAAACATCAATTGGCTGTAATTCAGCAATACATGATTTGATGTGGCCGAAAACGTATGTGCATGATTGTAGACTGAGCCTGAAGACATCTATGGTGGAATATTCAGGATCGGTTGTAGCGCCACCTGTTGGCACCAGGAATTGTCATGTCTTGTAGTATGCATCTGTGCTCCAAGCGAGATCAGTTTATTGATCTCAAAGTTGGTCAGATAATAGGTAAGACATTGACGATGACTGACAGAGAAAACTGTAAGTTCTTATCAAAGGGCGTCGCTGTCAGAGGTTGTCAAATTTCGGTGTCTCGCCATGAACATAAAAGTTGTTGTAACTTAAACATAATTGGTCAGAATCAACCCAAAATCAATTCATGTAATCAGGCTTCCATTCTGAACAAGTGGATATGACAATCTTGGATGAACTCCATAGCGCCACCTTTTGGTCAGGTATACATTTTTCATCAAATTATGTGCTGTAATGGCTGTTTCGTTCATCCAATCTTAATCCAATCGATACATATGATTGTCAGTAGGTTCCTTGTTGACCGTGTCGCGTATTTTGGCCGTAATTTGAAAGGAATTGGCATTTTTATGTCACTCTGTATTTCTGGTAAAATATTAATTAAAAATCAGAGATTTTGTGTAAGGAAAATTAAATGGCAGTTTCAGATAGCTTACAACAGGACTAAAAAATCATACACTGGAACATATTGTTTTTGAAGAACTCCGTCACTCTAAAAATTAAAAAAATGAACTAATAACATAAAAAGCTATGTCTTTGTCACAAAATGTCAAAATTGACATCCGACTTCATAGATATGTTGTTTACTATAATGAGAAAATATCATTTGATTTCTATAAAGGTATGTGTAATTCTGGATTTTTAATGAATATTTTTGTGTGATCAGGCTGTGTCTCAGTCAGATCCTGAGAGAGGAGAGGGGAGGGGCTGAGCTCCCGCAGGGGGAAGGGGGGGGGGCTGATCTTCAGCGCGGCCGCCATCTTGGGGAGGGTGCCGATCGATGCGCCCGCCATCTTGGACAGGGCATCATTTGCTTAGTGCATAGTTTCTATGGACTGCAATCATCCATAACTCCCAGACTTTTTACCCGATTTTCACACAGTTTGGTTTGTTACAAACGGCAGAGATGTAGTTATGATACAGGATGCTGTCACACGTTAAAAATACGTACATTTATTCTGAAAGACTTTGTATTATGCTCTTTAAGCTTCGCCATCAAACATCAATTGGCTGTAATTCAGCAATACATGATTTGATGTGGCCGAAAACGTATGTGCATGATTGTAGACTGAGCCTGAAGACATCTATGGTGGAATATTCAGGATCGGTTGTAGCGCCACCTGTTGGCACCAGGAATTGTCATGTCTTGTAGTATGCATCTGTGCTCCAAGCGAGATCAGTTTATTGATCTCAAAGTTGGTCAGATAATAGGTAAGACATTGACGATGACTGACAGAGAAAACTGTAAGTTCTTATCAAAGGGCGTCGCTGTCAGAGGTTGTCAAATTTCGGTGTCTCGCCATGAACATAAAAGTTGTTGTAACTTAAACATAATTGGTCAGAATCAACCCAAAATCAATTCATGTAATCAGGCTTCCATTCTGAACAAGTGGATATGACAATCTTGGATGAACTCCATAGCGCCACCTTTTGGTCAGGTATACATTTTTCATCAAATTATGTGCTGTAATGGCTGTTTCGTTCATCCAATCTTAATCCAATCGATACATATGATTGTCAGTAGGTTCCTTGTTGACCGTGTCGCGTATTTTGGCCGTAATTTGAAAGGAATTGGCATTTTTATGTCACTCTGTATTTCTGGTAAAATATTAATTAAAAATCAGAGATTTTGTGTAAGGAAAATTAAATGGCAGTTTCAGATAGCTTACAACAGGACTAAAAAATCATACACTGGAACATATTGTTTTTGAAGAACTCCGTCACTCTAAAAATTAAAAAAATGAACTAATAACATAAAAAGCTATGTCTTTGTCACAAAATGTCAAAATTGACATCCGACTTCATAGATATGTTGTTTACTATAATGAGAAAATATCATTTGATTTCTATAAAGGTATGTGTAATTCTGGATTTTTAATGAATATTTTTGTGTGATCAGGCTGTGTCTCAGTCAGATCCTGAGAGAGGAGAGGGGAGGGGCTGAGCTCCCGCAGGGGGAAGGGGGGGGGGCTGATCTTCAGCGCGGCCGCCATCTTGGGGAGGGTGCCGATCGATGCGCCCGCCATCTTGGACAGGGCATCATTTGCTTAGTGCATAGTTTCTATGGACTGCAATCATCCATAACTCCCAGACTTTTTACCCGATTTTCACACAGTTTGGTTTGTTACAAACGGCAGAGATGTAGTTATGATACAGGATGCTGTCACACGTTAAAAATACGTACATTTATTCTGAAAGACTTTGTATTATGCTCTTTTACAAAGACATATGTTTTTTGTATAAATTGTATAAGGAAATACGTTTGATTGTTTATTTGAATTTATTTCAAGAGGAGAGGGGTGTGTTGTTGTATTTATATATATATATATATATATATATATATATATATATATATATATATATATATATATATATTTATTTATTTATTTAGTTGAGAGTGAGAGTGACCTCATGCAAATATCTGAGATTAATTCCAATATCTGCTCAACAAACCACTTGCTCAGAAGTTGTTGTCTGTGTTTTGAAATATGTATACACTGTTGACATCCCACTTGCATTGGTTGTCGCTGTCTTGCCTGTCTCACTCACTGGTTTTTTTTTTGTTTGAGTCATTTTTCTTTCTTTTCTATTATTATCATAGCCTGTAATTCCTGTATATAATCGAATTGAATCAATGTATTTTACAATTAGCTGTGATGTACAATAATTGTCATTAAAACCGATAATATTCCTATTTGTTTTAATTGAAATAAGAGAAAAACATTTAATTTTATTAAAATAGAAAAATAATATTTATAGCTTATAGGCTATAAAAATAATGTTCATTAAAGCAGTATATAAATACCATGTTATAGCTATCTGTTTTCTGGTTATTTTCATATAAAAGTACGTTTTTCAATGTTTATAATTATTCATAAGTATGCAGTGTTATAACTACATCTCTGACGTTCACCCTGCCAACACAGGAAAGATGAAATCCCATGAAAATCTGCAGTGTCTGCTCGCCCCCACCCTTACAGAGTCCCCCCGTGTCATGTGGTTTCTGTGAGGCCGTTTAGATTTGTGCATTTTCTTTACGTCACCAAAATGCAAACCACCCATCGGTCTCCTCCGCTGCTGAAACCACGCCCACCACCAGCTCAGTCCGCTCCAGCTGCAGCCAGTGTTTAGCAGCCGTGGCTGCTGAACAGTGAGGGAGAGTTAAGATGAGGTTTTGCATGGACATTTACCCTTATAAAAGGATCAGATCCCACAGCACGGACCCGGTAACTGACAGGAGTCAGCGGTAAGTTCAGGTTTTTTTTTATGTCATTTATATCATAGACATATATAAAGGCTAGATGACTCACGGCGGAGTCTCCAGCGTCGTTCACCCGCGGCCATCTTGCCACAGGAGACTCTCTGGTGCGCATGCGTGCGCTATAGTTGTTGCTGTTGGAGGGTGAGTGGTCTGTACAGACAAAAATACTCATAACTTGCTGAAATCTTGACGGATTTACAAACGGATTGGTTCATCATAAACGTCATTAACGTGGGTATGATTCGGGATGCTTGGACATGTTGAAATTGTATCTCTTCGTTGCGAAAAACGACCTAATCATGCAGCATATACAATAGTTGTGTATCACCACTAACTAACGTTAACGTTACCTGCCCAAGTTATCAAGGGTGACCACCAGTACTCAAGTTGTAAAAAAAAAAAATCAGGGGGGATGGTGGATTTTATCATATGGGGACAGATAATTTGTGCTGATTACAAATAATATAATATATTACAAATAATAGCAGTGACCAAAACACCTGCAGAAATACTGCAGGAATGACATAGCAGCAGTTAAATGCAGCCTTCTGTAAGCTTTAAATATCCACTGGGCTTACAGCAAATACATCAAAACACAACAATAAAAAACACTTTTCTGAACTTATCAATATGACTCTGTCCTTCACAGGATAAGTAAAATGGATCACTGCAAAAACTAAATCTTAACAAGAATATTTGTCTTATTTCTAGTTAAAATGTCTCATTTTAGTAAAAAAATCTCATTACACTTAATGGATAGAGGTGTGTATATATATATATGTATATATATATATATATATATATATATATATATATATATATATATATATATATATATAGACACACATATGTAATGTAATGTCATGACGTAAATACATCATAATGTAATAATATATTAATATGTTATGTCATATGAATACATGTTATATGGTAATAATATGTATATATATATATATATATATATGGTAATAATATATATATGTTATAATGTAACTATAAATATTACTAAGAATACTATAGAAATATTGATTAAATATGAAAACCATGTCATGGCTATCTGTTTATGGTTATTTTCATATAAAAGTACGTTTTTCAATGTTTATAATTATTCACAAGTATGCAGTGTCATAACTACATCTCTGACGTTCATGACAAACCAAACTGTTTGAAAATCTGTTGAGAATTGAGCAAGTTAAGGTTGTTTAAGCAGTACATGCTACATTGAACACAATGTTATTCTGAGCGAGTTCTCCTGTGGCAAGATGGCCGCCGTGTGGCGACGTCGCTCTCCATTGGCAGCAGCGCGGACGAGTCATCTAGCCTTTATATATGTCTATGATTTATATTTATATGATCTTTGCATGGGCTAAGTATTTAGCTTAGCTCCGGAGCCGCATACGGACCGGACCGTCGAGGAACTCCGGGCTCGGAGGTCCGAACCCGGGGGTCCGAACCCGGAGGTCCGAACCCGGAGGTCCAAACCCGGGGGTCCGAACCCGGGGGCTCCGGGGGACCGGTGTTGTGCCGGATTCAGCCCCCCTGCCGTGAAAAGCCCCCCCTCGTCATACTTTCCCACAATCACAGTCACAGATAACAAAAATCGGGTAAATGGTTATTGATGTCATTAATTAATAGCCTGCTTATTGTGTTGTCTTCCATAATATTTGTAAATATATACTTAGGAGTTTATATTCAATGATCAGTAGACCAAGAAAAAAAAAACACTGACACTTCAATATATTTATATATACACACTCACATGAACACATACTTAGGAGTTTATATTATATGTATTTACAAATGTTATGGTTGGTTTGCGCGCGCAGCTCCCGCGGGGGGAGGGGCTGATGTTCAGCGCGGCCGCCATCTTGGTCGAGGCGCCGCATTGACTGCCTGAGAACGTCGGGCGTGGCCGCCACCTTGGATCGGTATCACTTTCACTCTAGTGCGTTCACTTCTATTGTGGAAGGAGGTGTCTGCATAAGTAAAATAACTATAACTTGCTCAATTTTCAACCGATTTTCACGCGGTTTGCTTTGTTACAAACGGCAGACATGTAGCTATGATACAGGATGCTTGATATACGTTAAATATGCAAGCTTTCATGCTAAAATACGTTCTGTAGGTAGTCACACTTCAGGTATACACACATATATATGTATGTATGTATGTATGTATATATATATATATATATATATATATATATATATATATATATATATATATATACATGCACACACACACACACACACACACAATACAAAATACAGTATAGCATATTAATGAATGTATTAATATATTTGAATAACAGACATAACAAACTTTAAAACAAAAACATAACGGAAAAAAAAGAAAAATTTGGAAGGAGTGTGTGTGTGAGGAATTGTATATTAGTGTTATAAATTAAATTATATAATAATGCAATCACTATGATATATAATTTTACAATATAATACAGTCAAAAATATATGAAATGAAGCAACATACAATATAATAATACAATATGCTATATTACTGGGTACGCTAATATGATATAACAACATGTAATATAATATGGTATAAAAGATTAATATAATATCATACATTCTGGACCATGAGATACAGCTGTACTGTATGATCGTCGTTCATTTGAGTGATCTGATTTTAACTACTATCCTCTCATCTGTACCGCCATGATTGTCTCTCTGTCTGTCTGTCTGTCTGTCTGTCTGTCTGTCTGTCTGTCTGTCTGTCTGTCTGTCTGTCTGTCTGTCTGTCTGTCTGTCTGTCTGTCTGTCTGTCTGTCTGTCTGTCTGTCTGTCTGTCTGTCTGTCTGTCTGTCTGTCTGTCTGTCTGTCTGTCTGTCTGTCTGTCTGTCTTTCTTTCTTTCTGACGAAAGGAGGGCCTTTTTTCCCCCCTAAACGGCCCAAAAAGTCACCAAATTTTGCACGCAAGCCAGGCATGGTGAAAAATGTGATATTTAAAGGTTTGCATTAATGGGCGTGGTAAAAGGGCTCAACAGCGCCCCCTTGAAAACTTTGTGCCTCAAGCCCCACAATACGGTTTGACGTACATGCACGAAAATCGGTACACACCTGTATCATGGCGCAACTTAAAGAAAAGTCTCTTGGGGTCATGCCCGAAACCGAACAGGATGTCGGCCATTTTCAATTAATCGTGTCATTTTGGCGCAATTTATGCCATTCCTTCGGCAGTTAATACGGCCCGAACCGTAACGTGCACCCAGGTGTGTTATACAACAAAATGTGCGTCTCCATTTTCCCACACCACGCATTACTTTTCTCTTTCAAAAGTGTTACCGTGGCGACGCTAGACGGCAAAAAGCGCCCCCACCCTTCATCTGATTGGTTCAGACAGAAAAAACTTTGCGCCTCAAGCCCCATAATACGGTTTGACGTACATGAACAAAAATCGGTACACACCTGTATCATGTCGCTACTTAAAGAAAAGCCAGGCCTGTCGATAAATTTGATATTTCATGGTTTGCATTAATGGCTCAACGGCTCAACAGCGCCCACTAGAATAATAATAACTTTTGAATGGTTTGACATAGGAAGTTGTGGGTGGTGTCATGGGACTCGGTATAGAGTCCTTGACCATAATTGGCGAAAATTAGCCCCGCCCCTTCTTCTGATTGGTTGTCCCTATTTTCTGCTATAACTTTTGAATGGTTTGACATAGAGAGTCGTGGGTGGTGTCATCAGATTCTGTATGGAGTCCTTGACCTTCATTGGCCTGAATTAGCCCCGCCCCTTCTTCTGATTGGTTGTCCCTTTTTTCTGCTATAACTTTTGAATGGTTTTACATAGGAAGTCGTGGGTGGTGTCTTTTCGGATATGCTTATGGGGGGCGGTGGCCATGAGTGCGAGGGCCCGTTCATCGCTGCTTGCAGCTTTAATTCATGTATTGTTATCTAAAAATATATATATACAGTGGGGAGAACAAGTATTTGATACACTGCCGATTTTGCAGGTTTTCCCACTTGCAAAGCATGTAGAAGTCTGTAATTTTTATCATAGGTATTCTTCAACTGTGAGTGACAGAATCTAAAAAAAAAATCCAGAAAATCACATTGAAGGTTTTTTAAGTAAGTAATTTGCATTTTATTGCATGACATAAGTATTTGATACATCAGAAAAACAGAACTTAATATTTGGTACAGAAACCTTTGTTTGCAATTACAGAGATCAGACGTTTCCTGTAGTTCTTGACCAGGTTTGCACACACTGCAGCAGGGATTTTGGCCCACTCCTCCATACAGATCTTCTCCAGATCCTTCAGGTTTCGGGGCTGTCGCTGGGCAATACGGACTTTCAGCTCCCTCCAAAGATTTTCTATTGGGTTCAGGTCTGGAGACTGGCTAGGCCACTCCAGGACCTTGAAATGCTTCTTACGGAGCCACTCCTTAGTTGCCCTGGCTGTGTGTTTCGGGTCGTTGTCATGCTGGAAGACCCAGCCACGACCCATCTTCAATGCTCTTACTGAGGGAAGGAGGTTGTTGGTCAAGATCTCGCGATACATGGCCCCATCCATCCTCCCCTCAATACGGTGCAGTCGTCCTGTCCCCTTTGCAGAAAAGCATCCCCAAAGAATGATGTTTCCACCTCCATGCTTCACGGTTGGGATGGTGTTCTTGGGGTTGTACTCATCCTTCTTCTTCCTCCAAACACGGCGAATGGAGTTTAGACCAAAAAGCTCTATTTTAGTCTCATCAGACCACATGACCTTCTCCCATTCCTCCTCTGGATCATCCAGATGGTCATTGGCAAACTTCAGACGGGCCTTGACATGCACTGGCTTGAGCAGGGGGACCTTGCGTGCGCTGCAGGATTTTAATCCATAACGTGTGTTACTAATGGTTTTCTTTGAGACTGTGGTCCCAGCTCTCTTCAGGTCATTGACCAGGTCCTGCCGTGTAGTTCTGGGCTGATCCCTCACCTTCCTCATGATCATTGATGCCCCACGAGGTGAGAGCCGGAAGTCTTACTGGTTGACAGGTGATCAAATACTTATGTCATGCAATAAAATGCAAATTAATTACTTAGAAAATCATACAATGTGATTTTCTGGATTTTTTTTAGATTCTGTCACTCACAGTTGAAGAGTACCTATGATAAAAATTACAGACTTCTACATGCTTTGCAAGTGGGAAAACCTGCAAAATCGGCAGTGTATCAAATACTTGTTCTCCCCAATGTATATTTAGTTTTTTCCTTTTTCTTGTACATGCACTTTCCTCAAGAAATATTATATATATATATATATATATATATATATATATATATATATATATATATATATATTGCCATTTAAAGAATGGTGGGACGAAATGACTAAAACCGTATGAGAGGTTGAGTTTCAAATTGTTGAATAAACAAGATATTTACTTGAAAGTAAACCATTTCTCTCACTCTCAACACATTAGATTGAGACACTCCCTTCAGCAGGGAAACTACTTTTCTGCACGAATTGTACAATTTAGTGGAATCTAAAGGCAGGTTACTAGACCCATAAGTTGACAGTGTACTGTATACTATCTTATCTCCTATTTCTTTCAGTCTTGGTCACTACTGCTGATTATAGTGCATCATTGTATGTTGTATGCCACAGTTTGTGTTTGTGTTGGGTTTTTTTGCTTGTTTTTATATGTGTTTGTTGGTTTGTTTTTGTCCACTGTTGTATATTGAGTAAGGAATGTTTTGAAAAAGGAAAAAGCGGAAATCCCTGCCCAGCTTAGGGGTGCCTTAATCGTCTCCATCTACAATAAGGGAGACAAGGTAGACTTCGGAAATTACTGTGGTATTTCTCTCCTGTCCACCATAGGGAAAGCCCTTGCCAGGGTGTTGGCTTACAGACTCACCCCCCCTTCATAAAGCATCCTTCCTGAGTCTCAGAGTGGGTTTCGCCCAAACAGAGGCACCACAGACATGATTTTTACTGCAAGAAAAATGCCAGGAACAAAATCTCTCATTATACATGGCCTTCATAGACCTCACCAAAGCCTTCGACTCAGTAAACTGTCAGGCCCTCTGGCTGATTCTAGCAAGGATTGGCTGCCCAGACAAGTACCTCCGGGTACTGAGACTGCTGCATGGTAATATGTCAGCCACGGTACTCAGTGGCAGTGGCTGCGAAACTGAACCCTTCCGGGTCAACACAGGAGTCAAACAGGGATGTGTCATCGCTCCAAAGCTATTCTTCATCAGTGCTATTCTCCATCTTACAAGCTTGCATCTGCCCCAGGGAGTCAGCATCATGTACAGGACCGATGGCCAACCCCTTAACATCAACCGTTTCAGGCCAAAAGGCAAAACCACAACCGTATCAATCATGGAGCTACAGTATGCAGATGATAATGCCCTTGTAGCCCTCTCAGAAGAAGACTTACAGTGTACATTATCAGCCTTTGCAAACCCATACAAGCAGCTTGGTCTAGCCGTCAACATAAAAAAGACTCAAATCCTCCACCAACCACCTCCAAACAGCCGTACGCCTGTCCTACCCCCAAACATCTCCATCGATAACATCAGACTAGAAAATGTGGACCCACTTTCCATACCTTGGTAACCTCCTATCATCTAAAGCCATCATTGATGATGAAATACACCATCGCCTCAGCTGTGCCAGCGGGGCGTTCTCAAGACTAAGGAAACGAGTCTTCGAGAACCGTGACCTCCAAGACCAAAATTCTGGTTTATAAAGCTGTGGTGCTCCCCACCCTTCTGTATGGGTCGGAAGCCTGGACCACCTACAGCAGGCACCTAAAGGTGCTTGAGTCGTACCACCAGAGGTGCCTTCGAAAATCCTCAGGATTGGTTGGGAGGATTGACGCACCAACACCAGTGTTTTGGATGAGGCTGAAATCCCCACCAGCTCAGATGGACTGGCCACGTTATCTGCATGCCTGACACGGGCCTCCCAAAACAGGTTCTCTATTTGCAGCTTGTTAAAGGGAAACGGGCCCAAGGAGGCCAAAAGAAAAGGTATAAGGACAACATTAAAACCAACCTGAAGAAGTGTCACATAGATCTAAAGACCTGGGAACACACGGCAAAGGACAGAGTCGCCTGGAGAAATCTTGTCCGTGAGGCAATACAACGCTGACCTCTCCCATGCTGCACACGAAAAATGCAGACTCAAAAAGGAGAGAACATTGGCCAAGCAGGCCCAACCCAAACCCACTACCACTACATTTCCCTGTCCACACTGCCCAAGAATAATCGGGTACAGAATCGGCCTCTTTGTCCACCTGAAGACCCACAAGGACCAAGAGGGAGGTCATACTCAACTACGAGTGACCGCCGATGATGATGATTATCAGTGTGCTAAACCATATATAGCTTGACATCTTCTTGTTCTGGTACCTTTGCCTCCTATCATTCATACGAATCTCATCTATTTCTTTGTATGATTGCCCAGTCAACAAACACCTATTCGAATATACATGATATTTTATCTTACCACCTGTATCTACAAACAAATTAAGTTGTCATGGTTTTGAGTTTGTCACCGTTCTTGGGTTTTTTCAGTTTGTTCCTGTTTTATATTGAAACCCCATATCCTTGTGTTTGAGTTTTGTCTTGACTTCCCTTTTTCCCATCTGCCCTGAAGCCTTCTATGTATTTCTTGTAACTGAATGC
This sequence comes from Cololabis saira, assembly GCF_033807715.1. Classification (NCBI taxonomy): domain Eukaryota; kingdom Metazoa; phylum Chordata; class Actinopteri; order Beloniformes; family Belonidae; genus Cololabis; species Cololabis saira. The sequence goes on along the minus strand of NC_084592.1, from coordinate 22,958,487 downwards.
CCATTCCTTATATTTTGCAGATCAGCCCTGCACAATTTTGATTCTTATTGAACATAGAACTCTACATTTACATTTGTATCATAACAATTCTGTCTCTCTTGACGGACATCCCTCCTCGTCTTTCATCTCACGCCAGCGAGTGAACGCCGGGCCAATGTTTACTCTTGTCCGGGCATTTTTTTTATTTTTGTCCGGGCATTTAGCTTGTTACTCTCCCGCTTTCTTTTTTCGCCTCCTCCGATAAAACTTTTATTTTCTACAGTTTTTTCGCTGCTTCGGCCATGATACCAGCTTCTGCTGAGCTCTGCGCTCCACGTCCCGCCCAGCTTTCGTCTCGACTACGAATTGGGAAGGAGGGGGAAGTGACGTATGCCGTTAAGCAGTCAAAGCCGTAAAAATTTGTAGTTTTTTTAGTGTGGAAGGGTTCCTACCATGCACCTCGAAGTTACATAGTGCCAGTGAAGGCGATACAGACCCCTCAGACCATGACAGAGGTGTCATTAAACCTGTTGGAAGTTGATGTACCATCACAATGACTCTGAATATTATATTAAGGTGGAAAAGTTACATACAGCTGCTTTGGCAAATGATAAAACAAGTAGCTGCCATTATTGGAATGTTCCCTTGTGTACAACTTGTCTGTGTGGTGTTTTGGATTGCCATTTATCTTTTCCCCCCTTTCTCTTCAAACACATTTCCAATCTGAGCTTCAACAGTTCTTGAGCTCCTTAGAAATCTCCTAGTAGAAACATATTGTGAAAGTCTTAGTCTCCTTCAGATGCTAGTGTGTGTAGCCTGATTAGAGAGGCTGGAGAGGAGAGACATGTATGTTCACGTTGTGGTGAAACTGAATAAATTCTGAGAGGGTTTAGAGGGCAGAAATGTTGTAATATTTGTTATGATGGATCAGTATCTGCAATGATTTGGTTATGATTTAAAAAGCTTTGAAAAAATATCTGGCTTGATTTAACAAGTTAAAGGATGAAAATATTTTTATTAACTAAATGTTTTCATGACAAATGCAGACACTTAGTACTTACAAATTCTCTGGAATCATTATAATTGTACAGTTTCCACTTTCAAAACCACAGATGGCACTATAGCCAGATCAAATATATTTGTACACAACCTGTTTACTCAGTTACTCAAACAGAAAAACTGGTCTTTTAAACCCATATATATGTGACCATAATTCATCAACCCTCAACTAGAACATAGCACTTAAAACTTGAACTGAAATAATTTACACCCTGCGAGGGTCTTGGTGACATACACAATAAAAGGGTAGACTGTATAACTCAGTACTTCTAAAAACTTCAAACGTCACACGTGTGCTCTCCTTTGGGTTGCTTTTGCCCAGTCCATCCCAGACTGTTGTAATAGATTTTTATGGATTTTAGATCTGAGTAAAATAAAATTCTATTCTGTCTTCAGGGCCCATGGCTAAAAAATTGAGCTGAAATGAATCCAGGTCATTTAACTTGAAAAATTGACTGGATTTTTATTTCTATCTTTCCTATTTGATGACTAATTTGGTGACAAATGACTAAGTTCAGCAGGACTTGTAAACACAAGTCATTTTGTGACTCAAATGCTTGCAATACCACCTAACCAGACGTTTCACACAGTAGTAACCCATTTCTTCAAACCATTTAATAATTTGGTGTATGACATATTGGTATTTACTTATTCTGATTAGGAGATTTATTTGAACTGATAGCTCTAATATACACTCACCAGCCACTTTGCTAGTACCGCATTGGACCCCCTTTTGCTCTCATACAGTAACTGCTTTAATCCTTCATGACATAGATTGAACAAGGTAGTGGAAACATTCCTCAGAGAGTTTGGTCCATACACAATTGCTGCAGATTTGTCGGCTGCACATCCATGATGGGAATCTCCCATTCCACCACATCCCAAATGTGCTCTATTGGACTGATATCTGGTGACTGTGGAGGCTGTTAGAGTAGTGAACTCATTGTCATGTTCGAGAAACCAGTCTGAGATGATTTTCACTTTATGGCATAGCGCGTTACCCTGCTGCAACTAGCCATCAGAAGATGGTACACTGTGGTCATAAAGGGATGGAGATGGTCAGCACCAATACTCAGATAGGTTGTGGCATTGACACGATGCTCAATTGGTACTAATGGGCCCAAGGTGTGCCAGGAAAATATCCCCCACACCATTAAATCACCACCACCAGCCTGAACCATTGATACAAGGCAGGATGGATCCATGCTTTCATGTTGTTGACACCAAATTCTGACCCTACCATCCGAATGTTGCAGCAGAAATCGAGACTCATCAGACCAGGCAACGTTTTTCCAATCTTCTGTATTTTGGTGAGCCTGCGAATTGTAGACTCAGTTTCCTGTTCTTAGTTGACAGGAGTGGCACCTAGTGTTGTTTTCTTCCACTGTAGCCCATCTGCCTCAAGGTTTGACGTGTTGTGCTTTCACAGATGCTCTTCTGCATACCTCGGTTGTAACGAATGGTAATTAGGGCCCGAGCACTTACAGTGCGAAGGCCCTATTGTATCTGTAGGAATTCTTCGCGTTATTATTATTTTTCTGACGAAAGGAAGGCCTTTTTCTAAACGTGCCCAAAAAGTCACCAAATTTTGCACGCAAGCCAGGCCTGGCGAAAAATTTGATATTTAATGGTTTACATTAATGGGCGTGACAAAATGGCTCAACAGCGCCCCCCGGAAAACTTTGTGCCTCAAGCCCCACAATACGATTTGACGTACATGCACGAAAATCGGTACACACCTGTATCATGGCGCAACTTAAAGAAAAGTCTCTTGGCGTCATGCCCGAAACCGAACAGGATGTCGGCCATTTTGAATTAATCGTGTCATTTTGGCGAAATTTATGCCATTCCTTCGGCAGTTAATACGGCCCGAACCGTAACGTGCCCCCAAGTGTGTTATACATCAAAATGTGCATCTCCATCCTCCGACACCACGCATTACTTTTCTCTTTCAAAAGCGTTACCGTGGCGACGCTAGACGCCAAAAAGCGCGCCCACCCTTCATCTGATTGGTTCAGATAGAAAAAACTTTGCACCTCAAGCCCCACAATACGGTTTGACGTACATGAACGAAAATCGGTACACACCTGTATCATGTCGCAACTTAAAGAAAAGTCTCTTGGCACCATGGCCGAAACCGAACAGGAAGTCGGCCATTTTGAACATTCTGAATTAATCGCGTAATTTTGGAGCAGTATGCCATTCCTTCGGGAATTAATACGGCCCGAACCGTATCGTGAACCCAGGTGTTTTATACATCAAAATGTGCGTCTCCATCCTGCGACTACGCGCATTACTTTTCTCTTTCAAAAGTGTTACCGTGGCGACACTAGACGCCGAAAAGCGTGCCCCCCCTTCATCTGATTGGTCTATATTTGATATTTCCCCAAAAGTCACCAAATGTTGCATGCAAGGCAGGCCTGGCGATAAATTTGATATTTCATGGTTTGTATTAATGGGCGTGGCAAAATGGCTCAACAGCGCCCCCCGGAAAACTTTGTGCCTCAAGCCCCACAATACGGTTTGACGTACATGCATGAAAATCGGTACACACCTGTATCATGTCGCAACTTAAAGAAAAGTCTCTTGGCGCCATGGCCAAAACCGAACAGGAAGTAAGCCATTTTGAATTAATTGTGTAATTTTGGCGCAATTTATGCCATTACTTCGGCAATTAATACGGCCCGAACCGTAAAGTGCACCCAGGTGTGTTATACATCAAAATGTGCATCTCCAGCTTGCGACTCCGCACATTACTTTTCTCTTTCAAAAGTGTTACCCTGGCGACGCTAGACGCCAAAAGGTGCGCCCTCCCTTCATCTGATTGGTCCATATTTGATAGTTTTCCAAAAGTCACAGAATCTTGCATGCAAGCCAGGCCTGGCGATAATTTTGATATTTCATGGTTTGCATTAATGGGCGTGGCAAAATGGCTCAACAGCGCCCCCTAGAATACTTTTCTCTGCCATAACTTTTGAATGGTTTGACATAGAGAGTCGTGGGTGGTGTCATGGGACTCGGTATTGAGTCCTTGACCATAATTGGTGAAAATTAGGCCCGCCCCTTCTTCTGATTGGTTGTCCCTATTTCCTGCTATAACATTTGAATGTTTTGACATAGAGAGCCGTGGGTGGAGTCATGGGACTCTGTAATGAGTCCTTGAGCTTCTTTGGCCTTAATTAGCCCCGCCCCTTCTTCTGATTGGTTGTCCCGATTTTCTGCTATAACTTTTGAATGGTTTGACATAGAGAGTCGTGGGTGGTGTCATCAGATTCTGTATGGAGTCCTTGACCTTCATTGGCCTGAATTAGCCCCGCCCCTTCTTCTGATTGGTTTTCCCTTTTTTCTGCTATAACTTTTGAATGGTTTGACATAGGAAGTCGTGGGTGGTGTCATTTCTGATATGCTTATGGGGGGCGGTGGCCGTGAGTGCGAGGGCCCGTTCATCGCTGCTTGCAGCTTTAATTCTTTATTTATTCTTCTGACGAAAGGAGGGCCTTTTTGCCCCCTTAAACGTGCCCCAAAAGTCACCAAATTTTGCACGCAAGCCAGGACTGGCTTTTTGCCCCCTTAAACGTGCCCCAAAAGTCACCAAATTTTGCACGCAAGCCAGGACTGGCGAAAAATTCGATATTTAATGGTTTGCATTAATGGGCGTGGCAAAATGGCTCAACAGCGCCCCCTAGAAAACTTTGTGCCTCAAGCCCCACAATACGGTTTGGCGTACATGAACGAAAATCGCTACACACCTGTATCATGTCGCAACTTAAAGAAAAGTCTCTTGGCGCCATGGCCGAAACAGAACAGGAAGTCGGAAATTTTGAACATTTTGAATTAATTGCGTAATTTTGGCGCAATTTATGCCATTCCTTCGGCAGTTAATACGGCCTGAACCGTAACGTACACCCAATGTGCGTCTCCATCCTGCGACAACGCGCATTACTTTTCTCTTTCAAAAGCGTTACCGTGGCGACTGATTTGTCCATATTTGATAGTTCCCCAAAAGTCATACATTTGATATTTCATGGTTTGCATTAATGGGCGTGGCCTAATGGCTCAACAGCGCCCCCATAGAAAACGTTTCTCTGCCTTTTGAACGGCTTGTGATAAAGACATGTGGGTGGTGTCATGGGACTCGGTATTGAGTCCTTGACCTTCATTGGCCTGAATTAGCCCCGCCGCTTCTTCTGATTGGTTGTCTCTATTTTCTGCTATAACTTTTGAATGGTTTAACATAGAGAGTCGTGGGTGGTGTCATCAGACTCGGTTTTGAGTCCTTGACCATGATTAGTGAAAATTAGCCCCGCCCCTTCTTCTGATTGGTTGTCCCTATTTTCTGCTATAACTTTTGAATGGTTTGACATAGAGAGTTGTGGGTGGTGTCATCGGACTCTGTATTGAGTCCTTGACCTTCATTGGCCTGACGTAGCCCTGCCCCTTCTTCTGATTGGTTGTCCCTATTTTCTGCCATAACTTTTGAATGGTTTGACATAGAGAGTCGTAGGTGGTGTCATCGGACATGGTTTTGAGTCCTTGGCCATAATTGGTGCAAATTAGCCCCGCTCCTTCTTCTGATTGGTCGATATTTCATAATCCCTATTTTCTGCCATAACTTTTGAATGGTTTGACTTAGAAAGTCGTGGGTGGTGTAATTTCTGATATGCTTATGGGGGACGGTGGCCGTGAGTGCGAGGGCCCGTTCATCGCTGCTTGCAGCTTTAATTAGGGCCCGAGCACTTACAGTGCGAAGGCCCTTTTGTATCTGTAGGAATTTTTCTTTCTTTATTTTTCTTCTGACGAAAGGAGGGCCTTTTTGCCCCCCTAAACGTGCCCAAAAAGTCACCAAATTTTGCATGCAAGTCATGGCTCAACAGCGCCCCCCGGAAAACTTTGTGCCTCAAGCCCCACGATACGGTTTGACGTACATGCACGAAAATCGGTACACACCTGTATCATGGCACAACTTAAAGAAAAGCCTCTTGAAGTCATGCCCGAAACCGAACAGGATGTCGGCCATTTTGAATTAATCGTGTCATTTTGGCGAAATTCATGCCATTCCTTCGGCAGTTAATACGGCCCGAACCGTAACATGACCCCAGGTGTGTTATACATCAAAATGTGCGTCTCCATCCTCTGACACAACGCATTACTTTTCTCTTTCAAAAGCGTTACCATGGTGACGCTAGACGCCAAAAAGCGCGCCCACCCTTCATCTGATTGGTTCAGACAGAAAAAACTTTCGGCAATTAATACCGCCCAAACCGTAACGTGCACCCAGGTGTGTTATACATCAAAATGTGCGTCTCCACCCTGCGACTACACGCATTACTTTTCTCTTTCAAAAGTGTTATCGTGGCGACGCTAGACGCCTAAAAGCGCGCCCCCCTCCATCTGATTGGTCCATATTTGATAGTTCTCCAAAAGTCATCAAATTTTGCATGCAAGCCAGGCCTGGCGATAAATTTGATATTTCATGGTTTGCATTAATGGGCGTGGCTTAACGTCTCAACAGCGCCCCCTAAAATACTTTTCTCTGCCATAACTTTTGAATGGTTTGACATAAAGAGTCGTGGGGGGTGTCATGGGACTCGGTATTGAGTCCTTGACCATAATTAGTGAAAAGTAGCCCCGCCCCTTCTTTTGATTGGTTGTCCCTATTTCCTGCTATAACTTTTGAATGGTTTGACATAGAGAGTCGTGGGTGGTGTCATCAGACTCTGTATGGAATATTTTACCTTCATTGGCTTGAATTAGCTCCGCCCCTTCTTCTGATTGGTTGTCCCTTTTTTCTGCTATAACTTTTGAATGGTTTGACATAGGAAGTCGTGGGTGGTGTCATGTCTGGTATGCTTATGGGGGGCGGTGGCCGTGAGTGCGAGGGCCCGTTCATCGCTGCTTGCAGCTTTAATTGGAGTTACTGTTGCCTTTCTATCAGCTCAAACCAGTCTGGCCATTCACCTCTGACCTCTCGCATCAACAAGGCATTTGCACCCACAGAACTGCCGCTTACTGGATATTTTCTCTTTTTAGGACCATTCTTTGTAAACCCTAGAGATGATTGTGCGTGAAAATCCCAGTAGAACAGCAGTTTCTGAAATACTCAAACTAGCCCATGTGGCACCAACAACCATGCCACATTCAAAGTCACGTAAATCCCCTTTCTTCTCCATTCTGATGCTGCCATGTGATTGGCGGATTAGAAATTTGCATTAACAAGCAGTTGGAAAGGTGTACCTAATAAAGTGAGTGTAGTTATGGGCTATTACAAATAGACATGTCTATTTTTCCGGAGATCTAAAATGTTTGGGTAGCAATAATCAATATATTTATACGTCTCATTTTCATGGCATTGACCATCACTAGGCATTAATCTAAATAATAATAATAATAATTTCCTTTATTAGTCCCACAATGGGGAAATTCTTTCTCTGCATTTAACCCATTTTCTAGTTGGGCTAATAGCAGTGGGCTGCCATTTGCACGGCGCCCGGGGAGCAGTAAGGGTTGATAAACTGCTTAGGTTTGCACTTTGCAATGACCTTCACACTCAGAAGATCACAATGAAAATTGCAGTTTAATAAGAGCAATAGGGCCGCAAAAAGCTGGAATACAAACATGCAATATTTTCCAAAGAGATCTAGATGTGCCTCAGTTGGTAGAGTGATCATCATCCTTTTTTTTGTTCCAATCTCCAATCACACCAAATATTAAAGTACTGTTGGACGACCCACTTAACCCTAACATTATGTGTGTGTATAGCTCTCTATGTACATAACATTCTCATAGCTCTAATAGAGACCCTAACACTCTGAGCTACCTTTACAGTATAAGGACATAATCGTTGGTCCAAAAGCTCAATTATAAAGAAGCCGGTTAAAATATAAAACGCATTTTTTGACATTTGGATCTTCAAAGATCTGTATGATATTTTAGCTATTGCTTTGTCACACAGACGTAGGCGTATTTAGTTGTGTGGAGAAATTTCATGAATGCTGTAATGCTGTTAAAAGTACCTGCTTTATTATTGGCTTGGACTATGTGAAGACACATTGTCAGTACATCAAAAATCCACAAAATTCTACAAATCTCTTGATATAGTTTTATTGAGGAAAAAAAGGAAAAGAATTTAACAATGTAGAAAAAATTACCTCAAATATAATTACCTCCCAAAAGGTATGATGGATAATTATTGCTGCTCTAACAGAATAAAGATGATTCATCTATTCTAGTAGCAGAATTTTGTTTCAGTTTTATTCATTATTGACAAATAACATTGTGTTTAGGCTAAAAACCATGTTTTTCTCCCACATTTAACCTACCTTCTGATTCACCTTGACATTTAAGATGATACCGTTTTAAAATAGTTTACTAAAACCTCATATTTTGCTTTTGTTTTCAGCTTCAATCATATAATAATTAGATGCAATTCCAGCTTCATGTATTTTGTAATGTGCTGGATTAGTGTTATCTGTATTTCTTTGTGTGGACCTGTGTAATTTTTCTAATACAAGAGAAGTCACATAACAGTATAAGACTATTTAATCCTCCTAAAAAAAGGGGGAAAAGGCATGAATTGCTGTGATTTCATCCTTAGCTTCAACCCATTAGTGTTTTAATCAGAAAATGATAATGAAGGAAGTGGATAAGGGAGAAGACAGGGTGCAGCAAGTCATGAAAATAATTTAGTGGACCAACTCACCGCAGCATTAATGTAATAGAGTCAAATGAACGCAGTTCAAGCTGTGACAGCAACCCAAGCAATGACTCAGTTCAGCAACCAGGACCGGTAAACACAAGTCATTTTGTGACTCAAATGCTTGCGGTACCACATGACCAGATGTTTTACACAGTAGTAGCCCAAATCTTCAAATCTGCAACACTTTTAATTTCTGAAGCAATAATACTGAAATTACAATTTCAGATAACAATATGGCTTACAATTTCTCTCTTCCAAATATGTATCCTTGCAAATGTCAGGGACCCATGTATGCAGGGAACCATGCTCATTCCTCGGCAGGACCACAACACAGACTATTGATCACTGCGAGGAAGCGGCTGCAGACACACAGAGATGTGATTTCTATTAAGAGCTGAATGAAATCAGCTCCTTAGTTGGTTCAGAGATGTGGCATGATAAAACAAAGTGGCTTTGACCCAAGATAAACAAGGTGTTTTCTTTGACACTGCTTGCTTTCTTCTCTATGCAAGCTAAATCAGGCCTGACTATGCTGAAAGAAGATTACGTCAATCCCTTAAAATATATCTAAGGTCATTGAGTTCATAAGGTAATGGAAGTAATTCTTCTGTTTCTTATTATTGTGTCTTATAACTTTATTAAAATATAAATGTTTTTCATAACTAATCTATCTTACATAAAGGCTGTTCTGGACCTACATACCATTTATTATGTACAAGGCATTAAGTAACCATAATAGGATTCAAAGATATTTACTCTTATCTTTTAGTGACTCAAAAATACATACGGTTTTCCCCTTCTTTTTTAGATTTTGGATAAAATAGTTTTCAATTCAAACCCTGCCACATGTTCCCTTTGGGCTCCTGTAGTGAAAAAACTTATTTTAACTGTGTAACTTTATCATTATGACTCATGCTCAATGGGCATGCTTCACACAGTTCACTTAGTGCCTAACGCTCAGTGCCTAACAGAGCTTTCAATCAACTACCCAGCCAGCAGGTATTATACTTGACGAGAACTGAGCCTTGGTGCATTATAAGACACCAATTATGTCACAAAATGCAAAGTGTGGCGGCAGTAGCTCATCCATTACGCACTAGGAGGCTTCCAGAGCTTTTCAAGAATGGACATAGAAATTTCATTTCTCCCACAATTTTTCAGGCAGTCAAATCAACCAATTCAGACTTCAGATGATAATTTAACTTGCTGATTCTTTTCGTCGGACAAGAAATATTCTTGTCCGATTAAAAGAATCAGCAAGTTAAATTGTAATGCCATGGACAAAATAAACTTTATTAATTCAGATGATAATGTTTCAATGTTTGGATGAGGAACTGTGCAGAATGATCCCCCCACTGTGTGATGGGGAGGTTGTATTGAAGTGTCTCAGAAAAAGAACATGCTAGAGAGGGACGCAGCAGTGCTGGTCTTCAACAACACCTCAAGTTACATCAAAGAGGCATAAATGTGCTGGGGGACAGAAAAGTGGCCCTCCTACTCCAAGATGCCAGGTGAGATATGTAGTTGTTTGTTGATTGTCCTCTCACACAGGGAGCACAGACATTTTATTCACCCCAACACCTCCTCATGTCTTGAAAGTTCCATGGTTTGATAAAGTACACCTTCTCATAATTCTGGCTGGGCTCCATGTGGTTGTGTTGTGTTCGGTTCAGTCTCCTTCCATCCCATTTAACTGAATGTTGATTTTGCAGACTCAAAAAGAGGGTGGCTCAATCCTAAAGATTCACTTTTTTATTCATTTTTTTAATAAATAGCCTTAATATATCTCTGTGGGTGGGTGTTGAACCTAACAGTCCAAGCAAGATCCAGTTTACTGCCTAACTGCTCTGCTAGATATATTTTGTGGGAGAAAGATATGGCACAGTGAAAAATGAAAACTGTCGTTTTTTTCAGCAATTAAACACCAGCAGCTCTACCAGCGAAGTTGTTATATATATATATATATATATATATATATATATATATATATATATATATATATATATATTTTAACAGTTTCCTAACTGGTAATATTAAACTGGTAGTGACAATACAGTTGTGCATTGGTTACTAGGCCTTTTGTCTGTGTGTAAAACAATAAAAATCATTAGTGCTGTTTTTTGTCAGAGGTTGTGTCTTCTTAAGACTACTCACATCTATTATGGTTTTATATGCACACACAAACAAAAGAAAAACAACTAAACGAGGAGTTACCAATGGTTGCTCCAGGCTTTATTATATACTTGTATTTTAAGCATATGACAAAAACTTTGATTTCTATAAAACCGTAAGGTTTTGACAATTTAGACCCAAAAAGTCTTGAACTCAGATGTTTACTGGGGTTGTTTTAGTAAGTTCAGGCATCATAGGGCTTGATCTACATTGGCAAGGGATCTTGGGCAGAGCAAAGACCAATCAAGTCCTTGAATGTTATAACTCAAATAAACATTCTGTAAAATCTTGTGAACCGAACCGGCAGATATTGCTACCACATGACTAGTAACACTAAGCACAGGGGGGTGACTGCTTGATAAATAATGGCAGGGCAGCTGAGGAATGCCCAGCAGCAAAAGTGGCTGTTGCCCAGGCAGAATCCTCACAGGGATCCAACCATGTCCATCATGTTGGGACGTTAGTGATGGGAGTTCTTGAGCAGATCATCATTGCAGATGAAGGACTGGGTAATCCACCAATGGTCTTTGGAAATGTACCCCTCCCATTTGACAGGGTAGTGGAGGCTTTAGCCTCATGACGAACATCCAACAATCAATGGACCATGAAGGTGAGATGTCATCAATGATTCAGGCACATAAAGGGAGTTTGGAAGGGGAACCCAAAGGACTAGACATTTTAGCTGAGAGGCATGAATTGTGAACAGACAAAGGTGAAGGAAGGTCTGCATGACTCTGCTTTCAAAGGAATGTCCTTGATGGACTTCTGACCCATATTGAAAAAGAATAATTTTCATTCCCATATTGTATTTTACATTGCAGTATGTGATATATAGTATTATGCAATAAGTTGTGTAGTGGGATGCAATTATAACTTTGGAATGACATAAAGAAAGCATTGTAAAACACTGAAATATAGCTGAAAAGTTCCAAAGAAAGAATTGCAAGAGTATGATTGGCATTCTCTTCATTTCCTCTGAATTGTGAAGAGAGTAAGTCATCAATCACTGACCCTCTCAAACCTGAAGCTGAATAATGCAGACTTGTGCCATTACCCTGTACAAGTAATCTATTGGAAAGCCCGAAAACAGCTGCATAAATTGTATGAAGCCATTAAAAACAGCATACAATCCTATCTCATATTGTGAGCTCCAGCAAATAAAAGACTTTCATTTCCTGTTCTGTCTTCTGATAGAAATTCAATCAACAGCTGATCGTAATTTATTCACACAAGGTCAGAGAATCCACTTCAGTTATATGAAGATGTCTCATTATTTCAGCACCGACATGTAATCAAGACAAAGCCGGCATTATTGTCTTTGCAGGTGATTGAGAGGAGCTGTGTTTTCTTGATTGACAGAGAAAATAGATAGAGATTAATTGCCAAGTAAATATTCATTAGATTTCTACAATGGGAAAAAAAAAAGATCAATTGTCTCTTTTTGTGTCCTTCCTCACAAGTATAATCACCTTGTTACTGAATGAAAACTAATGTTTGGCACAGTTATTGGGGTGGGAACGGCAACCCTCTGAGAAGGTCATCACATATTTTAACGGAGATTTTGGAGCTTTAGGATGTTGGATCAACTAATGTTCACAGCCTTGCATGTTAACAAAAGTCTTGGTCATTCCTTTATCCTGTTGCGTAAGACCCTGACATCGATTTTTATCAAATTTCATGTCAGGGTGAGCATTGTCCTTGTATCAAGTCTGCCCTCCTAACAATTTTAATACTGAAAAGATATGTGAAAATTAATTGTTTCTGATATGTTAAAATACTCTTGATTAAGGACCAAAAACCTCAAATCCAATAGATTGAAAATTTGAAAATAAAATGCAGACAGTATGAACCCAATACACCTTATGGTGTTCAGGTCTTCTTCATTTTGTTAGTCAATAAACATCTATTTTTCTCAAGTCTGCAACACACTCCAAAAACGTGGAGACAATAAAGCCTTTGTCACACTGCAATGCCGATATTCTTACTCACAGAACACAAAAAGCTTTCGACATTGAGGATGGCAAGTTAGAAAAGTGGTGCAGTTGTTATTTTGTTGCATTTTGTCTGCAAACGTATTTCGAAGTGTATAATATTAGGTGGTTGTCTTTGTTGCTGGCTACCCTCAGCCATATCTTTGTACTGTGTGCAGACTTCACTTTGCATATTCATGCAGTAAAAACATACAGATGTCCCTGGACAAGAGAGGGACCTAAAGGCTGCATATTTTGTTCTGAAATTTCACTGTACTTTTCTGTGTTAATCCTGCCATCACAGAAGTGAAAATGACTTTTGCCAAGGCCGCCGACACAACCTCATGCCAGCACAGACTCTCGCTTTTGGACCCGTTGCAGATCATCTTTGGACCAGAGCACAGTGTTCATTTCCCCGAAGAGGATCTGGAATATTGATTTGACTGACCACAGAACACGTATCCACTGTGTGAAGGTCCATCCCAGATGCCTCTGAGTCAAGAGGACTTGACTTTGTCTCTAGGCAAGTTCACAATCGGGCTCTTTTTTTCACAGTAAAGTTTTAGGTGGCTTTTGAAAATGTAACTGTATTGTGGTGCTTGACAAAGCTTCCCCACAGTCTTCATCTGATCACATGCTTACATCAGATGTTGTTAAATGAAGATTCTTGATCTGGGACATCAGAGGCTTCCACCTTGGCCTTGCGTATCCATCCATTCTCTATACCCACTTTATTCTGTGCAGGGTCATGGGGGTCTAGCTGGAGCCTATCCTGCTGATATCAACAGTTTAAAATAATAACTTAATTTTTGAATCCACCGTTACTACTGTAGCACCAAATTGCTACCCAACCAATATTTTTTTAAATGTGTTGCAGTGCTAAAATGCAATTGGCAAATGAAATGATGCAAAACACGATGAAATATCTTGAATTTATACTGTCTGTGATGAAATAAGTAAGTGTAAAAATCATTGGAATATTATCTCTTTTTGTGATTTCTATATTATCTGAATCTTTTCTGAGTTAGAATTGTTTATTTTGTGCAAAAGAGGTCAGGGAACAAAGGATTGAGCAGCAATTGCCTAGAGCAAAATAATGAATTGATGTTCTGTAACCCAACCTGCCGGGTAGGAAATTAAGCCAGGATGACTGTGCAATGATTACTGCCAACTGATTTAAAAAAAAAAAAAGAAAAACTGGGAGAGGGATTCGGCTAGAGGATCTGTTATAATTTTATTGATTTTTTTTTTTTTTTTTTAATTTCCAGATCACTCTTTGACAATAATTGTAGTAACTGCATGTTGTTTGAAACCCTCCAGCAGACCCATTTCACTGAGGCTACATGTTTATTTGCGTTTACAGAAATGGGCACCTGAGAGATACATGTGGAGATGTATTTCCAAACCAGGTGAGAACTGATCCATCCACTTGTGATCAGCTCACCCAACATGCATGTCAGGTCAGGAGTTTGTGGCTGCAGTGTGTGTTTGAATCTCATGTGCTGACAGCTGCTACATTTTGCTTAGTGAAGCAATAAAACAGAACAATGTGTGATATAAAACTGGTTTACAACTGTCTGTGGAGTAAATGAATATGCAATCTTAACTCAGTGTTACTAAATTATACCAAAAGGTTATGTTTAGGATATTTTTTCTTAACGGTACTGAATTCAAAAAGCATCTCGTGTTGTCTCATGTAGTTTGTTTGCAGTGTTATGGAAACAGGTAAGCATTGATAAGATTCATCAGATATTTAACATGTTTTGTTGAAAGTGGAGATGCTGTAAGTGCCGTCATATTTCCAAATGTATTAACTTCTTTCATGTTTAGCAAGATATATAGTCAATGTATGCTGCTATAGAAAATATGTCCCTGAATAATTTCAATGCTGGCTAAGAAAGATATTTTCTTCTTTTTTTCCTTTCATCTCTCTCTCTCCCTCTCTTTCTCTTTCCATGGCCCTGGTTGCTCAGCAACATGAGAAATGATCGTGTATGTATTTGATAAGTGTGTTTACCACACCTCTTGAATTAAAAAATCAACTGATGCATGAAATAAACAAAAGAGAGACTGTGATATGGCTTCCCTTTTCCAGCAATCACCAGACAATGAAATGCAGCGTTCAAGATTACATAGATGCTCAGACACATCATTAGCCATTTGTGTCTTAAATTGCCAAACAACTTATCATGAATCGGAAAATTCGAAAGATTAATGCACAACTGTAAGAGACTAAAGGATTCTGATCCGGTGCTTTTTATTCCTCCTTCAGTTAGCTTTAATAAATTCATGGCCCTCTTAAGAGTCCCCACAATCAAACAGAAAAGACACAAAAACTACATTTATATTTCAAGTACTTTATGCCATATGTATATGTGTGTGTGTGTATATATATATATATATATATATATATATATATATATATATATATATATATATATAACGTATATGTACCGTATATGTGTGTGTATTTATTTATACATATATAAATATATTTGTATAATATATACATATTTCATATATGCCAACAATTTTCCTTATTTTGTGATGAGAATATGAAGAATCAGATTCAAAGTAAAGTTTTACTTACATAGCTGTAATCCACCCAGTTAAAAAAAATTGCAATTGGCCATTTACATCCAGAAATTCCAACATTTTCTTCTGTCAGATAGGATATGTCTCATTGAACTACCATAATATGAGTGTATTGTGAAATATGCTGCAAAGCCTCTACAATCGAATTGTGTCTTTCCTTTGAGCTATGACACAGACAGAGAGGAAACTGAAAACAGTTTAAGCTCACACCTCTATTGATTTATCCTTTATTGCTTGAGATTTATGAATTATTGTAAATCTAATGGTGTCTCTCATAATACTGCCACAAGCTTTTTAAATCAAGCTGACAGGCTTATTATTGAGCCCTGGAAGAGGAGGCAGCGTAGCATGGAGGAATGTACCATCCCTGATTCAGGAGGAGGAAATATTACTCAACACTCCCTTGTGGAGAGAAGTTGTTGCACTTGAACTACATCTTCGGACCGTTTCAGAGGCTGTCTCCATCACTCATATCCGTGACAGAGCATTGGAGCTACTCAGTATAGCTCAGTATCGCTTATTTAAGTATCCAGATGAATACTATAAGAGTACTCTTATACTTTAGAGACATGCATGTCAAGGAATATATATATATATATATATATATATAAAAAAGTGTGTGTGTGTGTGTGTGTGTGTGTGTGTGTGTGTGTGTGTGTGTGTGTGTGTGTGTGTGTGTGTGTGTGTGTGTGTTGGTTACAAGTTAATAAATACAAGAGAATAAAAGAGAAGCAAAAGGAACAGTATTTGCAGTAGTTGTAGTATTAGAAGTCCAGTTAATGCAATAAGAAATGTCTTCAATCATGACTAGTTGTTTAACAAGTAAAGAATCTGAGAAGTAAATCTCTCTTGTAGCCTATTGCTTTGTACTTGACACATTTACATGCAATCTAAGAGCTAATCATAACTCAGAAGCACAGCCTGAGATGCACACTTCATGAATAAAACTGTGGTCTTTAAAATGTCCTTCTCTCAAAGCTCCCTATCCTTCCACTCTAAATTTTATCAAGCATTTTTAAAACTGCCATCATACAGGAGAATATGCTGCAGCCCAGATTTATCTCTATGGGTAACAAAAAAAAAAAAACAGGACTATATGTCTGAAATTTGTGGGAGCTGCCACTCAGTCTCATCAAAACCCCTTCATGTCCCTGACAATACTCCAGCGTCTGTGAAATCTGGCAGTTATTTTTTTGTACTCCTAATTCTAACTCATGAGCTCAGATTTAGATTAAGCAGATGCAAGATTCCTATTCCAATTTAAGAAACTGTACAGATAAGGCCGCATGGAGAGAATGGCATAAATCACTTTGGGGTGAGAGTGTTTTTTTTTCCGAATTGAGCCCTGAACATAGCATGTCGATGAATCTTTGCTTTAAAAAGAAAATTAAAAAACCCAGCTTCTGTTGAAACAGGAACAGAAAAAGAAAAAAAAAAGATTCACACTGGAAACAGTTCTTTGGTATTAGATAAGTGTGGCATTTATGATTAATTCCCAGGTGTTCAGTTCTGCACTGATAGTAATGTGTAGTGCAGGAAAACATTTGGAGATTAGGTTACTGTTTATCTCCAGGTCCACTGTTGCTTGGTCAACATGACAGCGTCCAAATCTGCCGGACTAGGACAAGCCGCAAGAGTGCAGTCAACGTATAAACAAATCAATCAATATTCCTGCTGATTAAGTCCAATATCTCTCCTGACTTTGTCATTGAAATTCAAGTCCAAACAAATTCGGCAAGAAATACCACCAATTATTTCTTGCTGACTTTTCTCACACTTGCAATTTATTTCAATGCTGGGTTGCCTCGTCAAACGGTCGGTTTGCCTCTCTTACACCTAATTATCCCAACAGCAACAGCACGGAGCTGGAGGAAGCTGACCTGTGGTGATAAATTGTAAGGATGTCAAGTTTTGATGACACCTCTGATGTCCTTGGTGGAACACTCAGAACTTTTGTGATTTTTCTCTCTCTTTCTCCTGGCAGCACTGGCAGGTAAAATAGTTAATTTTTTCCGTGAAATATCTCAGATCTGAGAGATGGATTGATACAACATTTGGCAATGACATTTATGGGTTCCTGCAGGATAAAACCTTGTTTCTGTATCGATACTGCATCTTTTCTTCCTGGTCCGCCATGATGGATTACAGTGTGTGACAGGTTGAAGAGCAAATGTACCCCTTGATCTCTGTAGTGAGAGCATCCAGTTGTTCTATTGAAAATGCCAGAGAAATGCCTGAAAATCAATACTAAAGCGTTATTAATTACTCACAGGTTAAACAGCACCCCCCCAACATTGAATATGGTTTGCTAACGATGACGTTCAATACTACCAGTAGAGCTCCAGAGATTCGTAGAATCACTACAAAGGTACGTTGAAGTTTAGGTTTCGTACAGAGGATCAAAATGTAATGAAGGCACTTAATTTGTCTTCCTTTCCCTTTTCAACTGTAACCTTTGTGCAAAAAATCATGTCAGTATGGACAAACTATAATCACTTTGGTAAAACTACTGTCCAAATGTATCCAACTCTTTTGCTTATGCTCATTGAGGCTCTGCAGTACCTTAGGTCTAGTGAAACTTTACAGCAAAAGTTTGCTGGTATTTCAAAAGGAGAGTGGTGGACACTCTAAAGCCCATGCATCTCCTTGTTCCTTCTGAGTGTACTAACACCCACTTCTTAAGTTCAGCTTCACAGGGCTGTTTGCACGGCTGTAGGCTCCAAGTCTTCTTTCTTAACTAACACTTCACAGGGATCACAATAACTCAGCTTGCTGTACATTTGTTTTGCACAACAGTTTAAGATATTCAATATTTTTACCCGCTAGACACAGATACAGTGATGGAAGGGTTTTATTTGGCTCATGAAGACATTGGTTTGTTCTGAGAGTTCAGCTATTCATGCATCATACTCGAGCACAAAATGCCACTGCAGTGGGTTTAATGAGGTATAATTGGGGTTGACTTTTAAAAGAAGACTGGCTGAGATTTTTCAGGTGGGTTAAGTATGCTTCCTCTATCCTTTCTTGCACAGACAATTCTATAATAAATAAGTACCACCCACAACTGTTCCACTCCACTTTTCTTTTCTTTTTTTTTTTGTCTTGGGTGAGCCACAATGCAGGGTGTTGGGTGGCTAAATGCTGATGGAACCAAGCAGAGGCTGCAATCCCATTTGGGCAGTCACTGGTACTTTGCCTTAAAGGCTTTTCAATCTGCTGGAGATCGCATTAGTCGGCTGCTTCTTATCGACTCATCTAAAGAGTTTATGTCTTCATCTAATTAAGAACAGTGCTTCCTTAATAGCTCCATGCTTAGGCTGAGTTATTTCATAAGTGAATAACCAAGCTACCAGTGTAGTATCTTATATTTTACTATCAAGCTTAAAATACTGCCCTGGTGTGTCTTGTATCATGGTAATAACCATCTTTATTGACACAGCTGACAGAAAGAGTGTGACAGCTGTAATTACAAAATAATTATCACTGTTTAAAATGTCCCCTTTTTATTTAATTGTTTCAAAGGGAATGTTTGGCAAATCTAAACTGCATACTCATTCATTTGCACTGTAGGCTTGCAGTGGTGAAAGAAAGTTGATTTATTTCATCTCATACCTGAGAGGTTTACTGAAGTTGACAGGACCACAGATCTGGCATATATTAGATGGATCCAAGGTGTCCACTGCCAAGGCCTGCCAGCTCAGCCTGTTCCCATGCTGCTCTGAGTGTCATGAGGGCAAGCCTCCTATTTAGACAAGGGAATGAAAGATGAGGCTGAGATGTATTATGCATGCGAATGCATGGAGGTGGCGGGCAGCTTCCCTAACAAGCTAAGTCTTTCCACAGGCCTGCCTTCCTTTCACAAATATGGACTGAACCTCTGATGCTAATAGAGTTTCTTTGAAGCTGTGCAGAGAACATGCTCCTAATCCATTTATTATAGAAATAATTTACTAGATTTTTTTGGACTACAGCTATAACATTTTATTAGCTACTAATAAATTTGACAAAGAATCTCACTTGTACAGTTCTTTGGTTCACAATAGGTCAAGAAATGTTTTTTTCCAGACTGAAGGCTTTATGTCCTTATAGAAACCTCATACTTGACATAGGAAGTGATGGTTGGAACTTGAGGCCAGAATTAGCCATTTTTCCACTTGTCAGCTACATTGTTACTTTCTTATTTAAACAGAGCAGAGTAGACAGGAAAAAAGATGGAGGGAGAGCAGAACAACATGATTATTTGCTTGGTTTCCAGGCTACATGCCATTTCTTTCAAATGTTTTAAGAGGGTATATGCTTTGTATTTGTATGTTTGTGATGCTTAAGCATTTGTTTTGTGAGCATTATCCAAAAATGAATAAGCAAAGAGAGAAAGGCAAAAGTGAATTTAACTGTATGCTCTAGATTCTCCTTTGCAAGAGATTAAACATTTGACTATACATGTACACGTCCCAAGAAATAAGAAAAGCTTTTGAACTACTCATTTTGTTTATGCAGCATAATTTATAACATGAATAACATGACATATTTACTTTTCTTTGTTTATTTAGGCTTGTTCTTTTTTGGCTACTATTTCTAAACAATTTATGAACCCTTTCAGTTGGACACCTCTGCAATGTGTAAAGTCAAAGTCGTCCACTCATAAGGGTTTTGCTCCAATAAGTCTGGTGGTCAGGTTGGTTATTTTTGACTGTCCTGTATATGAGGACTTGGCTGGCCATTGCAGTTATATAATTAATATCCCCTCAGCTGAGTTGAATTCACTTGAAGAATGTCCAAGAAAAACTGCTGAGAATAAAATAAGCAAAAAAAAATGTTTTTTTTCTTCAGGAGGTTTTGGAGAATGGCAGTCGAACTGATCTTGACTCTTGTTTTGATAGGTCTGTTGCTTGTATTGTGATGTGATTTCAATCTGCTGAGTGCTGATCACTCTATCAAAACCATATTACCGTATTTTCCGGACTATAAGCCGCTACTTTTTTCATAGATTTTGAACCATGCGGCTTATACAAAGGTGCGGCTATTCTGTGGATTTTTCTTCCACCGCTCGGGGCGCTCTAACCGGAATTAGAATCAAAACTAAGACAAAATAAATGCAAAGAAGAATACGCTACTTCTTCTTTAGCAGATAGAAGTAGGTAGAAGCAGATTTCAAACAGATAAATAGATAAATAAATACCGGTTATTTTCTCTTGGTTCCGTCCAGTTTTAATCAGCAAAGTTGCTGCCGTGTTAAAAGACACTGTTAGGAAAGGATCTATTTAGGTACAAACATGTACATCATTTACAGTTCAAAATCCTTCTGTACATGTAGTAAATATCTAATCTAACATAAATATCTGCGGCTTGCATATCTTTTTTTTTAAATAAAGTGGATGCGGCTTATATACAGGTGCGGCTTGTATTTTTTTTTTTATTGTTTTTTTTTAAATAGAGCGGATGCGGCTTATATACAGGTGCGGCTTATAGTCCAGAAAATACGGTAATTTGGTTTCAGCTACATTTTTTACCCATATCTTCAGAAATGGCAAAAAATTTGGCGATTTGACTCTAGAACATCATTCAAAGGTGTTTATGACCAGCTATGATTACAAATCTAGATCTGGTTGTTGCAAAACAGCTAAGTCATCAGCCCTCCACCACCATGCTTGAAGGTTTGTTTTAAAGAGTTAGTGCAGACATTTTTTTTTTAAACGAGTCAAATGATGCCAAATATATCCTTTTTCAATTCATCTGTCCAGAAGACATTAGTGCAGAAGTGGTGTGATTTGTTCAGATGCATCGCAATGGACATTTCTTGTGCTGTCATCTTCTTTTTAGCCATACTTCTCTTTTTCTAACTCTACTGTCGTGAACTTCATCAGCATGCTGAGGCTTGTCAAGTTTGAGCTGTAGCTCTAGATCTTTTTTTTTTGTTTGTTTGTTTTCTGCAGTTTTTCTGATCACTGCGAGATCTGACCTTGGTGTGTTTGTGGGCATGTCCACTCCTGAGAAGATGAGCTATGATGCTGAATGTTTTTCACTTGTGTATAAACTCTGTATTTATTCAAAGGATAGAATATTACGATAGAAGCCAAATTATCTGGAAATGGCTTAATAACCCTTTCCCAGATTGATTGGGGGCAAGAGTTGCTTTCCTAAGAGTATGACTGATGTCTTTCCTCATTGGCATCGCTACAAATACCCGACTTGAGCAGTTCAGCAAATCTGTCTGTCATAATTTTTTTTTTTTTCTGTTTGTTTGTTGTGTTTTTAGCTTTTTGGTTAGCTCTATTTTCTGCTTCCTTTTCTGATTTGCTTCCTCCGTTTTCACACCTGAGGTACTTTGTGTTACTGGTTTTACAACCTGCAACACATTATTCACCACCTCCTTCAACGTTCATATTCCCAGGTTTCCTTTGTTCATTGACTGCTCTTTATCTTCTCTCCCAGTTTGAGTTTCTGCCTGTTTCCTCCAGTTCCTTTATGGGTTGTCTGCTTTTGCTAGACCTTTGGTTTTGTAGGATTAAAATAGAAAAAACTTTATTCAGTCCGTCTACCTCTGTCTCCCAGCCGTGAGCCTGCATCTAAAGGTTGAATCAGGTGCATTTGCTTAGCAGTAGCTGGCTGCCACTTGCCCTACGTATTGCCTTTCTTACTGCTTTGCAAGATAAGTACACTGTATTTAGTACCTTTGGTGGGTATGGATCAGTAAGTACCGTCAGCTCTTTTCCAGCTTGAAAGTCGAAAGATTGATCCCCAGTTCTGTCACAAGTTGAAGCGTCCTTTGGCGGGACACTGAACCCTACATTAGCCCCCCGGGATATGAAAACAGAAACAAAGAGATAGAGTGCAAATGTAAAAGAAGCACTATAGTGTGTTTGTGTGAATGAGTCAATGAGAAATACAGTGTAAGGCAGTTGGAGAAACCTAAACAAGGTTAAAGAGGCATTGATGCAGATAATACTTTTCACACTGTTTTTAAAGTGTCTGAAAGTGTCGAATAAGTAAGAGACAGTATAATTATACCTAAATGTAAGGTCTAGTCAGTATTGGAGTACGTATTTATTAGTTTGCTTGTTTATTAATGCCCTGATATGGGAAAGTATACATTTGAAATAACTCCAGTTTGATGAGATGTTCTTTTTAGACAGTCTTTCAGGAAAATATGAAATAGCTGCAAAAACTACTCTATTGATTAGTGACCACTTACGTTATTTTTGTTGCTTTTCTGCACTAATGGACATGGGAATAATTAGAGGAACCCAGTGCCCATGCATTTGGTGAAATTGTCCACATTTAGAGGTAGAAGGGTTTGGATGATGGGGTTTACATGACTACCAACAGAACATCTGAGTTCATGTACCATCCCACCCACTGATGACTTAAAGTAATTTAACTATAGAATGTCCTTTTTGGGTTTCAGTTGCTTTTTTATTGCACTTGCTGTACTGTCATTGTTTCAGATATTATAGGCTATTTCTTTATTAAAGTTAAAGGTAGAGATTGAAAACTTATTTGTTTGGGGTCAGTAGTGAAATTTAAATGGTTGATGTTTGGAAAACATCATGGCTTGTTTCAAAAACATATGTAGCAGTAATGTAACATATGCTGCAGCAATGTAGCCAGGAAAAAATCTTTTTCCTGGATTACGAGTTCAGTTATACCTTGACTCCCGACTGTAAATGTGTTGGAAATAAATAAAAACTAATAAAACATGGAAAACAGATTTAAAATCAGGATTGTCATGAGGTGTATGCACATATACTTTAATGAAAATTGAAATTGCACTTTGTACAAACAGGCTTTTTAATGGATTTTTTTGTTAATACTTGCAAGCTCTTGTTGTAGTGATACACGCTAAATTGCCTTTAAAAGCATTTATTATTTAAGCTCTTTTTTTGCATAACTGGAGCACCGTGAGCTTTTTTTTCAATATCATGACAAAAGGCTTTATAATCAAGCATGCAGTCTGGCTTTTATAAAATGCATTTCAACTGACTTCATAGAGTTAGATTGGCCTTATTCACAAGGAGACCTTGAATTAGAGACCATTTAATGGTTTTACATCAATTTATATTAAGACAAGACCATTTGGAGTGGTAGAGAGGTGTTTTTTTTTCTTTTTTTAAAAAAGAAAAAAAGAACGGTGAGTGTAGTTAGTTTATACACTCACCTGCAACATTATAAGGTTCATCTGGTCTATCTAAAAAACAGTGGAGAGTGAATATCGATGAGTGACTGAATGGCCAAAACCAGAACTCAGTTCAACTGAGAATCTGTGGCAAGACTTCAAAAGTGCAACACACCAGCAGAGAAGCTTCAAAGTGGTTATGGTGTTTTGTTGGTTAAAGGACATCATGTTGGTCAAATGACAATTAAGTTTCTCTTTCACCCTCGTATTACCACTAATTTGCCTCTGTGTCAACTTTGTTTTTTGGAATGGCTTACATGCCTAAATGCAAAAATGTTTGTATATAAATACAAAACAGGAAGATGATGATAAAAACACAGAGCATCTTAGGTTTAAATTGTTTTCAAGTAAATAAAAATCAAAGCAAATGCTAAAAATCAGTTTTTTTATTTGTCTGTAATTTGCTTCTTATGCTAACTTTTTACTGTCAGTGGGTGGTATGTGTTGTGATAGAAGAACTTAATGCCCCCCCCCCCCTATTTTGTGTGTGTGTGTGTGTGTGTGTGTGTGTGTGTGTGTGTGTGTGTGTGTGTGTGTGTGTGTGTGTGTGTGTGTGTGTGTGTGTGTGTGTGTGTGTGTGTGTATCTGCTCCCAGTGTTGCTGTTATTTGCATTTCAAACGCCTGTCAACCTTTTAGAGATAACTAACCCTCCATGATTCATTTCAATAGCTCCTGCTGCACAACTTGAGTGACTTAATGCTGCACTCAGTTGCTCTGTCATTTGGTTTCACCATCCAACTGATTTTGGTATTTGCACATATTGTTTATTTGATGTTGATTGTTATTATAACTTCACTGGATTGATGGGATGTTGATATCACAACTATTATATCAAATTAATTATTCGATTTTTAGACCAATACCTATAAAGTAAAGCTTATATTTACTGCACATATGCACTAAATAAATGTAAAGAAATCTTCCTCTTTTTGGTCATGAGGGCAGCTGTATTGGACAAACACTGACACACAGCTTGTATATTGACTTTCATTGGTTAGAGGCATAAAATATGTCTGATTCAGTTTGACGAGCAAAGCCTTGTGGGTTGTGATGTTGGCCACTGCAGTGGCCTTCTACAAAACTTGCAGCAGAAGTTTGAAACCTAGATTCACAGTACAGCTACATTAAATCATCAGATGGGAGGCAGCCATGGCTCACACAGAGGACTTCCTGTTTGGCAGTTGAAGGATGAGCGGTTTGATCTCCGGACCCTCCACTTGTTGAAGCGTTCTAGGAAAGACCAAAAATTGCCCCTTGTGTCTTGTGCACTCTGGTGTGAGACTGTAAATCCTGTATTCTGTGCACATATGCACAAGTCCACCCTCACCTACCGTATTCCTCTGTGGGTGGTTGGCCTCTCTAAGCTCAGGTGTCTGGGAGCTTGAGGGTGCTCCTAAGACTGCACTGTTCTGGACCATGGTCTCTGTTGTTCCTGGGAACGGCTGGAACCACTCTCCCAGCTTGGAGAACACAGCTGCTCCAATGCCCCATCTACCTCTGGCGCTGCTGCTGTCTTCATCTTCCACATCCTCTATCTCCTATTCCAACTCTTGGTATTTCTTCCACTTCTTTAGTTTCCTCAGGTATCTCATTACTGACAGGGCGTATGTGTTGATGTTTTTTTTCTGCCCATTCAGCTGCCTCTTCGGTGTGGTTGTCTGGTACAGTGGCACTGTCACTGCATAGTCTTTTTCTACTTTTTATATTGCTCTTTTTTATTATTTAACTATTTATGGTAATTTCTATTTTACATTTTTTGTATAAAGCGTGTGTGTGTTTTGGCAGCTGCACGACTGAATTTCTCCTCTGGGAGATCAATAAAGTCTACTATTCTATTCTATTCTATTTTGGCATGAGAGAAGTTTGTGTCATAGCAAGGGTCGAGGGGTCCAATCAAATACCTCAGCTACACACTATGAGCAAGAGACATAGTAATTCCATGTGGATTAACAAGGTCTGCATCAGTTGCTGAGGGATCACGGCACACTGACTATAAACAGACCACTGGAACAGGACATACATTGTACAGAGAGGACAGTATTAGGCTGTTGAAAAGCTTCTATGCAACCTAAGTAAGATAAAGGCTTTATGAGTGTGTAAGTGTGTGTGTCTGATAAGTTGAAAAGGGACATGTACTGTAAGTGCAGGTCATTTATCATACATTTTCAAGGGGAAAAAATGTGTAATTATAGCTAGCTATATGTTAATGAACATACCTATTAAATCAGCAATTGTTTTTTGGATAATGTAACTCCTTGGTGAACAGGCGGTTGACTGGGTGAGAGCGGTCCTGATGTTTGTAGCTCGACGTAGACATCTGGCTGTACATATGTCGGTCAGTAAGGGAATCTGTGCCAAAGCCTTTTTTCTCAACCACAGTGCAGCTTTTCCGCCACACAGGGATGTCATCGGTGATGATTCATTCCACTGAACATTTATGGAAGGACAGCAGATGACTTTTCAGTGCCTTTAA
The DNA here is from genome assembly GCF_033807715.1 of Cololabis saira. Lineage (NCBI taxonomy): Eukaryota > Metazoa > Chordata > Actinopteri > Beloniformes > Belonidae > Cololabis > Cololabis saira. Next base: position 22,932,369 of record NC_084592.1, on the reverse strand, counting down.
AAGGTACGGTGACTTCGTTGTTCTGTTTGAAATCCACAAACAGCATTTTCAATTACGAGTCAGGTTGCTCCATGTGTGTTAACACAGTGTGGAGGGCTGTGTAGATAGCATCTCCTGCCAGCCTGTTGTTTCTAGGTGCAAATTGGTGCTGGTCCAAGCTGAGAGGCAAAGAGGATTTGATGTACTTTAAATTCAGCTTTTCAAAACACTTTCTAACAGTTGAGGTAAAAGCCAGAGGTTTGTGGTCATTTATGCTGCTGGCAGATGTTTTCTTGGGTAGAGGCACAATGCTAGAAAATTTGAAGCAATTACAGAAACTACAGCTGGACTGAGAGACATTAAAAGAACGCCTACATCTCTATGTACTGTAAGCCTAAAACGATGTTTGTACAGAGTGCAAATACGGAAGTTCACACACATTTAAAGTTTCCCTTGCATGAGTTGTCTGACCGAGATGATTTCCTCTGTTTTCACATCTTCTTGAACATGTAATATACTGGTAAAATTCAGGAAGGTCAATCTTTAGATTAGCATCGTCAAAGTCCCCGGCCTTAAATAAAATTCCCTTTTGAATTACAGACGGCCATTTACTAATAGCTGTTTGTAGGACAGCCATTAGTACTGGCTGGAATGTGCATAAGCCATGAAAATAGCAAGTGAACACAGGCCAGAGACTCAGTTGTATAACAACCTCTAGACCTGTTGAGGGGTGTCTTTCAGTCACTGTGGTGTTATGTATGCAGAGAATGACATGCCAAGGGATTTTCTATTTGTCACAGTTTTCTAGTTCTTGTCATCACTCTTCTCACTTAGGAAATAGACAACAAGTCAGGAACCGCTTGGTGTTTATATGTTTTGGAAACTACTTTCCTAAAGTGAGAAAGCATGAATATTGAAAGCATACCAGATGTTGGGCTTCCTGCTCCTTGCACACACTTAGCACTTAAATGGGTTTGCATTTCATTTGTAATCTCTTTATAAATGCATGTCTCCGATGGTGAAACACCTGGTCTTGTTAGTATAGAGCACAAATCCACATTCTGCCATCTGCAGCAGTAATGTCAGCTCCGCAGCAGGAGACTATTCCCACTTCTACATCTCCTGGAATCAGGGATATTAGATGGAAGAAAGAAAGCTGATGATGAAGGAGATGAGCAGAAGGAGGGATACCAGGCCAAGAAAATCCCTGTGGTGAGAGGGATTTGATACTGGAAGTTCCCTTGGGAAACACTCTGAGCAGCAAAAAGGGGGAATAGTATCCAATAACTCTTATGGATGCCACTGGATAATATCAGTTCATCAAGAAACAACCAGCTGTTCTCCCTAACTACACATCATTAGACTAATATTACACATTTGCATGACATGAAGTCAAGTCTGGTTTCAAAGCACTATAGCATGTCAAACAACTCCTGCGTACTTTATATTGTAGTTGAAATTTGAACCAGAAATTATACCTCAAAAATAACATTTAAAAAAAGCTATAATGTTTGCCCTAATAACATTGTCATCTTTCCATAAAGTTGATATCTTGCAACAGTACTGTAGACAAGTTTTAAAAAAAAAATAGCCAATACGATCAATATGATCACAGCCGAGATATGCATTTCGATCACTGGAAGAAATGTTGCTCTAATTTACAAGAAAGCCATTTGAGACTATATTGATGATACCTATCATTTGTGAAGAGGTGCCCCTTGTCAGTTTTACACCTGATCAATTATTTCACAGGATGATTAGGAAAAGAAGGAGGGCTTCAAAGGAGAACGTGGAGTGGCCCTTCCAGTCATCCTCTTTCTTGTAGCATTCATTCGCATACAGCTTCAAGCGTGTAGTGTGACACTATGTGAACATCAACAGCATATGAACTTAGGATATAGACCTACGTAAAAAAATGAGGCAAACCTTAAACTTTCCAAGTAATCTCAATGATTTACACACATTCCCCCTCGGTGGGCAGTCATTTGCTGAAAACAACACAGACTGACATTATCACCTGACCACTAACAGTTATTTGTGGGACATCAGGCAAAAGACAAAATTAACCGATTAATGCCATTGCTGACATTTTGAGAGAGGAGATAAAAAGAGAGATTGATGAAGCACCATTTGTTGCTATTGTGGTGGACGGGATGAGAGACTTGAGTAATGCAGTGCATTACCTGCGCTGGTCCTGCGTTATGTGACGGACACAGGTGTCAATGAGTGGCTTCTCAGGTTTCAAGAAGTTATCACTGGCCAACAAGCCGGGACCTTGCTGCTCTTATTGTGCATTTGTTGTAGGAATATGGATATCTGGAAAAGGTTGTGGCACAGTGTTTTGATGGTGCTGTGGCCATGTCAACTGGGCCAAATGGGTTACAGGCAAAAGTTAAGGAGAGGGCACCTATGGCCTTCAATTTTCAATTTCAATTTTATTTATATAGCGTCTAATACAACAGAGTTGTCTCTAGACGCTTTACAGAGACCCATACCCAGAACATGACCCCCGAGCAGATATTACATAAACAATGGCAGGTAAAAAACTCCCCTAGTGGGAGAAAAACCTTAAGCCAAACAGTGGCAAGGAAAAACTCCCCTTTAGGAGGGAAGAAACCTTGAGCAGGACCAGGCTCATCAGGGGGGACCCTCCTGCCGAGGGCCAGACTGGTGGGTCAGGGACGGCAACAGCACAGCAGGCAGGTGGAAGCAGCAACGGGATGACCGGGGGTGGGGACCGCAGGCCAGCACACAGCTCCCGAAGCTCCGGCCCAATCAGCAAGTCCCAGGTTGGGGTGCAGGGTCAGGAAAAGACTTGTGCTCCGTAATGCAAGCTACAAGCCACCCATGGCCACCTGCAGGACAAAAGAGAGAAAAGGGAGGAGAAGGGGGGGCCAGCAGCGGGATGACCAGGGGTGGGGACCGCAGGCCAGCACGCAGCTCCCGAAGCTCCGGCCCAATCAGCAAGTCCCAGGTTGGGGTGCAGGGTCGGGGAAAGACTTGTGCTCCGTAATGCAAGCTACAAGCCACCCACGACCACCTGCAGGTTCCGGTGTCCGGCAAAGGATGCTGCAACATGGACAAAAGAGAGAAAAGGGAGGAGAAGGGGGGGGCCAGCACAAGAAACCACAGGAGCGACTCTGACACACTAAAGTTTACACTACCTAGAGATTTACCAACACCAGCTAGAGGTTTACTAAACACTAACTATAGGCTTTACTAAACAGAAATGTTTTAAGTTTAGTTTTAAAGGTGGAGGTGGTGTCAGCCCCCTTAACCCAGATTGGAAGTTGGTTCCATAGTAGTGGCGCCTGATAGCAGAACGCCCGCCCTCCAAATCTACATTTAGATACTCTAGGAACTACAAGTAAACCTGCACTCTGAGAACGGAGAGCTCTGACAGGAACATAAGGCACTATCAGGTCTTGCAAATAATGCGGAGCTAAGCCGTTTTGGGCTTTATACGCAAGTAATACAATTTTAAATTGGATTCTGAATTTTACGGGTAGCCAATGGAGCGACGCTAACACTGGAGAGACGTGGTCTCTCCTGCTAATTCCTGTCAGTACTCGTGCTGCTGCATTTTGGATCAGCTGGAGCCTATTCAGCAAATTACTTGGACATCCTGCTAACAACACATTACAGTAATCTAGTCTAGAAGATACAAACGCATGAACTAGTTTTTCTGCATCACTCTGCGAGAGGATTTTCCTAATCTTTGCAATATTACGGAGATGGAAAAAGGCTATTTTACAAACCTGATTGACATATGGTTTAAACGACAAATCCTGATCGAAAATAACACCAAGATTTCTCACAGTTGCACTGGAAGCCATCGCAACACCATCTAATCCCTTCCTAAGATGCTCTGGACCAAGAATGATAACCTCTGTTTTATCTGAATTTAGAAGCAGGAAATTTCTGGACATCCAGTCCTTGATGTCCCTAAGACATGCCTGAAGTTTAACTAACGGTTCTGTTTCATCCGGCTTCATAGACAAATAGAGCTGCGTATCATCAGCATAACAATGAAAGTGTATGCCGTGATTCTGGATTATACTTCCCAACGGCTGCATGTATAAACTGAACAAGATTGGCCCTAGCACTGAACCCTGCGGAACACCATAACAGACCCTTGACTGTTCTGAAGAAACCTCATGTACATGAACAAACTGGAACCTGTCAGATAGATATGATTTAAACCAACATAGAGCTGTCCCTTTAATCCCAACAACATGCTCTAACCTGTGCAGTAAAATGCCATGATCTATAGTGTCAAAAGCAGCACTGAGGTCCAGTAGAACCAGTATGGACACTAATCCCTTATCTGAGGCCATAAGGAGGTCATTCGTGACTCGAACAAGTGCTGTCTCTGTGCTATGATGCATTCTGAACCCTGACTGAAAGACTTCAAACAGATCATTTCTATACAAATAGTCACATAACTGGCTTGAAACTGCCTTTTCCAGAATTTTAGACACAAATGGAAGGTTGGAAATTGGTCTATAATTAGCTAAGGTGTCTGGGTCAAGAGAAGGTTTTTTAAGTAAAGGTTTAATTACTGCGACTTTGAAAACCTGTGGTACATATCCTAAACTTAGGGATAAGTTAATTTGGTCCAGTATTGTCGTACCAATAAGAGAAAAAATATGTTTGAATAGACGAGTCGGGATGGGGTCTAACATACATGTGGTTGACTTAGCTCTATTAACGAGTGAAGTCAGCTCAGGGAGGTCTATAGGATCAAAACAGTCTAGAGACAAGTCAGAGCCTAGGGAAGTCGCTAAAGCTGAAGAAACACCTACAACCGGCTGGTTGATTTCTTCTCTAATTCTCGCGATTTTACTGTTGAAGAAGCCCATAAAGTCCTCACTACTGAGAGCTGCAGGAATGCACGGCTCAACAGAGTTGTGACTCTTTGTCAGCCTGGCTACAGTGCTGAACAGAAAACGTGGGTTACTTTTGTTATCCTCTATCAGCGTTGAATAATAAGCTGTTCTGGCTTTGCGAATGGCTTTTTTATATACTATTAGAATATCTTTCCATTCACGATGAGAGTCTACAGACCTACAAGAGTACCACTTCCTTTCCATTTTACGCACGTTTTGTTTCAACATGCGGATATCTGAATTATACCAGGGAGTTAAGCTCCTGTGGCTAGAAACCCTCCTTTTCAAAGGAGCAACTTCATCTAAAGCTGAATACAACAAATCAGCAGTGTTACTAGCAAGGAAATCAACATCTGCAGAGGTAGAACCCAGGTCACTGGCCTCGACTACATCACTATTTATGTATTTATTTTATTTATTTATGGCCTTATTTATACAACGTTATGCACATTGATTGAATTTAGTGCTGCCTCATGAGAGCCCAAAAGTTAAATAATACAGGATCTTTTCTGCCAATCTCAATGGTCTAGCTTCCTTCTAGCTTCAGCTTCCTCGTCTGGCACCAACAGTACACCTCGAGATTGGTCGGTGCCATCTTTGAAAAGAAAGATGCCCTAAAAGAGATATTTCATCATGTATTGGAACATAATGTTGAATAGGGCGAAGACTGTGTTGTGCTGATGGATTTGATGCACACCTGGATGACTTTGAGTTTTGCTTTTTGCTCAGCATCTTTCGTGGCATTTTTGAGAATTCAGATGTGCTTTTTGCAGTGCTGCAGAAAGACAGCATTAGATGTACAATTCTGCCTGCCAAGGGTGGATGAATTTTGCGAAATCATTGAGCAAGACAGGGACTGATTTGATCAGATGTACGGGATCATTGCCCGCATCGCAGGTGCACCAAGTTCACGGAGAGGCCCAGCATAGTGGCCTTCGCACATACATCCACCAACTCCGCAGCAATGTTCTGGAAACATTCTTTGCCAGATATAGCCATGAAAAGGTAATGTTCTCTCCCTTCTGGACCTTCAGCAGTTTGGACATACTGGAAACAAATTTCTGCATACGGCCTTCTCCAGTCTAACACAGAGTCACAGAGCTTTTTGATCCGACCCGGCGAAAACTGACTGTCGTATCTCCCATGGCTGATTTTAAAGGTAAATGTCTTTCTGATTTTCATTTGGTTCAGAAGATGAATCTGGGTCAGAGCATGGGCACATGTACACATTGGCATGCTTGGCGGTGAATATATACCCCTTTCCACTGCTTCTGTCACATTGTGCACATTCTCAGCCTTTAAACAAATTAAAACCTATGCCAAAAAAATCCAGACTTATTGTTGAGCTGAAACGTTCAGGTAACCTTTTCAACGCCGTGTGCAGATAATCAATAGTTTTCGGTGAGTTCATATATTTTGTTTTATTTTAATATTTTAGTCATTTTATAAGGCTAATATTGGAGATGTTGTATGTGGAGCAGCTGTAGCTGCAGTGAACAACCTTGAAATGTGATAATTGAATTTATTAACAGTGGTATAACGTATGAGACATTGTCTGTGATGCAAAACCCTGTTATATTGGCTTTCTACGTCTGGCTGAGTCCTCTGTCAGGGACAATCTTCAACTCCCACCTCCGAGAGAGCTTCTCTCGGATCCCGGGGGGGGCGGGGGACATCGAGTCCGAGTGGACCATGTTCTCTGCCTCCATTGTCGACGCGGCGGCTTGAAGTTGTGGACGCAAGGTCTCCGGTGCCTGTCGTGGCGGCAATCCTAGAACCCGGTGGTGGACACCGGAAGTACTACCGGGCTATGTTGGCCTGTGGGACTCCTGACGCAGTAGATAGGTACTGGCAGGCCAAGCGAGCCGCAGCTCGGGCGGTCCTGGAGGCAAAAACTCGGGTCTGGGAGGAGTTCGGGGAGGCCATGGAGGAAGACTTTCGGTCGGCCTTGAGGAAATTCTGGAGGACCGTTCGGCGCCTCAGAAGGGGGAAGCAGTACTCAGCCAGCACCGTTTATGGTGCGGGTGGGGAGCTGTTGACCTCGACTGGGGACATTGTCGGACGGCGGAAGGAATACTTCGAGGATCTCCTCAACCCGACTGAAATGCCTTCCACTGAGGAAGCAGAGGGTTGGGGTTCGGAGGCGTGCTCATCCATCCCCCAAGCCGAGGTCACTGAGGTAGTTCGTAAGCTCCTCAGTGGCAGGGCACCGGGGGTGGATGAGATTCGCCCTGAGTACCTCAAGTCTCTGGATGTCGTAGGGCTGTCTTGGTTGACACGCCTCTGCGACATTGCATGGAGGAAGGGGACAGTACCGCTGGAGTGGCAAACCGGGGTGGTGGTCCCTCTGTTTAAAAAGGGGGACCGGAGAGTGTGTTCCAACTACAGGGGGATCACACTTCTCAGCCTCCCCGGGAAAGTCTACGCCAGGGTACTGGAGAGGAGATTACGGCCGATAGTTGAACCTCGGATTCAGGAGGAACAATGCGGTTTTTGTCCCAGTCGCGGAACACTGGACCAGCTCTATACCCTCCGCAGGGTGCTTGAGGGTTCGTGGGAATTTGCCCAACCAGTCTACATGTGTTTTATGGATCTGGAGAAGGCATTTGACCGTGTCCCTCGTGTCATTCTGTGGGGGGTACTGAGTGAGTATGGAGTCCGGGGCCCTCTATTAAGGCCTGTCCGGTCTCTGTATGATCGAAGCAGGAGTCTGGTTCCCGGCGCATGTTGGACTCCGGCAGGGCTGCCCTTTGTCACCGGTCCTGTTCATAATTTTTATGGACAGGATTTCTAGGCGCAGCCAGGGGCCGCAGGGGATCCGGTTTGGGAACCTTAGGATTTCATCTCTGCTTTTTGCAGATGATGTTGTCCTGTTGGCTTCATCAGAGCGGGACCTTCAGCATGTGCTGGGGGTTTGAGGCCGAGTGCGACGCGGCAGGGATGAGAATCAGAACCTCCAAAACCGAGGCCATGGTTCTCCATCGGGAAAGGGTGGCATGGGTGGAGAAGTCCTGCCTCAGGTGGAGGAGTTCAAGTATCTCGGGATCTTGTTCACGAGTGAGGGAACAATGGAGCGTGAGATTGACAGACGGATCGGTGCAGCGTCCGCAGTTATGCGGTCGGTGTACCGGACCGTCGTGGTGAAGAGGGAGCTGAGTCGAAAGGCGAAGCTCTCGATTTACCGGTCAATCTACGCCCCTACCCTCACCTATGGCCATGAACTTTGGGTAGTGACCGAAAGGACAAGATCGCGGATACAAGCGGCCGAGATGAGTTTCCTCCGCAGGGTGGCTGGACGCTCCCTTAGAGATAGGGTGAGGAGTTCGGTCACCCGGGAGGAGCTCGGAGTCGAGCCGCTGCTCCTCCACATTGAGAGGAGTCAGCTGAGGTGGCTTGGGCATCTGTACCGGATGCCTCCTGGACGCCTCCCTAGGGAGGTGTTCCAGGCATGTCCCACCGGGAGGAGACCCCGGGGAAGACCCAGGACACGCTGGAGAGACTATGTCTCTCGGCTGGCCTGGGAACGCCTCAGACTCCCCTCGGAAGAGCTGGAGGAAGTGTCTGGGGTGAAGGAAGTCTGGGCATCCCTGCTGAGGCTGCTGCCCCCGCGACCCGGGAACGGATAAAGCGGAAGAAGATGAGTGAGTGAGATGAGTGAGGATTCATTCAGGCAGGACTCGATTGAACGCCTAGGTGTGAACTACACAGTCCGCCATTGGTACAAGGTGTGTTTCTGTTTTTAACAAAGGGAAATAAATAAAACATGGTATTTTTTAAATTCTATTGTGATTCATGATGTGATGCATTTTTGTCATAGAACTACGAGCTTAGTGTTGATGAATGTCAATGTGAAGATAAAGGTTAAGCTTGACACTGGTACGCCATAAAATCAAAAGGTAGTGTTGATGTACAGTATAGTGTCTAACAGTTCAGTATAGGCTACTATTAAAACATAGATGCATCATGAAAGATCTACAAGAAATAATTACATTAAATCTGATAAAAATGAGATTATTAATTACATTTTCATGAGCTTTATCTCCCTCCCCCAGCAGAGAGTGTCCTCTCCTGCTTTCCTACTCTGTGTGATAGTGGCAGGTTTCACCTGCAAGCCAAATTCAATCAGCTTTGAGCCAAATGCTGCCAGATTTTCCACTCAGTTCCCTGTTTTTATCTTGTTCCAGCCTTTATTTAGTAAAACTATTGTTCTTGGCTGAGCTAACCCCTGTGTCCCTGTCTCTCAGATCTCTGGACCTGTTGCCCGGCCTTCTGCATCTGTCCCTCCTGCTTCTCAAACTGCCAGCTTTTGGATAACCTTTCCTTCTGCAAACTGCCAGCCCAGCCAGAATCCCTAACTCCAGATTACCTCTCTGAATTACAATAAATCTCCCAGCAAGGCGGATTTGCCTCTCTGTGTGTGGATTCTGGTCTCAGTCACAGCAGTCTTTGAAGGACATACAGCTTTAAAGGGATATATTCAAACTTAAATTAAATAACAGCTATAATATTTTTGTATTATTCACATGTTTATTCATTTGGTTTTTAAAAATACATGTAAAATGACAAACAGGAAAACTGTAATAAGCGAGGCCCCTTGTTGGTGCAAAAGAAATGTCTCATTCTGTTCATTATTGATACTTGACACTTGCTTTTACCTCTTCATATTGATGATACTGAAGTTGGGTTCTATATGATCTCTTACTGAAATTGATTTGATTTGCAAAAGTGCAACCTTCCAAGTGGATGGCGCTGCAGTTGGCGACATGTTTTGCTTATAGGAAAGTGCACCAACGTAGTCATTTTACTTTCTGCTGAAAGACTGAGTTTGTTATTAATGCAAAGTTTCCGTGACACTCACACTGTAAAGGACATGCATAACACCAGCTTTTAGAGGAATAGTTGAAAAAAACAAAACAACAACTCTTCTCTTACTCAACACTTCAGACAACACTGGCAGATTGTCCAATGTTCAGAGCGTTCTCTTTGAAAAGACTAGGTTCTGTTTGGTTGAGAAGATTTTGGAATAAATGTGAACAAAATGACCACGGATGACTACTAAATGAATTTTATAAAGCATGCTGAAAGGATGGTGTCTGCAGGAGAGAATTAAAAAAACAAACAAAACAACAACAAAGGCGGTTAGAATCAAGCAAATCAAAGTCTGGCAGAATCTTCCAAAAGTAAAGTCCAAAGAAAACACTAGGAACATACACATGTAATGTAAAAAAAATAACAAACCCAACTACAAACAAACAAGGAAAAACAGAAGCAGTTAAAAGGAAATGTAACCCTTCAGGTAAACACCTGATGTACTGCCAATGGGAACAGAGAAAGACAAAAGGTAACAAGATGGAAACAAACAAAACAATCATAAGGGAGGAAAAAGGATAAACACTGGAGAGGGAGAGGACCTGTCCACAGGGAAACGGGTACTGAAACTATAAAAACAAATCAAAGATCATGACATCGACAGGAAAGCATGCATGAGTGTGATGACTATTCACATGGCTGAACAAGTGCAGAGGCTGAAAAGATAAAAGCAGGTATCCACATACATACTTGTGGATACACCAGCATTTCATTGAAAAGAACACTCACAGTCTCCTAAAGGATTTATCTAGCAGAACAATTCACACTGCTAAAGTCACACAAGAGAAAGTATAAGATAGCCAAATGATGCATGTTGCCAACTTAAATCCAACAGAACACCTTAGGGATGTTCAAGATAAGGAGAGAAGCAACAAAACCCACCCATCATCAGTTTTAGAAATGACAGAACATCTCTACAGAAATGTTTGCAAGGCCGTACCAAAGAGTCTGTCATCAAAACGCTTCCAAGTATCACAACTAGATGAAAGATTTTGATCTAAGCGACAGGTACAGTGGCGTATTACTTTGAGATCTTCTATAAGAGAGCACATATGGCTTTGGAAATAATCACATTTCAGTTTGGTGGAAGGCTACTGAACATACCCTGTCATGTACAGGAACAACAAGAAAAATGTAATAGCCTATGATTGTACCAAACGACTTTTCTCCTCCATTATTTTTTCTCCCAGTTGCATTAAATACCGCTTTGATGTAGGTCCCAGCCAAAGCTCTATTCCAAAGTCATAACTGGGTGGTGATTAACAGCAGCGTTTAATAGCTGCACCTCTGAAACTGTTTCCTTTATTGCAGGTTTTGTCCTTTTTTCCCAGCAACAGTGAGAAACCCGCTACTTACACAAAGGCCATCATTCATTGGTTCACACAGAGTAATTGTAGATGATTACGGCTGAATATGTTACACTAATGATTGACACCCTTTGTATGAAGTGACAATCAGTCTGATTGGCTTCCAAATGCTGGGAAGCAGTAAACCTCCCTAGTGACTTCTGAAAAGATACTGTAGAAACTGAGAAAATGTGTACTATATTATGTTTTGTCACTGTGAAAAGCTGACTCAAGGTGGATTATTCTAAGTGTTTAATGTTATCATGTGTATTAATATGTTACAAGATGTAGCATTGAGCAAAATCAACCATCAAAGCTATATTGGGGGGTTTCTGCTTTGAAGCTGCAGAGCACCAGTAAAAGAGCCAGAAAGGCAAGGTCAGATGGCCTTGTATGTAAAATACTGGAGGAACTAATCCTGATTACTTGCAGGGTGGAGCCTTGCACATCATTTTCATGCAATGGGAGTAGCTGATGAAATAAGAGGTTTGCGCAAGTCACAAAGGGAGATAACACACACACCACAGACGAGGTGTAGAAACCAACAGAAGCAAGCTGGGGGTTTGTCAGCTGGCCAAGGCCGGGCAGCGATCCATGGTCTGGCCATGCTGTGCATTTCTAATATTGTTTAAACCATTAGAAAGTGAATTCATAACTTGTGATACTTCTACCTGCATGCAGCCAGGCTTTGACTTCTGTGTTTTGAATATTGCTCTCTCGTTCTGATGTGAGTGACACCAACAAGGTGATTGGATTTTGCGTATTGTAACAGGAGACATGCAGAAAAGAGTCTTCTGCTGTTGGATGGAGAGGTAGGTAGGGTCAGATGAACATATCCATAGACTCCTATTCCGTGAATGATGTGCAGTCATGTAAAAAAATAAATAAAAACAATAATTGAGAAATGTGCCATCTTGAGGAACACCAATTAGTTTTAAGTGAGTTGATAGTTGCTACTTATATCTGCCTCAGTTGTACCTGCAAGCATGACTTCTTAATGTGCAGGAGTGATAATGAAACACTGCAGTATAGGGATGTATGGTGTCATTAGAACAAAAGCATTTAAATTACTATGATAAATAACTTTGAAACTACACCCACATAGCTTGTATGTAGTGTATTTTAACATGTCATTTTTTTGAATTATTATTTTAAAAATTGCTTTGCAAAAAGATTAAACAAAGTGTAAAAATCATCTTTCAAACTGTAGCAGCATTGAATATCAACAACATTTGGCTGACTCACAATGCAATGAGGCCAAGGACTGGAACAAACAGCTACTATTTGAAAAATAGCACCACTTAAGAAAAAAGCAAGACAAACGTTCATATTATTTATACAAAGAACAAGCAACACCCAGCACAAACTGAAATGTAAGAGTACAAGGTCAGTAAGTTAAATTGAAGTAAAGAATGACAACACGAAGCACAAACAGTTGGTGTTCAAGCATTTTCTTCCCAGATCAAAGTCATAATAACTATTACACAAACTAATTATAGTTTGGTGTGATATTCAGAGGGTGCAGTGAGGAGTTGGTAAGGAAAAAAAACATCTTTTTGTTTTTTTTTATTCCACGACCTATTTTCACTAAGTAGTTAGCTTTATTTTACCTTTCAAGTCTTGTATTAAAGCAAGAATACATCATTTGTGAGAGGAGAAAGGAAACCCAAGTCAGAACATTTTTTTCCACTATCTTTCTTTAACTCAGCAAAATCTCTCATCTATTATTTCTTTCATCTGTCACTATGGAAGAATGAAGCGTGTTCCTGAGGTTAGTGTCCTCATTCTGTGACAAATTATGACTGCAGCCCACATGCTTACCAAAGTAGAAGGAGAGAATTTAAATGTGTGTTACTTTTCACATGATTTGACACTTCATGCATTATTAAGTGTGCACGACATACTTGCATGAACCAGTATGGCCCAAAAGGCTCTGGCTCAACCATAGGTTCAATTCAGTTCAGATCGGTTCAGTTCAATTCACTTCAAAGGTATAGTGAAAGTTCATAACAAAAGGATTTCAGACACTTAACACAGAAAACAAGTTCAATATAGTCAAATTAGAGATAGTCCAATTCAGTCCATTTATATTCCAATACGATCTCATTCATTGCAATTCAATTAAATTCAAATTCAATTAATTTCAATATAGTCCAGACTAAAAATGTATATAATGTACTTTTTTTTTTTTATTAAACAGTCTAGCTTAAGAATCTAAAATATTGCACTGGACCTTCACTTTTGTGTAATCCACCATCCTGAGCAAGCAGTTGGGGGAGGAAAAAAACAGATTAACAGAAATAAAAAACCTTTAACACGACCAGACTCTGGGAGGGCAGCCATCTATCTCGATCAGTTAGGGATCTGAGATGACAGAAAAAGAGAGACCAAAAGATCCAAAGAGATTAGTTCACAGATATCTGCCTATGAGAGACAACAGTGTGACGAAACAAGTCCAGCGCATTAATGTTGGGGTCTGCATCCTGATGACTAACTGGGAACTCGTTCCACAAGACAGGAGGAATTCCAATTAAACACAGGCCATTTCAATGTGATCTACAGTTATATTTTCAGTTATATTCACTTAGCTATAATCCTTTCAAGCCAGTCCAGTTTAATCCTAATTAGTAGAACTATTCAAACTAATTGATGTCATGTATCTGTGGGCTTTGTTTTGTACAAAACGTCATACTGTAAACAGCAAGATGACAAAATCTTGGATATGTGGACTAATTTGCCTTTTTCATACATAACATGGTCTGAACATAGAGCCGTGTTTTTTATTGAATCATGGTTTAAAGACATATTTTAATATATTTTAGATTATTACTCATCAAAATAAATTTGAACTTAGTTAAGGAGTCCTGTGACCACATTTAGTTTTATACTAAACGGTGTTTTTTGGGTTATTGTCCAAAAAATCTACACATTTTATGTTCTTTTCTTGCTTTTGCTTTATGTTTTTAGCACGTATAATCATTCTTCAAGACATTTCGTAGATATTCATGTTTCTTTTTTTGCTCTCTCTCTCAAGATTTTGCAAGAAAAAAAATACTTTTTTATGTAGAAAAGGGAATAATTTTACTGACATATTTCCCAAAACATGTAAATGTGAATTCCTTTTTTTGTTTTCTATAAGAGAATTGAATATACCATTGGCAGCAATTTTCTTTTTTTTAGAGAGAAATTCTAATAAATTATGCTGATTCATTTTTCAGCATTAAAAATATACATGAGGTGAAGACAGTGAATACCTCAGTTAAAGCTATCATTTAATCATATTAGTCATGTTGAACAGTGCTGTTGCTCCTGTTCATTTAATGGAGTCATTCATTCATACAACTTAGTCTCACGTTACATCATAAAATCCAGTATATTACATTTTATTCATATGCCAAAGTGTCGCTCCAGGCCCTCTCTCCACTTCAGCTCTATTTGCATGTCTAAAGCAGCAGAGTCATTAAAAGGCAACCGAGCACAGCAACACAGTCTCAGTGCTGAGTACCTCCCTGAAGCTGCTGAAGCATCGTCAGCTTTTGGAGAAAGCCAGTAAGGAACCCTCTACAGGTCCCCTTTGGGAGGAGAAAAGAGCCCTTATTCTAACTTGGTGGAAAATGCCACTACCCACAGGGGCAGCGTAACACACAACTGGGACAGTAACTATCAATGAAAGACCCACGATCCACCAGCAAACTGAAACCAGCACATGCATTTCTTCCCTGTTCACCATTGCCACCAAGCTGAGTCATCCCAAGAAGCCAGCGAATCTCTTCCCCACTGCTTTAGTGGAGCTATTTCAGAGTGTGAATCAGTGTGCCATAAAATACAAGCCCTGGCTTATTGGACCACAGGGTAAACTGGATTTGTTGTAACAATGCAGGGCAGTGAAATGCACTCTGGAATCTAACATTAAACTGGAAATCTTACAGCAAACACTTCACACCTCACACATTCTCGTCACTTTAACGAATAGCAATGTTTCTTATATTCCTGAACCTCATGATGCACAGTATAACTCAATAGGATGCAACAGCCACTAGGCAGCAGTAGATCAGCAGTAGTAGTGGTCATACTTCCGCCACATGGTCAGGGTTTCGAGCCCAAACCTTTTTCCATGTCCATTGTATACGGGCAAGACACACTGTACATATGTAAACAAATATCCCCAAAATACAGTACAATATAGGTATATTTTCCTTTCTTTCCACCACTAGGTCTTGTAGCTCATCATCTCATTTCCAAAATTCTCTCCCTCACATGCTTTGGCTTACAATTACCAAGACATTTGCAAGAATTAATATGCATAAGAAGGTTTTTCTGGAGTCAGGAGAAACTGATTTTGGTTTCAGACTTAAAGACTCATTGTTTTCTCTTGCTTTATGTGTTAATACTATAAGTAGAATTGGAACCAACTATAAAAGAAAAAGTCCCATAAATAAGCTGGCCCACATTTTAAAATCACAGAAGTATTTTGTCTATGGGTAGAAATTATGATATGCTAACATATCTTTGACTGCTATTTTTTACAACATAATTCATGAAGTGTTAGCACTTAACCATGGTCAGTTAGTCATAAGGAACCAGTAACCTGCACAGGACTTCCTTTAGAAACAATTACTCTAAGTATTTGTTTTAAGTATAACTTTAGCTATCTCTGACATAGTCGTGGATTTTTTTAAATCCCATTTCTTTTTACAATATTGGATCAATACATTGAAATATTCAGCTACCGGTATTTGTTTATCATGAGCTATTTTAAGGTTTCGCCTAGATATTTGAATTGGTTTGAAGATTGGAATTTGGGTTACTGCAACACACTGACTAATATATATTTTTTTTTTTTAAGTTTATCTGCGGTAGAGTTGATGGTGTGTGTAGGGAAATTGTCCTGTTTCATGATTTAATATTGAACAGGCTTTAGCTGACTGACAGACATTTGACTCTAGAGTATTATACAGAGGAATTTGTGGCCAGATCAATAGCTACAAGGCATCCAGGTCTTGTGGCTTTAAAACATTGCAGACTGTGGACGCTTTTAAACGTGGCCTAAAAACCCACCTTTTAAAAAAAAGTCTTTTCCTGTTGATTTTATTCATGGTTGATTTTAACTTGTAGCACTTTGAGATTAGTTTTTAAGGGAAAAGTGCACTAGAAAATAAAATGTATTATTATTATTATTATTAAAACAAGCCCATATCATCAACCCTCCACCACCATACTTAAACTGGTATAGGATGGTATAGGATGTTTGTATTCATATTCTGGATTTGGTTTAGTACACAGTGCATTAGAGTAAAACATCTCAACTGGTCTGTCCCAACACTTTGTTTTTACAACAATTTCTGTAATTTGTTTAAATTCAATGTTGCAAATTTTGCCATGTTATTTTTAGAGAGAAGAGGTCCCTAGAAACCCTTTCGGGTAAGTAATCTTAGTCTTTTTTTTCTAATTATATTGTCATGAACATTAACATTTACCACCCTAATGGAGGCTTGTAAAACCTGAGATGTCTTTCATAGGTTTTTGTTGTGTCTCTTGTGTGTTACAGTCTGAGTGTGGGGTGAACCTGCTAATTAGTCTATTCCCAGGAAGACTGTCAACTGTCATGAATGTTTTCAACTTCTGAATATTTTTCTCTCATTGAAGAATGATGGAGTCTAAATTGATTGGAACTGGTTTTATAACTTTTTCCAGATTGATGGGCAAAGACAATTGCTTTTCTGAGGTCTTTAGCATTGTGTTTACACACACCTGAATGCACCAGACCATCAAACTGTCAAACTGAGTGCTTTTATAGAGGTCTGCACAACTTCTCATGATCAGCTCATCAAGTTATATGGTTGGCAGCACCTGACCGCTATTTACCCTTTTAATTCATATTTAACCAATAAGGTAGCACAGAGTTCTTCACACACTGCTTCTGCATTTTGGCTTAGTGTTTGTTGAACAAATAATGACACTGTGTGACATGTTGTGTTGTTGTTCATCTGAGTTTGTGTTTTTTAACTCCATGACCATTCAGAAATGTCAGTTAAGCAGAAAAGGGAAAGTACCTCAGAAAATGTATCAAGAGGAGTTTATGACATGGAAGTGACTGGAGTAATGACATACTCTACTCCCTCATCCTCCCGATAAATGTCCAAACAGATGGTATCAAACATGTACCTTGTCATATACTGTACATCAAATGTAGTGAAATATTGCATGCAAGTGTCACCATAAATCAAGAAAGTCTTATAATATTGAATGTAAATATCATCGGTATAGTCTTGTATTCACAGAGGAAGTTAAGTCAGGGAAACCTATTTATATTCTTTCATTCTATTTTAGGTTTTTTTTCTAGATTGTCTACACTATTATCTGTACTTTTATGAGATTAAGTTAATTATTCATACTCAAATTACTAAATCAGATAATCAATGGGCACAGCTCATTAAGTAATACTCCTTTTATGATTTTTAAAATACCAAATAGAAAAGCCCATGTGTGTGTAGAGGAAGGAAGGTTACAGGAAATCAGGATTTGTGTGCTAATATATTCATGATAGTAAGATGACTGCATTACTTTATGACTCAAGCAAGCTCTACAGGACTATTTTAGGGCTAATGCTTGGATCAGACAGGTAGACATGGAATAAAATTGTGACGCAGTCAACTCAGGCAGGGATTCTAGGAGCTCAAGCTCTGGATTACATTTGTTACAGTAAAATTGTACCACTATTGTTAATTTTAAGCCATGAACAGAATACTTAGGGAGTGACAAGCATACCGCATTGTCAAAAGCAAAATGCCCTGCTAGAGACATAACCACAAAGCCTTGACATTATCAAGCACGGCCCTTATTTTCATGCAAGAGGAAAAATGTATGCTTCACTTGCACAAAAGTCTTGATTCACCTAAGGCTCCCCTCCCCTGCTGTCAGCCGTATCTTGTGTTTTTTTCTTTTTTCCAACTAGCTCCCTCTGCACTACCCCTTCCTGGCATTCAGTTTAATAAGTTTGCATGAATAGCTGCGACCAAATATAAGGCCCGAGACCTGCTAGGGGCCATAAATGTAGCCCTAATGGCAAAAGCATTAAAACATTTGGTACAGAGTCTGCTGTAGAGGATGTGTTGCTGCAGGAAAATGGAGGTGGCGGGGGGAGTGAAAAGCTCCTTTTCCATTAGCTGATTGAATTGGAACCCAGTCTTGTGGGCTGGCACTTGTCTGCCACACATTAAATAAGACTGAGATGTAAACACCTCTGTTATGGGACTCAGCAAAATGTCAGAGGAAAGCATTGTACCAGTAAGACTTAAGACACCAGACAATAAGACACAGGTAGTGTGTTAGTAGAAGTGGCTGCCTTAGTATATTTGCCACTACCGCTGATGTTTTGTACCATCCACCGCATGTTCTGAGTGAGCCAGAGTGAAGACCTAATGGACCATAGCATGCTGGAGTGGCTGGCCGGCTGTCTCAGACAACATATCTCACATTAGGCTCAAACATTTACCCAAGTGCAATGTCAGATTTAATAAATGATATATATATATACTCGTTGTGGTTCTATTGCAGGGAATGGTGTGAGAAGAGGAAGGAAGATGATAGACTTCATAAAACCTACGTGTTCTTTTCTTTGGAAGCAGGTCAACTGGCGCAATGTCTCTGTATAGAGAATGGGGGAAGGGGAGAGGGAATAGGTTTGTTGTGCATAGTTGAACACACTGGAGTGCAGGCTGGCTAATGCATCTTTTTGTTTTCATCCTGCATAAAAGATGCATGCATGCTGAAATAAAGAAAGACGTGCATTTAGTTAGCAAAACATATTTTACTTTATTATTCAGTTATTCAGCTTTCTATTTTTGGTGATGTAGCAGTTTTGTGATCTGGTGTAAAACATCTGTCTGCAAGCAAGGCATAATTAAAGAAAGAAGGTAGTTTGAGTAAGTGGCGATGAGTAAGGTAATGCAGCAGACAGCCATTCAGACTTTGTGAGGTCAAAGCCTGATGAAAAGACAAATGCTAAACGAAAAAGGAATGAAGATGTGCCTTATTGGGAAAAAGTGCACCCCCAGTTTGCCATCCCATGTTTGCCTGTTTGGTGTTTCATCTGATACAATTCTGATCCACTTTGCTCATGTTACCTAAAGTTTGACAAGCCCCACTTACCAAAGTTTGTTTTTTATGTGTGTGTGTGTGTGTGTGTGTGTGTGTGTGTGTGTGTGTGTGTGTGTGTGCGTGCGCGCGTGCGTGCGTGCGTGCGTGCGTGTATCTGCTCCCAGTGTTGCTGTTATTTGCATTTCAAACGCCTGTCAACCTTTTAGAGATAACTAACCCTCCATGATTCATTTCAATAGCTCCTGCTGCACAACTTGAGTGACTTAATGCTGCACTCAGTTGCTCTGTCATTTGGTTGAATCAATCATACTCTGAGTCAGTTTTTGAGATTTTAAATTATCTAGTAATAGAAAATACAGCAATGAAGCTTAGATGACAGGAACTAGCTTTCACTCTGCTGTTTTGGAGGTTAAGTATAATGCATGAGGCTATGATACTGACTTTACATTACAAATGGTACCAAAATAAGGTTTAGTGTTTGCATCCCAGAATCATATTTAAAGGAGAAGAGGGACATGGCAGACAAAATAAAAAACTAAAAAAACATTGTTTTCATGTATTAAAGGCAACTTGATGTTGAGATGTTGCTCTTTCTAATATGATTCAGATTTCAAACTCTTTCCTCATTTCAGTTTTTTCTTTTTTTCCTTTCTATCTATTGACAGTCTTGTTTAGTGAATGATAAAATGGAATTAGAATGAAAAATGCATGACAATGGGTTTTCCTGGCCGGAGAGTTAAATCTCTATTCAGCTTTATACTGTATGCAGCAATATGAAAAAAGTGCATATAACGCAATTGTTAAATATTCAAGAAACTTTATCTACAGAAAGAAGTAAAGTAAGCAAATAAAAAATGAAATAATAATTGTCAGCTTTGTAATCATTTAAATTAATTTAAAAAAGGGACGTGGAAATAGTGGGTGGACCTCTACATTTATCACAGCTTCTTTACAAAATTCAAATTTAGAGCTCCAGATTTGACTCCAGTGATTAGAGACTCCTTATAGAGAAAACCCTGCCTTATTTAAAATCCCTGACTTCAACAGTATGACCTACTGATTTAATTGCTATTGAAGTGTGTAGTGTAATTATTCCAAAGAACTCTCTAAGGCCTTCAGAAAAATGATGTGCTTTCCTGATAAGTCTTGCAAGGATTTCAAAAAAGTCCTCAAGTCAACCAGGATTTAAGTCACAAGTGGTGTAGGTGGCCACTTCAGTAAATTCACCTCAAGAGTGGATCATTTGATTTAAAAAAATCAAAATAAAAAAAAAGACTTCAAGGAAACATAGAAATTCATCAAAGGATCAGCAGTACCTCTTGGACTTATTGATGCTGAATTTCAGATATCTAAACAGAATAAACTTGAGGCAAGACAGTAAAATAAGATGTTGCTGTCAGGTTGACCAAAGATTGAGCAAAGCAAACTGAGCCTTTAGAAATAGTGTGCTCTGGAAAGATAAATGAAAATTAAAACTGTTTAGGCACAAAATCAGTACAGATATTTCATTTCTGACAAAAGATGTCTTTTCATGAAAAACGTTCATGCTAACTGAAAAGTGATGTTGGAAATGCTTTGGTCTGTATTTGCTTTGCTACCTCAGCAAAGCAACTTGCTGTTGGGATTTCAGAATCATATTGAAGAGTATTGGAAGACAATGTGAAGCCCTCTGATCAAAAGGTGAAATTTTTAACAGGATACTAGTTCTGACTATGTATACATATATATATATATATATATATATATATATATATATATATATATATATATATATATATATATATATATATATATATATATATATATATATATATATATATATATATGGAGAGAGAGAGAGAGAGAGAGAGAGAGAGAGAGAGAGAGAGAGAGAGAGAGAGAGAGAGAGAGAGAGAGAGAGAGAGAGAGAGAGAGAGAGAGAGAGAGAGAGAGAGAGAGAGAGAGATACACATATGTCTAACTTTTACATTTACACTGTAATGTCATGCAAACTTTGAAGACCAAATAAAAAAAAAGATTCTAACCTACAAACAAAGCAACATCTCTAACTATCCTTTTCAACTACAATTTGTGTTTTAACTGTCAGGACTTTTATTATTATTATTGTAGTTATTGTTTGTGTCTCCCCTTCCAAAGGAGTGACTCATTTTGAGCCTAATACTGCAGTTGTTAAAATATTCATGATTTCACATGGGAATATCTCATTAAGTGATGGTTCCCTGGGTTTCACTTAGTCATGTGCTCATCCTGAATGTAGTAAGGCAGTGGCCCCTATGGGCTACCATCTGTAAAACAAAGGAGATGTGGCTGCAAAGCCATACTGTATTTCTTCTGTTGCTGTAGGGGCCAGAGAAGTCAGGTTTCCCTGTGCCATGCATGCACATCAGAATACAAATAGCTCTCAAATAGAAATGTGCTGCAAATAATGAGTGACTCAGGGAAAACATGCTGCAGGTCGTGTGTGACGACAGTAGAGCACGTACACAGATATACACATGCACACTAGAGCCATGATGAAACGGATATTCACAAACATCCATTGGGACTGACCTACCTGCTCCATCCACCAGCTGCCTGCTTAAGGCTGATTTATGGTTCCGCGTTACACCAACGCAGAGCCTACGGCGAAGGCTCTGCGTAGATTTAACGCAGAACCATAATTCAGGCTTTAAACCCCTGTCTGCAGCTGACCTCTTATCTCATTCTCTCACTTCATATCCCTTGACTCTTGCGAGACGACCTCTAGAAACGTAGTTTGCTATCGGATGGTGGAGGGGTTGCTGCTGTGAGCGTGGGTGACACCGGGGAGTGGGTGCTGGGTGGGGGGTGAGTGGGTGAGTGGGTGAGTCTCCGCTCCGCTCCGTGCAGGACGCAGCAGCCAGTCGCTCTCCAAGGTGCTGAAAGTCGGAGCGCTCCCTCCTTCAGTCTCACCCGATGACGATGACTGCGACCTCGACTGCAAAAGACAGCAAAGACTGTCTCCCGTCTCGTTTGCTTTCTTTTTCTCTTTTAAATACTCTATAACTTGTACAGATGTGGATTTGTATCTCCCTTTTTTTCCACGCAACCGCTGGATGTACACACGCATATACGTGCAACAAGATCGACTGCCGCTTTCTAACATTTACCTGCATCCTTCTGGAAATACTGAATTGATTGTCGGGAACCTCTGGGATTTTCTTTTTCAGTTTTCTTGGTCTTTTTTTTTTCTTTTTGCCGCATGACGTTGGACGTGAACTGCAATATTGTCACAAAAAGGTGAGACGGATGAGAATAACTATGAAGCAGACCTACTTTTTCGTGGATGTCATTTTCTTTGCACTGGAAAAGGGGAAGAAATTGTCGAAAAGACCACTCTTTAATTGCTTTTGAACGCCGTTGATCACGAACCGGGAGGGGAATACAATGTCTCGTGGCGCCTGGTGAATTCATCGTGAGGATAGTGTGAAGTTTCCAATTGGCAAAGGCGACTGTCTGTGATCTGTTCCAGCCTTCTATGTGCTGGTTTTTCTGGCTTCACGCTAACAGGATATCAAGCAGTTTCACCGCGGTGAGTTTACCTTATTCTACACCCCTGTTGTCACTTTAATAACACCTGCTTTGAAAAAAAAAAACAAGAAAATCAAATCACAGACACAACATAGATTATTTTAAGCCTATTTTAAACTATATGTCTTACATGTCTGGCGTTTTTTTTTCTTCTTTCCCTTCCGACGCGTTGATTCCCTTTGAGTCAGTCAACTGCGCATTTAACAATGTTTCTTGCATATTTGCGTGGCTGACTAGCCATAGGTTACCAGTAAGACCTGTGATCTGGTGCATGGATGACATTTGGATTCGGTTTAAGGAAATGTGAAAAGCTACCTGTTGTCTCTGGTTTCACACTTGAAGTTTTAAATGATAAAACCCATTCCGTTGGCTTTCATTGAACGTGGAAAATAAAATCCCTCTTCCCTCACGATTAATGCATGTCACAATGCTTTCCCCTGCTGTTTGAAGTCTAGCTGCTGCTGTCGTTTTACAATGAGGATAATTTGCATGTGATGCTGCATTACGACTACACGTAAACATCACATCCCTCTCATATGCTTCTATAAATTATGGCGGTGACCTGTTGAACACGAAAAGATGCCATAACGGACCAATCTGGAGTCAAGAGACACAGCATTGACTGAATAATTCCGGATGGGCTCTATTAGAGAAGTGTTTGCAGCCAGAAAAAAAAAATGCACTGGCCTAGATAAAAAAAATAGAAACATTGCCGATTGAAAGGTGAGGTTAGTTTGTGAAAACGTGCGCAGCAGCATCGGCAGTGGGATCATCATTCATCCTATATTGTCTCTTGTTGTTGTTATTATTTCCCCACTGCAGACCATCTCCTCCTATGGTGATGATGATGATGGTGGTGATAATAAAGCGCCGGACGGATCCGGACAGGATACCGAGAGTGTAGAGATGACATCCACGCAGTGGTGACTCCATGTGGATGTGGTTGCGGGGCAGGATGAGCCCTCTCCCCCGGGTCCTGCTGCTGGCCCTGCTGGCCCTGCTGGCCGCGGCCTCGGCCATGGCTGGGAACCCCGAGGACTACAGCCCGGACGAGGCGGAGCGCTCCGCCGCCGACGGCGTCGTCTTCGACGACTACCGGGGCAAAGGCTGCGTGGACGACAGCGGCTTCGTGTACAAGCTCGGGGAGCGCTTCTACCCGGGACACTCGAACTGCCCGTGCGTGTGCACGGAGGACGGGCCCGTGTGCGACCAGCCCGAGTGCCCCAAACTGCACCCCAAGTGCACCAAAGTGGAGCACAATGGATGCTGCCCCGAGTGCAAAGAGGTGAAAAACTTTTGCGAGTACAGAGGGAAAACATATAAAATCCTGGAAGAATTCAAGGTAAGACTTAACTTGATCCATCTGCTTTCTGGCATAATTCCTGCATTTAGAGGAAATTCACTGCAAAAACTCAAAATCTTCCCAGGAATATTTGTCTTATTTCTAGTTAAAATGTCTCATTTTTAGTCAAAAAATCTCATTACACTTAAAACAAGAGTCATCACCAGATAAATAACTTATTTGACCATTTTCACCTGTTTCAAGTAAATTTTCACTTGAAATAAGTAGAAATAAGTATCTTCTCAAAAAATTCCTGTTCCACTGGCAGATTTTTCTACTTATTTTAAGTGAAAATCTACTTGAAACAGGTTAAAATTGTTTTTTTTTCCAGTGATGAGTCTTGTTTTAAGTGTAATGAGATTTTTTTGACTAAAAATGAGACATTTTAACTAGAAAGAGGACAACTATTCTTGTTAAGATTTTGAGTTTTTGCAGTGTTGACTTAAATGTCTTTCAGTCTTTCAACTCTGTGGAGGTACTGTTGTATTTCTCATATAGACATTTTCTAAAGATAATGCTTATAAGTTAATGTCTTGCCTGTTTTTCTAGCAAAGTAGTACTACTTGGTATGTTGGATTGTGTTTTCAGATGATATTTGTTTCATTACCAGTCACTCCTAACTAAACTTCCACAAAATACCATGTTCCATGTTCATGACCAGCTGATATGACTGTAGGTAGCAGCACTTTGTTTCATCCTCCTAAATGGTAGTCACTAGGAGCAACAAGGCTTTTTTGTCTTGTTTGTGTTTTTGTCTAACTACAGTCAGTAATTGCATGCATTTAAAAGAAAAACAACAGAAAACAGCATATTTGGGGGAATTAGTGAGGTTTGTTATGATTAAAATTGGTGATGCTTTGCACATTAGTCATTTGCATACCAAAAAAGTATCATCAAGATGTGTTTATTGGCCAAGGGCACCAAGATGGCTGCCTCCCAGAGTGATGTAATATTCCACCACCACCACTACCCCACTCCCTTCTCATTAACTGAACATTCAGGCCAGCCTTACTCAACTGACAGATCTATAACAGTATTCTAATATGCTGATTTGTGGACACTGAGTCATTGTAGGCAGATCCAGTCTCCTGGCGTTTCATGCAGAGGGTTTCCACCCATCATCAGTGTCTCAGAGGTTGTTATGGAGTATGACAGTACTGCCAGATTACAAATGACACTAAGAGCATGACAACTACAGTCTGTGTTTAAACTGTTGCTGCCCACGAGGGGACCTCCTCATTCAAATTCCCCGCAAGCGAATCGAGGCTGCGAGTGACTGAAATGTAATATGACACAAACTGGCCTAAACGAGTAACTCTTTGGTTAATCGTGGAATTTATTCATCTCTGTACAAATAAATCAGGGTTATAGGATTTTTGCATCCATTATAGTTTGTTCTACCAAACAATCACCCAGTGTAGCGTTTTCTTTATTCTCTTAAATGTTTATGAATTTAAAGTTTAAATGTCGCAAAATAAGCTTAAACATTGGGAGTTCAATACTTCTGAGACAAAGCAAGTAAAAGAAAAATGTTAGAATGAAATGGATATTACATTTCTTTTATATTTTTTACAAGACTTTGCAAAATATAATCATCAGTATAAATCTAAAAATTAGATGGCCTGTTTTTTTCCTAAAAAATTCTGTTGACAGAAGCGCCAATAGCAACTTTTCAGTTAATTGGCTGCTATCAAGAAAAAGAGCTTTAGTCATAAGTCATAAGTAAAGAATAATCATTTTTAGTCTCCAACTTTGCGCAATTAAAAATAACAACAATAAAATAAGATGGCTGACCTTTGCGATGATCAATCAAGAGTACAAAGATCACGGTGAGAAGGCAGAAAATTTTAGTTTTTCTTTAAATGAAACTCCTGCACTCAAAACGTACCTTTCAAAAGCCCCAACACAAAGAGATAAAACCGTTGGTGGGAATCATTGTAGTGTGTTCTCCAGAACAGGTAACTGCAGAGACAAAAAAAAGCACCAGCAATGTGACGGGAACATTGCAAGAGAACCCTTCATAATTTTTTCTTTTTCATATTTCTTTCTAAAATGACCTTAAACGTCGTCTGACTCTCACACAAGTACCAACATTAAGTAAAGCAACATAAAAGGACATGCTCATAGATGGTGGGGGGGGCTCTGATCTGAAATGTCACCTCTGTGAGTGGCAACAGTATGTGAACCTTTGCTTTCAGTTTCTGCTTTGATCATATTAGCTGCTCAGCAGCAGCAGCAAACAAAGTTAAATACAAGCATCTTATCACTCCTGCACATCATTATGAATGAATTTTAGCCCGCAGCCAGTAAAGAACAGATGTTTGGCTGCCTCACTTGAGCTACTCGTAACAGGTCCTTCCAGAACATTTGTTTTGGATTAAGGTCAAGACTTGATCGCTCACATTAATTTTATTCATTTTTAAGCATTCTGTGGTACATTGGTTGGTTGGGTTTGCATCTTGATCTCTGTGTACATACAGCTCATGGATCGATTCTATTGCCTTGTTTTATGTATATTTTGCCTACAGTATTCATATTTATTTGGATCTTAAACTGTGGCAAGCCATCTTGGCTCTGTTGCAGCAAAACTTTAAGAACAATATTCCAAGATTCACAAATGGGAACAGGTACTTGTGCTCCAGTAGTGGATCGTATTTCTCTCCCTTTCAAAATAATAATATTAACAATAATAATCATAATTTAAATGCAATACTTTAGTTTTGGCCTCTCGAGCCAACTGCAAACCAGGAGCAACATTAGTTTTGGAGGTCATTGGATTTCTCTGTGGTATATGTTCTTCCACAAATATGTTGTGACAAGGAAACTTCAATAGATAATTTATTCAAATAATAACGCATCTGCATCAGATAATTTATTAAATAATACATATTATCATTGAAATGCAATTCAATATTTAGTATTTTGTAATAAAAATAAATTGTGAAAAGTTCCATGAATATACAATGTGCTGTAAAATATAAGTGGATGACTAAATAAACAGTTGGGTTTAGACTTTTGGGTTTAACCTTCAGTCTCAAGTATCTAATGTGAAGAGACTATCCATCACAAAGCAGCATACAGTATGTCACTCATGCAACCAGCTTATGACATACTGCCTTACTAATTTACATTGTCAGCTACAGACATATTTTATTCTGACGGTGGCCTCAAGTTGTAATTATGATAAGAGTGAGGGAGGAGAGGTGACAGAGTTATAGAGCTGTGATTTACAATGAAAAACTTTGCAATTCAAATCTAACTGAGCAAACACCGCACCTCACATTATCAAGTTTTCTTGATCTGTCAGCTCCAGCAGAATATCTTTAAGCACGTAGTGTCTTTGTTCCCTATACTAACTTCTGGGAAAGGCAAGGAATACTTTGGGTGATATTTGAGCATTATTCACATTTTGAATATTAGCATGTCATGTCAACCATGTGTCATGGTTTGACTTTTGTTCTAATGTGAAATAGTCATTTTTCCTCTTTTTATTAACCTCTCTTCCTGTTTTATCTTCTAACTGTTGAGGTCCCTGCTTGTTTATATTTTTCTGTCTGTGTTTAGAAGAGAACTTCACCTGCTTGTAATCTATCATCTTTTTCACATTTATCATCATTTGTTCTCTTATGAATTGCCTTTGTATGCTTCTGCCTGAAGCTTTTCAGATGGGGTTTCTTGCGTGAGCATGTACAATCGTGCTTTATTCCTACCGACATTCTTCATTTCTGTTGGTGACCCTGTTCTTTTGGCTGCCTCTAACTGAGAGACTGATTACATGTGCTTGACCTCTGCTTCACATAGCAAATGTTATCTTTGAAATTTTTTTACCCGGCTGTGTCCATTGTTTGAGTCATCTGTCTAGGCAACTCATCACAGCACTGCCTGAGGAGATGCATTTTTATTTAAGACCAAATTAGCTCTTCATCAGCCAGATAAGCAGAGAAGATCTGCATTGGGTTTTTTCCATTGTTAAGTGGGAGCCATTGTATTAGTGCTGAGACAATTATTTAACTGATTTCTCAATCAACAGAAAATGAATAAACTACTTAGACGTGCATATTTTTTTCATGAAACAAGGACAAATGTAAAATATTGTTGTCCCATTTTCATTACTATGAACTGCATGACTAAGATTTGTAGTGCTTAAATTGGACAGAAAACAATTTAAGATGTTCCCCAGGGCACAATGAAATTATTGTTGTTATTATTATCATCATTTCACAATATTACAAATAGAAATAGAGAACCATTTGGTCATACTCTTACTGCTAATTAAAACAAATTCTTCATTCCTCCTGACAAGTAAATAAACTAAAAAACATCAATACCTACATATCAGTGAAGTAAACCAATAAAAAAATATACATATAACAGACTTGCTGTTTAATTTACAATTACTACAGAATAGCCCAGATAGATTGGATTTTATTATGCCTGTGTGTATAACTTTTTGTTCAGCCA
Source organism: Cololabis saira (assembly GCF_033807715.1). Taxonomy (NCBI): domain Eukaryota; kingdom Metazoa; phylum Chordata; class Actinopteri; order Beloniformes; family Belonidae; genus Cololabis; species Cololabis saira. Next base: position 22,903,834 of record NC_084592.1, on the reverse strand, counting down.
TAATTATTATAAAAGGTGTCAGTATGTTTATCAACAACTGATTACATAAAACTGGAGCTTTTTGGTCAGCCACATTAGCTCCATGTAGAAAAAAAAAAGCTTTCAAAGAAAAGTCCACCATACCGATTGTGAAACATGCAGGGGGATAGGTTATGTTTGGTGCTGCTTTGTTGCATTTGACACAGATGTTTTTGATCTGTCCATTGAACACTGAAGACTTTTAAAGCACTCAGTCACAGGTCATGGTTTATCCGACAGGATAATGACTCCAAACACACAGTTAAAGGCACCAGGAATTGATACAATCACAGGGCTATTCTTAAAGAGCCCTGAGCTTGATCATGTTTAACATCTATGAAAACATCTAAAAGATGCAGAATACCTCCACGTCGCTCTTGAGTTTGCCAAAATACCTGTTGGTGGATACAAGTCTGTTTGAGAGCTGAAGAGCTGCTTTTTGGCAGTCATACAACAACATATTGAATTAAAGGTACATTAGTTTGTGTCCATGTAATTACTTTTTGTTTACTTAAGGGAAATGTTCAGTTGAATCAAAAACCAAAAGCGAGATACGATTTGCATAAAACATGGGATAAATCATGATGGCTGGACTAACTTTTGTGAGTTTCAGGAAATCTGTCTATGACTATAAATGAGATGTTAGAAAAAAGAAAAGAAAAATCAATAAATTAAAGAAAAAAGTAATTGCTGACTGCAACCTTCTGCTACCTCAGCATGAAAGTGACATGATGCTGCCATTAATAAAGGCTGTGGAACTGATCTAAGGTTAAACCATTGCGCTTAATCTGTGCTCATTGGTGGCTGCAAAAAGCCAAACAATTTGACATGAAATCGAATCGAGTAACAGCATAGCTTGCCACCATGCTAGCCTTGATTGAGGTCTACCTTGACAAAGAGATTTTAAAACTTATTTTTGGGTGCAAAAGGTTTTGATTGATTATTAGTTAAATTAGCATGACTGTAAAGAAGGAGAGAGTATGCAAAAACGGTCAAATCACCCATTGTTATCTAATATCGCTCAACCAACTGTAGTGTCTTTGTCCTCCTTGTGAACGGTGGGTCACGCTAGTGAAGACATGAAAGACTTGGAACCCTGCAGTGTTTGAGGAAATAAAAGGCTGTGGGTATCTGCTCTGCAGACCCCCGTCCAGGGATGCCGACAGGTTAACCTTTGGTGTTTTACTCATTGGCATTTCCTTCACAGTGATTGCGTTGTTATGTGCAGACATTTGCATTTATATTCAGACAGAGATCAAAGAACAGAAACACAGACACATCATTTTTATAAAGGTAACATTTTAGATGTTTCCTGCTTCAGGAAAGCTTATATTTCATGAAGATGTCTTTCATGTTGTCTAGAGCGTAAAATACCATCATGCAGTCGGTCAGCCAAATATGACGGCCAAATATGGAGTTATTACCATACACGTGATTCTGAGAATTCATTTAACAAAGATGCTGACTGAAGGAGAATGTCAGCCTGTCATCTAATGTTGGTATATATTGTTGAGGACCAACTTGAAAACTAAATCAAAACTACATTAGCCAACGTAAACCCATTCAGTCACCTGTATTTACTCATACAAAAGAATCCTGACATGGATTAAGGAAATGTAGAATCTATTTTTTTTGCTTAGTCCGATTTATTGTGCTCTCGGGAAATCAATTAGGTTTCACCCTCAGGGTTTCCAGTAAGAAAAGGATGGATCTAGTTTGTCCAGCTTGCAGGTGTGTCTTGCAGTCAAAAGAAAGAGATACAGATCTCAGAGCTTCTGCATAGGGCTGTGATATAAACTCACACGTAAACAGTCCCATCAGTATTTTTACCCTTTGCGGATGCAGGGAATAAAAGGGAGGAAGGCTTTAACAGTTTTTATGATTTAAGTACACATGGTACAAAAGACAGTTATTATACTTCCTGGAATTTAAGAAAAAAGAAAAACAGAGTAAAATGAATACAAATTTGATGTAACATAACAGAAAAGAATTGTTGTGGTTTATTGTTCCTGTTTTTCTTGGTTTACTTAGGTTCTTTTAACATCTCAAAAAAGCAAAAAGAGGGATAAAGTCATATAGACAATAATAAGTATCCCCATGCTGAGGTAGGCATTTTTCGTGTGACTTTGTTTGTTTGACACATCATTGTAGAGGAACTTTGGCCCATTTTTCAGTACAGCGCTGCTTTAGTTCACAGAGTCATTTGTCATTTGCATGCATACTGCTCCTGGCTGAAGATTTTCAAATGGGTTGATGTCTGGAGTCTCTGGATTTTGACTAGGCTATCCCAAAATTTTGATTCTTTGACTTGCCATCTATTCTGATGTAGATTTGCTGCTTTGGTTCACATCATCGTCCTGTAAAGGGTCTTAATGACATCTGCTCTAAATAGTGGCAACATTTCAGTCTTGTTCTCGGTGGATCTCAATGCTGCATTTGACACCGTCAACCATGATACCTCGATAAACCGCTTGAAGAACTAGGTAGGAATTTTTGTGACAGCACTTGTCTGGTTGGAGTCCTATCTAAAAAACAGGGACTATTTTGTGTCTTTAAGACAGCTAATGATCTAACAAAAATAACATGTGGAGCTCCTCAAGATTCAATTCTGGGGCCTCTGTTCTTTAACATCTACACATGTATATGCTCTGTCTCGCTCAAATTAGGAAAAGGACTATAATCCAAATCAAACATTGATCAAATTAAACAATAGATGTGCTATACTTTTCTTCAATTAAATTAAAAAAAAATCCAGAAATGATAGTGTTTGGAGCCAAGGAAGAAAGATTAAAAGTCCAATAGCCAAGCCAGAAATCTGGGAATGGTTCTGGAGTCAGACCTGAATTTTAACAGCCACATAAAGACAGTAGTGAAGACAGCTTATTATCACCTAAAGAACACATCAAGGATTAAAGGACTGACGTCTCAGCAGGACTTAGAAAAACTTGTCTGTGCTTTTATATTCGGTAAACTGGACTACTGTGACGCTGTTTTCATGGTTCTACCTAAAAGAACAATCAAACAGCTGCAGTTAGTTCAGAACAGCTTCTGCCTGAGTCCTCACTAAGACCAAGAGAGTTGACCATATAACCACAGTTATTAGATATTTACAGTGGCTTCCTGTCTGTCACAGAATAGATTTTAAAATCCTGCTGTTGGTTTATAAATCTCTGATCTCTGATCCCCGGGTCCATTATGAACCAACCAAAACCCTCAGGTCATCAGAGTCACACCTACCTTCTGTACCAGAGTTAGAACCAAACAGAGTTCACTTTTTATGCTCCTCACCTGTGAAACAATCTCCCAGACTGCAGCAGGGCTGCTGAAACTCTCGGCTGAGAACCTATTTATTTACTGCTGCATTTCAGTAATCCTCCATAGTGCACTGTAACCTTTATTTCTTGCATCTAATTTGTTTGATTTTTTTTTTTTACTTTTGTCTGTCTGTCTTTAATTTCTGATTTTAATTTGTAATGCATTTAAAAAATTATCTTTATGTAAAACACTCTTGTACATGAAATGTGCTATACAAATAAACTTGCCTTGTTGCATGACTCAATTATAACCAAACGTTAGTTCTCACAGACATTGCCTCATGTTTGTCTCTTGAACAATGTGCTCCAGAATACTCTGGTATATAAGGGAGATCTTAGTCATCTTCATGATTGCAAAGGTCCCAGATTTTGTGCTTGTAAAACAACCACAAATCATTACCCCTCCACTGCCATGCTTTACAGTGGAAATTAGTTTTTGTTTCAGAAGTCTTGTGGTTTTCCGATGCAATTTTGCTAACATTAGTCATGGATCTATGTTCTTTTAAGGCTGGAGAAGCTTTCTTCTCTAATTGCACTGTGAGAGACTGACATGCTCATATGCTCAGTGAGGCCTTTTAATTTTGAAATGTAACTCTCTGGGGAACATTATCTGGGGAACATAAGACTTGCATTGCCTGACTTTGGAGTAAACTTGGACAGATGGTCTTGTGTTTCTCTCTAGAATACTCGAGCATAAAGAGGAGATCACGTCTGTAAGGCACTCATCTCCAGTTGTATTTGTGCCATCTTGGACTTTAACATTCACTAAATTCAGTTTGTTCTGTAGGGTCTGAGAAGTAGCACTTGTCTTTATTTTTTTTTGTATGTTTCTGAGCATTGCATATTCTGACCTTTCCTGAAATTTGCTGGGATTCCACTCTGAAATTGGCAGTTGCCTTGTATGCCTTTCAAGCCTGATTTATGCTTCTGTGTTAAAGCTATGTCATAGCTAAGGTGTGGGTGTGAGCCTAACCGAATAGGCCATGGCATAGCCTGACATGCACCTTTCCCCAAACGCAGACCGGAAGAAATGTGATTGGTCTTCTGGGTAGCATTGTATCTCCCTCTACTGTATGTATTTCTGGCTACTTATTCAAAATGGATATATTTCATTTATACGATTCATTGTTTCTGCACTACAAAGATAGCCAGATGGCTCTCAATTTAACTCTTTGTTGCCTTTCACTGCACAAAAGAATCTGGACTGCCAACTTGTGGTTGGTGGTGTAATAACAGAGCAACACAGACCACATTGCAGCGGGCTGTGCGTGACCTACACACGTAGCTGAAGGATACATCTGGTTTACATTCCCACTTGTGACTTATCTTTCTCACAGTAATAACCTTGCACTCCAGATTGTTTGTAACATTTTTTATAATGCTTTCCAGATTGATGTGCAGCAACAAATGCTTCTGTGAGCCCACTGCTTAGGTTTCTCCCTCTGCTTCAGACAAGTCAACTGGTAAAATGTCTCCTTTTATAGATGTCTGCACATCTGCTGACGATGAATACATCAAGGGCTGATGATTAGTCGCATCTGGGTGCAGCTTACTATCTTAAATCTTAAGGAAGCAGTAAGGGGGACTCAATATGACTTTTCCCCTTTTTGGGTTTATTTTCATAAAAAAAAAAACTATAGTTTGGTGAAAAAAAATATATGTTGTTATACACTAAGGCTTTATTTGCCTAATACCAAGACCGACTTTGATCATATTTTCTTCCTTTCTTTTAATGTTTTGTCAAAAAAAAACTAGGCAGTACTAACTTTTGTATATAAACAACATCCTTTGTATTTCAGGCTATCCTGCTGTGTCAGTGCTCTGTGTTACAAAAACAACATTGTTTCACAGTTCCTGCCCTCCTAATCTATTTCATATGGATCCAACTCCACACCATTTTTGGAAAAAGCACCCATTAATAAAAGATGTACTATACAGATTCTATCCTGAGAAATCTGTCTTTAAACACGCTGATAAAAACACAACCCTGTAACTTTGTTTGTGGCCTCTGAAAACATCATCGTCATTCAGTGAGCTGCTCAGATATGCTGGGTACAATTATAATACCAGCAGAGAGTACAGTTAGAGCAGAAATATTCATCCACCCACAACGTCACATGCTGTTTACCTCAGAAGTCAAAGCTTTTTGTTTTTGTAGTTCAGGGAATTCAGTTAACTTAAGAAAACTTTAGTTAATAAAGCCCTACAAGCATTTTTGTTTCATATTCATGTTATGAATCCAACTTCTTGTGGCCAATTTTTCCCTGCCAGAAGTTGGACATTTATAACTACTTTTTGTTCTTAATTTCATAAGTAATGTGGAACCATAAATTTATATTACAAAAATTAACTTACAAAAGCAAGGGCCGAGGTAGGTAACAGTTCATAACTGTTTTTAACATTGGCCCCCAAACATCTCTCTGACAGTGAAGCATAGAATTGATGGAGCATAACAATAGCAGAGATGCATCTAACCACCTGTTTACTGGCTGTTACATTACTTCAGCATTCCTATCGGTGGAGCTGTGTTTTATCAACCTGGATCAACAATGTGCCCCATGCTACGATTGTGCTTAAGAGCGTAATCAGAGAGCTAGTCTATAGCTGAACTACATAATATATATATGTATATTAAAATAAAATTGAAAGTGAAGTATTCTTCACTTGTTGTGTTGTAGTATAATATCTCAGGCTATTTGATCTAAACTGTCTCACATGTCAATAATGTGCTTCAATGGTTGTTGAATATAATTTCCATCCATATTTACATTTATGTGAAATTACCTCAACTATGGCACACAGGTACAATGAAGTGGCACACATCACAGAAGTAAAACTGACTGATATAAATTGATCTGTTTATCCATGGTTGAAAAATCTGCCCCGCTGTGGTATTATCTTGACCATTTAACTAAAACTTCAGGACATGTTGTAAATGGTGAAAAAAGTCTCCTGCCTTTTTCCAGCTCTTCAGCAGCGATCAATGCAGATGAAAGAAAATAAATGGGTTGTCTTACAATCTATTTTCCTAATACATTTTAATTGTTCCATCAATACAGCAAAAGTCCTTGGAGACGTTGATGGGCTGTGGTCATAATATACTGTGAAGCACATGTACAATTATGACAATGAATTTCAAATAGCACGCACAAGCCAATGAACTAAAGAGTGCTTAAAAATAAAAACTCTTGTTTTTCAAAAACGTGTTTGAGAAAACAGCCATCAAAGCTGTAAAAATGACTGCTGAAATTGATTTTCCTATCCAATTTGCCAGAGATAACAATGCCTCTGGCACTTATTGGCAAAATTGCCAATAAGTGCAAACAATTTGGCCACAGAAAATGTTTTGTTTGTTTAAAATTAATTGCACTTGTTGTCAGTGAGTGTTTTGAGCAAGAAATTCCTCTCATTCTCAGGTCTAACTGAATTTCTCTTTGGATCAAGTGACCACTTCTAAACTATCGTTTTTAGTCGGTGAACAACAGCATGCAGCTTAACTGTCAAGCTGTCACTCCTCTTAACTGCATGGGTGAGTTTCTGTGACCCTGTTGTCCATTTTTAAAGCATTTTGTATTACCATTTGCCCTTTTGAAGGTTGTTCGACTATTCATTTCCTCCCCGTCTTGTCTCAATTTATCTCAGTGTGGCAATGAAAAGCATGACAGCCAATTCACTCTAATACCCAGCCAATAAGATGGTGACAACAGTTGTCTTTCCTTCACCAAAACATCTGGCAGCATGTCTAAATTCGGTGCTAGTGCTCCATTTTCCTTTGTGAGCCTGAGCTTAGGCATGACTGATCCTCTTCACAGCAGACCTCATACAAAAGGACATGCTGAAAGCATCATGCACTGCAGAGGGGGATTCTCTGTAATTTGCTGTAGGTGCATGGAGCAGTCTTCTTTTTAAATTACATCTTTTATATATGACTTCCTGGGAGGCGTCTGCAGGCTTTTACCAGAGCTGCTTTACAGACCAATCTGGAAGGTTAAACCACAGAGAAGTTTCTTCCCTGCTTTGAAATAGTTTAGTTTTGAAGTTTAGTAATGATAACGAATAAACACTCCTGTCTTTCTAAGGCAGTTCTCTAATTAAACATGGATATACTTGTGGATCCCAACAGACATGGTGGGATGAAAAAAAAAACATATTAAAACTAAAAATACTGAGACATTTTTAACCTTTACTGGCTATTCTAAACTGTAATGTCCATCTTCTGTAAAGTAAAAATCCAGCATTATGTTTTAGCTATTATTCATATACATAATATGGATTGGTACCTTTCCAAGGTTGAACTTATCCTCTCTGATGACAGCTAGGACAGGCTCCAACTCTATGGCAACCCAAACAGAATGATGCAGGTACAGAAAATAGATGTTGGCTAAGTTATAACAACACACAAGGCTTTCATTAGCTGCTTTAGTAATTTACCCACAGCCAGCCACTCTGACATTTTTTACTGACCGAGCTCATTTACGACATTTAAGAATGGACTCATTTCCTTTGTATTTGACAGTACAACTGTTTTTAGTTTCCCTGTTTTGTAAGCAAAAACAAAGGATGAGAATAGCAATTCAGTGATTCAGACTTTCTTGCAAGTCCTTCACTTAAATTAACATATAATTTGCTTGCCAACTTTTTTCCTCCTCATTTGTTTTTATTTTTTTGACTGACCTTCTAGATCTTTAGCTGAGGAAGCACCTGCCAGCATAAGGAGATGAGGAAAACAGAATAAGCTGTTTGTGTGCAATAATGGAAGCATCCCTAAATATTGTGCGTTGGACGTGCGTTAGTTGACAGATTTATGCACTTCATCTGAATTCTTTTTTATTATTATTATTATTATTATTATTATTATTATTATTATTATTATTATTATTATTTTTATTATTATTATTATTATTATTATTATTATTATTATTATTATTTTTCCATGTAAATGAATATGCATTATACACCTGCAACTAAATAGCCTACGGTCACGAATTTCGCCGATGGTTATGGTCAAAATACATTATTTTTCCTCGTAATCTTAAAATCAACTAAACAAACTACAAAGATGTATCTAAATAATTTTGGACTTCAGTTTATTATTGTTTTATTTGTAGAATTTGCAGTTTAAGGTATAAAGCACCTCAGACTTGCTGAGCATTTTATCACTGTTCCTGGTTGAATTTTCACCGGGAACTTCACGTTCCCTTTCTCTGGATGCTTCATTTATGATTCTAAACTGATCAAGCATGGTTGTCTATCTCCTTCTATTAGCAATGTGGTGTTTAGGGTGTAACCCTATGTGCTGCCTCTTGCCCGATTGCCAGCAGTCTTGTACATGATGATGTGGGTTTAGCTCATGGAAACATTTTTAGTGTACCTGGCTGGGATTGTACGTTTTAGAGTTGTGTCGTGCCCTCCACGACTCAAATACACATGATTTGAATCCCCGACTTCAGACTCTTCTACTTTTATTGACTATTGTTTTTCGTAATAAAATATTTCAAAATTGTAGTTAGTTCCCCCATGACTTCAGCGCCCACACCCTGGGTGGGGTTGGTGAAAGGGCCTTTCTATGTGGAGTTTGCATGTTCTCCCCGTGTTCCCTTAGGTAGCAATGTGAGCTACCCTCACAAAAACATGCACACAGTCCTGGGCTATACATGCCCCCTCTGGCCAACCGGGGAGCCAGATGGGGTGGGGAGGATCTGGCTGGAATAACGTGATCCTTCCACGCGCTACGTCCGGCCAGAGAAGCGTCACCCTGTCTGGTGAAAAGAAGCGGCCTGCTCACTCCTCAGGTTAAGGAGGAGACCTGAGCTCAGTGCAGGGCCCTCCCAGGGTTGGTGGAGGGAACAATGCCCAGGACTGTCACTTTGGTAGGAGCAGTGGGTGACAAAAAATGGGGAAAAAAATCAGGGATAAAAATATTAAAAAAAAAATATATATATATATATATATATATATATATATATATATATATATATATATATATATATATATATATATATATATATATTTCAATATGTAGAGTTTCTTTCTTGTCATCTCAACCCCCAATGGGTCGAGGCAGAGCCGTCCTTCCTGAGTCTGGTTCAGCCAGAGGTTTATTCCTGTTAAGGGGGAGTTTTGTATTAATTGAACTACTTTGGAATGAGTTAACTTGTATTGATGAAGCGCCTAGAGATTATATTTGTCATAATATAACTCTATATAAATAAGGCTGATTTGAATCGAATTGAACTGTATTGACCTATATGATGACAGTATTAGTCTTGTTACCTGATTCCTTTGCTTGATTTCATTAAAATGTATTTCAGTATTATAAATGAACGCACCAGGCTTAACTTTGGTCCCTCCACTTCAGCTTGTTGGCTTCATGAAACAGCTTTCTAGTTCTTGACTTTCATTTTCACTTCTTAACACTATCCTGACTCATCAATATACAACACCTTTCAGAAATTCAGTGTGAATTGAAAATGAACATCTTTTAAACACCATTTGAACATTTGAAAGATGCTAAATTTGAATCTTATTGCCAATCATTGTAACTTGAATTCCCTGATGAGAGTTATGGTTGATGATATAATTAAACAAGTCTGGTGTTGTTTAAGGTAGGGTAAGATATTCATTATGATTTCTAGCCCAGAGCACTTTTCTGACTTTCATATTGCCTCGCCATCTACTACATACCAATCTCATGACTACACTGTGAAAAAAAAAAAATTTCATACACATCTCTGGCTCAATAAAATGAAAAGAGAGTTTAGCCAGCCTGCCCTCAAAACCAAGACAAGCATCACTCCAATGAATCACAGACAGGGAGCAGGTTCTCTCTTATATATGAAGTGCAGGAGATAATGGCTCATGTTTTCGTGGGGATCCCTGGGGGAGGGGAGAGGAGCTAACTTTGTTTTGTTGAATTTATTTTTATTTTTTTTCAAATACCAACATAAATGATGTCATCAAGAAATCCCGTACCCTCCCTTTAATGTATTGCTAAAATATATAAGATGTTATTCTTGAACTTTAAGCCTATTGTTCTAGACTCTAAAAAACATATGGGGGTATGCAAAACAGAAATGTACGTCCATTATTACAATAAACAGAAAGTAAGTGAACAGAAATCTCTCAACAAATACTGAGAGGGACATCTGTACTCACAGCAGTTATCATCATGTAAAATATTTTTGACAATGTACATGAGTTTTCAACATTTAATTATCACTCCCAGTGGGATAAAGACTAACTCTCGGGCTGTACTGTAGCTCAATGGTTCATCTGACATGGAAGTGTGCTTATATTTTATCTTTTCATTGCCAGAATTGAACAAATGGGAGTTTTAATGTGTGCAGCTGGACTTCCTAGACAAAGTAGCAGCATGTGGCTTAGCAGACTTTGCCCAAAGGAAACTAACTGATCGGCAACTTCTAGCAACAGCTGTCGCTGTAACTTGGCATTAAATTAAACTTGCACTTTTATTATTCCTCTCTCTGGGAGAATCTGACAGAGCTGGGGACTCTTGTATCTCGGTATTTAAAACAAAACAAAAAAAAAAGGTTTTCTCTTGTTCAAAGTCTGGCTTTCCACTGAATTTGCTTTTGATTTCACAAGGATTGTATTACTCAATGTTTTGTTATGCTTTTTTATATACAGTATGTGCATGTATATATTTATGTGTTTGTGTAAATGAAGAGACAAAATTGCACAAATATAGACATGTTTGACAAAAAAAAAGGGGGGGGGGGGGTTCAATTCAATTCAATTTTATTTATATAGCATCTAATACAACAGATGTTGTCTCTAGATGCTTTCCAGAGATCCAGAACATGAACATAAACATAAACCCCCGAGCAATTATTACATAAACAATGGCAGGAAAAAACTCCCCTAGTGGGAGAAAAGCCTTAAGCCAAACAGTGGCAAGGAAAAACTCCCCTTTAGGAGGGAAGAAACCTTGAGCAGGACCAGGCTCATAAGGGGGGACCCTCCTGCCGAAGGCCAGACTGGGGGAGTCGGGGACGTCAGCAGCACACAGCAGTCATGTGGAAGCAGCAGCGGGATGACCAGAGTGGGGAGGGGGGGCATCAGGAGCACACAGCAGACATCCACGTAGGCAGGTGGAAGCAGCAATGGGATGACCGGGGATGGGGGGGGGACCGGGACCGCATGCCAGAACGCAGCTCCCGATGCTCCGGCCTGCAAACATGCACAAAAGAGAAAAAAGGGGGGCCGGCACAAGAAACTACAAGAACGATGGACAAAAATGATATTTATAATAAATAAAAATGGTAATGGAAAAGAGAGAGAGGGGAAAAGGAGAGGAGAAGAAGGGTGAGAGGCACCGCCCAGCGGATCATGTCGGTGCCCCCCTGCAGCATAAGCCTATAGCAGCATATCTACTGCGAGGCTATATTTGAGACTAACTATTATAGTCTTGTTCTATAGCTGCAACTATGACTACTGACTCTAACACACTAGAGTTAACACTACCTAGAGATTTACCAACACCAGCTAGAGGTTTACTAAACACTAACTATAGTCTTTACTAAACAGAAAGGTTTTAAGTTTAGTTTTAAAGGTGGAGGTGGTGTCAGCCTCCTTAACCCAGATTGGAAGTTGGTTCCATAGTAACGGTGCCTGATAGCAGAACGCCCGCCCTCTAAATCTACATTTAGATACTCTAGGAACTACGAGTAAACCTGCAGAGCGGAGAGCTCTGCCAGGAACATAAGGCACTATCAAATCTTGTAAATAATGCGGAGCTAAGCCGTTTTGGGCTTTATATGCAAGTAATAAAATTTTAAATTGGATTCTGAATTTTACAGGTAGCCGATGGAGCAACGCTAACACTGGAGAGACGTGGTCTCTCCTGCTGATTCCTGTCAGCACTCGTGCTGCTGCATTCTGGATCAGCTGTAGCCTATTCAGCAAATTACTTGGACATCCTGCTAACAACACATTACAGTAATCCAGTCTAGAAGATACAAACACATGAACTAGTTTTTCTGCATCACTCTGCGAGAGGATTTTCCTAATTTTTGCAATATTACTGAGATGGAAAAATGCTATTTTACAAACCTGATTAATATATGGTTTAAATGACAAGTCCTGATCGAAAACAACACCAAGGTTTCTCACAGTTGCACTGGAAGCCATCGCAACACCATCTAATTCCTTCCTAAGATGCTCTGGACCAAGAATGATAACCTCTGTTTTATCTGAATTTAGAAGCAAGAAATCTCCGGACATCCAGTCCTTGATGTCCCTAAGACATGCCTGAAGTTTAACTAACGGTTCTGTTTCATCCGGCTTCATAGACAAATAGAGCTGCGTATCATCAGCATAGCAATGCAAGTGTATGCCGTGATTCTGGATTATACTTCCCATGGGTGCATGTGTAAACTGAACAAGATTGGCCCTAGCACTGAACTCTGCGGAACACCATAAAAGACCCTTGACTGTTCTGAAGAAACCTCATGTACATGAACAAACTGGAACCTGTCAGATAGATATGATTTAAACCAACGTAGAGCTGTCCCTTTAATCCCAACAACATGCTCTACCCTGTGCAGTAAAATGCCATGATCTATAGTGTCAAAAGCAGCACTGAGGTCCAGTAGAACCAATATGGACACTAATCCCTTATCTGAGGCCATAAGGAGGTCATTCGTGACTCGAACCAGTGCTGTCTCTGTGCTATGATGCATTCTGAACCCTGACTGAAAGACTTCAAACAGATCATTTCTATACAAATAGTCACATAACTGGCTTGAAACTGCCTTTTCCAGAATTTTAGATACAAATGGAAGGTTAGAAATTGGCCTATAATTAGCTAAGGTGTCTGGGTCAAGGGAAGGTTTTTTAAGTAAAGGTTTAATTACTGCGACTTTGAAAGTGGTACCTGTGGTACATATCCTAAGCTTAGGGATAGGTTGATTTGGTCTAGTATTGTCGCACCAATAAGAGAAAAAACATTTTTGAATAGTCGAGTCGGGATGGGGTCTGACATACATGGGGTAGACTTAGCTCTATTAACGAGTGAAGTCAGCTCAGGGAGGTCTATAGGATCAAAACAGTATAGAGTCAAGTCAGAGCCTAGGGAAGTCGCTAAAGCTGAAGAAACGCCCACAACCGGCTGGTTGATTTCTTCTCTAATTCTCGTGATTTTACTGTTAAAGAAGCTCATAAAGTCTTCACTACTTAAAGCTGCAGGAATGCACGGCTCCACAGAGTTGTGACTCTTTGTCAGCCTGGCTACAGTGCTGAACAGAAAATGTGGGTTACTTTTGTTATCCTCTATCAACATTGAATAATAAGCTGTTCTGGCTTTGCGAATGGCTTTTTTATATACTATTAGAATATCTTTCCATTCACGATAGGAGTCTACAGACTTACAAGAGTGCCACTTCCTTTCCATTTTACGCACGTTTTGTTTCAACATGCGAATATCTGAATCATACCAGGGAGTTAAGCTCCTGTGGCTAGAAACCCTCCTTTTCAAAGGAGCAACTTCATCTAAAGCTGAGTGCAACAGATCAGTAGTGTTACTAACACAAAAATCAACATCAGAGGTAGAACCCAGGTCACTGGCCTCTATTGCTTTTGTAGAGGCTTCACTATTTTCCACTGTCGCAAGATGAGCAATGGCCTCCTTAAATTTAGCAATAGCTTCATCAGACAAACATCTGCTAAAATAATACCTCCTGCCCTGCACTTCAACATCGACAACATTAAATTCAAACGTTATTAAATAGTGGTCGGATAAAAGGCAGTTTACAGGTGACACCAACAGATCATCAGTTTCAACACTGTAGGTGAGAACGAGATCGAGAGTATGATCAAAACAATGCGTCGGCCCGTCCCCTTTTTTTGAGATACCCATTGATTCTAGAAGAGAATTGAAAGCTAATTTAAGATTATCGCTTTCAACATCCATATGAATATTAAAATCACCCACTATGATGAATTTATCTGTACTGATCAGTAATCCAGAAAGGAAATCTGAAAATTCGGACAAAAACTCTAGATAAGCGCCAGCAGGGGGCCGATACACTACCACTAACACAACTGGCTTCTCTGATTTCCAGCTCGGAAATTTCAGACTAAGCGTGAGGCTTTCAAATGTATTATAATTGGACTTAGGTTCAATTTTTGTTTGGAGACTGGAGTTATAAATTGCTGCGACTCCTCCGCCTCGGCCCGTATTTCTAGGAATGTGATGATTAAAATAACCGGGCGGAGTCGATTCATTCAAACTAACATACTCTTCCTCCTGTAACCATGTTTCTGTTAAGCAGAAAACATCACTCCTACTCTCTGTAATTATATCATTTACTAACAGAGACTTGGAGCTTAACGATCGTATATTTAGTAGTCCGCATCTAATTTTTCAGTCTCTTATTGGTACCAAATGTGCATTGGTTTTAATTTTTACAAGATTATTTTGGTTAACGCCTCTATAACGCCACACCTGGTGAACTTTATCAATTATCTCTTGAATGGACACTCGAGAGTGCTTCAGTGACCTCACCAAGATCCTGAAGACATCCGCAGTCCATCCCTTGGCAGCGCTTTTTTCCATTTGTCAAACGTAATGTATGTCATTTAAACCAAAAATGCTCTTATTTTGGTCTCATCCAGCTCTTCATTTTTCTTTTCCCAAGAACCTCTGAGCTCATTCACTTGATTTTTTTTAACTTGCTGACAGGCAGCAATGTTCTTTTTTTTTTGTGAACAGCAGCTTTCTCCTGGCACCCCTGCTATGAACACCACTTTGACCGAGAAACCTTTAGTTGCTTCAAGGTAACAGTGGGATTCTGTGAGATTTTGTTAAAGATTATGAAATATAGTCCTCTTTGAAAACCTTTGTTAGTTGTCCAGATCATGTTGGGCAACAATTTCCCTTTGTATGATGTTTAACATGCATGTAATGCTCTGCATTGCAACATCTGTTTTCTTGGGATAAATTTGCACAGATGCACATCTTAGTGAAGCTTGGCATCTGTCTTAAATGCCTTTCCCTTTAAATAATCTTTTGTCACTGTAGCAAATGGTTTGGAAATAGCTTTTATAACCAAATGAAAAAAATATATACTTAAAAGAGGAGGTAGTTACTTTTGATCAGCTGTATTGGATCTAGCATGCTTAAATCACACAATTCTGATCAGAAAATTGGACCTCTGTGTCCAACTATCTCTGTATAAAAGGGAAAAGAGAATTGATGATTCACATTAATGGTGATAAAAAAAATTTGATACAGATCATTTAAGCGTGGTAGTATGAACATAGGATAATATGATGAGTGGACTCCCTCCCTGTAGATATGATGAATCATACATGTGGTGATAAGGGAGTCTAAAGTCAGACTTGAGGAATGAAATGGAAATCTTGAGAGAGAAGTTCAAACTGTTACATTCACACCGTGTTATACCCGGCCAACCAGTGTCGAAAGTTTAGGTAAATGGCAGAAACAGAACCAGACTGTGAATACGGCTGAAAGGACAGCTTAAAGTATTGTTTATTTTTATAACATTCTGACACAAATAAAACATTGAAGATGCAATTTCTTTCCAGTCTGCCAAAGTGAATACTTCCACTCATTATGATTTACTCCAAAATAAAACTCAATATAGGTGAGCCACAGTGTCACTCAAACACTAAAAAGCAGGCAGTGTTTTGACACTGGATGGACTGTGATGGATTGAAATACTGACTATTGTAATTTGGGATATCTTGCAGTTATCCATCCAAACCATTTGATCTGGTTTTATGACCTGTTCTTCACACACGTTAGCCTGTCTGTCAAAAGACCGCCAAAGGGGCGATCAAATATTAAACTATTTCGGCCTCTAAGGTTGAGTCCATGTGCCTCGTTCCTGATAGAATGCAGCCTCACTGCTGAGAGAACCTCTAAAGGCTATTTACTATGATGAAAAAAAGAGAAAATATAATATAATGAACAGTTGACCTTTTCCAATTTACAAACAGTTTTGTTTTTTCTACCCCATGTAGTCATGTTAAAGTTCATTTTCTGGTCAAGAGACTTTGTGAGGATAGATACAAGTAAGAGGCAGAAGCACAGAGGGTGGGATAGCCCTAATTTGCATGTTGCAGAGGTTATGGGATAAGCTCATGATTTGTTTCCTTAGGCGGGGCAAAACAGAATGCAGCAAAATCCACAATATCATCAAAATAAAAAACACTTTATAAGCTCTATTTGATAGTTATTCAAGAGATTTACAAAGGTTTTTCAAAGGTAATCATAAGCTGAATTTGTTACAAAGCAAAGATGCTTAAAAGGTTGGGGTTGTAAATAATTCCTTTGTCCCTTGTTAATCAAGAAATGCATATTGAGATTGGCATTTTTGTAAACATGATATGTGCAGGTGAGTTGCAACATGAACACAACTGAATGGTCTGACCCAGATTTCTCCACTCTGCCCACAGCCGTCGCCCTGTGAATGGTGCCGCTGCGAACCAAATAACGAGGTGCACTGCGTGGTGTCCGACTGTGCCGTCCCCGAGTGCGTCAACCCCGTTTATGAACCGGAGCAATGCTGCCCCATCTGTAAAAACGGTAAAAACCTCACCTCCTCTGGAATCCAATGCAAATTTCTCACAAAGTCATTAAATTTTCATTAAACTAGTTACAGCAGGTTTATCTGTGGTCTCACCGTTTGATGGTTGCATCTTCAGAAGACAAGGATGTAATTGATGTTATATGATTAAAATTATTACTGTGGGCCCGTTAGACGCTAATGAGCAGTATGGGTTTTAATTATAAATGACACACTAAGCAGAGTAAACATTAGCCCATTGATTGAAGGCATGGTAGGATGGACTAATGGGTCCTTGGAGGGCTTTTTATCTCCCAGTGCCCTGGTGCCCTTGTCACACAGAGCCAATCCCTAAATTAGAATTATAGGATTCCAATGGTTCATTGACTATTTACAAGGCGCTGTGTGTGGCTTCCCTTTGCCAGAACCAATCCTGAGGGACAGAAGGAGCTTTTTGAGTAAAGTACAGTAACTGCAACACTGCAATGTGAACATGTCAGGGGCAATCAATAGCAAAGAGTGCTTTGGGTGACGTCAGAACCATAGCACATATGAAACATTCAGTTGATGAAGTTTGTGTTTGTGTGGGTGGGTGGGTGGTTGTGTCTGTGTGTTGACACAAGTCCCTTTTTTTCTTTCTTTTTTTTTTACTTCTATTGGATACTTCTTTTATTTCAGACCATCTACACTTGCACAAACACACCTGCAGTAACAGGGCTGCAGAAGCTGCTAAAAGAGAACTAATCCAGGCTGACAGGACACAGTGACACCCTTGGCATTTCAGGGTAGACCTGCTGCCTGCTGTTTTAGGAGCCTCAAGGGTGCACAGTCAGACAAAGGTTTCCAAATAAACCTCTATGCAAGTGGATGGCTGAGAGGGTGATGAGGGGATGCTGCTTAGCTCTCATTTTGACTATGGAAAGATGATAAAACAAACCTGCTTCAGTCATATTTCCATTCAGGGGGAGACGGATATGTATCTTCTTTTTTTTCCTTTTGCAAGTGTGGGTTTCAAACGTTTATGTAGATTCCAAATGCATTGCGTTCAAGGACACAAGAGGGGAAAGCTGATGGGAAACGTGCAACAGTCAAATTGAAAGCACAGTTGTATGCATGTATGTATTTTTTCTACTTGGAGTTTGGAACAAGTTTTTAAATGAATCAAGAGAGTGTGGATAACCAAAGCTTAAATGTCCTCTGGAGGAAGTTTGGTTTTCTGAGACTTTGTTGAAGGTTTCATCACAACTCTTTCTTTCTCAATATTTTGATTCATTAAAAGGCTGTTTTATTGTTGTTATTATTATGACTCAACATTCAGTATAACCCCAAGTGAAAAAAGTGACCTTAAATCTAACGTGCAGGTCACGCACAGGGCTTGAACACCCCCACCATGGACAATGAATGAATGAATGAATGAATGAATGAATGAATGAATGAATGAATGAATGAATGAATGAATGAATGAATGAATGAATGAATGAATGAATGAATGAATGAAGATTTTTTGAATGGAGAATTATCTTCTAATTTGCATTTCATCACCATCCAAAATAGCCAGCCGTTTGGGCAAAAGTAACACTCAATCTCTCGCCGTTGAACGAATTCCTTCTTCAAGAATGTGATTCATCATGTGGCAAAAGATAATGGCTGTTCTCCTTCATTTCAGACGAAATCTGGAGCAAGCAGAAACAAAATTGGAAGGTTGTTAAAGGAAAACATACAGGTGGACCAAAGAAGTCATCAAAGAAGCCATATTGCTTTGAGAAAACTCAAAGCAATATGGCAGGAAGGCACAACAAAAGAAATGAAAAACAAATGGGCAGAAAGAAAATCCATGTTTGCGACCAAACTGTATGAAATTGCCTGAAGGACCTGAGATTTATCGAGAAAAGAGCCCAACTCAAACCATCATCAATATCTAAACGGGAGACAGTGAGGTTGGTGGGCTCAAAAGAGAGGCAGTCGTGTACTGTGAAAGATTGGAAGATAGTGATATTCTGTGATAAATAATGAATACGGACAGGGCAGGGAGATTATCCAGAAACCTTTGTTTGGTGCAAATACAATGAAGCATAAAGCATAAAGACGACTGCCAAGCACATTTCAGCTGCCACGAGGCTATGATGTTGCTTTTCAGGTGAAATGGTATATTAAGTACATTAACTTTACAGAATGCATGTGCATAGAAACAATTTCTCCTCCCATCACATGAAAGCAGGTTTGGTAATGAGTATGCCATTTTTTTTATTTCATATCTTAGGGGGTTTTGATCTATATATCCCAGTTGGCAAGAGCAGTTTGATCTCACACATGATTCTAACCACTGCCTTGAGAAAGTGCTTTATGTAAAGTGAATATAAAATATAACTTAAGCTCCCATTTCCCACTCTGTGTGACTGTTATTCACCGTACTGCCTGGACAAAAATGTTTAGAGATCAGTTCAATACTCAGAGACGATGATTTCCTTTCGTTTTTTTTCTTTCAAAGTAGTTGCAAATACATTAAAGCACTCTGCAGTTATGTAGCTGAAGGCTGATAGAGATTACTCCCCACGTAGGATTCTTTTGCTTTGGTTGTTGTTTTTATGTGAAAGAACTTCCCAACTTACACAAACTTTGATAAAAACTTACCATCTATCTGCAATAATTGATCACCTCCCTTATGTAGCCCAGTTTTAGCAAGAGGACGGTAATGAGAGTCGGATAAGCAGGATCAACTCTGCAGCTCTCCATACAGCAAGTCAAACTGCATGGTGGATTTCATGTTAAATTATGTTTGCAAGCTGAGAACTTGCTGGCAAAGGGCACTTATCTTGTTTACTAGTACCTCTCCAACGAGAAGACTTGCTTAACAGAAAGCTCTCCACAGTTTCACAAACGTAAACGTGTGCCTGGGAGCACATGCTGACAATTAGGACTACTGGCAAAAGAAGTCGAGCCTGTCACTGACACAAAAAAAAAAAAAGGACTCTTACTTTGACATGGATCAGTGCTTCAGAGTTTCTGGTTAGAGGATCCATTCTTCCTCTATTGGACAGGTTCCAAATGTTTATGTCTTCAACAATTAAGACTGAAAATAAATAAATGAATGGCCATTCTCAAAGCCACAATAATTCTTTTAATCTCTAGAAACCTGTCCAAACACTTTATAGGTGTACAATTCTTCCATTTAAACAAAAACAACCGACCTGTAATTGTAACTGCAGTTCATTTCTTGTTATGCATCGTAAAAATCTGAATGAATATTGATAACAGCAGAACTTATACTTGTACCATTCAAGTGTGGGTTCTGCGGATGTCCAGCTGAGTCTTTACTGGGAAGAACATGCAGACACTTGACACTCTTTCTCATAACTTTTTACGAGTCACAGCATGCCTGCTGAACCGCCGTCACGTCCTACTACTTCAAACACTCCTCTAAACTTCTGCTCATCTAACAAATTTAAAGCTCCAATTAAAACTCCCATCACAGTTTCCAGAACTGCATTTTAAGCAATCTGCATTAAATATGAGCTGAAGCGGAATCTCTGAACTGATGAACACGAGACCAACAAAAGTGCATTGCAACTTTGCATATCACAACATTTGATGTAAAAGGAGAGCAGACTAGTTGCATCCATGCATAACCCAGCCTCTTCATGAAGTATCAACAAGACCATGGGTGGTGGTTGTGTTTTGGATTGTGTCACATTCAGGGTCGCCCGCTTTTGTGATTCAAAATAGGCTTTTGGCGGCGGCACCTCTGGCAGAGCCTCGACCGTTTACTTGTGCTAGAAGATCGCAGCCCAAAATGTGTTTTTTTGAGCTCATGCTTGGCACGCTAATTTTTTTTTGTGGCTGCTTTGGTCTAGAGATGAAGAAGAAGCTTATCCTACACGGATTAGTATATTCCTATTGGATTATTCACATTAGACACAGTTTTGTGCTAAAGGAGCTGCTGAATTTGCAGAAGAACTACTTAGAGGGAGGTTCTTCTACATCTCCATACTGCGATCAGCTCTGTGGCGTACAATTGAAAACCCCAGTTACATTTATTCTGAAATTATTAAAGAAATTTGTGCCTTAATTATTGATGGCAGAGAAATATTACTCTGGAAGATTTTTTAAAAGATAAATAGATAGGTCGACCCAATTACTGAGCAAGTTATCCAAGTGTGCCGTATACTCAATAATTGCTAAAATGTGTAATATATGAATTTACAAATCACCAAATGGAGCCAAGATAGAATAATGTAAATAAATGGGCTGTGTTTGCATAGTAAAGTCAAGATGTGCTGCTGAAGCGGAAAGAAAAGTGGGTTTTCAGCTGTGTTTTAGAATAATTAAGGGTGAAACTGTCAGCTGTTGCACAGAAAAGGCTCCGTCACCTCTTTTTTTTGTCTTTTTGAAGCTTGGATCTAAGATTGACCTGAAGCAATTGGTTTGCGAACCTCAGAGTTTTTTCTACACTGCATGTAACTCGAGGATGCCTTTTAGATCATCTTCATTTCTTCCTGAAAACATCATCAGAGAGCAGAAAGCAGCACATAAGAGGAGTCGGCCGGTGGGAGTACTTATCACTGAGCCCCACATTCTTTGAGTCCACTTGATTCAGCTCTAATCATTATTATGAATTACATACTATAAATTCACAGAGCGCTATGTAATTATATAATTCTCATGATAATGAACGGCAGTCTGAGAATGCCCAGTGTTTCCTCAGTTTAATAGGATTATTCCATTTATGGATCTGACATCTTTATCTGTATGGAAGCTGGGTTTTTTTTTGTGACAAAAATATATATCATGAATGAATGAATGAATGAATGAATGAATGAATGAATGAATGAATATGTGTTGATGTTACAAAATGGGACTTTCAAATGCGCAAAGATGGTTTTGAAATGACTAAAATGTATTCTCGCTCTCTGAAATGTGATTAGCTAGGATGAACTGATCACACGCGAACGCACGTCCGTCACCATGATGGGAAGCTGAATCTGCATCTGTCTTGTTCATGACCCGTCACGCTCGTCCATCATCAACTCAGTTTGTCCCGTAACCTGTGCCAGCTGTCCAGAGTCAAATCAATGAGAGTTAAGTCTTGGCAAGCACTTTCGGTGTCTCCTCTAAGCTCAGATCAAAGGGTTTCTATCAAATGGAAATAAAAGACGGGCCTCATCTTCGCTGGGGCAAAAGACGGGGATGCCCCGTCACCAGTGCTTCCCTTTGTTTATGCCTATGAATGTAAAAAATGTCAGCCTTCGACATTTAGGTCAGTGGGACTATGTTTGAGATGTCTGAAAATGGCCATAATAAACATTTACGTGACTTTTTTATTGCAGATACAGGTGTCTCTGACATTAATGATGACTTTGTTGTGTCTAAGTGACAGTGAGGCGGTGAGACGATGAACCATGATCTTAAAAACTTGAAAGCCCTACAGAGAATTTGGCCATTATGTAATCAATAACACCTGTGTTTTCCCTATTTGACAGATCAAAAAGTTTATTTGTTCAAAACGCAGTAACTGTAATTGAGTTTTTCTGATTTGCAGCCACTAGGCCGGCAGAAGACGTTTTGGTCGACTGCCGTTTATGCTCCCTGCGCTAAGTTATCCCACACTCAATCACTTTCACTGGGACACAAAAATGTCTGTGACTGGAGACCGTGGAGGCTACTGTGTCTTCAAGAGTTATGGGACACATGAGTTTTTATGACAAGTTGTAGAGGAGTCTTGAATCCGGCAGGTTTTACAGAGCTGAACACTGAGAGCAACCTCAAGTCACCGTCACACCAATTGAGCCGCTGATTGCTTCGTTTAAATGAATAAAACCGAAACAATTCCCGGCTCCTTCGTCTGAAAAAAGGCTGGGGAAAACGATTGCACAGCCTCAAATCTTCCGGGGGCACAAAAGAGACAAATTAGCTTGAATAATGTCAGCTGGTGTTTACAACTAACAGCACTGCATCCTTGCAAAAGGTGGCAGCTTTCTTCGGCCTCCTTGGGAAACAGATCGTACAGTGCGCCCGTGGCTGATCTGCTTTCTATCGGCTGAGATTATCAAAAACACGTGTGTGATTTGTGTTCCAGTGATACACAAACACACAGTGGAGTTTAAGGATTTTTATCAACATGAAGGGATCCACAAAGGTAAATCCTACAGGGCTTAGAGGATAAATAAGATGTCAAAATTAATCTGAGTATTTCCTTAGTGTGGAATGAGTGTCTGTGTGTGTGTGACTGTTTTTTGGAAAGGAACTGTAAGGAATTGCTAAGGAGTTCTGTGGCCTTTTCATACAGAAGTGAAGTGATTAACACCATCCTCCCTATGCCCTCTCAAAGCAGCTTTCTCTCTCTTCATCTATCTCTTTCCCTCTCCTGCACTCCATCCTCTGTACTGCCAAGCCAGCTCCTGGCAGGCTTCTCTGCTCGCGGCGCATTAGGATGCAAAGCGCTCCATGTCGAGGGAGAAGGGGAGACTAACAAAAGCGCTTTAGTGTTGCAAAAACAAGCCCATCGGTGCATGCCTGTGAAAAGATCTGCACGTCTGCTCCTACTCCCCTAACTCCCTGCAGCTCTCTGCATCACTCCACCACCCCTTTGCAAAAGAGAGGCTCTCGGGAGAGGCACATCTATTTCTTGTCGTTCTCATTCCTTCTTTCCTGTCTCTCCACCCTTCTTCCCTCCCTTCCCATGCGGCAGGTCCAAATTGCTTTGCTGGAACAACGATCATCCCAGCCGGAATTGAAGTGAAGGTGGACGACTGCACCATCTGCCGCTGCCACAACGGAGACTGGTGGAAGCCGGCGCAGTGCTTGCGTCGGGAGTGCCTCAACGGCCAGTTTTCATAGAGGGACTTCACGGGGGATGGTGGATAAGCTCAGGCAAGGCTCTGCCTATACTGCGCCATTTTGTATGATTGACAGGGCAGGAGCACAATTCCTTATAAAAAAAAGAAACAAAAGAGGAAAAAAAAAGAGAGAGAATCGAAGAAATGCTCTCACAAGCTTCACACAAATAGAAATTCAGCCAACGAGATGATGATGGAACTTGTCTCACGGCTGTTTCCACCCTCCAGTTTTACTCGTCCTATATATTTTCAAAAAGTTGACTCGCTTGACTCGCTGCTCTAACACAGAAAGTTTCTAAGCTCCTTCAACTCTTTCCTAGCCACTGGCAATGTTGAATTGCTCATTTCTGTATGTATGTCGCCTGTTTGTTGTATGCGTCTGTCACAACCATGCAGGTGTTGTAAAGGTCCAACAGCAGAAGGAAAAAAAAAAACAAACGAAAGCACACTTTACAGAGCTCCTTCTTTTCCTTGGTTACGCTGGGATTGACACTGCAAACTCACAACTTCACTCTTAAGAGCTTGTTTACAAAATGCACATTACTTATTGTTTGTCTTGAATAGGTTTTAATCACTGTGGCTCTCTTCTATGCTTCTATTCCTTACATGATGCTACTGCCGAATTTCATAACATTTCACAGGCTGCAATGAACCAATTATGTTTTTTTTTTCTGTCTTTAATCAGTAACTACTCCAACTCTTGCGGGGAGCAGGAATTATATCAAAAGTAAAACTCTGTGCAACCCTTTCCAGACCAAATGGTTTTATTGTTTATTCTCCAAGCTCCATGTCCTCCACTAACTAACTGCTTGAACTTGTTATCAAAGCAGTTTGCCAGCCAAGAGCAGCCCGCTTTAATTTCCTTAATCAGGAGTATTCTGTGATAAATCCTCCAGCTGGGTGCTTGGCGCTCCTGCAGCCTGCATGCTGGGCACATTTAACAAGAACCAGCAGACAAGAGGAGGGTATCTGCATATGACTAAACGCCTTTTAAGCAGCGTTTGCAAGTATAACGTCCACGTGAAGATGCACGGGGACACAAGCGACTCATCCACACTCACTGGGGAACTTGAATAAACACCTTAAATGAGGCTGGGTAAAACACAAAGCTATATACGCTGCAGATTATGTAACGGCTTTAGCCCCGCCGGCCCCTCCTGAACATGTCAGATTGTCTCAGCCATGTGGCGGAGCAATGGCCAGGGCTACAACACACAGACGAGCTAATGTACTACCGGTTTTTTTCAGGCCAAAGACGTTGTCAAGTGATCCAGTCTGAAACAAAAAAAAAACAACCAGGCCCCAAAACACAGATTTTTATGTTGTTCGGGGGGGAGGGTGATGAATACTAGTCATTATTTCCAAAGGTGAATCTCCGTTAGCTCAAGCCATCCGTCACTAGAATGTTTTCCATTTCCAGAAAATCTGTTCCCGTTACCCTTACAGACCCATTCGGTGATGGATGGGCTGCTTAATAGCAGCTTCCAGCACTTTGTAATGAGACAGATATGAACATAGGATAAAGACCAACGACTAAAGAGCCGGATTACCTTAAAAAGCACCAAAAATCCTTTTGGAACGACGTCATTGTCTTCAAAGTCTCCTGCACAGCTGCAACATGGGAAATCAAAGAAAAAGGCGTTTTGGTGAAGTTGAGTCTTTTCAGCCACAATCTAGGTTACATTATTTTCATCATTAAGCTGCAGTGATTTAGTATCGTTCAGTTTGCAAAGACAGACCATTTATCTGGCTTGAGTTCTGCAGGCTCATAAAACAAAACGGACATGAATGGTTTATCCCTCGCAACCGTGGTCGTGCAGACATTTTTAAAAATCTTTTTAGGGGATTCATTCATCACGAGTACTTTAAATGCCACATAATTATTTAGCTTGTACACGTAGACACATGAAGACAAAGGAAATTAGAAGCAGTTCAGTGGATCACTGCTGAGTCAGGCTGAAGTTAGAGTGCCAGTTGACGGGGCTCAAAGGCACTGCTGCCACCACAGATGCCTTATTGCTACTGTTCCTGATGAGATTCACAATGCATGGCCTTTGGCATCACACAGAATGAACAGCCCAGGCTGCTTTAAGAGCTAATTTGCTTCACTTCCCTGTGCAATGGTTTAATCCCGTATTACCCAAAACTATTCGTTGTTTAAATCCTTCAACATCCCAGTAACAGCTGGTGGGCTCCACGAGAGTACAAGAGCAGGTACAGCTCCTTCTCCTTTAGTGTTGGGACTACAAAAAAAAAAAAAAAACAGGGTGGCAATATGTGAGAGGTAAAGGAGAAACAATTCAAGTGTCAGATTTCAAACTTAAGCAACTCGATTAATGTGACATTGTTTTTTATTGTAATGATGGACTCTTCTGCTTTGCATTTAGGAATCGAACCCGTGTAGCACTGGCTCGGTAGACAGTTCAACTGTTAACCAGGATGATAATACACTCAAATCTGGCGGTAGTTAAAGAAAGCCGTGTAAAAAAATAAATAAAGAAATTGGGTTCACTGCAGCAGAGCAGATGCAGGCATGCAGCAGGACTGCACTCGTGCATATGATGCTCTGCACTTCAAGTAAGTGCACACGAAACAGAGCGACTCCAAAAGCTCTCATCGAGAACCAAGCAGGGCGGATTTGAAACACGGATGCGTTAACACAGTTGTAGGCTGCGTGCCATTTGAAAGAAGAGTCTGCTTTTAAAAAAACACGGGAGGTGTCAATGCGGTACAGAACTGCTGCACTGCACTGCGTGCATCTCCGTCTCCTCCTGAGCAAATCAAAGGGAATTACATTTTCAAGTACAGACGAGCTGTGCAGTCTCTTTGTGTGTGTTTAGCAAGGAAACTTGAGTCTTTCTGTCCGTCTGTGAATGTCTACTCTAACGGCGCCATTGTCCTCAGCACCCTCATGAAAACCTCTGGCTTGTAGTAGTTGGGCATTTTGTACAGATGCACCATTTTGCTTTATCCACGAGACACCGACTCACTGTAGCTGGAAATTATGGAAGATTGTTTTTCCTTTCCTCTTCTTATGATTTTTTTTTCAGCAACTAAACTGTTACATAACGTGTGCCTGAAAACCAACACAGATGTGGTGAAGGAAGAGAGAAACACTGTTATTATACAATCAATTGTATTATTGTTCTTTTTTCGGGGGGCGGGGGGGCACCAAGGGTTGGTTAATGTGGGACTCAAATATGACATTAAAATTTGAGTTTTCAATCACGAGCACCTTTTGATTGTATGTGGATTCACACAAGTTTAACCTGAGCTGAACAACAAAGGGTCCAAATTTCCAGAGAAACCCTTGGTGCTCCAAATGTTGTTCATATGTAAATATCTTTAAACGTCAAATGTGTATTATGAAACGAGGTGGAGTTTAAAAAAAAAACAAATGGATATCAGAAATAAGATAATGTGTATTCTTCATTGAGACAAACATATTTTGTTAAATACACTTGGAAATAAGTGTCATTCAGCAAAAATTGTTTTTTTGTATTTATTTTATTTATTGCTTAATTTTTCTCCTGAGAAGGTTGGAGAGTGGGTAACTTTAAGTGACATTGAAACGCACCAAAAACAACTCCAAAGGGGAAAAAAAAAAAAGTAAATGGATAACAAACGTTGAGGAATTTGCTGGATAAAGCTTCTGACGTTTTCTCTGACTTCTGTCATAAAAAGAAGAAGCACCAATTCTCTGAACGGAGTCCCAACAAAAGCCTGGGTTTTGAGTCTATAAGAAGAACACTTCAGAATAAAATAAAAGCACAATATTTTCCTGGCTCGTGGTTGTGTGAGAAGAGAAATAGGACGACCCTGGCCTTTAATGGTTTGGTAATTTTCTCCAAGTTCAAGGTCATTACTCAGGTTCCTCCCGTCCTCCCGTTCCATTACAAGTCAGTCCGGCCTTCCTTCTCCACCACCCTGCTAATTGCCTTCTCCCACCTCCTACTGTGGACATGAAAAGGGGCTGATTTTATGCAGCACATAGCAATCAATAGCAATTAGGTGCATCCCTGACTAATCCTGTTGGAAATGGCATCTCGGGAGAAGGCCAGTGGAGGACCTCTGAAAGTACACATACCTGGGAGGAAAAAAAAGTTTTGCTTTTTCCCTCGCAGCGTTTGCCAGCGCAGTGACGGAACAATTAATTGCTTTGTTTTCCTGTTCTACACTTAATATTGACTTTCCATCACTCTATTTCTGGGAGCCACTGTCTGCTTTTGTATCAAACAGACTTTTTCAATTAGATAATTATCTCTTTCTGGTAAACCCATGCATATTATGGAAGGTAATTCCGCCTTAAAAACAGCTCATTAGAGATTGCAGCACATGACAAATTGATTTTGGTGTCACGCATGCCAGAAAACAAACCGTCCGGCGGGCTAGGAACTTGTGCAACAGATGAAAGCGTCCAAAGTGAGTTGGAGATAGACCGCGGGGCGGCCGGTGTGTTGGAGTGTTGTTGTGAAGAGGCAGCAAATTACAACCTAATTCAATCTAATTTCAATCAATCCGACCCCCAGCCGCCACCTGGAGCCGTGAATTTTCCTTTTGAGAGCAGCTCAGCTCACCTGTGGAGATGGTTTGAGATGTCTGGGGTGTTGTTGCTCCGTCACATCAAACGGCTGCTCAGTCAGGGTGGCTCAGGCCTTCTCATTAGGATTATACCCCAACACCTCCCTGCGGAGGTTTCCCAGTGAGCAGCAACTTGGTAAGTACTGTGACGTGGAAGCCAGCTAACTTGGTGGGATTGTAAAGCACGTACAGTCCGGTGTGGAAATGTCAAACTTTCCCAAGGAATAGCCGAAGGGCATTAATGATGCAAGAGACATCTGCACTACCTACCGTAGCCCGGAGCCACTGTGACCCTTCCCTGCAAACCCGGCAGAGGATTGATGGAGGAATGAACAGTGTTCCCACCAATAAGGGGGAACACTGCAGGGGGCTCAGGAGCATGAAGTTACAAGTTACAGATCAGTTTGAAAAGTCCTGAGGACAAATTGCACGACTAGTAATTTGTTATATAATCTGCTGCTTTTCAAAATACTGAATCTAAAGTACTTTTGGATGAATTAAAAAACTAACAATCGCAGATGTCCATTAACACTGCTTGGACAACAGGAAACATTCCTAAAGCAAATAGTTATTTTTTTGTACAGCTGGTCAAATAAAATGATCCGAACAAAAGCACAGAATGAGAATAATCCTTTAATCCACAAAGTGTTCTCAAATGTTGTCTCAGGTCATTATAGTATTCTTATTTCTGTTTTAAAGCTGTTCATGTAACCCCAACGACGTGTTGTTAATCACGTCCTACTCAGCCTCAGTTATCAGTCATGTTGCACACGTCTTTTTTCATATTTCTTTTGTCTTTGTTTCAGTTAGTCTTGGGACATTTTCTTCCTCACAAATCCTGTTTTAGCGTAAGGTACAGTTATCCAACTTCACACAACAAATATATACAAAGAAAACAGGAAAAATAAGACAATAGATATTTCTAATTTCTGACCAAAAAAAAAAACAACTTGAGAAGAAAAAAAAAGAAAGAAAAAAAGTGTAGATGTGCACTTTAATTTTATCTTTAAAGCACTAACAGCACAACATTTAACTTTATTTATTGTTTTGTTTTTTTGAATACAATATGTACTTTCATTTGTAGTCAACTTGATAATTAAAGGTGTAAAAAAAAAAAAAAAAAAAGACCATGATTAAGGATATACCAAAACTTGGTGCAAAATAATGATTCTGCATTGTTTTAATAAAAAAACAAAACAAAAACAAACATTAAGCCTGCAGGTCAGGCACAGGAAGGAGTTGGAAGGCTGCAATGCAGTCGATGAGCCAGGTGGAGGGGGCAGACCACACCTTGCCTCGTCGGACCACCGCGGGCCTGTAACTGCCCCGGGGGTCATAAATGATGTACTGGGTGCAGAGCGCCTGGTCGGAGCCCGGCAGGGCGTGGTAGGCGGCTGCGCTCAGAGTTTGTGTCACGTCACTGTCCGGCTTGGGCTGCCGGCTCAGGATCTGACCTCCGGCTTCCCGGAGCAGCTTGGCGAGCTCGTCTTTGGTCGGCGCCTTGAAGGAGCCCAGGAGGAAGAAGAAGCAGCCGTCGAAGAGCGATGGGAGCTACAAAAACAATGCAGATCCAGCAGTTATTGAGAACACCAACGGGTCACCATTGCTCAATTCCTGGTCCGGACAAATAAACCCGTTCCCATCAGAAATCCAGCTGAAAAGACCTGAGCCGACCTTCATTAAAACACGACCCCAGCTGCTGAATTCATTCAAGTCTCGCTTTTGTTTATGATTAAATAAAACGCCTCATACATTTTCATTCCCATTAAGTTGAGACGAGTATCTGTGCAGATGCAGTTTAATTTATTTCTGTGCCGCATAAACAGAAAAAACAACAATGTTTTAAGCCTCATTCTCCAGATGAACCATTTAGCATTGTTGTTAAAAGCAGCAGTGAATTAGGCCACTGGAGACTGCTCTATTTAAAGCATTAATGAACTCAACTGTTGAGGGGTATAAAATCCATCTTCCTCTCTCCAAAAGACTTTTCATTAAGGAGGCTCTTTGTTTCTACTTTGGCTGGATTTCACATTTGCTTGTGTGAATATTTGTCCATCATTTACAGACGTTATGACTGACTTGGCCACAGAGCGACATTCGTGTCGTTCTTTTTCCTTCATTTAACCGCAACTGTAACTTTCTTGTGGTTTTAGCTTTGCATTTCTGCATCTACTTATTTCTTTTTTTTTTTTTCTATCTTTCTATCGAAGCTGCATGACGGCAAAAAAAACAACAGAGCATTTAAGTTGCCTGATGAAGTGACTGAATATGAATTTAAGATGAGTGACGATCACAAAAAGCACAACGGTAATTTTTCATTTCAGAACAACCGGAACAAATGAGCAACAATTAATGCCGATGCCTGGTAAATGACAACTTTCCTCAGGACATGTGCTCTAAACAATCTGTTCCCATGCATTTTCTATTGTTGTTTGAGTGCGTCTTGTTTACCAAGCTACATC
The DNA here is from genome assembly GCF_033807715.1 of Cololabis saira. Taxonomy (NCBI): domain Eukaryota; kingdom Metazoa; phylum Chordata; class Actinopteri; order Beloniformes; family Belonidae; genus Cololabis; species Cololabis saira. The sequence continues at coordinate 22,873,076 of NC_084592.1, read as the reverse complement.
TGTTGCTGCGACTGCGCTGGGGGCCGTCGCCCGCTTCATGCTCGGCTTCGGACAGCCACTTCCCGGCCCGCAGACACGCTTCCACCCCTGCAAGTCAGACACGGGGAAACAAAGAAAATTATGGCTGTAGATAATTGAAAGGGTGCGACGAAGCAGTTGTGAACAGACGGATTAGAAACATCGCGCCTGCTTTTATCCCGAGCTGATAGATTTGGAGAATTGGCAAAGCTGGGATTGTTGACAGAGAAAGATGCCCAGAGCATGATGGAATTAATGATGCAGGCCCCGTTGCAAGTGTGAAGCAGCGTGTTTCTGTCTCTGGAGGTTTTATGTACCAAGTCTTGAGCTTTGTGACAACCAGCATTTTTTTAAGAACTGGAGATGAAGCTTTTGTTCTGAATCCCTAAGAAAATGTATCTCAGAAGACAGACGCGTTTTTTTTTCTTAAATCTGATAAAGGAAAAAAGTGCAGATTTTAATGACCCCTCAGCATCACAAATGAGAAGAAAAGGGTTGTGAACATGTCACAGATAAATGTTGCAGTTCTCAGCAAGTACATCAAAACAACAACAAAAATTAAGTATATAATAATAATAATCACAAACACAGACACCTGAGAGTCCAGAACAGCCACAGAAATACAATCAAAGACACAAACGTACAATGATTCGACTAACAAAAATTTCTCCAAATTTCCTGAATAGTATTTTTTTTCCAAAAATATTTTCTGTAAAAGTGTCATTGCTTACAGAGTTGAGGTGAACACACTAGCCAGCTGGTGTCTGGGAAAACAACCTCTCCCTAAGCATTAGTAATACCAAAGAGATGATGTTGGTCTCAGGAGGCTGCGGGGAGGCAGGAACCCCCGCCCACATCCACATCACCAGCGCTCAGGTTCAACAGTTCAGCAGCTTGAAGTTGTCTGGGCTCAACGTCACTGAGGACTTATCTAGTCAAAAAAGGGAGTCCAAGGCACTCTTCTTGTGGAAAAATATTAAAAAGCCTTTATTGAAACATGGCTAATAAGTTTAAAAACATGGGAGCAGAGACCTACGCGTTTCGGCGCAAGCCTTCTTCTGTTTCGCCGAAACGCGTAGGTCTCTGCTCCCATGTTTTTATACGTATTAGCCATGTTTCAATAGAGGCTCTTTAATATTTTTCCACAAGAAGAGTGCCTTGGACTCCCTTTTTTGACTAGATATTGTTTTTTTCCCCAACACCAAAGAGCACCTTCAAGATTTTTTCTGAACAATTCCCTGAGCACTTCGGATTTTCTCTTCACTTGGTCACTGAGGACTTGTCTTGGACACTCCACGATGTTAGAGATGTACAAACGGCGGAGAACATCAGTGGGAGCAGTCTCCCCTCCTTCCAGGGCGTCACCCACAGCCGGTGCCGGGAGAAGGCACGCAGCATCTTAAAGACGTCCCTCACCCACAGACAATCTCTTCCAGGTGCTCCCGTCCAGCAGACGGTACAGGATTCTGACCACACAGACTAAAAGACTGAGGGACAGCGACTATCCCACGGCTGTCAGACTCTTCAACTCAAGGCAAAAACACCCCACATGCACAGAGGAAACAGATCATAAACAATGTGCTGGCACTGATCCCACTTTATCACCAGCGCTATCATCTTCTGTCCCATATGTAATATTCACTGCTGCTACATCCACTATCTGGAGCCGTATCAGTGTAACTGCTGCACATTATTTCATGTTGTGCCTTGCTACTCTACATACATCATATTCTGTACGCCATCACCTACTTGTGCAACATCAGTATCATACTGTGCAATCTTACTTACTCGCAGGCCACTCCATATTCATAAAAATCTCTTCTGTACCTTACATTATTTTAAACACTTTTATCTCAGATTCTTGCTGTGTACTTGCATACATTCAATACAGTTTCGTTGCATTTCGTTTTGGTTTGGTTTTATTAGTACTAATATTTGAAGTGAGTTCATCAGATCCACTCAGTTAACTTTCACATGAAAAATAAAGGATCTATTTACATTTTAACAACAAAATTGTACACATTTTGCTAACTAAAACCTAATGAAAGTGTGGACATAGTGAAAAAGAAAAATCTGATTTGAGAAAATACAGCAATAGATAAGGGTTCTAATTGTGCTGGCTCCTTATTCAGCACCTCGGTGGAGGTGACAAGAAAACTGTGACGGGAACCGATGAATCGGTTAATCATTCGTTGTTCATGTTACTGTTAATGTCCCTCACAGTTTCTTTCAGACAGACTTTTGAAAGTGATGAACAGTCATGTGGTACGTGTGCAATATTTGGCATTCATGCTCTCTGGAAGTTACGGTACATCAAGTGCGGTATGATGGCAGTCCGCCAGCACTTATATTGGCATAGACCAAGAGCACAATGGTCATGGAAAACATAGCACACTTGGATGGAATAAGACAATATCCGTCCTCTACGTGTTTGACTGGATGAATAGGTTACGAAACAACTCTGATAGGCCTTTACTTGGGAAAAATCGGATCTTTTCCTTATTCCAAGGATCTCAGCTCCACAGAAACTACACCCTAGTCCCTCTGCAGTTAGTTTTCATTCCCCTCAAAAATAATAGCATATTATAAAGATACATGCAAAATAATGCGAATAGTTAAAAATAATATCAAAATAAAGATTAAGGCATGCCACCAACTACTTCAGCTGCCACCAGAGCCGTCCACGTCTCAAAGGAGCTTATGTGCGCATAACGGTCAAAAGGATTTGAACTGTCACCTTTCAGCCTAAATGAGAAGTTATATCAGGGGTTTTAGTTGGAACTGAGCCCTGATCGGCAGGTTGGAGCACAGAAGCCGCTTCCCTTCAGGAGAAGCAACGCAATGAAACATGATTCTGATAAAAGCGGTAATCCGAGGCTTGGCCCGGCTGACAGCGACGGCACACAACAGCAGGTGACGGGGAGAGCTCAGCCGCTCGCCGGTGCTCACACATGCACCAGCAGAGAAACGGATGGGATGCCACGGTGACTGTCACCGAGGGAGACGAGCTGTGTCAAGTGTGCAGGCGGCGTGGAGAACGTGGGGGGGGGGTGGGCTAATGTGGTCCAAACGCACAAAAGTTTACAACGACACAAACCCACACGTCCAAAGCTGAATTGGTGTGCTGACAGGTACAAAGACTCCCGGAATTCAACTCATGCTGCCGACAAATACACTGGTGAAGGGCACAGCGATGTGTCAAAAAAAAAAAACTCACAAACTCTTTGACAGCAAGTCTCTCCTTACTCCGCCTGGAACTGATTTACTGGGAATATCTGCTTGATGACTTGGTTCAAGGATGGCACGGAGAGCGGCTGAGAATAGCAAAAACTTGTTTTTATTTTTTATCCGAGCAAAGAAAGGAGAAAAACTAAATAAATAAATAAAAACACTAAGCCACCATTTCATTCCTGGTGATACTGAAAGCTTTGTGCATTGATTTCCAGATTCTTCCCTGTCCCCCGAGTCATTCCCCGTAAGCAGGTGTGTGAACACCCTCCGCAAGACACAAACAATTGATCGGAAAATTGCCTGTTGCAAAATGTTCTTTGAAACCTTTCCAGGGGCATTGTGTGCTCTGCATGAAAAGAAATACACGATTTAGAAGTCCCTGTTCTTCAGGCAGAGTCTGATTTCATGGAAGTGAGAAGTTGGACCGCGCATGTCCCGCATTGATCCGATACAGAGTTTAAAAGTTTTGTTTGACAGTGGAAAATTGTTCCATAACAGGCTCTTATTTTCTTACCTTAATGATAACCAGCATCTCTTAAAACAAATACATTGCAAAATCTTGTAACAAAGCTCTACTAACGCCTCCGTCAAAAAGTCAAAGTCAGAGAAATGCTCACAGTAAACTGTTACGTGGCTTTACAATAATAGCTCCAATGTATGAGAGTGTATTTCTGATGAAAGTGTCACCGCAGCGTTACCGAGGTTCCAGCAGCAGCTTCCATATCAGATTATGGCATAAAGGCGGCTCCTTCTGTACTTACAGCTGTATTTGACGACCCAGCAGCCAGCGACAAGACCCAGGAGGCTGGAGTAGGTGGTGGGCATCTTTCCTTCTGGCACCACGACGTGGCTCACTGACGGAGGGAGCACAAAGCCAAGTTAGAAAGGTTACATTGGGTCACGCAGAGTCAGACACAAACGGCTGCTGCCTGGCGTCCCGTTTAGAGTCTGATGAGGTCATTTTTAGACTTAAAGTTATATTTTCTCCAAACCCAGGTTTATCTTTGGCCTAAGGTTCATACCAGGGTGATTTTACACCGAGTCTGAGCTACATGCTATGCTTGGAGGGGACCATATTTCTGAAATGGCTATTGTAATATTAAAGAATATAAACCGATGGGTGTGGAAGGAGCGTCAAACTGCCTCAAACCACGGCTTCCTTCCGTCAGACAACGGGCTACCAAGTCCGACATTCACAAGCACAGCAAATAAACTGATTCCTGTAACTTGTCACATGTGTAACAGACTGCAACAACAGGGTATGCAATGAGGAACAGGGGAGAGCATTTATGTTTTAGAACATAACTTCAATATCTAATCTGTTTAGATCGCTGTTGGGTAAAAGGATAAAACAATACACTGATGATGATTTACAAACAGTCAATATCAACTAGGGATGGGCGGTATGGACAAAAAAATGTATCACGATAATTTCTGGCATTTAACCCAATAACGATAAAAAAAATACCAATACAAAAAGTGTCATCAACGGGAATATTTCTTTCTTTCTTTCTTTCTTTCTTTCTTTCTTTCTTTCTTTCTTTCTTTCTTTCTTTCTTTCTTTCTTTCTTTCTTTCTTTCTTTCTTTCTTTCTTTCTTTCTTTCTTTCTTTCTTTCTTTCTTTCTTTCTTTCTTTCTTTCTTTCTTTCTTTCTTTCTTTCTTTCTTTCTTTCTTTCTTTCTTTCTTTCTTTCTTTCTTTCTTTCTTTCTTTCTTTCTTTCTTTCTTTCTTTCTTTCTTTCTTTCTTTCTTTCTTTCTTTCTTTCTTTCTTTCTTTCTTTCTTTCTTTCTTTCTGGCTCATTTCCTCAATTTATCGTTTTTACCGTGAGATGACAAATTCTTACCGTGGGGAATTTTTTTGACGGTTTATCGTGAACTGTAAAATATCACCCATTCCTAATATCAACTCATGAATGTTATTTTTCTTCCTGTTAACACATTTTTCAGGCCGTTGATTTGGCCAGCGCCGTTAACGATAACTGGGTGACCAGTGGAAACGGTTCCTAGTAACAAGAGAAAGCAGAAGCTTATACCGTGAAAGGAGAGGACCAGCCAATTACAGGTTAATTAAAATTTAAATAAAAGCTTATTGCCTCCTTATTCAACATGTGAGCAGTGCTGACAAGTGCAGAATGAACGTAATTATATCTCCAGGGTAAAACTCCTTCACTGGGCACTGCGACCACTCGTTTTTTTGGTGGATTTGGATGATTCAGTTCAAATGTGGGGGGGGAATTCAGTGAAGAGCATGAACTTTCACCCCTCCGGCCAAAGAGAGAGCAGTGAGAAGCACTTCTACTTTTCATTAGTGAGTATTCATCACCCTGACAGTACCTCCAAACATTTTATGAGGAATGATTTCAATTACTTTGGCTCTCTGGTGTTCTTGAAGCCAGAACTATGCAACAGTGAAGGAGCTTCTGCATCATAATGATGTATACACCTCTAAAAGCTCTTGCTCGCTGCTGTTCAACCTTCGTGAGCGATCATGTTTAAAAACCGAGCTGCGGGAGTTTGCAGTACAAATGGATCTGGTTTAGATACAAAAGTCTATAAAGCCTGGCTGTGCACAGGGGAGAAAAAAAAAGCCATTTGAGATAAAAAAAATCCCCATCTCTAAAGGTGGAGAAAATAATCCTGACAACAAATATCAGGAGTAAAGTGCGGGAGTAGCTCAGAACCCATTAGGCATCTGAGCCTTAAATCCGCATTTCTAAACCACCGCCTTTGATTACCTATCAGAACCTTTGGAAATGAAAAGTTCGAGCAGCTGGAAGCGACTGGGAGATGCTGTTAATCTGGGATGCGGCAGAGAGGCCCATCAAAAACAGCACTGGAAAGCAATCATGTACAGCTCGTATTCTGAGAGGAGGTAGAGTCAGAGTCGCGGGGACGTTACCTGCGCCAGAGAAGGTGTCGGCCACCCTCCCCCCCAGCAGCACCCCTAGTCTGGCCAGCCGGCTCTGCTCCGCCTGGGACAGCCTGCTGGCCAAGAGCACCGCGGCCTGACCGCTCCTCAGACACTCGCCCACCTCAGGGAGGACAGAAGACAAACACCGTGGACGAAACAGCAGAGCCGGGGGGCTGCCAATTTCAACAGGGAAGTAAAAAAGAAAGAAAGAAAAGGATTATTTACTGCTTCGTGAAGACGTACCACGGAGAGACTAGCTGAGGGGCTCGGAGATGCACGAGAATTAGCATACTGGGTTTCTTCTGAGGCTTCCTGGAAAATCTCCAGCATCTCCGGGCTCACTGCATAATCTGCTGGCCGCTTTCCATGCAGATTACTGTGAAGGAGAAAATTCAATACTGTCTCAGTGTGTCATAAATACACTTATGTGGGTATTTGTGTGTTTGCAGCAATGCTGAGGGTTCAGTGGACACATGAAATACATGACCGCACACAAAATACTAAGCAAAAAATGATGTCTGATCATTAATGGGCACAGAATACATGACGGTCTTAAATAAGTGGAACGGCGTAGGCGTTTTATTCAGTCGCCTCCTACTTGAGATGTGAAATCCTCTTCAAGACAATTATGTTGTACATCTTTTCTAAATTATATTCCTTTATCCTTTGGCTGACTTTTGCCAACATTGTGGGAAAAATGATTTTAATTAAGGTATGAGGGTACGAAATAATGAATTAAATAAGTATAGATTAGTTAACATTAACGCCGACAACACATGAGAAGTGAAGTGCTGCCGTGAATCATGTGATGTGTCCAATACCCGAAATTCATCGTTTTGAATCAAAATACGTAATTCATGTGAATCATGTAGATCCAAAGAGCTTGTTTGTTTGTTTTTTCCCCAAGATAAGGGCATCGCTTCATTCCCGCTACATGGACGAAGGGAGAACAATTTTCAAATAACGTTACAGCATCCAGACTTCAATGGACGTCAGTGCTGAGGTAAGTCTCCATCGAAATCATACACCACCTCACTTGATAAGAGGGGAAGAAAGTAAAAAAAAATGCTTAACAGTTGAGCAACTTCAAAAAAGAAAAGAAAAAAAAATAGGAAAAAGAAAACCAACTTCTAGCAGCTACTTAAAAGAAGAGGAACAAAAAAAATGTAAATGAGAATAGAATGTGGGATACAACTCCTTTCTATTCCTAAATATGAATATAATATTTTGAGGGGATCATGAATTTTAGATGATTTATTTATTTATTTATTTATTTTCAAAATGCACTACTTTAGTCAGCAATTATTCACAAACGTTCAAAATATATTGTCTCCTTTTCTGGTCTTTACGGAGGAGTTAAGCCTTTTCTTTGGCAACCCTTTTCTGTCTTTATACACAAAGAGAGTCCACATTTGAGTCTGTTGAGTACAAAGTTAAATCTTCACAGACAACGTAATCATTCCCTTAACGTTTCATCACAATCTTAGCAAATGGAGTTTCCTTTTATCACCGGCCAAGCAGGACACTAAAATTCAATATTTGCCATTGCTGAGCTCTGAGCACAACAATCTGGCAATGTCACACGCTGCTTGCTCCGTGAAACTGTGCATCTGCGTGTGCCATTCACTTGTTGGAACATAATTGTTAGATGGTGATGTACGAGGATGAGCTGGAATTTCAGATAAAACGTTGGACTCGGTGCGAGCAAATGAATCAGTGAAAAAAAAAAAACAACCGATGGAATAAAAAATGTTGCAGTGCTGCATTAAGTTGCAAAGTGTCGCATTAATATTTATTTATCTGATGAGGAGGCCACATTACCCACAGATTCAGTGTGCATTTTAACTCCAATAAACAGCAACCTTGTTTGTAACGGAGGCTTAGCTTAATCTCAAAAGCAAAAATTTGCACAGAGGCTCAAATACGAGGAAAAGCAGCCATTTCTTGGATACAATGGGGTTACTTTCATTCGGAGACAAGACCGAGGTCACCTTGAGGAAGTGGTAAGGAGAAAGGGATGAGGAAAGGCACATGAGGAAGAAAGGATAAGAACAGAAGAACCAAGCCCAGCAGGTTGTCTCTAAAAGATTAGGCGTCAGCAAAGATAACACCTGGGGGACAATTAATAGGTCCACTGGTCCATAAAATATTTCATTTGGATTCATACCCGTAGTCCAACACAGACACACACACACACACACACACAAATATAAACAAACAGAGAATGTCCCTGACACTTAAACATATGCACATACACAAGCTGGTTTAAGCAGCAGCAGCATGTGACGAGAATACGTTTAAAAAAAAAAGAGAAAATCTGAAAAGTTAGGCTAGCAGTAAAAGTTAAAACTTCTACAGTCCTCTGCTTAACTTCATGTCGGAGGTTCTGGTGGGCTGCTGCCGTGACCGTCACTGGTTTTTTAACCATATCCAAAGACACAGTTTTCAATTTAAGGTGTGTTACTTGCTACCATCATATCTTACATCATTATTGATTTACCAAAAATGGGTGGAAAACAAAAGGCTTCTGGATCAATCCACCTCTTTCGTGTTACTTCTGCTTCCAAAGATAAAGATAGCAAAATCAAAATAATAAATCTGAGGTTTAAGAGGCAGAGCTGACAAGCAAACGTGTGATGACATCATCCATCTTTTACATCCAGCCTGTTGCAAATGAGCACATTAACTCCCGTCCTACACGGGTTTATCTGAATCTCACAGCTTATGTTGACAGTCCCCTTTATGCTCCACATGACATCCTTTTATACCTCTTAGCAAAATTTGAGGATTTCTGACTAAAAATACATTCCAGTTCACAAGTGTATAAGAGCTAAAGCTCATCAGAGGAGGATACTGCTTCACAGATTTGTTTCCCAAAATTCAAACAAAGAAATAAAGAAAGAAAATGATAGCAATTCTCTAGATGTTTTCAAACCCGTTTTATCTGAATTCCTAATGCTTGAAAAAAAAAAAATCCCCCTTGAAACTGAGTCCTATCAACAGTGGCATACAGAACAAAAATACTTTATCGTTCCTTTGAGTAATTAGGAAAATTAAGTCCAAACATTAAAAAAAAAAACATTAAAAAAAAGTTCAGTTTCATTTCAGTGTTGAATTTTTGTTTCTATTTATTTTTTGTTTTATAAAAAATACTTTAGTTTCTTTTTTATTTCAGTTAAAGGAGCATGAGGCTCCTTTTAAGAAATGAGACTCTCTAGCGCCACCCTTCACCACGACGGCCGTTGGGGGTACTGCAGCCAACAGTGAAGCCGGCACGGGAGAACGGTGAGAACACACATGCAGCGTCATGTGACGTCACATCCACAGCCCAGCGCGGGAAATTCGGGACCGAATTGCAGCACATTTTGCAGCACACAGCCTGTTCAAGGCAAAGGAGAGATACGCTAGAGGGCTCATTCTTTTGGGTTTGGAACGCTTCATCCGACATTATTACTAGAAAACTTAAAATGTATACGGATTTTTTTTCATAAATCTTGCCACAATCCGGCCTCAAGCTCCTTTAAAGGGGACCTATTATGAAAAACACATTTTTTCTTGCTTTAACATATATAAAGTGGTCTCCCCTCAGCCTGCCAACTCAGAGGAGGAGGAAAGCAACCAAATTCTCCAGTGTCTGTACAGCCGCCCGGATGATCCATCCAGTGTGATGTGGCTTCTACGAGCCGTTCAGATTCGGCGCATTTTCGTTACGTAACCAAAATGCAAACCACGCCTCGGTCTTCCTCCGCTGCTGAAACCATGCCCACAACCAACTCCACCGGCCGGAGCTTCCGCCATTGTTTCGTAGCGGTGTATCGTGTGTGCTAACCACTTCACCTCGGGCTGTTTCAACAACGAGGGACAGTAAAAATTAGAATTTGTATCGACACTTACCCTCCGGTGTTACTCTATTAGTAATACATTTTTTTCTGTCTGGTTTCAGATCTTCCAAGCAAAGCACCTGAAGCTGTTCATGTACGAACAGAAGAAATGCACAGTCCTTCCTTGAGCCAGCAATAGTGCATAAATGTTATTCATATACAACTTGGTGTATATAAACAGTGTATGGTGTATATAAGTAGTGTATATGGTGTATATAATGTGTACAAATATTATTTTATAACTGTGGTGTACCTGTTTAGAATTCAATTAAATCTTCCTGTGTGAATTAGTGTGAAGACGAGGTGACACGTTCCCCCTTCAGGAAACTAAAGTTTGATTTATGGTTCTGCGTTACACCAACGCAGAGCCTACGGCGTAGGGTACGCATAGATTTAACGCAGAACCATAATTCAGGCTTAAGATCCCACACCGTGTCATAAATGCAGGCGAGCGTCTGACTATCGCGTCGAGCTGCGTGACTTCGTACGCTCTCTGTCCACGCTGAAACCGATAAACTCGCGGCCAGTTAGGACAGTCCAATAGAAAATAAAGCAATGGAATCGATTTTGCCAATGAAGTTCGATCGCATCACATGGGACACGCTTTAATAGTGTACGGAGCCGCTGCTCTTCTGCGTGGAGAGGCTTTGTGCCCTCCCCTGCTACACGTCATTCAGGCAGCCAATCAGCACAGAGCCTCATTATCATAGCCTCCCCTCCCCTCAGAATCCCTCATAGAGAAGGAGGTTAGAAGCGGTAAAAATAGAGAGATGGCCCGGAGGCTGAATTTCTAATTTATGTAGAAAAAAAAAAACAACAAAAAGCTTGTTTTTAAGACATTCAAGGCCTGTTTAAAATAAACATTAAATGCCATAATAGGTCACCTTTAAGGAGATTTTTTTTTTTTTTTAACGGTTAAGGCTGAATTATGCTTGTGCGTCAAAATGGCGCCGTGCCTACGGCGTGTGGTTTGGATTGACGCAGAGGACACGCCGTCACCTGCGCCGTCAATGACGTGCACCTCCCGAAAATTGTAACTACGCGTCGAGGAGACGCCGTCCACACGCAGACCGAGAGGGCTGTGATTGGTTCGTTTGAAAGCGAAGCATTTCCGGTTTCCGGTTTGAATCAGTAGTGAACTTCCAGGGCTCTTTTCTTCGTTTATATGTGATTTTTTTTGTTTTGGTTTTTTGCACAATAGTTGTCCTTATTTCTTTGATTCACTGTGACCGGAAAAAGTCGGATAAACCATTCAGAAAAAGATCGCCAACTAGCGGCCGCGGGGGGTACTGCACCGCGACGAAATGGAGAGACGGAGAAGTCAGAAGGGTTCAGCACGGCGTCACGGCTGCGGCGTGTGCTCTGCGTCGGTGTGACGCAGAAGCATATTTCAGCCTTTGGTTTCAGTTTTCGTTATCCATAAAAACTGCAAGGAAGATGAAATACACATTTGAGGGGTCGAACCTTCAGCTTTCAGTGTGCCAACTTTGCCCTCATGGTGATAAATATATTCTTTAAAAACACATAAAAACGGTTCATCTTAAAAAATGTCATGCCACTCCAGGCTTAAATAGTAACAAAACTGTTGCTGCACCAGGTCGGATGGGTTGAAGATGCCCTGTCAGTTTCTCTTGCAAATAAAGTTTCTGGTTTACAACGAGTTTTATTTATTTACCAAAACCCATTCTGTGTTCCATAGAGGCCAAACAAAAATGAATTTCCACACTAGTGCACCATCTAAAAACATCTGCAAAGTTGTTTTCCCCGTTCAATAAAAGTGTTCATTTACCAGCCTTCCTCTTGACTTTCTTTGTTCATGCATCAAAGCCTTTCTCAGCATCTTAGACTCAACCATGATGATGAAGAACCGCCAGCGAGAACTGAATAATTGACTTCTACAGGCTCAAGCTTGTGCACATGCATCTGGAATTTAAACTGAATAAGCAAACCATCAGGAATGTGATTAAGATACCCCAATATTTAGTGTCAGTGTGCCTTTGAGCACATGAGATGTGTTTAATAAAAAGTAGCACCTCAGCACTATCTGCATAAAGAAAAGGATGTTTATTATATATGATGCAAAAATGTGAGTTTGATGCAATAATTATCTTCATCATCTGGTAGCTCTCATGGGTTGTTTATTCTATTATTTTGTAGTCTAATTAATTACCTAAACCAGAGACTGTTATTGGCATGCCAGTGCAGTTTGGAGCCCACAGTTGATTCTGATTAGCATCCAAGTATGGATCCAGGGCTCAGATTTACCTCTCAGATCTGACGGCTGAACCAGCAGTCAGTTCAAATGAACACTGACTGGTTTCTCACATCACAGCCATTCATTTTCATACGAGGCTGATACGCATAAACAGTCCAGAGGCTCATTGTATGCTCACTAGCACGTACAAGATGCCTTAAAAGGCAGCAAAATCCTACACCGGTATACATTTATAATTGTGGAAATGATAAGAAAAGCGACTCTAAAGCCATGACAATGCAGAAAGTCCTGCAACAACTGACTAAGAAAAACCAACGCTTCTGTATCATTCTAATTATTATGATATTCTAATGAACTATTTTAGTCAGTTGTGATTAGGGTGTTAAAATCCCAGGGATTCTGAAAGCTGAAAACTTTACATGGGAATTAATAGAATAATAAATTGGAAAATAAATTTGCAAAACCAAAGGTTAACCTCTAAAAGGTTGTAACTGGACTTAATAAGTATAAACAAATGCTTGTAAGTCTCAGTGGCTTGAAGCAACACAGTGGATTGGGCTTGAATTCTCTACAATGATTTTAGAGACTGATAACATCATATTATGAAAAAATGACAGCTAAACTCTGTTTTTAAAAAGGTTTTCCTTCCTTCTGTATTATGGCTTATTTTTTATCAAAGGCATAGAGGCACAGTGTAATGTCATGTGCTGTTGTATTTGGTTAATCTGAAAACCTGCCACACAGCAGGTGAAGCTCTAATGCCTAAAAGCATTTTGTAAGATTGTGAACTCTTTTTTTAATATAAAATATACATGTTATTTAGCTGTTCCAAACACAGAATGTCTTCAACTGTAGTAAACACATTAGGACACACTTCAGAAATGGCTTCATTATTTCTCATATCTGCAGGGCCATAACCTTCATAAACATGATAGAAACCTGTTTGTGGCAGCCAGTGATTGAGGCAAGGCTGCCATAACAATGGAAAAATGGGAGCACACAAATCTATCTTGTACATACATGAAGACATAATGAAGACCTGCAAAATCAGCACTGCCAGAGCTGAGGCTGAGTGCCAGTCACTCCATTAGGAATTGAATTGGCGATTGTGTGATTGTGGCTGGTAAGCAAAGAAGATAGCGCTCAGACTGAATTTATCTGGCAGGGCCCTAAAAGACTGTCCATATCACTGCATCTTTTGCCTTACGGACAAGTAACAAGGTACAAAAGAAGAAAATGTAAGGCCGTGCAGTCCGGAGCCATAAAAGCAATATGAGACGAGTACAGTGAACCAAAGAAAGCAGACAAATGGTTATTGGTACTAAATGAAGGTGTGGATATCGACCATCACACTGACCACCTACTGTACTTATCATAATGATTACCTAACATCTCTCTCTTTATTTTCACCCCGGTTCCAGTGGTAAAAAATAAACAAGTAAAAAGCCGGTAGACTATTGCCTAACAGACCCTGCACACAACTCCACATCACACCCTTTACATGGATGCACACAGCCCTGAAAGCCTGCAAGAGTAAATGGAAGACGGCTATAAGGGGGGAAAGGTGCTGGCGTAGAAGGACAGAAACACCTCTGATGTAATGCAATGAAATACAGTAGACAAGATACAAACTTTAACTTGGCTTAAATGATTCGTTTTTTTTTTTCTTTGATTACGTCTTAGTTGAATGAGACTGTGGAAGACCTTTGTCATCTAAGGCAGAAGCTTTGATGAGTCCAGTCTTCAGGAGGGGTGGAAAAAGCAACCCACGTGTTTAGGCCTGACCAGAGACGTTCAATAAACGAGACAGCCCACTACGGTTCGGTTTCCTGTATCTGTGTCACGTGACTGCCACGCCCCTTTAGGAGACCGGAAGTAGGTCCTGAGTCTATTGAGTCCTATGGGAAAAGTGAACGTGAGCACAGATTATTACCAATTCCTTCGCCCCATAGTAACCTAAGTAAATATGGGACACATTTTTCAAAAGCCACAAACCTTCTGAACATTCTGACACTAAAATGGCAATTTTCAGACCGACAGATTAGGAGAAAATGAACTTTGTTTGAGACCTGTCTCTGTCTGAGCAACACACTCTCGCGAGATTTGGCTCTCATCGTTTTCCCATCGGATAAAATGAAGTTTAAAACTAAAATAAAACTTGCTTCTTTGCTTAATAATACTGTTATTTTTATTATTTAAGTCTTTTTGGAAGAAAGTTGTACTGTATTTAGTGTTGTATGTTCCAAAACGATGTGGGGAGAGGGGCGGCCACGCCCACTTAGGAGACAGGAAGTGTATACCATTTTCATACCATTGGCGCTTCTTCTGTATAGAGTATCTTTGGCCTGACGTTGGCTTTTGGTGAACTGATGTGTTCATTTGTCTGACACATAGGTGTTTTAAAAAAGCAACAACTTGGCAGCAATGTTGTATAAAAAAAGAAAATAAAGAAGAAAAATAAAACTGTCTCAGCTCTGAAAAACAAGTCAAAATATATTCAAAAGGAAAAAAAACAATGATGCAGCAACTTACAGAACGTTCTGCGAAGCCCCCAGCTGCAGCAGCAGTTTAACGACGGCTGGGTGTCCATTCATCACCGCGTCGTGAAGTGGAGAATCGTTCTCATAACCCGGTGTGTTCAAGAGGGCTCCTCTGGAGACCAGCTCCTCCACAACTGCCAGGTAACCAAGGTTACATGCTTCATGCTGAAACAAAAAACAGCCAACTTTTCTGCTTAGATTCTTTTATTTTTACTTGAGGACAACAACAAAAAAAATTTTTTTTTACTTGTTCAGTTAGTATATATTAAAACACGTACATTCATGATCAATTACGTGTTTGTTTTTTCACAATGTTCTATTGTAAGTGAAGTAAATGAATCACAAATGATCCTAAAGTTTGCTAATTAAGCTTCCTAATTAATGCATTTTGATGGGAGATAGTGAATTAACAAAATTAATCCCAATCAGGTTACCTGATTGGGATTCATGTTGTTAATTGACTATCTGAGGTATTACACCTTAATTTTGATTTTGTAGAAAATAGTTAAACTAATCTGAGAACTACATCATTGGAGAGGAACACACCATCCACATACTACCCCACTTTTATTCTTTCTAAAATGTACATGAATGAAAATGTATGATTCAATTTTAAAACTTGAAATGAGTTAATTTGACAAATTATTTATTCAGGTTAATCCTGGGGTGTATTAAAGATGACACAGCAACCGAGCAGTTTATAAATCTAACAGTAATGCTGTAGGGATATAGGCCAAGTAAGCGATTTTGCAGATAAGGACTTAGTAGAGAAGGAGTAATTTCCATTACAGTCCAGTTTAATTTGTGTCAGGTCATCAGAGCTATTATTTTTGCTTTTTGAAGCTTGCTCCTCCCCACAAATGTCTACAGTTACAGTATGGCGAATGTAAATTTTACAATGTATGCAAGAAAATGTCTTACTCCATTCATCTAGTAACTCACTTCTCCTAATTTCCATAAATGGAGAACAGTTTGTGACAAGTGCTCCGTGTAAAGCTGGCACACAGTCAACTTTCTTTAATGCAGACCATCTGTGACAGACAAATGTTTATTTTGCTCACAGTGAGCAACTCAAATCCACAGATCTCTTCAGTGCACATTAAAATCTGTTTGGATGTGTTTGTTTAAAGCCTGACGACTGCAGTGAGATAAGACACATGTTCACACTCAACTCCTACCATCATCTAAGTAATATGATTAGGTATGTAAAATGATGCAGAAAGCAAAAGCACAGAAAACAACAAAAAACACGCCAGGGACAAGATGTTCGCAGCATGTAGCATGCAAACCGTCAAAAATGAATATTTCAAATTTTTTATTTATTGGAAGCAGTTTGAAAGATCAACTGAAACTGGAAAATAAAATAAAAAAATCAGTTTCAGTGGAGTTCACAGCCGCTTTAAGTTTTGTGATAAGAATAGAGTCTGACACATTTACATTTATTCTCAAAGGGAACAAAAATACCTCCAGCAGCAGTGAAAGCCCTTCAAGCTTATCATGTTAAAAAGCGAAGGCCATCACTTTGAGCTTAGCTTTTATGCATAAAACAATAGAGGTACTTAGAGTGATTAACACACTCAGGATTTGAAATCCTCTTTTTTGATGTGATGGACCTGTGTTTTAACAGCTTATCAAATGTCATAATAGAGTCTTTAGCCACAGTTTCACATGATGAACTGTACAGATAGACTTATTATAAAAACGGAAATACTTCCATTTTCTTTTGGTTACAGTATTCCAGTAGAGTTGGTGTAGTAGATTTAGAGCCACCTAGTGGCTAAGTGACAGACTGCAAACAACTGAATGCTCTGCAAGTTTGTTACCATGGTCACTGAATGAATGACTGAATGAATGAATGAATGAATGAATGAATGAATGAATGAATGAATGAATGAATGAATGAATGAATGAATGAATGAATGAATGAATTTGATAGACCTCATCCTGAGCATGGCCGTACTACAGGAAGGCTGTTTTAACTAAAACATAATTCTTAATTTTTAGAGAATCCCATCATGATTAAAATAAAGTCAGGAATGTTATTTTTTTTGTGACGTTTTTGCAAACAATGTTGAAAACTGGATCTTTAAAGCTAAAATACAGTAAATAGCACAACCAACTAACCACCAAGCAAAATCATATGTGGGGATACAGTATATTTTGATTCTTTTTGAGCGACAGTTGGGTAGAAACCCATCCAGACATGTTTTACATGTACACAGTCTTGCTAATTTTGCTAAATTAACCCAGCATTGGCACAATTTTAACAATTACTGTCCCATTTCCTCTGGAAAACCAACATATGTATACATTCTGTCTAGAGGTGGGTGCAATTCATCGATGTGTCGATGCATCGTGATGCGTCACGTGACGATTAAGAATCGATTATTAAATTTTTTTATTTTTTTTTTTTTTTTTTAGTTATCCTATCCAGATTCCAGACTGAATAAGCTGCTGAATCATTTCATTTTCAAGAATGCACATTTCTTATTGTTCACTTGAAATATGGCAGATATGTTTACACTAAGTACATATCTTGTTTACTTGAATTAATGAACTCATTAAATCCAGGGCTTGACCGTTTTCAGTGTTTTCCGCCAATAGAGGGCGCTCTCATGCAAGTGCAGCTTTCCCTGGTCAAAGTTAAGTAAGTCAAAGAGCAAATGTTTACATAGTCATAAAATAAATTATTTTGTGTCTTTGAAAAATACATGTCAAATGTTCAAAAAACCTTGTTATTTACTTAATGAGTGTTGTTAGAGGAACTGAGTTAATTGATTGGCTATTTATTTACAAATGTAGCCACAGATGAAGACAAAATCAATCTTGTATGGAAAAAGCATTAAAAATCACAATAATCGAAGAATCGTGGCACCAATAATCGAATCGAAAATCGTTATAATCGAAGAATCGAAGAATCGAAGCTCCAATAATCGAAATCGAATCGTGAGGTACCCTTGTTTGCACACCCCTAATTCTGTCGTAAGGACACCATTTTCCAAAACGTTTTCTAAAAATGACAAAAATTTACATCTTGTGATTTGTTATCCGATTTTCACTTTCATTTAGCAGACACATATGCTGTATTAAGGTGGACATTTTGAATTGCTTTCTGAGACTAAATTCAGTGTTATATGAAAATATAAATCCATATTTAAGTTGATGTTGGCAAGGCAAAAAAAGGAGGATAAAGTCAAGTGGCCCTCAAATACCTGTCTGCCCATCAAGCTTTCTCATGGTCTGGAATTTGAAAGTTACTGAGCAAAGATGACAATAACTCTTCTATAATAACTTATTTTTTTACCCAATCAAAAAGGGACTACCAGAAAAACAAATACACCAAGCAATCCCAATTTGGTAAATGAAACAAAGTGTTGCCATTTTTCTCAAACAAATGAGTTACCAGAGGTGTCCATCCTGCATTATCCTTCAGGTTGGGGTCTGCTCCCTGACCAAGCAGCTCCTTGACAGCATCTACATCTCCCTGCAGGATGGAAGAAAAATGAACCCAGAGTCAGAATCACAGACCTGTAAAGTCAACAGTTTGAACCCAGATGCTGAGCCGAAGGAACCAAAGCAGTACAGTTTATCAATGAGACTCCGCTGTGGGCCATTGATTACCTTGCCTGGGATGCGGGGAGGGATTACAACTATGCTCATAAGGATTACTATAAGACAGAACATGTATGCCGGATCATCTGAACAAGTAATATGTGCAACTCTACCGAGTGGGTTTATAATTATAAATGTGGGATTTAAAGCAATCTAATGAACATTTAGGAACAAAAAAAGCAAAATGTACGCCTTCAAATCAGTATCATAATTTTAAATGCTGGTAAATCCTCCATTTTTTCCTGCAGGAGAATTAGACTAGAGTAAAACTAGAGTAGATTTTCCTGCTTTATTTGCCGACTTCTTTTCATTTATAATTTAATTCCAAATGCATTTAGAATGTGCAGATGCTCTGAACCATGTTGTTGATCAAAAATCAAGCTTTTCATATCTAAGCTTTTAATGTCGTCTGTCTACAGAGGAATCTCTGGCCTTTATAGAATGCAACATTAACTGGATTGAAGTTAATAAGGAATCATGGGCATTATTTAGAAACCTCTCAACCTTTATTGCAGCCAGATGAAGCGGCGTCTCTCCCTTGTGGTTCTTCTTCATAACTGCGGGGCTTCCAGAGCTGTGCCGTCTGACCGATGATCCAGGACTGCAGGGAGATTTGCTGCGGCTTTCCCTTACAGCGAGTGGTACCACTGAGGGCCCCTGCATTTCCTCTCGTCCCGAGCTTTTGGTACTCTTATCACTCTTGGGTGAAACTAAAGATGGAGGAGTAAAGACTGCTGGAGACATCTGACTCGGTGATTTTCCTCTTCCTCTTCCTCTTGGAGATGCTCTTGGTCGTTTTGGTGTGTCTTCCAAGGTGGAGTTTTGCTCCTCCACTCCGGTTCTTTTTGAGGGAGTTTCCGAGGGAGACATCTTGTCCTGCTTCCTTGAATCTTCATTTGGGTTGGCATTGTTTGGAGATGGTTTATCCTGCTGATTGACACCGTTCTGACCGGGCTGGGTTTGGTAATTCAGCACACTGACGCCGTCTCCTGAGGGATCGTCTCTTATTGTGCTGCAGGCAGGACTGAGTTCATTAGCACTGCCCTGTGGCACTTCAGGCTGAGGCTCATCTGAGCTGACACCGGGGCTTCGAAAAGACACCCTTTTACTGGACCTTCTCGCACCATCAGCACAGATGTGCTCCGGTCCAGGAGAGGTGTGCTCTTGTGCATTAATTCCCCACTGCTGGTTTATGGCCTCCAGATTCTTCTTTTTCATATTCTGCTTGGTCCGTTTCCGCGTCGTCCTCTTGACTCCTTGCACCTGCTCACCTTTGCGTCTTGTATTTTTTTTAGGACGCTGCTTCTGCCTTTTTCCATTTGCGTTGTTGCCTTTTTCAGGAGAAGAGGGAGAGTCTTGGGAGGATAAGTTAAAATTAAAAACAGACAGGTCCTGGCGTTGAGCAGGCTGTGGCTCAGATGTTACCCCAGACGACAGGCTGCATGCTACAGCAGTCTCTGAGGCCTGCTCCACCTGGCAGCGCACCTTACGACTGCGGGGACTGAACCAAATCTTAAAGTTCTTCTTGTGCTTGAAGATGGCAGCTTCAGGTTGACTTTGGGTGTCAACAAGAGAATCTGCAAGGAAGCATACAGAAACACAGACAATACACACAATGAAGTGTTTACACTTCAAACCCAAAGAATAGATTGCAATCAGAAAAGCTATTTGTGTTTATAATAGTTCTGCACTGAGATTAAAAAAGAAAAGAAAAAACTCAATTTCACATACCTTTGAGGAATTGATATATTGATAAACTTAAACAACCTGCAGATTCACACACAAATATAACTTTTGGTTCCAAATTGGTTTAAAGTTTAAAATGTTTCCATGAAGTTCCACTTCCAACCCCATTCTGAAATAGTTTAGTCATTTTCAAATGTATATAACACAGAATGCAATGATCTCATAAACCCATATTTTATTCAAAACAGGACATAGATAATATATCAAATGCTTATATAGAGAAAAGAGAATCTTAAAGAGTTTTTGGTATCAAATCTGGGCTTCAGAAGCGGCTCTGTCAATGTTTCTGCATCTAAGATGTCATTAATGGAGCCCCGTTACCGTGATGTAACGTAGAAACGCCAACTAAACGGAAGAGGTTTGATTTTTTCACGTTAAAATTCGAGCTTTTGCAGAAATCGTAGTGAATTTAAGCACATCTTTCCGTGAGAAAGTCAGACAGTTGTGTGAGAGACTGCGGTGTGACTGAACGCTTGAATATTTAATGGCTGTTATAGCATAAGTGTATGAATAAAAGTAAAAGAATGTCATGGGATGTGTTCTCAGAAAGTAGTTTCTTGTTGGGCGGGTGATATGACATCAAATCAATATCACGATAAATAGGGCAGTTTTACCTCAATATGGATAAATGCACGATAAACACCCCCACCCCCATTAGGTCACCTCCGCTGCGCATTCATGGAATGCTTGAAGCCGAAACTCAGACTTTACCCGGCAACAAAAATATCTATTTTCTGATTGGCGGATAGGTTGGTAACCGAGAGCCCAGGCACAGTAGAGCCCATCTTACAAACTTGACTCGTTTGTAAGATGGGCTGTTGGAGTTACTGTGCGGTGAAGGTAATTTTTCAGCCAATGCCATGTGTGGCTTGAGAGCGTGTGAACTTATTAAAAAGCGTGATTTACCGACATGGGAAAATTGACATTTGTCATCGCAGTGAACCTCGGTAATGATACATTTTCGGTTTATCGACCCAGCCTTTTTCATGTAGTGATTTCCATGACGGAATAATATGCATTTCTAACACTGTGACATCTCTGGGCCACAGAGATTCCTCTAGAGTCTTAGAATCTTTTGATGATATAATGTGCCGTAGATGAAAATGTTTACAACCTTACCTAAAGGAAAGTTGTTACAAAATGATTTAATAATTTACAGATGCAGATTGGGTGCTTTACTTACGAGAGCCTCTGCCTTTCTAAAATGTTGTTTTGATGCCCACAATGTCATTCACCTGCTGAAAATTAACAGTGCTGGCTGGAGGATGCTCCACCAAGTGTTATTTATCAGTACCACTTACTTTCCCAGCCTCTTGTTGCCTACATTGACGCCAGTATGAGATGTGTTGCTGATGATTTATTGTTGTAAATATGTCTCACTTTTGAGAATTGATATGTACTTTCGTGGTCTATAATGGATAAAATATGGATTCCTGAGTTTTTGTTCACATCACTGCATTTTTTCTATTTACTACGACGGAGTATTAGGGCCAAACTAAGACAATGGAAAATTACGAGAATAAAGTCATAATATAATGAGAATAAAGTCGTAAAATTACGAGAATAAAGTCGTAATGTTGCGAGAATAAAGTCGTAATATAATAAAGTCGTAATAGAATAAAGTCGTAATATTATGAGAATAAAGTCGTAACATTACGAGAATAAAGTCGTAATGTTGCGAGAATAAAGTCGTAATATTATGAGAATATAATTTATGAGAACTCTAACAGGAAGAGCTTCTTCTCCCTGTGTTAAAATGAGGAATATTGAGCATCTTGTGAAGTTATATTTATATATTTATAATATATTACGACTTTATTCTCGTAATATTATGACTTTATTCTCGTAATTTTACGACTTTATTCTAGTAATATTATGACTTTATTCTCGTAATTTTACGACTTTATTCTCATAATTTTATGACTTTATTCTCGTAATATTATGACTTTATTCTCGTAATATTATGACTTTATTCTCATTACATTATGACTTTATTCTCGTAATTTCCTGTTTTTGTTTGGCCCTAATACTCCGTCGTAATTTACATTTAGGAGCAATGAAAACTTTTTTTGGAATGGGTGTTTGAGTCTTAAATTCACTGAAGTCCTAATGCAGTTAGAGATTTGAGGTGGATGAGAAGAGGTTCAAAAAATGCCAGTCAAAAGCTGACACATACTGCAGATACATATATTGCTCCCATGTACCTGATTGTTTTGTGGGATTGAGCAGGGACTCCAACCCACAGAAGAGCTGTACAATACTGCTGAGTTGTCTGTTGATTTGGATGTCCTTCACCCAAGCAGGGCTGCGACACACCACGCAGCCATCTCCCGCCCGGGGGCCGGCGCAAGACCTGGGCAATAAAGCTCTCTTAGACCGGACTCAACTTCACCATTCAGTAAAAAGAAATACAGTGTTGTTATTGATCTGCTCTCTGTCACGAAGGGAGAGAAAAAGTTAAGGCTTGTAGTTTATAACTATGGGAACATCAATTGTCTTCTCCATTATGAACTATGCATTTCAATGCTCGGCAGTCTCTCATCTGGATCCGACGGAATTAAATAACTTGTCACACAGGAGGGGGAAAGCAAAATGATTCCCATCCACTGTGGCCGTTTTGATGCGTCACAGCTGATAAAAGCATGCTGTTAGTTTTAAATACCATGCAGGCCTGTCAGCACGCTGGTATGCACAATTTCACAATCTTGGCAGCAGCACAGTTAAAGGGAATTGAGGAATCATTGTCACCATTAGCCACACCTTTGTTTGGAAAATGAAAATCCCTCCCTGTCAGTAATAAGCATAACACAGCAAACAACAGCAAGGTTACTTTACCTGCACAGCATATGCTCGCACACGCCCAGACACACAGGCTCTTCCATTACATTTGAGCTGGATGAGAAAAAAGAAAGGGGGGGACAAAAGATTAATAAGAAATAGGTGCAGTCACACCATTGCTGCACTGCGTAACCCCCCAGGATCTACAACTGGAGACAGCAATATAAAATACAGCTTTATGGACAACTTTTTAGAACATTTGTACCTTGCAGTGGGTAACTTATATTTTAAAGTTTGATTCATGGAACGGAAAGTTTACTTTTTCCAACAAATGACAAATGTATTACTTTTTTTTTTTTTTGCTTATTATCATTTAAAGTTAGTACCCATCTCTATTAATGCAATGTTTTCCTCTGTGTAAAAGTATAAATAAAATAAAAAAATCATCTGTATGTGTCTTAGTTTGAAGCAAATATAATTTCAGACGACAAAGAACTTTTTTTCCCACAGAGCCATTATTTATATGATAAAAAGGAAAGAAAGTGTGCAATACTAAGTACTTCCTTACTGCTTCAATAGGATTTAAGGGGTGAAGTTCCACTCAGGCACCGCTAATCATCAGCCACTGACGTACTAATCATCAGCAGAGAATGCCAAAAGGGACAGACATAAGCAAAGTTCTTAGAGAAGCAACTGTAACTGCACATCAAAGGATGCAACCCCATTTCATCCAGCAGTGCATCTGATGATGATGTACTTTACTGACAGTAAAGAATCTGTCCAAAGAATTTAGAGTTCAACGTTCTAATAGTGAGCAACCTCTACGTACTGAGGCAATGCAAGGAAGTTTGATGGAAAATTCACTTTTGAAAGGCTTGATCATGAAAGTTTGGCATCCAGGGTGACTACCGGACCATTAAAAACTGTCTCTTCTACGGCTTTTTAATAAATTAAACGCCTGCCTTCCCTCTAAAGAGCTGGAGAGAGCTAGCCATGCCTTTGTTACCCGTCAACTGGATTACTGTAACTCTCTCTACTCTGGGATTGAGCAGTTGCGGCTCCATCGTTTACAAACTGTCCAGAATGCAGAAGCTCACCTTCTGACAGGGGAGAGACGACGTGAGCACATCAACCCTGGGCTGGATTCCCTTCACTGGCTTCCTGTCCAGTTCAATATCCAGTTAAATATTTGATTCTGCATTTTTGACCCGACTTATTAACCCACTCAGTCTGTGTTGAGTATGATGCCCCAGTCAGAAAAAGACAGATAAAATTCAGCTGTTCAGATGTTGATCCTGTTTCTACCCCACACTAAGAGCTTAACTGCACCATCTGTTCATTGAATACATTTAAGAAGCTATACATTTTCCAAGATTTGGGTTGCAGTGTGTCATTAAGGTTGGTCGTGAAGCTGGACCAGTTGAGAACCAATGATCGAAGACACTTTTTCCACAACAGGTAGAAGCCTCACATCACTTTGAGTCAAGTTACTTCAGAAAATGGGAAAATACAAAGCTGGACTGGTAGCTAAACTCAAATTAAAAGAGCGATCAGTACCAACTGTTCATGACAAATCTGCAGAGGGGGAAAATGCACTTTTTTAAAAACTATTCAACCCAGTGTGGTGTATTTCCTTGGTCACTTTGCACAGGCTAACGGCAGATGTGGTTTACCAGGAAACTTAATGGTGTTTGCCTCACAGGGGCATTAAAGATGTTAGGCGTACATCTTATCCGCACACTTTAATGAGGAGAGACTTAACCAAGACAGACAGTAAATGTGAGTTTATTGTGTTTTGTTTGTGCATAGTTATACATCCTCAGGGGCTCCTGGATAACAGCTTTGGGTTCTGCCGTAGCTTGTTAGCTGCAGAGCAGTGAAAACTGCACAACTTTAGCTATTAATACTAGTTGTTATTTCCCAGCCATGTCATCTATAATACCCAGAATTATATACATTTAATGAAAAAGGGTTTGATATTTCATTTTTATAGAGGAAAAGAACAAAACTATTCTACAATGAAGTGATTAAAAGATATATGAAATAAGAATTTGAACTGTTCATGTCTTAAAACACCTGATTATTTCTTGAAAGTATCTTGACTGATCACATGAAATGTAAATGTCATTTCTAATCTTATCACCAAATCAAATTAATGAGAAGCAGAAGAGCACATGCACTTTTGTAGTCATGCACAGGTGAAATTAATAAATTGTTCTCGTGTTTAATTACTGTTCTCCAATCCTATAGGTTACATGAGTTCTTCGCTAAGTTTAGCTTCGATTCCTCAGATCTTAAATTAAGTTTTTTTCCCCCTCTTTCTTTGTCCTTACATTACATTACATTTACCGGTACATTACTGCTGCTTCAGGTGGATCTACAAACTATTGCATCAATGGGAATACTTAGTATTTCCCACTTATTTATGCTTAATTTCTGTAAAATAAACATCGGCACTGTAAAAAAAAAAAAAAAAAAAGTTATGTTGTTATTTATAAGAGTTTGTATTTAACCAATCCTAAGAACATTTTTTTTGTTTGTACACAAATGAAAATAAAGTAAAAAGAGGCTGTACTAACTTGGGGACATGGTAGTATGTGTGTGTGTGTATATATATATATATATATATATATATAAAGCCAAATCAGAATCTTACAATCCGTTGTGGAATCTTGCCTCTGCACCTTGGGGCTCCCAGAAGAAGAGCGGATTTGTCCTTACTGTGATATTAATGATATTGAATATTAGTTCCATGTTGTATTTTATTGTCCTCTGTATCATGAGTTGCGTCAGAAATTATTTGATAGGTGTAAGAATTTGGATTTGATGTGGGTAAGTGATGCTGAGAGGCTCAAATGGATTTTTAATTATAAAGTATTTGCACCTGCTGACTATTTAGAGAAAGCGTGGGATAAACGAAGAAAAGTGACATATATGTGGAAAATATCCATTCTGGTTTTTGTTGGGGAGAAAGAAATATTAAAGCAGCACTATGTAACTTTTCCACCTTAATATAATATTTCCAGAGTCATTGTGATGGTACATCAACTTCCAACAGGTTTAATGACACCTCTGTCATGGTCTGAAGGGTCTGTATCGCCTTCACAGGCACTATGTAACTTGGAGGTGGATGGTAGGAACCCTTCCACACTACTGGTAAAGCACTACCGCTTTTATCCAAAGGAGCCGCCAAACTCAACAAAAGCTGAAAGTTACGTTGTGCTGCTTTAAGTATTTGTATTTTATTCATTTATTTATTTATTTGGTTTATATATTTAGTTTTTCTGGTGTACATTGTGTAGCTCCCAATTAAATGAGTGTGATATTGTATATTGATGATTTTCTGTTTCTGGTGTCTTATAATCCTGTAGGGATGGGTCTTCGGACATGACACAAAAATAAAACTCATTCATTCATTCATACAAAAACTAACCTACCAGCAAAATCAAAATGCAATAATCAGAAACTCTTCTCAAAGCAATGAGAAAGCCCTGCAGAGCTGCCACGGGGCTGCAGCACTTCACTCCTGACTGTGTAACAGCTGATTGCTATTGGCAGTCAGGCTCCTCACCACCTCCATACATCCCAAAGAAAATCTAAACCTGGAGTGAATCAACCCGCCCACCATCGCAGTCACACAAGCTGACAGACAGACACCAACCGTAATTTGCTGTGGCACCTTTCCGGAAGATATTCATTGGGCTGTATGTGAATTCACTACAATCCAGGCTGCAGTTTGAAGCTTATTTCCACCCAGAATTGGTTTTCACAATAAATCAGCATGCTCATCCGCAGGGTTGCTCCAGCCCATGATCAAAACCACCAAGTTTCATTTCATTATAACTCATCATAAAGGGGTTTTTTCACAACAGGACACCCACTGTGAATACATGTCTGGCAAACGAGTTTGTAGTTGGAACTGAAGCACACGTGAGGCATCGGTATTGTTATGGTAGACCAGGTTTTTTCGTAATAAACTAAGTTCAGTGTGATAGACGCATAAAGTTAACATTAACTTACCATTTAGAACAAAGCAGCAGTCGCCGAAAGTTTGCAACCGCCTCCTTAGTTTTATTCCAGTCGTCTGTACTCGTGGAAGCACCGTTATCCATTCTTACAAGAGCAATTTATGAGCTTTTGCTCGTGTTCTGACTTCAACCTTCCCGTTTGGTTACAAAACGGTCCCGCCAAATGTTTACGGAAGTGACGTTGTTATGACGTAGGCTTCAGCCCGCCCCCTTTTATGTAAATAAGCTCAAATGCCTAGAGCAGGGATATTCAATTGGCGGCCCGCGGGCCACATGCGGCCCGCCAGGAGCTTTTATGTGGCCCCTGGAAAAAAAAATGTATATATATTTTTTTTTTTTTATTTTTTTTTTTTTTTAATAATATTTTTATAACTGGCTACTATGGACTAAAATGGTTGTGCTCAATGCTTAATATAATATTCAAATAAGGAAATCTTAGTGGAAAGTGGTGCTGTGTCATTATGGCATGTTTTATTAAAAGTAGGTCAATATCAATTTCATTAAGTTTGCACAATGCATGGTTTCAAAATGAACTTGCATTCAAAATAATATTTCTTTATCTGAATATTATAGGCTATTTAACATTCACAATTACTAAATCTGGAGACAATTAATACATAATTCATATGTAAACTAGATATATTCAAATGTATAATACAAATGTATTATATTTACATAAGTCTTCGTCTTTGAGTGCAAAATACATTTTGAAAACCCCCACATTTTCAAATTGTGCGGCCCTCTCCATACAGTCCTTTTGCAGATGTGGCCGCCGGCCGAATCTAGTGGAATACCCTTGGCCTAGAGCAAACCTGTCAAGTTTGGGATTAAAAAATAAGGGAAATTTACGCCTCTGTCCCACCAGTCCGAACCGAGATCCAGTATCTTACATTTTAAGAGAGATTTACGAGAAATCTAAAATAACAAACACTTACAAACTACAACTATGAGCTCACAACCTGATACTTCTACCTTTGTTGACACTGAAATGCTGTGGACATTCCTATGTATGTAATTCCTATAATAGAGCCTAAATGAAAACACAAGTGAATTTTCAGTTTATATACGCATTGATTGTCTTCAAGTGAAACATTTACATTTTCTTTTAATTTGTCATTTTCACTCATGTGGCTCTCTGGCATTAATGACTGATGACACAGAGAGGCATGTTTCTGTGTCTCTAGTTGAAATCAAAACGGGAGACTTGACAGGTATGGCCTAGAATCAAAATGGGCAATTACACATTAAATTTTTAACATTTCAGAACTGGATATAGTACATAATACGAGTACTTTACCTCCATTTACGTTACTCCTAGGTGTTTTATTTGTCTATAACTATTAGTTAGTGTAGCTGTCAAATTGATGCTGAATTGTGATAAATACACTGTAGGTTTGAATAAGACTGAACTAATTCAGTAGAATTTTGATAAACTCAGTTTATTACACTATCAATCTCATAGTGTTGAGCTACCATTACAAGATTGCAATTAATTTAAACGCTATATGTGAAAGTACAAAGAGATTGTACATCAAATTGTATCGTGTACATCGACTTCAAATATTTGCCAGAAACATGGCAACAAATTGGACTGAGGAGACAAAATAGAGCGGAACAACAAAAGGTCAGGAAAACTGGGTAAAACAAAAACAACAAAAAAAGTAATGTCAGTTTAAAAATAGATGAGCCCCATAAAACTTGTAAATACAAGTTATAAAGAAGAATAGAACAATGTTTATCACTGCATCATTATGTGTGATGGCGCTTTAAGATGCAAGGATTAAAACCTTAAGCATATAATGATTCAGAAACAACACAGCAATTTCTAGGCCCAGTTACATTTAAAATGGACTGAGGCTATAAGTAGAAAATATTCAAGGACAAATCTTCCAGGCTAAAAACCAGCATGCTACCAAAATACAATTTAAAATCCATCATCTACATTTATTTAGAGGGTGTACTTGTGTACGTCATTTGCAACCGAACCATTGATGCACAACAAAATGGGAACTGTTGCGTCGTTTTGAGGGAATGCCTTTGCTAATTTCAAAAAGATGACACCAAACCACATTCTGCTTGTATTATGACCAGAACCCTAACCCTAACAGGAATACATAGTGAAAGAATCTGTGTGCAAACGATCCATCCCACAGTCCAAACCTTGTTTGAATAAGTCTGAATTATTTACAAAGTACTGCATTTTGTTTCTATTAACATGTTGATGGCATTTGCTTGGATGTATCTGTTGTACTGTACTAGTAGCCTACAGTGTTGTCTTCATCAACTAACTGATCTCATAAATAACTCACTACGATATCCAGCTCTTGAGCAAAACAACTGAGTGAAATCAACTTAAATGATTATACTTGAGGTCTCTTGTAAAACAGGCAGTAAAATTAAAGATCTTAAAAACTCCCCAGCATAGTAAAATCATCTGTAACAGTAAACTGAACTGCAAGAACATTTGAAAAACAGTTTTATTATTCAGATTATTAAAAATAGGCATGGTACATTCAATATCATGTGGGAGTTGTCCATGAGCAGAAAAGTGTATTAAAATTCAATAATCACTCAATAAAAGTGAAACATGCCCTTAAGCAAACATTAATAAGACAGAGAAAAGTGCATCTTAAGTTTTGAGAGTGGATATTTTTCATTTATTGGCTACAATTAAAGCCACTATATGTGGTAGTGGCTTCTCAAGAAAAATAATGTAATATTCTAGTGGTACCTTGTGGTACCTTGTGGTACATTACCCAAAGAACAAAAAAAGAGGAAAAAAAAACTTCATTTAAGATCTGAGGAATCAAAGGTAAACATAGCAAAGAAGTCATGTAACTTATAGGATTGGAGAACAGTAAATAAACATGAGAACAATTTATTCATTTCATCTGTGCTTGACCACAAAAGTGCATGTGCTCTTCTGCTTCTCATTAATTTGATTTGGTGATAAGATTAGAAATGACATTTACATTTCATGTGATCAGTCAAGATACTTTCAAGAAATAATCAGGTGTTTTAAGACATGAACAGTTCAAATTCTTACTTCATATATCTTTTTTTTTGCATATATATCTATATATATAATATACAGTATGGCTTTATGTTTGCACTGCCTTAATGGAGTCCAGGCCTTCACAGTTGTCCTCGTCTTGAATTGGAATGGTTTCCATGCCAATGTTTCCCAGGGCAAAATTGATGAAGACCTGTGGAGGTTCATTAATAATGTAAGAGCAATGTCAACAATAATGTAATTCAGTTTCTATGAAGTACACTAGTTTTTCACTGTCGCCTGGTCAGCTTTCCACCCTAGTCCCCCTTTATTTTTCTCCTGCTTTCGGTATCTACCAATCCTCAAGCCCTGGTGGGTTGAGAGCGGTTAAAGTATATCAGCGCTGGCTGCATATAAAACTAATAGATTCTCTCCCTAACTCATCTTCCCCTTATTTTCCCTCAGGCGTACCCTCTGTCAGTTTTCCTCTGCAAACTTTCTCTGCTCTGTCTTTCCCTCCCACGCAGATTTCCTCTGTCTCTACTTTCCCTCTTGCTCCTTCTATCATGTCTTGTCCATTTTTTACCCCCCGTCTCTTGCTGCCATCATTTTTCTTACCTCATCCAGGGTTGTCTGGCTCACAGAGAAGTGTTTGATCTGCAGGGCATTCTTGTTGGACTCCAACTGGTCGAAGATGTCAGCAACTCCTCCAGGAGCAACCGGTACGTGGTACTCCACCATGGTGGAGTGTTGCTCCTGCGTATTAACAGGGAATGCAGAGATAGAGGGTCAGAAGTTTGAAGATACTCAGTGTTCTAAGTAAAACCACAACCTTGTAAAACACTGAACGCTGCACCTTGACAAAAGTAAACATCCCAAGTGTACACCAAATAAAATTCCCTTGTTCCTTATCTACATTCTTTGTTAGCCAATAAACATTGCTTTGTATACTTAACTTGAGAAACGTCATGCAATGTAAATCCTCATGTAATGAGTTGCCTCTTACTCTTAGCTGAACAAGTCAGCAACTCGTATTGATGTCAATAACACCCAGCTCAATATCTCCTTTAAAGCTTCACTAGTTAATACAATTTCTCCAAGAGTGTCTTCAATGACTGCATGGGGAGTGCAAGGGGTTAATCAAAGTGACAAATACAGAAAATTACTTTTCTGCTTTAGCTCACTCTAATGATTTTCATCGTTTTATCTGCAGGGGGAAAAAATCCTTAGATAAACACTGAGATTGCAGCTTACAACCAATCGAGTACCAAATGACACTAGCTTGTAAATAAGGTGCAGCAATTTGATTTCCCTCAGGAGCCTGAAGACTGAAACAGGAATAAGGAGGAATGAGGTAGACGGACAAATCGCTCAGTACTCATGTTGCTTTATGACTATTAAGACGTGTAAGCAACAGTTTGTTCATGCTTCTGTGTTTAACGCTAAGAAAGCAGGGTGTCACAGTGTTATGTTTTCAACTCGGTGGGAAAAATTGATTCAATGCTGCAGGCCGTGAACAGGAATCAGGGCATGTAATTACGGTAGCACTGTTAAGCACTGCTTAATTACATTTGATTACATCTTTTAAACATGGAGACGAAAACTGAAGGAAACTTAAAGACGTGCAGATGTTTATCCCAGCTTGTTTTTGTTAGTGTGGATTGATTTGACCAGTTCCTAATAATGAATATGTCCCACTCCTTTGTGTTTGTGCACCGAGGACTCTCGTTTTGTAACTGTGATTAAAATAACATGTCTATTTGTTTGAATATCATTTACAGATCATGGATTTTTATTTTAATTACACTGAAATTGAAACATTTAACATATAAGATTCAAGAAGCACTGTTTTTTTCTAACTGAAATAAAGTAGCAACAAAAAATGGTAGAAAGTAGCTTTAGATAAAAGCGTCTGCTAAATGACAGTAGTAGTAGTAATAGTAGTAGTAGTAGTAGTAGTAGAAAACACATAGTTCCTTTTTTGTTTCTTCCAGAAAGAAAAAATATATATATATTATTTTATTAATAAAAAGTTAATATATTTATTGATATTGTGTCTTAGCTGCAGGGCTTTGTCCATTTTTGCAGGATATGGTGAAATATGTAAATACGATGCTAAACTTGCCTTAAATTAATCAAATTCTGTTCAGTTCAGTTTATTAGTATAGCATAACATACATATATATATATATATATATATATATATATATATATATATATACAGTATATATATATATATATATATATATATATATATATATATATATATACTGTATATATATGTCTTATGGAGAGAGATATAATGTCCACAAACAACACATAATGTAACTTGAAAGTATAACTTATTGTTATTAAATATCACAATTTCATCTTTCCAGTAATTCCAGTACATTTAAAAATGTATTTCAGTCTTAAGCTGCAATACTATGTAGACGTTTTTATATCTCCTCTAACGAGTACTCTTCACTTCTTTGGCTAGTTGACAAAGCTCACCTTGAGATAAGTGCTTGGGAACCTGCGCTGCATGAAGCGAGTGATTGCCTCTGCATCATATGAGGCCTCGGCCAAGTACATCTTCACAGTGAACCCGCTGCCGAACCTGCACAAAGAATATTTTTCAAGCTGTTATTACATGTATGGGGGGTGTGTGGGCGGGGCAGGAAGTAAAGAGTGGGTTGAAGGATGAGCAGAGGTCACTAACCTGTTCTTAATGTGCTGCAGGGAACCCAGACATCGGAACTGACCTTTCACCATGATGGCAAGGCGGCTGCACAGTGCTTCACACTCCTCCATGCTGAGGTGCGGAGACAAAGAGACAGAGATAAAAGGTCACACAAGGACCCTCTGAGCTTAGAGTAATTACCCTTCCTTCCTGTGCCTTCAATGTTACTGTAGCTCTTATCTGCAGGACACTGGGAGGGATAAGCCCAAAACTTTAATGAGCTAGAATGCTAACTAGCACTCTGCACAGTGCTAATACGTGACTAATATCTTTTTAGCTTAAACCTTACCTAGAAAAATATCAAATATAGAATTCAGTAACTAATCAACCAACATTTGGCCATCAAGCCTGACCAGTATGCAATGAGCTTCTTACCTGTGAGAGGTGAGGACCACAGCACATTTTCCTTTCACTTCTTCAGAGATGATTTTCCACAGGTGACGCTTGGTGTGAGGGTCCATGCCAGAGCTTGGCTCATCCTGTGAATAGAGAAGGAAAGTAAAGATTACAGTATTATATTATGAAGCAGGATGTTGAAACCAAAAAAAGAGGAAAAAAGAAAAGCCGACATCACTGGCAAAGGCAGCATGAGTAAACACAAATGCATCAATGGAAAGTAGGGATGGAGATACATTTGCAGTATTGCAGGCAAAACCAACAAATAAAAAAGAGGGTGAAGAAAAGCTTGATAAAGGATGTGGGAAGTTCTGAATACAGTAATGAAAGGAACAAAGGAAATGAGAAAAGAGAGGATCTGATTCAGATACAAGGTAGGGAGACCACCAGTGGATAAGCCCGAGGAAAGAGGCTAATCAACTGTAGAACACCACTATCTACTTAATGTCAAAGACATTTCAAGAGGAACAAAGTACAGAGAGCTTAATTGTTTTTCTGGTGACCAATCAGGCAGTTAAATCAAGAATTTGTTCTTAAATCGCTTGCCTGGGTAAATAAAAAAATAAATAAATGTGCAGCTACAGTGGTGTGAACAGGTGTGTGGTCCTCACCAGGAGCAGGATCTGTGGATGCCCAACGAGAGCCAGTGCAGTGGAGAGCTTCCTGCGGGTGCCGCAGCTGTAACCATCAGTAATGATGTTTCTGTGGTAATTCAGCTCCAGTCTCCTCAGTAGGTAGTTCACCACCTATGAAGGAAGCACACAGGATACATTTATGGATGAACAGAATCACAAACTTTGTAGTTTGGGGTTCACTAATCTAGACTAAAAGCTTGCCACATGTTGTGCCTGTTTTCATCTGCAGGAAGATGATAGAGATCTCTTATATGTGCCCGTTGCAAACTTGTAATCAATCCAGGAGACGTGCTGCAGTCATCTTTATTGGAGTCAATAGGTTCAATCATGGCTCTACATGGTTGACCATAAAGAAAAGTAAAGTAAATTGATTATTATGCTGTTTCCTAGCTTTGAGCATGCAATTATGAAATCTAACCCAGTTGCCCAGTAGATTTGATCAAACTTTAGAAACTTAAATGGTAAATATATTGGATTTATGTAGGACTTATTTTGGACATGCCAGTTAATTCACTTTTAGGCTACATGCTGTGTTCCCCCATGTATTCGTATGCTGCACTTTTTATTTGGGGTTCAGCGATTTGCTGCAAGACACTTTGATATATGGGCTGTAAGCCCAGGGATTCAACCACAGACCACCATAATGGCAGGGAAGACCATGCAGTGACCCTGCTCTTATTGGATAGTCTAGATTCATGTTCTGACCGTAATTGCCTTTTCTCATTCTGTCCAGTCCAGAAACACAGAAAATTACACGAGATGCATATGTGCACCCTCGCCCCACCATGCATATTTAATTCTGCCTGCACAACAGTGACGGCTTTAATTGGTGACTTTATTCTGCATTACCTCTTTGCAGTCTTAAGCTACAGAAACTGATGCAACATAATCCATTTGGTACATGTCGGTTTGTGTGTGAACATCTCTATGATTATATATTAATCACATGGAATTGTGTGCTTTAAATGCTGATGCAGTTTGAAAATGCTTGAGGTGAATTTCCATCGGTAAACTATGACCTTTATCCCCATTAGTTGTGTGTTAAGTGTAGAATTCGGATCAATGCGGGGCATACTAATTCAGTAGATACCTCCGTGTATCTAGATTTTCTGCTTTTTTTCTGGGAGAGGATTTGCTTTTAGTGTTGATTTCTCTCTTATGTTCACTGATCCAAGTTCTCCAAACAGTGGCTATAAAATCACATACTTTAAAAAACCAATCTGTGCCCAGCATCCAAATCTGAAAGCGTACCAGCAACATAACATTCTTCCACCAGGTTCAGATCAAAATATGTTGTTTTTCATGTTCCCTCACAAAAGCCACTCTCTGTCACCTTTGATGTAACAACTCATTACGCAGACAAAACCATGTCAATGTGAGATGACCCCATTAAGGCTTATCTCATTATCCGCAGCTAGCGGACTGTCAGTGGCACACATCATAGAAGGAATTCTATATATAGCCTCATCTTTGCGAATTAGCCCTATGTGGCTGTTTTGTGGAGCATTATTGTCATCACTGTGAACGGAGAACAGGAGCCGTAACAACAGCAGCCATAGGTGATTAGCGCCAGACCAGATCCATTTCTGTGCTTTTCTATCCATGTGTGTCTGTGAGCATACTTACGTGTGATACCATCACTGAGAATGTCGCTGACAATCAATTTTTTTTAGGTTTTGCCACAAATGCTTCAGTGGAAGAAATGCTAAAAGATTCAAATTAATATGTCCCTGTTATTGTTCCCTTTACTATGTACACTCCTTAAAACAAGAGACCCCCCCTCCCTCCAAATATGAGAACTTACAGTTCATCAGAATTGATTCACACAACAGTGGACTTCCTATGGATGTAGCAAACCACGCGACAAGTTTGAAATACATCAATGGAAAGGTTAATTCAAAGAGCAAAGCACAGACAGAGATTTGTTCATTTGTTTGTAAAATGTTTCATAAACTTCCCAAAGCTGCCTATTTTCCTTTTGTTACTCAGTTGATGCCTCCCATGTCGGCAGCAATGACAGACAGGGACACTAAGTAATCACCGCGAAAGCAAGATTGATTAGTTCTCACCAAGATAGATGAGAAGAATGCAGCTAAAGTGGCACAACAAATAAGATCCCCCTCAGCACCAAAGTATCATTTAAATATAAATTTGTCTGCACTGATGCACACAGCATCAGCTTAATTCTGAAGTTTGCACTCCGAGTCGAGCTGACAACAAAAGCTTTTCCATTTTGCTCTGACTGTAAAGCTTTCAACAAACATCACTCAACACTTCACACATTCTTATTAAGTATGCATGAAGCCAACAGTTGCTAGTCATGCAGCAGGAGTGCACCTTAGAATTTATAACAGATCCTGTCATTTTTGTGGACGATGTCACTGCCCAAAGGTTTAAGAGACAGCACAGTCTGCAAATTTGACTTACCCCGTCTATCTCTCGTTTTGAGATGCCACGAATGCGAGCATAGAAGTACAAATGCTCTTCTCCAGTGAGGAGAGCATCAAGCGCATCCTCCTGGGGACAGTAGCCGATGTTAATTCCTTTGTTTCGGCACTCCATGATGTCCACCAACCGCCTGGGGAGAAAAAGAAGTTCAAATAAAGAATTAATATTTTTTTTCAGACCATCACATAGTTGGCATGACATCTCAGCGTATTCAGTATCTAAGATTAATGTTGTTTATGGAGTTGTTATGCAGCTTTACCCGTTGTAGTCCCTGATCTGTGCAGAGCCATCTGTTGGACTAACATCTCCAGTCAGCATCTTGAAGGTAGTGGTTTTTCCTGCACCGTTCACCCCCAGCAGGCCAAAGCACTGAAAGGCAAAAATGTATTTCTTAAAAACTCAAAAGTATTTGAGAAGCATGCTGTTAGATTGAACTGCCGCTTTGCCAGTATTTAATGCATGATCATCAAGAAATTACTGATTTTCCTACAGCAGCTACAAGATCAGAAACCTGCTATTTTAAACCCTGACATCAGAAGAAAGTTAAGCCCGAAGGGCCATGTGAATTATTATCATGATTATATGAATCACAACCAAAAACTATGTTGAAAATAAAAATGCCAATGGTAAATTGCAATTCAGTCAAGTTTAGTTTATAATTTTACTTAAACGATAACATGTAGGGGCTGTGTTTATTTCTTGGACTCCCAAGAATTTGATAATCAGTGATGAATACTGTCGTTGTCTTCAGTTTGATTCCATCTTATTATTATTCTGCATTCTATTGCTGAGGCTTACCTCTCCAGCAGGGATGCCTACTGACAGCCGGTTGACCGCATAAACCTTGTTCTTGAGATGTTCATAGATCTTGGAGAGCTGGTTGACCTGCAGTAAGTCAGAGCTGGCTGCACCAGTGGACACCCGCAGATTCTCCGTTGCCACATCTTCATCCTCATCCTCAAGGGTCACCTGGGGCACGGTCTTTCTGCCCATAATTAGATGCCTACAACAAGAAAAGATTATTTTTGTTATTTCTTTGTAATAACTGCTAAAGTAGTAGCTGCTAAAACTGAGATAAAAACATCTTGGAGCCGCTCAATACTTCTCATATTTATTTCCTGAGCTGTAAGGAAACTGCAAACCTTCTTTAGTGGGATAAAACATCCCTAACTGTTCTCAGCACAATAGTCTCAATTGAATTGAGGCTCCATATGTACACAGGAACTCACTACTCACCTAACTTTGCGCATTAGAGATTTGTTAAGCAAGAGGCGCAAGGTGAAGAAGACCAGGCCTTGGATGAAGGAAGAGATGAACATCCAGCCCAAGCTCTCTGTGGAAAATGGGTTTATATATGGGTCAATCCCGTAGCCGCTGAGGATCTGGACCTCTATATTCATTCTGGCCAGCTGCATCAGCCCATTCCCAAAGTTGAACTGGGGGAAGATGAGGAAGGCATGGCTCAGCTTCTTGAAGATGTCCTGGATGACCTGCAAGGAGGAGGGAACAGAAAATATTGAGAAGAGAGGGGTACTGGAGGAAAGAAGTGAGGATATAAAACTGACTTTAATGAGGCACGAGCATTAATCCTGAATCATTTGTGCTCCCATTAGTGGATATATAAGGTAGATTTTCTAGGCTACCAGTTAATTAACTTCTTCTCAGTTAAATTGTAGCAGGAGCACTTTTACTGTGACAGCTGATTCTTACCTCTGGGTTGAGCATTGATATTTGACCCAGAAAGTAAAACACAGAGGTGGATATGATGGTGTTGACGCTGATGAAGAGGTTGATGCACACATAGGTGATAAAGGCCATCTCTGCATCTTTGAAGACACCTGATAGCAGATACATCCAGGGGAAGGTAGCAAACCTGACGAATTGATGAAATATGGATGTTTTTTTAATAATTCATCTACTAAATATAGCTTCACACAAATAACTTAAATCAACCACATGATCACATGACTGAGGTGGCTTCAAAGGAAACATTTTTATACTACTTTTTTAAGGTGATACATCATCTAAATGATAGGAGAAATTATAAATCAGAATAATGCTTATTATCAACATTAATTAAGATATCAACAAACATAGCACAGTGATCTAGACATGTTTCCAAATATTACACCATCATAAGAGGTTACGTTAACATCCTTCCAAACATAGGCTTTTATTCTCTTCAACTTTCATAAAATCCTTCATTAAAGAAATTAGATACAATAACAATGTCAAAAGGCATTATAGAAAATATATTTCATCATTAAACCGTCAATGCCAGTCCACACTATTATTACCAGCTTTGATGTGATCTCTGCTTATTTCATTAACCAATCCAGCTCTGAGACTCCCCCTCTTCTATTTAAATACTTTAGGAATATCTCAGCAAATCTCTGGGATAGATTTAAACCCTATTTTATCTCTTTATTCATCGCCAGATGGCACATGAAGAGAAAGAAAACAAATAAGTAAATAAAGTTTTAAATAGCCCTAATTAATCTACTGCAAAGTTGGAACTCCTCTTTCAATTAAGCAGTATGCACAGACTTCCTGCACCTATGTACAATATATTGATCATTACTTCAGGGGGTTATGAAGAAGCTGTCCAGGGTCCTGAAGTCCAGTACCTCTATCTCCCTCGCGACCCTTTTAGGTGACTTTTTTTCCTCATACAAACAATACTTAAACGCTTCCAAACTTTTGCTACAACACTATTAATTTTGACCAAGAACACCACATCACACAACTGGAAAGACAACTCAAAAATATCAGTAAATAAGTGGCTAAATGCAGACTATGCAGTTTACAAAAGCTCACAGATGGCAGATTTAATACCCTACCATGAGGTAAACATTCAGTCACGATGCCAAAACAGACAAAGATTAATTTCTTGACTCTTTATTCCTCAGGTGGCTGAAGATCTTTTACTTTTTTGCTCACACTACACACTAGTTTTTTTTTTGTTTTTTTTTTCTTTGAGGTGTTTTGGTCAGCCAGGAAAAGAGAAAGAGGAATGCGTCAAGAAACAGTGATAAAAATGGAGAAAAAAAATCATGAGAGGAAATGAAAGACACAGCCACAAACAGAGCCAGACAGAGACAAAGCATCTGAATGCCATGCCCAAAAAAAGGTGCTTTGTAGGCAGACTGAGGGTGCCAAGCAATGACAAGAAACAGAAGCAAGGAGGCTGCAGACCAGACCAGGTGGGTGCAGCCTGACAGATGGAGCACTGCGATTACTCATTGCTTGGGAGGGAGACATCTATCTGATAAATGAGAAGCAGAGTGCTGACTTGGCCTTCAGTGATATAAAGCTCAGTATGAGGCCTGCAAACAGCAACAGCTAATGCAGGAGCCTAAACCTCAGCTCCGATTGGTGTCTGTAATGGAACTTTGTTATCCATATGAGCCCAAATATCGCACATCATTGTTTTTGATACTGTTCCAATGTCTAAATCTCCTTGTCAGATTAATTTCAAAACCTTGGTGTTCTCAGATGAAAGCTAAGCCCTACCTGACACAAAGTTATATTATTATTATTGCCATACATTCTGTTGCTTCCTTATCCTCATCTCTCCCTCTTTCTTGTGTCCTTGACTTGAATTGGATCAGCCAGTTGGCAGTGATTTCCTATAATCCTTTCAGTCCTAATGCCATCTGACTTTGCAAGAAATTCAGAAACAAAAGTAGCTATGTTTACATTTGAACAACAACTGCCTCCTCAACCTTAAATTCAACGTAGCAACACAAAGTAATATTAAGTAAAGGGTTCAAATGTGAAAATGAAAGTGTACCCTGCTTCAATTCTACAATTTTAAATATCAGCACATAGCTAAAGAAAATCTGATCCTTACCAGGTTTTAAGATTGTTAAAAAAAAAAAACCCAGATAATCAAAAATACATGCCATGATACAAGACAACATACACCTAATGACACTTGGAAAGCAACGACTTTGAAAAAGATTTTGTTTGACATTTTCAGGCTCTCATGAGTCTGAAATGTATTTATTTATTAATGATTCTTCTTCTGACTATGCATTTTGCATTGCATGGTCAGACCTTGAGATGAACTTACTGGTATGGTCATGCCTGAGCAGAATAGTAACTGGCTTGAGTGTTTCCCATTTGGTAAAAATCAGAGCTTCTATGTTCTCAGGAAATAGTGTATTAACAATGGAGAACAGTGTTGCCAGTGTGGTGGCTTCTATTTATAAAATGGTAAAAACCTGTACAATGAAGATCTAACTCATCACCAACTACATTTTGTTCAACAATAACATAACACAGGGAAGAAGAAATGAAACGCAGGATAAACTGATGGTCATTTCTGTACTTCTGTTCTTTCAAATTACTGACCCAAAGAGCACAAGAAGGAGGGTGATTGCAGCCAAATTTTGGCGATCTGTAAATGCTGGAATCTGGAAGGCAGCGATCACAGCAACGGTCAGAGTCACGGGGATCAGATACATGACCTGTAGAAAAAGAACGAACAAAACAGTGTAGCTGATAAATGATTTCCTTAATGAATCTTTAACAAGTCACAGTATCTATAGCTACAATCTTGCTTTTTTTTCACAACATTTAATTCAATGAGATGCTGGTTTCAGTGTGGTCTTAAGTGGTTTGAAAGCATTACCATGTCATAGAAGAAGTTCACACTCCAGTAGAAGGCTTCACTTATGCCAGCAATGTGCTGGAGCCTCTTGGAGCCGCTGTGGTGCTCATTAACTTCATAGATGGCAAAGCTGGCGGTTGTAATTGAATAACCTGTCAGCACACACATAGCCACGAGGATCTGCAGCATTCCCTGGACACTGTGAGGAAAAGATTATACAGACGATGTGATTAAGTCTTAATTATGTCCACACTTATTGCATTATCACTCACCATCATCAACTCTGTTTATGGACACTATATTGTAGTGAGTGTCTTCATTTCTAATAACACTACAGGAGGACAACAGAAACACCAATGAATCTATATAGTTTGCTGTGCTGGATTGCTTTGAAAAGGGCAATCTGGTGCAAATGTTTTCTGTAAAACAATGGTGTATTTTTAAGTTATTCTACAAATGATTCTCAGCATTCCCTACAGGGATCTGACACAATTGAACAATTGAATTGCCTTGCATTGAATAGAAGTAACTAGCAGCTTTGAAAAATAGTTGCTCATGTTATGCCTTAGACTAAATAGCAACTGCAAAAGAAACAGATGGTTTCACGTAGAGACCATCTTTCCCTTTTTAATTGTTGTATAGTATGTAAACCAGAGGTGCCGGTGTGAGCCTGCAGAGCCTGTCAACCCCATTAGACCTCTAATGCACAGTTAATGCTCTGATCTCTTAGTTACCCTTCAACACAGGGTACTCACTCAAACTTTCATGATAGAAGGTCAGAACCTATTCATCTCCCATGCTCTCTGGTCTTGCCTTCCCTATGGCTAGAGCACACGGCCAAAAGCCAGATACCATGAGGTCCAGAATAGGATGAAGCTGGCAGAGTGACCGAGTGGAGAGGAGCACGAATAGCATTGAAGGACATGTGGTGGGCGGTTGAAGGCAGCAAAGACTACAGAGGATAGCCAGGGGCTCTGGCTACTGAGCAGCCTTGTTATCAGCATGGCCAAGATTGCCTTAGAATATTCCCATGGGTGTTGCTACTGTGTGGCAAGACTCAAGACATTTGGAGTAAAATATCTGCCATATCTTTAACACAGCACAGGCCAAATCAATATATCAACTGAGGAAGCCAAATATAACCCTGGAGGGAGAGGTAAATGTGCAAATGCAGCCACTGCAATGCCTCAGAATCCTACAGAATCTGATGGCCAGTAACACTGATTTGGCGAGCAACACAGTTGGCCCTAATAAGGCACAGGAGAAAAGAACATTCATGAGGCTACAAGGTCAACTAAATCTGCTCTCAAAATGATTTATTTGATTTGATATTCTGGAACACACACACACACACACACACACACACACACACACACACACACACACACACACACACACACACACACACACACACACACACACACACACACACACACACACACACTTTTGCATATTTACACACTGTCCAATCTAGCCCTCTAAAGCAAAATATGGAGTATTTTCAATAAACTCATTTTATTAAGCAGAGGAGAATCAATCCATCTCACCTCAGTGACACCTTCAGGATAAACACCCTTTATATCAGGGCCCTGATCAATAGTGTAAGCTCAGGGAAACCCATTTAGAAAATCTACTATAAGTAAATACTGATGTCATGTTCTTCCTTTCCCTACATCGAGCCTTACTTTACTGTTTATATTAGAAAAATAGGCAAAAATAGGACAGATGTGTTTGAAGTCTCAGGTCAGGCAACAAAAGCAGACATTACTCATACAGACGTGACTAATTTTGGAATATTTAAACCTATTAAAATGCTAATACAGATCCTTTTGCAAGTGCAGCCATTTGTATTATTGAATACAG
The DNA here is from genome assembly GCF_033807715.1 of Cololabis saira. Classification (NCBI taxonomy): domain Eukaryota; kingdom Metazoa; phylum Chordata; class Actinopteri; order Beloniformes; family Belonidae; genus Cololabis; species Cololabis saira. The sequence goes on along the minus strand of NC_084592.1, from coordinate 22,830,445 downwards.
TAAAATCAGCAGAGGAATTTTGAGCATATTCCTTACATTGCATCTTCATCATCTGCCCGGCCAAAATAGGGGTGACTGGAAACCGAGATTGCTGTGGTATAAAGAAAAAGGGTATTATATTAGCGATGAGAAAAACAACAGCATGCAAGCTATTCTAAAGCTCAAGAACCAAATGAGCAATGATATTCTCTTAGCCTGAGACACCGTCATATCGTGCAGGATGATTTCATTTGCCTGTGCTCACAAAGAGAATTGAATTTTCTTTATCATATTTGAAGGTCTCCCAGATGCTCACAGACACAAACTGCTCCACTTTCCCGAGTTAGGAGAGTACGACTCCACATGAAGCACAACAGCCTCAGAGCAGGACGGAGGATAAACTCAATGCTTGAGGGCACCTTTGTGGAAATGTTGGGCATTGCTAGACTAATCCATCTATAATTATTAGCACAACCTCCCTACTTATCTGAATTGAAATTGGGGAAAGTTACATTTGTATATTTCCAAATGAATCACAACTTCAGATGCAACTGCATTCGTCTTTCATTTATCCAACAATTTCTTGGTTAACCTACAAAACATTCCTATGTAGGAAAATGTATCATTTTGTCAACAACCACAAAATATTTTGGAAGTAAGAAACAACTGTCTTAACAGTTTCAGAATATTGTAGTTTTCTTTCAGTCCATTTTCTCTCATTTGAGTTATGAAACATTTTACAATATATATTCTTTCTTTAGGGGACAGGACAGAAAATGATCCAGTCCAAAACATCTGTTCAGGTGCAAGTGATCCAAATCTACGCTCTTGGGCATAGTTGATCGATTCACTTGAGCGTGATGCCACATTTGCAGTAGTGGGCAGTTGTGGACAGAAATCCTGAGAGACCAGGATGAAAAAAAACTGTTTGATGTAGACATCTAAAGGGTCCCATCCCACCACTGACAGTGTAGCACACAATGCAAGAGTTAGAGCATTGGTTTGGACAGATAAACTGGTCACCTTGAAAAGTAATCACCCTGGATCTCCACCCCTGCAAACCTCTGGACGGCTGTAAGTTTGTTGGTATCATTAAAATGGTTACACTTTTCCCCCTGAGCACTGTTATCATGTACTGGAGGATTAAAACTCTTCTGTACATGCATTGTATGTTTTGGTGAGCATTCCATTAAGGATTTATCTGTATGTGTGTGTATACTCTAGCCTGCGGGCAGATGGTCAGGGTGCTACTCTGAGCTGAAAACAGAAAACACAGGCCAGCCTTGTTTCTCTTTAGCAGAGCTCCCCAGTGAGTGGCACTAATCAGTATTCTGAATGCATACTGATGTGAGTGTAAGGACACACAGCACCCCCTGGCTTTAATGTAGCAAAATGAACCATGAGTAAACAGTGTTTACAGCTGTCTACTTATTTACAGACAAAATACACTTTTAATACAGATATAGATCTCTTTTGTTCCATCATTTGTTCTTCAGTCTATCCCTTGTCTCGTATTCTGCAATAACAAGGGGAAGAGCTGTTTACCTAAAGGAATAGTACTACCATCCAAAAATATACAGATTCTACCAGATTCCCACAGGGTAAAATCTAGTATTCAATTAAAAGCTGGGTGGGCTGCTACAATGGCAGTACGCATGCTTATCAAAATGAGTTTAATGCAATAATAATGCCACTTCTTTAACCTTTTTCTGCACTGAATTACACTACAATGTTACCCTTCAGATCTGTTTATTCTGCTGCATGTGATATGTATGCACATCTTTCACAATAAAAGCCCTGTTAACAACTTCACCACATCACTTGGTAAGGTTCATTTTCTGTATGGAATACAGTATACGTACGAAAATACAGCAATGCAATCAGACTACCATACCATTACTAGTTAGGAAATTATTCAATCAGGTGATTGTTCCCTTTGTGAAAAATGTTGCCAAATGACTTATTTATGTGAGTTGTACAGTTGCTCGCTATTTGAACACAAGTTGACCAAATATGAACATAAAGCTGCAAAGCTATTAGCTTGTCAGCCTGTTCACCGCTGTGTTTATCCAACTTTCTGACACACTGTGAAGTGTTTCTCCAAAACAAGAGTTTACATTTTTATAAAGCCTGGTTGAGAAAAACATAGAAAGTTAAAATTTCAGATTTGTCCCATAAGAATTACAGAACATCCAAACACAAATGTATCATTTATTTTCCAGCAATCCATTTGTTTTGAATCACAGAAATAAAGCATTGGAGAAAATCCAACTAGTCACAATCATAAAAATGAGAATTGGTAAATAAAAGCCTCCACCTACGAAAGGCCTGTCTCTGATGAAAAGCCTGGTTCCTGAAACAGTCAGAGTAAATAAAGGCCTCAGGCTTCATTTTTAAGTACTAAGTGTTAATTAAGTATTAGTTGTAGTAAATAACACAAAATTGAATTTATTTCTAACATATTAATTTATAATGTCAGAAAATGTTTGTTTTTTTTTTTACCATCACTTCCTTTGAAATGTATGCACTTATCTATAACTTAAAGTGAAATCCTCCACATGAACATTGTTTTTCTCAAGCTTACCATATTGATTTGGATCTTTTTCTGCGGGAATATTGGAGCGCAGGATCAGGTTATTGAGGCTGTTCAAGTATGCTGGCATTGAGTGGTGCCCCTCGGGGTTGAACCAGACCTATATATCCATGAAACAAAGCACAACGCAGACATGCAAGAAAAGCATTAGTCTAACATCAGGAAGTACATTACATCCTTACACAAAGACTTAAATGTTACAAAAAGCTGCAGACACCAGTCCGTGAAAACATTTGCACACCGACACAGGGCACGTTTCCTGTAAATCCTCCGTAAAGTGTATTTATGATGACACTGATGGTGTAACAATCTAGCTCTAAGCATTGCCTTGCGTTGCCCTGCAAGCATTATTCTTGCACTCAAAAGAGTTTAATTGGGGTGTAATATATTAACTTTTAACATCTCGTCAGCACAGCAATTAAAGTGATAATGAGACAGGTCGTGGAGAGGTGGGAACGATAGTTACCTTAGACAGCGTTCGTTTTTTGGGTACTGCCCTGAGGTCCATTTGTAAGTCAGCTGGGAGCGGCATGCCAAAAGCAAAGCCACCATACCTGAAAAATCAAAAGGGACATATTGATCAAAACGTCTGGTTGTTGCCGAGAAACTTAATGTGACACACTGTGCTTTCCACTGGCTTCTCTCTATTAACCAGAGTAAATGTCCAACATTAACTTTGTAGGTAAGAAGTATTTCAAGCTACACGCCTTGAACTCTTTGTTTAATGTGTGACGGTGATAAGTGCTACCAAGAAGGTAGAAGGGGCTAATTTATGTCAAGCTGAGCAACCAAGAGTTGTATGCCTTGAGGCATTATACTTTTAATTAGATTCCTAAATATTCACCTTTAGAATTCCACCAAACCTTCGTTAAACTTGCTGGGTAATTTTATGTGAGAGGTTAGAAAGTTAGAAAAAAAAAATTTCTGAATGCGCAATTGGAAAATTAGAATATTTTATTTGGGTCAATCGAGTACTTTGAATTAATGAAGCAAAAAAAGATACATTATTTGCAAACTATTTCAAACTAGGCTAACTCATCAAGATGATGAAACTAGATGAAACATAATGTAATGTGAAATACAACTATTGGAATCTTGTCAGGACATGATTTCACTTGGTTCAGTCAGGGAATATTTATACAAATCATTTCTGACATATAAATATATAAGAAAATGGCTTCATGACCATGGCTTCAAGTAAACACGAATTAATCTCACCTGTTCCTGATGAAATCATTGGCTGTGGCCACCAAGTAGTTCTCCACATTGATTCCGTTCAGGTTATAGACGGTCTGAGATGAAGGGATCTTCTTGTGGGGGGGCTGGAAGTTGTCCCCACTACAAATCTGCAATGCACAGAGGTGACAAATGGAGTAGACCTTCCCCTTTTGAAACAAATCAAGATGAGAAACACAAGAACTCACTCTCTCTCTCTTTTTTTTTCTCTCTCTCTCTCTCTCTCTCTCCCTCTCTCTCTCTCTCTCTCTCTCTCTCTCACACACACACACACACACACACACGCACACGGCCACTGCTGACCCAGCCTCACCTGCTCTTGTCGAGTGCATTTACAGACACTGAACGGTTTGGAGTTGTTCCCTCTGGAGCTCCACTTGTTTTTGCTTCTTGTACAAACCCTTTAAAAGAAAAAGGAAAAAAGGCATTTACAAATAGAAAACGGTGGCTCAGAGAATGTCTGTAATAGAACCAAAAAAGCCTGTATCTCTAAATGATCCTGAACGAATCCTCTAAGAGAGCTGGCGCTGTGTGGTGGTCAGCACAATGGTGAAAGCTCATGTTACAGTGGCTCAAAGAGGTGAAATGTTCAAATCAGCTGCTCATAAGGGACATTTGAGCTTGTGTGTGTCTATTCTTGGAATAAGGATTTAATTTTTTCTCTATGATCACACCTTTCCAAACGTTTAAAAATGTGTTGTAATATAAAGTGTGCAGCGCGTTTGCGTGGGGTGACGCTCAGCTGCCTCATGCTGCACAGAAAATGATAAGCAAACAGTTAAACATACTGTATATACTATATGAGTTTCAGGATCTCTCAGGTTATCCTTTTTTTAAGCCTCTGAATTCTGCTTCACGAGTTCAGCACTGATTTGAGTGCCTGCGAGGGGAAAATCTCCCCTACAAACACAAAGTGTTTATGGAATACAGATGATGCCGTCACATCCCAGTCCTGCTGCAGGCATTAAGCTACATGCGTGGAGCAGAACAGCAGGAGAATGAAGAGGAGAGACCAGAGAGAATGACGGCGACTGCAGAGAGGCAGCCCAGTAAAAAAAAAAAAAGCAGGCATGGAAAGAGTGGCAAAGTGTGAAAGGTGTAAAGGATGTGAGCAAATTGAGTGTTTTTCAGGGAAAGAGAACAGCTGGAAGTGTAATTACGTACTGGTTATCAGACTTATCGAGGCAGGCATTATCGATCCCAGGGAATGACATCATGGTGTCCACCAGATGGTTGGATTGAGGGTTTTGGTTACTGTGGAGACAGAAAGAAAAACACTTAAAAAAGAGGTAAAAGAGGTTTTATAACAACATGATGCAAAAGCCTGATTCATAAGATTCATTTGTCCGTTTCTTATCTGGAAGAGTGACATGAGGGCAGTTTTCTAACATTGTTAAGGTTACACAGGCACATTCAAGGTTTCTAATGCAATACTGCAACTACGAGGAACTGTAGAGAGGAAAGGAGATTGGATCTCTGGACATTTTACTTGCCACTTTAGATTTAAGTGGATTTGTTTTGTTTGAGCCACCCCCTGCCTTTCAACTCAAGGAGAAGTACACTCATAAATAAGCAATCAGACAATCACATTTGCATTCTTGATACAGCCAACCCAAGAAAAAAAAAAAGACTTCAGAGAAAGCTTACAAAATCAGTAAGCCTCGTTACAATCTAAACTACCTATAAGAGCCGCCTGCATTCCTCACACTTATCTCAAATAAAACGAAATATCATTCTTCAATCTCTTTTGGATATCTTGCTGAAGAGGACTGGGAGGAGCATCCACACCATCTTTGATATGGATAGGAACCCCAGCGTTTTCTCCCCAGCTTCATGTCCCCCTGATCAAACAACAGCGCATGTTGCGAATGAAGACATCCCACAATCTCCTGACACTCTTCATGTCTCTCCCTTTGATCTTGTTTCACAGCCGTCTCCATCTCGGCCATTTCTTACCCTTGTGTTCTCAATCATGCTTTTTCCTTAAAGTCCATCTGCATTTCAATGAAGTAGAACTTCAAATTAATTTCATAACAAAGTATGACATGTGCTACGCATGTAACGCAGGAAACCAGTGAACCAGTGAACCAGTTGAGGAATTGCAGAATAGTTCACCTATTTATATTTTATTTACAACAGATCCTGGATTGAAGTTTGTTTTGGATCATTGATTATCTCCTCTGCTTTGTTGCATTTTTCTAAATCTGACCATATGTCAAAGCAAATCAGTCTGTTTCTGTCTTCTTTTAGACCCTCAGTAAACACGAGTGACCCAGCACCATTTCCCCCACCACTTATTCATCTGAAGCCTTTAGTGGCCCACTGCTGCCAAGTGTCCATTTTCATTTGTAAAACTGTCTTTATTCGGCAAATATCTGATTTCACTTTCATAACTACAAGTTTCTTTGCATCAGACTGTCATACGAATGCAACAGCCCTCGTGTGCCCCAGATACTGTTAAGCAGGGATGCCCAATGTGTTGATCCTCATTAACCAGGAGCCTCCAAAACTCCATCAAAAACTCCAGTATGTAACTTGTAACTTGGCCTCAAAAATCATATCTACCAAAAGAAAAATCAATCATATGAGTCTCATGAGACATTTGAAGCTGTGATGGAGAGAACACTGAATAAACTGTCATCTATCATGGATAATCCCCCACCACTTACCCCAACACCACCACCACCCTCTCTACCACACACTGGACAGTCAACAGACTTTGACAGCTCTGTTGTTGTGTTGTTATAAGACATCTCTTCTACTTAATGTCATACGTTTGTACAACAGAGCATTTCTGCTACAACACTTCAATTTCCGAATTTGGAGAAAATAAAGTCTGTCTATCCATCCATCCATCCATACATCCATCCATCCATCTATCGACCAGTCTATCTATCTATCTCTCTATCTATTGATCTATAGAAAGAAATCAGGTAATGGAAACTTCAGCTGGCTAGTGTGAACGTGGCCTTTGAGTTAATTTATTTATTTATGTATTTTATGTTGGGGGTTTTTTTAAAGCAAAAATGTATCTGACCTTTCTCTGCTTGAGGTTTATTAAATTCTTCTTTCTGATGAACTTGAATATTGACATGTTTTCCAACTGAAACGTGCTCCTCAGCTGGCTGGAAGTTTTTTTGTGGGCTTTTTACACTACAGAGCTTAGAAGTGCATCGCCCCCCCCCCCTAAATCCACCAAACTACTTGATCTGAACACTGTTAATGCTCTCACTGTCTCTCCCGTGGATTCGTCTTGTTTTGCAGCCTAAGGACGGTTTGTTTCTCTTGGATTGAGAACTCCTTTGATCAAAATGTGTGAGTTCACAGCAACAGCTTTTAAATGCAAATGCAACACTTGAGTCAATTCCAGACTTTATACCTTTATAATTGTTAAAGAAATGAGAAAGGAATAGCCCACAGGTGATATGTCTGATTCTATTTGTTTTTGCAGTATAGTAATGATGAAGAAATATGTGTGTCATTTAAGTTATTCACTGCAAGCTGTAATTGGACTGACTGAAATCATGTTAATTAAGACCTTCTTTTCTATCTTATCCTCTAGCCACAAAAAATGTATTAGTATTAGTGTGATCAAGTGAAAAAGCTGCTTTCACAAATTCCACAACGTGAGAGGATAGTCTGGAGCCCTTATCAGCCTGATTTACTTCTGTATTCTCCCTTGCCAGTGTAGTTTATCTGCCCTGAAGACTGACCTGAAGAAAGAGTAAGCCGGCCCGATGTTGTACAGCGCAGGGCTAAGCTCCAGCTCGGGATAGTGCCGCAGGTCGCTCCTGATAGAGCCCAGGCACATCGCAAACGCCACAAAGACCACAGGGAGCAGGATCTGGGAGAGAAGGCCCTTCCAGTCTCTACGGCTGTGGTGGAACCGCTTGATGAGTACGGCTGTCATCTGCTGCCAGGCCAGAGCCACGCCGCTCACCGAGGACGAGCTGGCAAGATCTAAAACACAGACATTATTAAACAAATTGTGTCTCTAAAGGTAAGAACATAATCCATTAGTAGAGACTTGGTATAATACTTTGTGTTATGTGTGATTTATGGCAATCTGAAATGAAGAAGTGGGATAAGGGATGAATGTTTCAACACATTTTTCATTAATATTTTAAAGGATGTCTAGTGTCACCATGGAAATTAAAATGGGGAGATAATCTATGCAAGGCACAGGAAGGTGTAGCTGTAGAGGAACAAAAGAGGGAATGGGTGAGTGTAAAGGGAGTGAACTCACTCATCTTGTCACCAAGGTTGGAACAACTTTCAGGGAGATCTGAAGGGAAGCTGTCAATGGATGCGGAGTCAGAAACGGTCTCAGAGACAGTCACTGGCCCGTCCTTTGCATAAATCCCTTCAGGTCCATTAGTCAACTGGAGGAACACCTATATTCATACAAAAGCAAAATTCTAAGAACGTTTACGGGTATATGGGGAACACATTCAGGCGTTCAAATTCATAGATTTTTTGGGGGTGTAATATTCAGAGCTTTTAAGACTGGGTGAGTGTAAGCTTGCCTCTTCTAGTGTGGTATCAGAGATGCCATAGCCTCCCAGCTGTAGGTCATCCAGGTTGGCGTCCAGTGCCGTCAGGAGAGAGCGATATGAGGAGGCATTGGATGAGGTGAAGGGGGGCAGTGAGTAGACAATGTCGCTCCCTTGGGCCTCCTTCAGATGTGCTCCAGTTACATGTGCTTGAATAAACGCCTTGAGTTCAGCACTGTCAAACTGCTCAGACTCTGCGTTTTGAATCTGTGAAATGGCAAGCATACCAAGGACAACTTTAGTTTTCTCTATCTGCTAGCAATTTAAAGGATTGTCCAGCTTGGCTCTCATCAGCTCAAATGATGAGACATTTTCTACAGTTTCTCATTGATCCACTGTCCAAATAACTTACAAGTCATCTGATTGAGCCATTAAAAAGGAAACAGCGTCTTCAAGTTGTTCAGATGACCCAGCATTAACACAACACAGCTCTAAAGGAATCTGTTCATCTGTGCAAAATAAATTAAGACGACTCGGGTCATTCTTTAATGAAGTTGAAGGAAAAAAACTCCTCCGACGCCAGTAACTGCAAGTGAACTTTCAGTATGCAGAAGAAGTCTGCAGAGCATCATGTGAATGAAGATTAAATCCATCTGCCAGACTTTCAATATGTCTGATACACATCACACTATTGCAATCTGTCAAATTCAGCCGAGATAAAACCTAGGATTTATTTCCACATGAGCGGTCCGGCTCGTCCATAATAATGGATTGTGAAATGTTACAATTTATGCTGGCCGAGATCTGTCCCTCGTTGAAATGCATCAGTGCTTGGCTGTTTCTCCTTCACTATTAGGACGAAGGTTGTGACCTACAATCTCTCAACTTTCACTTATGTAAATATTTGCACATGGAGCACCGGTGCTACTGTGATAACACGGACTATTTGACTTAAAAAAAAAGATGAATAAAAAGATTTTCATTAAAATTTCATGAAGCAGAAAAAAGAGAAACGTTCAAAATTAGTAATTTGAGTCTTCTTTGCTTGGCAGGGACATGACCTGGGTGCATGCGAGGATGATTACCTTCTTGGTGAGGGTGAGTTTGTAGCCTTGACCCAGCTTGTCTTTCAAGTAGAGGGGTGATCCGCAGCATTTTAATCCTCCTCTCTCAAGTAAGGCGATGCGGTCGCTCAGCACTTCAGCCTCATCCAGGTGGTGGGTGGACATGATGATGGTGCGGTCTGAAGAGAGACACGGATAGAAAAACCCGTACCAATTATTCATGTATCTTTAAACCATTGCTGCACTGATAATTGCCACTCGTATGGAACAACTGCCATGTCTGATACATCACCAGTTACAGAACATTATAATCGAATGACAGTCATCCCTCAGCTTGAAAGTAAAGCTTCTATTTTTGTTGGATTTATTCCTGATTGATTATATGCTAAGTTTCAGTAAGTGTGCAAAGTAATGTCATTAAGTGTTAAAAATGCCCGACAATGCAGGTTGATTATTGTTGGGCTTTAAGAACAATCAATTGATGATTACATGAATTCTAAAACAAACAAGGAAATATTTTAATTAATCAAAGACATTTTTTTTCTCTAAATCTATTCAGACGAAAGAGATGATGCGACTGTGGATTAATTTCCATAGTAACCATTAAAAATGGAAGCCGTTTGTCGAAAAAAATGGCAAGGGATGATTTTAAAAAGAAAACGAAAAAGAGACTGTGTGCATCCAGTCGTAGAAAAACGTGACCAAAAGAATCGGTGACTTTTTCAACGTGTTTGATCAAGCACCAACTTGAGAATGTAGATGACACAATTACACAAATGAGACGTAAAATTGCCCTTTAGTAGCTTTCACTGACCACTGAATGAATAAAAACCAGCTCAGGAACAATCACATTATCATAATGCAGCATTTATCACAACTTTTAATCCATCATTCCAGATCAGGTTTTAATGCTTAGAGGCTTATAGAATAGTATTTGGACTCATGAAAACCTCTGAAATTGAGGGCCTGATATTCTCTTTGTTTATGAAGTGTGTGGTTTCATTCAGCCGGCGGACATTCAGCCGAAGAAACCACTGGCTGTAGGAAAATGTTGTGGTGCAGCCTTGCCCCGGATTTCTTTCCTCCCTTTGAGTATTTTTCTGTTGGTAGGCAGAGCGTCTAGTTAAACTGCTGGCACACACCTGACCCTTATTCTCATCACCGTCTTCCCTGCCAGTGTATATCTTAGGACCTGCTCTCCACCGCTGGCCCGTTAAACTTCCTACAAGTAACTCCGAAAAATGTTCTAAATGTTCTAATACTGTTTTTTTCAGCTTCTTCTGCCAGTTGCTGCTGTTTTGACATCTCTGAACTGGGAAATATTTTAGTTAAGCTTACCAGAGAGTTTTGGTTTTACTATTTTTTAAATGGTTTGTTTGGAATAATAAAGTTGGCCTATGAGCCCTGGTTCTCGCCCATCCTTGCTCTTGAGTCTCCTGATTTTCTGAGCACTTACGACAGAAAAGAGGTCTCCAAGAACACTTAAATTCAGGACCTGAGATAGTTGCAACTGTGAGTGTGTGTCTAAAATCAGAAAAAAGATTTTATAAAAATAAGGTCACTGGAATGGGTGGAAAAACCCTTAGCTATTATTTGATTGAAATTAAAGATGCCATTGCAGACTCTGTATATTAGGCTAAGAAAAGGTTTTTAAGGACTAATGTGCTTTGGACAGACAAGTCAAAGATAAAGTTATGTAGACAAAGTAGCAGTAACACACCAACTGTGAAGCAGTCATGCTTTGTCATCTCTGGGACAGGGCAGGCTACTGTACTTTAGTCACTTTTAATTCTGCTTCTTATCAAAGAGCACTTAATAATATGTCATTTGTCCAAAATCTGAAGATGAATCAGAACTGCATCTCAAAACAGGATAATAATCCTCAACACACTAATAAACCCACCAAGGAATGGATCAAAAGAAAGAGAGAGGATTATAAAGTAGCCTGTTCAAATCTCATATTTGAAAAGTGCAATTAAATCTAAACAAACTTGTGATTATGTACAAAAACAACAGGGAAATTATGTGAGTGTTCATTGTGTAAGCATTTCTTTGAGACTCACTGCTCTTATGTTGGATAACAATGTCCCAGATGCTGCGCCTGGAGCAGGGATCCACTCCTGTGGTGGGTTCATCCAGAACCACCAAACGGGAGCCTCCGATGAAAGCGATGGAGATCGACAGCTTGCGCTTCATGCCCCCTGACAAAGAGCCCACACGCTTGTGTCTGTGAGCGTGCATCCCCGTCTCCTCCAGGATCCTGGTAGGGAAGTGAGTGAAAGGCATTTAGCCGGGAGTTCATCTGAGCACGCTTATTCCCTGTGTTACAACCTGACCTCTGGGTTGTGTTTTGATCATTTCCATTAGCAACCCAGCAGGAGGTTCCTAGAACCACAGGAGTACAGCGTCATGCCTTTAGGTTCAGGCTTATTGCTGCTCCTCTTGTCATACTAGAAGCCTCCAGACAGAATGTCATGATGCAACGCTGCTTTAGATGCAAGAGAATGAAAAATGAATATCCCCTAAATGTTTCAAAGAGGAAGCAAAAGAGCTCCAACAGACACATTATGTTAAATTCCTATGGAAAATGTGAAAATGGTGCAAGAGAAGATATTCCTCCACGCCTTCATGTGTGTAATCGTGGCAGAACTATTTTATAGTTCATGAAATGTTAGGAGTAGAGCTGATTTCATAAATATCAGCTGTAACAATCGCTTTGCAATGCCTTGACAACCTTGCAAATCACGGTAGGTATAGCCGTAAAATCCGTCTGACTTAAACCATCTGGGTATTTCTTTGACACCTTCATCTTTCTTCTGCGTTACTAGTCATTATTGTTGAGCACCGGCTAGTATTGTTCATGGAAGTCATAACCTCAACACATATTTCATTTTATAGGGGTGCCATGCCAGAAACCGGGCAAGAGACACAGTTTAATGACGTCTTTAAAAAGAACAGGTTGTAAAAGAAATTATTATGGTAGATAAAATGTCACCAGTATATAACAGATAAGCGCCGACTTTACGTTTAAGACTCAGTTCATTGTCATACATTGATCACATTGACATGTCTGCAGTGATTAATGAATGGGCCACTCACGTCCGGACTTGTTCATGCAGTTCTCTGCGAGACCAGTGAGGCGCCTTGATCTGGCCGTACAGCAGCAGGTGCTCCTTGGTGGTCATGTGGTCAAACAGGACGTCGTATTGCATGCAGACCCCCAGTTCTTTGCGGACTTTGTCGATGTTTGTCTGCATGTCGTTGCCATACACCTCGATGGTGCCCGACGAGGGGGCATAAAGGCCGGTCAGAAGAGACCTACACACAGAGCACGATTATTCACTTGAAATATCATCAAAATATACAGTCAGTGTTGCATAAGGACGCTGAAATGTCCTTTCTTATACTTTCCTCTGAAATTATCACTTGATGTTCCCACAGACATGAACACACACACTCACACACGCACACCTTTGTTTTTTCCGATGCTGTTACATCTTACTCTGCTTCTGCACTCATTACATGTTCCCCTGGATAAAAGCATCAGCAAAATGAGTCACATTTAAAATGTAGAAGTAAGTGCTCCAGTTGATGAACACCCATCAGGCTAATTTCCAACACGGTGCACTTGCTGTGCCAGATTTGGACAAAACAATCTCTTTGTCAGCAGCAGACCACTAAAATCATCAAAAGGATGCACAAATCCAATCTTAAAAGTGCGTCCATACAGTACATAATGTTCACAATGCACTTATACACTCACCGGCCACTTTATTAGGTACACTTGGTATACCTATTAAGGTGGTGAGTGTAAAGACACTAATAAAGTGGCCAGTGAATTTATTACCGCTGGGACATGCTGATCCAGTTTAAAAAAGAAAAAGAAACCACGTACATGGCGGTGGTCTTGCCAGCTCCATTGTGGCCGAGCAATGAGGTGACGTGGCCCTCATAAAAGGAGATGTTTAGGTTCTGGATGGCTGCCTGGTCGCCGTAGACCTTGGTGAGACCGTGGAGTGCGACACCCACTGGGAGCGCTGAGAGATCCTCCCCAGCGTTGTAGGAAAGAGCGCTCTTGCCTGAGAGGAATGTGGAGATAGAAGGAAGCTGTGAATCAAACTAAAAAGGAACAGGGACTAAGTAAAGAATGAGGGGGGAATATAAACATTGAGCTGTCACAGTAAGAGAAAAAAAGATCGATCATGAAACAGAATGCATTACTTTTCTGCCTATGCATTCATTTTCCTTTACCTTTTCCTTTATCCTCAGAGAAGACGGGTTGGCTTTTCTGCATGATGTTGCTAAACAGGAGCCCTTTCCCCACACTGCTCTTTGACTGAATGCAACAGCACAGATCAGCCCAGAAGGAGAGTTTGAAGGGGAAGTACCACGGAGCAGGGATGCCGTATTTTCCTTACAGGTTAAAAAAAAACATGCAATGTTGAGGTCAACATGCTAAAGATGCCGTATTATTGGACATAATCACGGCTGAGCCAAAGAGAAAAAGAGTAACAGACTTATAACGCGATCAAATGAATGAATGAAGGTTTACCAGGGAAAACCATGCGAATGTAAGCCCCGATGATGAAATACAGGATGGAATCGATGAGCATGAGCCAACACAGCCAACCAAACGAGCCTGTGTCTCCAGGAATGGGTGACATGTATGCATTGCTCCACTGAATTCCTAAAGAAGCAAACAAAGTGAGCTTTTTGTGCAACTGGCGCTGCAGGTCAAAGAGACACTGACGGCAATCAGATGTCCAAGTTGTACCTTCTCCTTGGGACTCGTAGCGAGAAGCGTATTGACTGGCGTAGCTGTAGCAGGTTGGAGAAAACAAACTCTGTCGGAAAACCAGAGTGAAATTACACAAGGTGAAAGAGGAAACTGACAAAATCAGATCAAAAATGAGTCTTTCCACTGACAACATGAGTATTTTTAAGACAAGAAAGCCTTCAGTGATTGCATATCTGTGTGTTTACTAAAAGTTCTGACTTCAAATTCATAACTATCAGGTACCAAGGACAAAAGTAAGAGAAAATAATTGACATTCTTAGAAAAATAAGGCGACCCAAGTCAATCTGCAACGAATGAGTGCCTCCTCCACTAGATCCCTGCTTGTAAACAAGACAGTTGCAGAATGGAGTTTTCTGCACTTATATATTTTGAATCATTGTAATTATAAACTGATTTTCTAAGGACACTGAAGATGGAAAAAAAGGAAACAACATTATATCTTCCCTTCCATTATTATCTCTTCAAAGCAATCTTCCAGAGCAAATTCCATTATTTAGTATTTAAATTAATACAGAACATGCAGACAGAATTTTAATGTAAATGAGTAAAGCAGGTTCAGACTGGACTCACCAGGGCGCTCTTCTGGGAAAAGGTTAGATTGGTTTCCAGGGCCATGACCACAATGAAGGGGAAGAAGAAGAGGATGTAGAGGAGGCTCCCGCTCAGGCCAGCGATGTAGGTTTTGTCAAAAAAGGAGCTGACCAGAAAACTGAAGGCTATGATAGTCAGGCCATAGTCACAGAGGTACAGGAAAATGAGGAAGCCGTCGCTGTTGGGCAGGATGTCGCCATACTTCAGCACCAGTGTGAGGATGAGGATGGTCAACAGCAGGTGGCCGGCACACTCCAGGAACCAGGCGAAGAAATGGCTGAGCGGATTGACTCCCATCATTTTCATGTACTATTTGAGAATCAAAGAGAAAACACATCAGTCATCCCCCCAGAGGTGCCTGTGGATGTTTATATCATGGAGGCCAGAGCTGAAAAATGTAGGAAGTAGCAAGGAAAATTCAAATAAACATTTATGACTGGTCGAAACCAAACAACAGAAACTAATTGTGTGTGTCAGTCACTGTTGGTGTCATGCTAATTCTCCTAGAAGGGAAAACAGAAGAAATGGGCAATGAGCTTGCTAAAATACAATGGTGTTATTTTTCAAACATTACCTCATGCAGTCTCAGCTCTCTTTCATGCACCAGTTTCTTCACAAACTCAGCCACGAACAACACCCAGGCTATCATCAGCATGAGGGGGAAGACAAAAGAGACAGCCTCCAGGTACCTGGGAAATACACAGATGCCGATTGTCAGTCACATTCCTAGCAAAACTAACATCCTAGAAGATGAAGGGGCACTCATCCAGTCACCGGCTGATTGACAGAAAGTTGCAAGGTTTGGGAGATTTTGACAGCCACATGCTCATCCTACATGCAGAAACACATTTTCTCTCTTTTCTGTGCTGTATACAGTATATATTTTGCTCAGTCATACCAGAAGACTGATAAATGTGCTTTTAGTGCTTCGTTTTTTAGATGCTATACATATATAAATATATATTTCAAAAGTATTGTGTCCGAATTTGTGTTGCTGAAAAATAAATCAGAAGGAGGGAAAAACGAGGATCATAGTATCTTGCTGCTGGTCACAAGGCAGCCAGCCAGAGACTGTGGCCTGCCAGTGCATCTTAGATGAGATATCTGCACTGTCTTACAAGAGGGCATGTACACAGAGGCTTAGAGTTCAAGAATGTTTTATTGAAAACAACAGTGTTCGATGACAAGTTAATCTTGTTCTGGATATACTGTCCAGAGAGGAGTAGTGTTGTTTATATGGGGTTGTTCAAGACATGAGTGGGGTTTTGAGTGCAACACCCCTCATGACGCATGTTCGGCAAAAATGAATATTAATGAATGAATATTAATGTACAAAGTGCAAACCAAATTATGGAATGACAGTTTCTTGTGAATGACTGACTTACTGTCAGTCTCAAATGACAAAGAATAATGCGAGAGCTTGCATGACTTCACATCAGTGGTGATTTTCCCCCAGAGGCAATGCATATCTTATCATGTTTCTATGCATGCATTCGTGCATTGATTGCGTACATGCATGTTTACATGTGTGTGTGAATTCAGGAAACTCACTCATCTCGCAGGAAGCATGGATAGGGGAAGGGCTGCAGCTGTACTGCTGGGTCTGTGACTCTGTGCCCTGTCTGGGTTTCGATGATGGCTCGATCAATGTTCTCCTGCAGGTAGATGAATCCGCGGTTGTAGCGCATCGTCTGACTGGCGGAGATGTGCGTGTCCTTCACAAAGTAGGGGTTTCGCACTCTGTCAGTACGCATGACGTTGTCCATGTGCATGCGGATGGTGTAGCTGACTTTAGGAGGCAGGGACGATGCGGACGAGGAGGAGGATCTGGCCTCGCGCTTCCTGGATGAATCCTCAGGAAGCTTGAAGATGACACCTTAAGGTCACAGATTATATAAGAATAAAATAATATTAGCAGACAAGCACCTTCCATGTGAATTCTTAAATAAGTTGTAACAACCGCACACAGACACATGGCCCTAAAGAAAAGCTGTGAATGACTACACAGAGAAAAGCAAACTAATAAACGGTGTCGCTGTAAAACTGAATTGAAGTGCTTTGTTATGTTGAACTTAATGAGTATTCCTCTGGGATTTTTTCCCCCAGTTATGAACCCGAAGGTTAATCAACACTATGAATCTAATGTGCCATATTAAATGGTCTAGGCGAATTAAAATGACACATACTTAATACTCCTGTCAAAGAAGACAAAATCAACACCGACTCAAGCAAATGAGAAACCAATGTGCGTTTCCTGAAAGATGTGACTCACGCACTGGCTCCTTAGGACTGAATTTACCCAATATTTACTTACTTGCATAGAGTTCACGGTTTTTGGCCAGCTCCTGAGCCTCGTTGTTGAGCTCCTCAGCAGAGTCGTAGCCATGGTAACGGTCAAACTTGATGCAGGAGGAGAGTTTCACCATCAGATTGGACAGGGTGGTGATCTGACCAAGTATGTGTTTGTTCTTCTCCATCATTTCTGTCATATTAGCTGTGAAAAGAAATGTATTTACAAAGCAGGAAAAAACGTCATTATAACTGATGAGACTCTCAGTTCACCCAAAATAATTTACTAAGCCCAACACATGAATTATTAGCAAAGATCTTTTTCTCGTATGTTCATGTCTACACAAATATTATGTGTACAAGTAACAAATGAGGATTACAAAATGACAAAAATGTTTCTAAAAACTCACTTAGATGCATGTGATGAAATAAAAACACTTTAACATAATGGTCATGGTCTTATTGAGTGGTATGTATTTCCTGTCCCACTGCAGTGGGCTTGGGAGCTGATTTTGTGGATTTTTAACCTGAAAAGTTCCAACTACTTTGTCTTTAATGATACCAGCGCTCCTCCATTAAGGATCCAGTCATAGTACTATTAGGAAGGTTGTGTTTTAGCGAGTTAACATGTTGGACAAAGTACAGTCTGAGGGCGGATTTTGGTCCTTGGCTCACTTCAAGGCTCTTATCTTGCCCTCCATTTTCTTAATCATTTTTGAGATGAGTGAAAACAGAGTCTACACTGTAATATTGCTATTTAATTTACTACAACGGAGATGGACAGAAACTTTTCTCTGCCACGGTCAAGTGAGCGAGGCCAGTGGTTTTGATGGGAGGACACTTAGAATGAATGCTTCAAAAGAGAGACAATATGTCTCAATTTAATCACATTTCACCACACGTTAGATTCACGTTAGTGGAAAACCATGTGCTCATGGCGTACATCAAAATGTTTTTCTACCAGCCGTGTTAACTACACAGAAAACTTGTCATTGATGGGAAAAGAAGAAAAAGCCCTCAAATATCTTTCAGCTTAATCTCCTGGCAAAATATTTTACAAAGCAGTCAAGCATCCACAAAGTGGCAACGAGAGCTAATTACATGCTGTCGTACAAGCCCGTGAAACAGAGCAAGCCTGACAGTGACACTGTTCCCATGTTTCAGTTATATTGTCCGACAGGTGGCCCTTTGATGACTTTAACTACGCCAATATATCTCAGCTAGTTTCTTAGTGTTGCATTTGTCTGAATGGCATTTTTGACTTGTAGGTGTCTGTTAAACATTTAGTTTTGAACCATTTGGGTAATAAGCACTGATCAATGCACACCCTAATATCACGTTTAAATACTGAGCCAACAACGCCACAGATAAACTAACTTACTGTACATGACCTGATCTAAATCTAATAAGAATTGGACTTTATTTTGTCAGATTTGGAAAATGTTCTCAAAAATAACAATGAGATAAGTCACTTTCTCATAAAATCTGATGCAGCGGTGTATAAGTGCCTTTTTATTTGGAATTTACTGCTTAAAACCCAAAATAAAAGTGTTTTTTTGTTCAGGTTCAGGTCATGCTCCGTTAAGTGCTTTATCTTAACTATGGCAGATGTTTGGATGGTCTGACAATACTATTACTTGGTTCTAAAACATGTAAGTTAAAGTTAGGCCTGGTGGAAACAGAAGCTCAAATCAAGGACAGGCAGAAAGAGAAATGTGTCTTGTACAGGAGGAACCTCTTTTCCTGGTTTTGTGGGTATTTTACAGGTAATAAATGAGAGAGGAAAGTAAAGGTAAGCACAGTGTCTGGAGAATACAAGAGTAAGACCTTCAAATGCTCACTCACAGAAGCTGTTGAGCGTTTCCTTCATTCCGTCAACATTGATGTTTGTCTGCATCTCAATGAAATTTCTCACAAAGGAATTGCCGAGGGAATTCTTGCAGGAGGGAGGAGAGACACACGAGAAAAGATGAGCATCATCAAGATTCAGCTACTGAAGCTCACTGAAGACCACTGCAAGGTTTATCTCTAGATTTTCAGACGATGGCAAGCCTGCCAGCATAATCAGATATAAAGAAGGGCGCTCCGACTTCTCATACCTGCAGCATAGGCAAAGTGGTGCCGAGTAATTCGGCAGACCTTATGATGTATTTGGAGGATTCGATCCAGTCCTCAGAATTTTCCCTCAGATTTGCAAACTCCTGCAAGGTGGTATTGGCCTGGGTGAAGATAAGACAAGGACAAAAATGTGTGAAATGGATGTGTATCAGCAAAAAATTCACACCTCTGGTGCATTCGTGTGTGCACTGGCTGTTTGCGTCTGTGAAGGCTGCAGTATACTGAAAACAAAGTCAGACCTGCTCAAAATAGAACATCAGTCACAGGTGGTGGTGAATACAAATACACAACGTGTACACTTTGTGCCGCTTTGGATTTGGATTTGTTTACCATATGCCAGTGGGGGTGTGTGAAGACTAAAGGTTTTACTAGGACCTAGAACATTCAGAAATAGCAGAGAGAGAAAAAGGCAACAAGGAGGATAAGAACATAAAAACATAAAGGTCAAGAAATAGACTCAACCCCGATAGATGTGTGTATAAAAGACACCAAGGGCAATGAATCGATGAAGAAAGTAGAGTTCATGACCATTTTTTAAGACCGGTAGAGGTGTAAATAGTTAACCTGGCTTGAAAGGCAAACGTGTACACATTTGTTGGTCCTCAACGAAGAAGTCCCTCTATAGTCAAGTAACTGAGCTTTTTTTGGTGGACTCAAGTGTGAGAAAGACCATTTCTGAATGTACTCATCTCTATTGTATAGTATACCTTCTCCATTATGGCCCTGGTTGTGGGTGTGTCAGGTGTGTAGAGGATCTGCCCCATCAGCATGGGTTTGAGGAAGGCCCAGGCGATAGCGCCTCCTGTGGTGTTCACCATGTCCAGGTACATGTTCGTACAGAAGGGAGCTGCACAAAGAGACAAAAATACACTATTCACAAAGGTGAAGGTTTTAATATGACCAAAAGGGGGTTGGAAATATTGCTTTGTTGTGACAGTCCCTGTGTTTGGTTTGTGGCCACAGAATAAAACCTGTTTTTTAAGCATGAAAATATTTCTATTACTGTAAATATTTAAGTGGATAGAGGCTCATCTGATGTCCAAAAAGAACAACTTTGACAAAAAAGGACACTTTTTTTCTAAATTGAAAGCACAGTTAGTGTAAACATTGTTTTATTTTCAGTGTAAAAATAGTTTGGGCGAGTTTGGTGCATCATTCTACCCTGCAGCTACATCTCAAAATTACCACACATTGGCATCTAAACAGGTCGAATTCTTTTTTTTTTTTTAAACAAATCCAAAGATTTAAGCTAATATAGGAATGAGTAAAGGAATGTAGATACAAAATGGGTAGAATATTATGAAAAGAACACCACTCCAGCTTTTAAGCATGGAGGTGGATGTATCCTACTTCTGGTTTGAGCTGGAACCAGTAACACTGAGAACGTTTCACTATTAGAAGCAATGATGAGTTCACGTTTCAAATTAGACACATGTCTAGTAAAAACAGGATACACCTCTTTCTTGTGACTACTGTACGTAAATCATTTTGTACTTTGTGTATTCAACTATTATTCCCTTTTAATGTCAAATAGATCATGTGAAAAACGGAGCATGAAGCTCTAAATCTGCCCTTCCTTCAACATACTGGCATTTCGTGGAATCTTGAACCTCTCGATCATCTCCTCTCTCTGCTGGTGGTTGAAGGACGGGCTTGACTCTGATATTTCAGGGATTTTGGAGATCCCAAACAGAGCCAGGATACCGTTACTACACAGAGCACGGGAGAGGGTCACAAATGTAGCTCTGCTAGAAATGCTGGCCCTCTGTCCTCTTGCCATCTGTGGGCGAAAACAGATCAAAACCTTTAAATAACTGTGATTCCCAAATATGAAGTGTTATTTATCATTTAGATGAGAAAAGGTATGTTAAAGAAAAAGCTTTTGAAACAGTATGACACTGCCTGAAGATGAGATGCGTATGCATCCATAGTCATGGGAATATTTTAGTCACTAAAGCTTTGTATTTCTTTAGGTTGTTACCTGGTGAAATTCATTATTGGCTCCCAGGTTGAGATCTTCGATGGAGCGCAGATAGCTTTGCAGTTGACTAACAGCCGGAATGATCTTGTCCATCATGTCTGTGAGAACCTCAGCCACCTTAAGAATGACTCCCACCGCCATCTGCGTCTCCTCAGACAACACCAGCTGCAAGAAAGGCACCAACATTTCAAAATGTCACTCCACTTTTATTTTCCCAACATGTGTATTCTTAATATTCAAAAAACCTCCCTGGTGTGTTCATCCTCTATCATGTACTCCAGCTATCCAACAGGTATAAGTATTATTCAAATTGAACATTAGTATTTAACAATACTAATAAAATACATAATTGCAAGTAAAAGTCTTCATTGGTGTGATAATGCAAAAACTAACAATTTCTACAGTAAAAGAAAACATTCTAGGAAAATAATTATTAATGTGGATTTCAACAAAAAGTGAGACTTACAATATCTATCTTTGATTAGGTGGAAAAATACATGTTTGAAATCACTGTTATGACCTTTCAGGGTTGTACTTGTTTAGAGATCAGAGGCGTAGGAACAATTTCCATTTATAATTTGTGCTTTACTGTGTAAAAAAACAACAACAAAAAACATTTAAACAAGACCAAAGCCTTACTCTGTAGAGGAATTTCTCCATGTTCAGATGTTGGACCATCAGCAGTGAGAACTTGTACCACTCTTCAACTGACATGGAGCAGAAAGTCTGTAGAAGAATCATATCTGCCTGTTCCATCTTCATGGTCCTTCTGGTGTTGCAGTAATGCAGGTTTGTAAACCAGGCCAGGATCTGTACCAAAATACATTATGATAGATTAGAAAACAGGACACGGTGCCAACGGGTGCACGGAGAGGATGCAACATACACAACAGATGTTAGCAAAGGTGGACAGTCATATTCTTTAACTGGTTCTGTATGGTGAATAGATTTCCAAATCCCTGATCTAGTGTGGCACTGGATGGATGGATGGATGGATGGATGGATGGATGGATGGATGGATGGATGGATGGATGGATGGATGGATGGATGGATGGATGGATGGATGGATGGATGGATGGATGGATGGATGGATGGATGGATGGATGGATGGATAGATGTGAAAATCACTCTGAATGGTCAGAGAGTTAGTCTAAAATGTTTGTCAATAATGAAAATGTGTTTGTTTTTTAATGAAGAAGTGTGTTACTCAAAAACATTAACCGCAACCACTGAGCAGTCTCATGTTGTTAGTTTACTCAGGTGTGCTGTGAGCAGCTGACAAACTATTTTAAACATTTTATGTTGCATAATCAGCAGTATACAAGCAAACACATTAAGCTTTTTATTCTACTCCGTTGTAGGTCTGAGCATTGGTCCATGAACAAAGGACAGCCACAGAGTGATTCTGATCAAACTTGCAATTCTGTTCATTGTGCTGTAAAGTCAATGGTCCAACCTGGTTTCCTTAATGTAGAAATGCATTTAAAATGCACTGTAATGCACTAGTTCTTAGAAAACCTCTATAGTTTGACATGGTGAAGGTCAGACTTCAGCTCCAACAGATCCTGCCTCACCTCCAGACTGTTGTTTGGTAGTGTGGCGCCCATCAGCAGGTGAAGAGCTGCAGGATTAAAGTCTGTGTATTGCTCCATGTCCTGAACAAATGCTGTGCTGTTCTTCAGCAGCTCTCCGAAGGTCACCATCCCTGGAAAATAACAACAAATGCTGTTTTCATTCCTCTAATCAAAGTATTATTTTGCTTGTGTATTTATTCCCTGTTTTTTCTTTTTTTGTGTGTGTATGTAGAACATGTCATCTTCACAGTTGTCCATCTGAAGTCAAATGTACCTCATTTTAAGAACCAGATGATTATAGGAATTGTATCTAAATAACAGTCAACTAAAGAAAAACTCCCATCTCTTGTCAGTTAAAATACTGATGTTGTATCCTTACAGTATCTATAAAATAGGTTCATCTATGGCTGCTTCCATTTTTTCCAGTGCATTCAGCTAAGAAGTGTTTAATATAATAAAGATGTTGCATCAAAAAGCTCCACATGCTTGGTACTTTGACTGGGAGGATTTATTTAGTCTTTAAAAGTGCAATGCTGAGCGACATCAACTGTTTTTCAAACACATAAAGACAGTCAGTAATGTTTACAACAGCAACAAATGCAAACAATGTGGCAGTCATCATGGTAACAACCCCAGCAACAGGCAAGGAGTTGGGATCAGACACAATAAAACAACAGTGGAGCCAAAATCAGCAGTCTATTCATGTGAGGTCTTTCTATGTGTAGGTGGAATGAAAATGCATCATTAATGCACAAGAGGTCTTGACAAACTGACAGACTAGCAGACTGACTGATGGATTTACTCACCTGGAGAGGTGAAGTTGATGTGGAGAGGATCCAGGTCACTTGTGTTAAAGCCCAACCCTTGGCTCAACAAAGATGTCCTATAAACACATAGAAACAGACAGGTCCACTGTAATTAATAAGAAAATTGAGTTGTTTTTTTTATTTTAGTAAAACAAAACACCACAAGATGTGATCTATCTCTTTTTTTCAAATGTAAGTACACCAAAGCTAATTATGGGAAAGTGAAGCAGTGCAGATATTTCTGTGATGATACTTGGCAAAAAAGTTAAAGGCACTAAAAAGGATGTGGTACATAAATACGTGCGTTATGGGAGTCTATTAAGGTTTTTCATCTATGGGAGACTGTTCTGAAAAATAGGGACAACTTGTTTAAATGTAAATGTCCTAGATTGCCAAGATTGTGGACTTTAGTATCCCATCTAAATATATTTATAGTGGTTTTATAAAAATGTCTGTATATCCAGTGTGCAGATCAATCAAATATGTAGGAAGGAACTTCAAAGTCCGACACTGAATCTGTCGAGGGTTCAAATGATGAAAGGTGTCACTTGCTAAAAAGTGCTAGAAACACTTAAATGTCAAAATGACATTATCAAGGCACTATGGGGTGATTTTAATGGCTACGTGTCCAGAGGGGATGGTGATGATGCAGACCAGGATACTGTGATGCTTTCTTATAATGTCTTGTGTCATGGACTAGATCACTGCCTTTTGTGTAATAACATTCGTTATTGAGTTTTTGTCTGTACATTTTCTTTTTTTTTTAATGTATGATTTGTTTGGTTTATGTCTGTTTCAAATGGTCAAAAACTAATAAAAATGTCAAAAACTAATCTGCACCAGTTTGTCTGGACATCGTAGCTCCTCGGGTCTCCGACGACAGTCTGGAAGAGGACTTCGGACATTGAAGATGAGTTCATCAGCAGACTCTCAGCCAAGATCTGCAGGCTGGGCAGAAAAGTGTGACAGAGCTGACCCGGCTCGATGGAAAGGGTCGACACCAGCAGCTGCATAGACTCTGTGTTCTCCAGGGCACACACCTAAAACACATAAATCATCAAAGACATAAAATCTTTGCTCAATAATCAAACACACGCAAGACATAAATGTGCAGCTGAATAAAATGGAGGATTATCCATTCTGCTATTATTAATTCATTAAAATCAATGTCATAGTGATCACAGTGATTGTTTTCAGTACATTAGTTAACACATAATGTAACACAAAATGTTTATGTACTCCATTTTCCAAAAGGTGACTTTTTATCAATAGGAAGTCTGTTTTTTTCCCTTCATCAATGCAATCAGAAGTACCGGTAGTTTTGGGCCTTTTTGAATGACCATTTATCCTTTTACCAAAAATAACAACCCTGAAAGCAAAAGTGTCATAATTGATTCAGGGACCTGGGATCTCAGGAGGCGTAGTTTCTCTGTGAAGCGCGGGTCTGTTGGGCTGATCTGAAGGAGTTCAGCAGTTGTTTGGAACGTCTTCTGCAAAAGAAGCAGCGTCTCTGCAGTGGGTGGGAGAGACAGGGAGATGGGGGAGGAGGGGATTTGAGGATATGAGTGATAGCATTAGAGTGCAGAATCAAGAGTTAGGTCTGCAAGGTGACAGAATAACATGACATCCCATTGGGCTTCATTACAACTTGCATCATTACGGAGCATCGTCGTCAAGCAGCAGGCAGCGAATGATGTGCTTAAAGTGAAGCCCTTTGCTGGACTGATAGGGCCAGAGGGGGCAGCTGTACTAGATGCTGTCATGCATTAAAACACATTTGACATGCCCTAAGAAAAGCAGCACCTCGGGCTGCAAGATGTTATGACAGAATGTTTAATTAGTCCAAAATTAGACAATGGCAAAGTTTATTCTTAGGATGCTCCACACCTGGAGGTCTTCCCAATTACAACAGTTGTGTGACCTCGTGTTTGTGTGACAGGAATATGAGTGGCGCTGCAGAAAAGTGAAACTGCTAACAAAGGGATTCTATGCACTAAAAAACATTATCACGCAAGCACAGACGCAAATTAAAAGGAGGTCATGGATGTCCACTTGTGTGAGAGCAAGGGGAGACGTTTAGCGAGGGCGGATAGGATAAGTGATTGAATTCTACTTTGCTAATGAGATTTAAAAAGGTGCTGAGTGGCTTTCTGCTGGAGAAGGGCCATATGGCCTCGGGCTCTTTGGGAGCTCAAGCTAAACTGGTGTGAAGTCTTATCTAATGAATTAATATCTGCAGCACTATAATCACATATAGAGTCACAACAGCAGTAACAGAATGCTTTATGGTCTTCCTTTGGTTTTGCAATAACTATAAATTTGGGGTTGGCACTGTTCCAAGCTGTGTGACTGTTAAGTGGAAGACTGTATGTGCGCAGTCTCCCATTACATACATACCATCACAGAAAGTATGTAAACACAAGCTGCTGCATCATTTTGAGCTGTACAGTACAACAACCATTACAATAAGAATGAGTGTTGAGCGAGTAGCTAATTTTAATTCCACATCTTAAATATCTCAAGTTAAATGGATAAGGAAACCCATACATTTCTAGATTGAGTCAAATATACAGCAGAATTATGATTATTATGTTATAGATGATAGATTATAGAATTATGTGATCACCCTTTTTACGTTTTATGGACAATCTGCCCAATGATTCTCATTGACAAAGATTAGATGACGATTCATTATTTTTATTTTATTTATTTAAAAAAAAATATATATTTTTTTTTTATTTTATTCTTTACTTTTGATTATTATTACTATTTTATGTATTCACATATTTTCTGTTGAGTACTTTTGCTGAGGAGGTTGGGGTGTTTTTGGGCTTGTTATGTATGTTTTGTATGTTTGTTATAAGAGTGAAAATCAATAAACAGAATTTGAAAAAAAAAAATATATATACAGCAGAATTGAATGATTAAATACCTAAAGAAAAGGACTAAAACAAAAAAGGCATTTTTAAATTACCTTGAGATTCCATGGCTAGCATTGTGGTAATATTCTTAATCTCAGAGGAGAACGGAAAGCCATCAGGAAGTATGTTGACTGCATCCACAAGGAGATCCATTGATGGCCTAAAGAAAATGGAACAAGGAATATTTATGAAACAGAGGCTGATATAATAGTGAACTATAAGTCAAACAAGCCTGCCAGGGCAAATTCAGGTCATAAGGAAACATTTCCTTCCCATTTCCTTCCCTGACTTCTTAAGAAACATCTGAGCAAATGACACTTACGTCTCAGACATGCCAGGGTGAGTGACGTAGGAGAACATCCCAAGAGCAGCGTCGATGGTTTCCTCCCGAGAGGCATTCAAAGCCCACGGCATGTCACTCGTCAGTCCCTTCATCACAACATTCAGATCAGGATTGGAGAAGAGCACGTGAACCGTCTCCATCATTTCTGTCGTGGTGGGAGGCTCAGAGATGGATCTGAACAGAGCTGGGTAGTCGATGTAGAACAAGTCTACGATGTCATCCATGGGATTTCTTGTCATCATCGTTGAAAGATCGCGTCTTTGCCTAACCCTCATCATGTGGTGACCGCCTGCCATTTCTGAGTGATACGCACCAACCTGCTGGTCCATGTTGGGCAGAAGACCACTGGTGCTTACCAGTTGCCTAAACATTGCAATAATGTTTCCAGCAAGGTCTTCAAAGAGTTCTGCTCCTGGTGGCAGCTGCACGTTCATCCCAGTCAGGACAGACAACAGAGGCCTGAGGACGTCATACATTTTGGGCAGCAGTTGGCTCAGCAGATCCACTCCAGTGGCTTTAGTTGAGGCCAGCCACAGAGACATCTCAACCAGATTCTCCACCATCAAGCTTGTGTCGTTGGATGCCAGAAGTTTCTCAAGTTCATGGTAAATCATGGGCGAATCTCCAAAAACGTTCATGTCGATCATCAGTTCGATAGCGTCCCTTATCATTTCAGTTAGAAGAGTCTTGTTTACTCCGGAAGGATTTCCCCACATTATGGAGAAGATGTCATTTGAGGTGATGTTTGCAGAGGTTAGAAAGATCATTGCCGCTTCTCCAAAGAGGTCCTGACTTGTGCTGCTGTTTTCAACCAGGTGGTAGTTGTCCAGGACGTAGCTCAGTGCTTTGAGTGTAGCTTCAGTGTACGGCCGTAGGAAAGGAGCCACAGCAAGCAGCTCATCTGACAGCTGTTCGATGGAAGACAAACTGCAAAAGGGAGAAATTCACATAGGGTTAGAATTCATATAGATGTGTATGGGGCAAGGTTTAGCTTACAAATGTTCTCATTTCCCTTTATGTTATTCTAATAAATACAATGTATAGTTTAAACTTTGACTTCTTCAGTTTAAATAATGGCATAATTATTATGGAAAAGTATGCAGTTATTAAGTCTAAAAATGCGGTACTGTAGCTTTAAGAGACAGCATCCTCACGCTGGTTGTTGAGGCGAGTAAGCGGTGGACCTTTTGCAAGCTGTGGAGACACGCCGTTTTCATGCCATGTTCTATCCTATTTAGTTTTTAATTAACAAAGGCCAATTCTGTGGACATTTTGTGACACTTGTGGAAAAAAAGTTGTTTTTTTTTACTTTAGGTGGATGTCGGGTGGATTGTAAAAGGCTACATTGACTGGATACATGTACACCACAACCAACAGCAGGTTAACAAATTAGAATTAAAAATTGTGAGATTTTTTACACGATTTAAAGCTCTTCTACTTACAGTGCAAACTGATTTTCTGAACTGAACCACTTTAATAGATTGCACCTAACATTCTTGATACATTCAATCAATGCCATGATCCCACAGACCTCTAATTTCTCACATCTGGAAAGAAAGAACATTTCTTCATCATCTCCCTTAATGCTAATTCACACCATTTCATCCTCGGTAATAGACTGGAGAGTCTTTCCACTGTGATCACTGATCTATAACTCATGTAGTGAGACCTGATTGATTCCCTGCGATATGCAGAATGTGATCCTTATCACCATGCCCGGCTCATTATTGCAGCTGGCATAAAAAAGGAAATCAATTTTAAAAGGATGTCTCAGATAGCTGAATTATAGTTAAGCTGCTATCTGTTCAGGCCTGCCTGTTTTTTAGGCAGACTTGCATTAAATTAATCAATCTGAATGCAAATGTGATCTCTCCAGTTCATGTGTTATTATGTATGAATGAAATTGGTTGAACTAGTGCATTGTGGATAATGTGGTAGGAATAAATGGAGTGGTAAAATCATGGTGAGTTTATGTATACTCTAGGTGATGCTGTGTCTGCATAGGAAAGATACTAAATCTAACAGTATTAGATCAATCAAATGAAATGCTGTCAAATATTATCAAACTGTCATTTTCCGTGTTTTTTTTTTTTTTGTTGTGCCTGCATAATAGTACATTTAAATTGATTGCTCTGCACTTTCAAAAATAGGCTTTGAAAATCCACAGTTAATTAGATGTGATGTTTTGTCAATAAACAGTTAATTAGATGTATATGAAATGCCAGATTTGTTACGAGAATATTCTTGATTTTCTTTTTAAGAATATGAATCGTAATCTGAATAAAGAGCATATCATGTCAGAGATGACATAATCCTACTGTATATTAGCTGACCTGTTTTGCAGCTGCATGTCCTGTAGCTGCTTGTACCAGTTCATCTGGGCCTCCAGGCTCAGAGTCTGGCCCGTCAGCTCAGAGAACAGGCTGGAGAAAGTCATGATGAACTCCTGCATCACCATTGTGCGGTTAATGCTCACTTCATACAGGGACTGCACTGTTTTGACAATCCTGCCAGCAGCATCACTCACACTCATGGGTCCCACACCCATGTGCTGTACAGGGGACAAGCAGCAGAGATGGACTGTTAGAAAATGTCAGTTGTCATTGTGTGTCAAAACTGCCATCTAGTGGTGAAACTCATACTTGCACTTACAAATTGGATTTGGCACAAATTTTGTAGAAGACAAAGGTACAATCAAAACAAATGTGTGTTCCTCTCTCCCTCAAATAGCTGTTTGACTCACAAAGCCTCTACTCACGCTCATGTTCAGGTGGGAGTAGACAGTCTGAGTTTCAGCATAGGCCTCCAAAACAGGCTGCAGGCTGATGGCACACCACATGGCGAATGAAGTATCATTTAACTCTGCTGTCTCTCTAACAGACTCCCATATTTTGAGAGCCTCGCTGCATTTCAATGTGCCATTTGCCTGCAGCAAAACAAAAAGAGAAACACCTTATTGATATAACCTGTTCAATTCCTTGTGCTGAGAGAAAAGAAAACAGAACAAATAGTCTGCGACAAAGGGCACGGGCTCATGGGAAAAAACCTAATTGCTCTACTATTGAGGTTTACAGAGAAGCAATGAAAAGGGCATAAATATCACACAGGTATCATCTCATGATTTTACTGTAACACACCCATACATGTGTTGTATATAAAACAGTATTAGCATAGAGTTTCTGTGAGGTTAATCAACTTTTGAATTAAGATTGTCATTGTGAAAATAAAAAACTATCAGAATAGGAACAGAAGTTACAGGCAGGCCATTCCCTGATGGTATTTAGGTATTTATGGCTTTGTTAACAGCTGAGCAGTGTCTTTAGACACATCTGTGCAAAGCCTTACAGAGTTTCTTGTTTGTCCAGAAGGTGCTCATTTATTGACCCTTCATGTAGTTTCAAGACGTTTAAGCTGACTTAAAGGTTAGCTAGGTTTAGTTGGACCATCTGATAACACGAGACCCCCATGAAGTTTGGCCTGGTGACTTCTGGTTTGTAAATAACCCAGTGTTTTTAAAAACCATCTGTTCAAACCTCCAACAAGAGGTCCTGTTTTAGTTGACCTCTTGACTCTTTGTGTTTTAAGGATGTCTGTTTGTTTCTTCATACTAAGAAAAGTCATGTGTGTGACCATCTGTTTTTGTCAATCGTCCATCTATACATTCACTGTTCCAAATATGGTCATTCCTGTCATCCTTTGCTGAATAAAAGCGCCAGCTCTGCAGACAGCCAGTTGAGAGAAGTTCTGACGAGCTAAGAGAAGGGCCGTGTTGCCTAAAGCTTCTCAGGATTCCTCTCCAACCTTCTGCAGAAGGCCATTGAAAATCATTCCATAAGTCTCCGGTGTCTTTGTCTAAGTTAATTAATGTATGTTAATGACTTTTTAACCTAACATTTTGGTGCAGAGAAACCCGGAATCTCAAGTTCTGGCGATGGAACGGCGTACGGTCAAAGGAGGCCATCTAAAAATCTGTCGACAGCGTTCTGACTTCAGGAACGGGGCCCAGATTGATCTGCGCTGTTCCAGAGTCCAGACGACGAGATTTCCGAGCCAGGGAAGGGCACTAGGAGACTAGGTGAGAGACCTCTTTTGAGTGAAATTCTGTGTATACTAACAAGAGGTTAGCGAAAATGGTGTTTGGCGGCGGGTCGGGGACCTGATTTTTATGAAGGCATAGAGGCCTCTAAAAATACTGCCTAAAGAGCAGTGCGTAAGACCAACATCTAACTCGGTCGGGGACCGGCTTTTGAAGTCAGGGGACTTTAAAAGTACAGAATTACGAGAAGGGGTTTCTATTTGGAAATGATTTTTAATGGTTGTGTTTTATGTTTGTCTAATGTTTGTCTGATGTTTATGTCTGTTCAATGTTTGGGGTTTTCAAAATTGAGAGGAAAAATTTAAATTGTTCACTAAAGATCAGGCTAAAACCAAACTGTTGAAAAAGGAAACTTGTGTCCTGAGAGAAACTTAGGAAAGAAAAATAACTGGCGAAAAATAGCAGAGGCGTGGTTAAGCTGAAACTTATGCTTAAAGAATCTCAAAAGATGCTTAATTGATGGGGAGACGTCCTCAAACTTAAGAAAATGGAGACAAATCTTGCAAAATAATAATACACGAAACTTAAAAAGAAGTAAATGGACTAATTTAAGACTAAAAGAAAACTGATTAAATGTCCAAAACGGGACAAGGTTTAGCAAGAAAGAAAAAGGTAAAGAAAGCTACGTGAAGATGGGGAGAAGTGGGGGCTGCAGCTGGGTGTGACTCTCTGTGTCTGTGTGACAAGCTGCAGCTCTGTGTGTGTGTCTCTGTGTGTGTGTTTGTGAGAGACACTCTCTGTGTGTGTGTATTCATGAGACCTTGTGAAACAGCTGCAGAGTTTGCAGGGCCAAGCTGCAGAGAGAGTGTGTGTGTGTGAAAGCATGCTCCGGTTTACGAGCGGCTGCAGGCTGAGAAGTGAGAAGCTCTCCTTATGGAGGAGACGTAGAAAAATGGAGAAATATAGGTTGTTCTATCATTCTAAGCCCTGAATGAAGGCATAGAATCATAGAAGGTTTAAATTGGGTTAATTCATCATTTAATTTGCAGATTACTTTTGTAATACTGTATTTGACTCAGATTGTATGGAAATGCAATTCTTGCCATTTGCGAGTATGAGGTGTGCATGATTTGGGTTGACTGTTACATGAATGTGAAACAAATCAATCATTTGTCCTTACTCTGTTTGTGAGCACCGCTGTATTTTTAGAATACAGTGGAAGGCTGTTCATGAGCCTACTGTCATTTGTATGTCAGTGATATTTTACACAGAAAGGGTTGTATGGAGGAGTCACAAACCCGTTGAACAATCTTTTTAGAAAAGAAAAAACTCTGAGTGCATACTAGCCTATTCACACTGAAAATGTGTACATTTGTGATCAGTGTTGCTACCATTTAGGTTGTGAGTTCATCTGAAATGCACCAATTGAGTTTGGTTATTGTAGTTTGAGGAGAAGTAATTTACACATTTGCAGTGATACACAAACCCACATGCAGATGATCTGAAGTTGTGTTTAATGTTAGTGGGTTTTTGTCTATGTGTAGTTTACGCATGGGAATTTATCCCACAATTTTCTTAAGACTTCTATGAGTTTTCATAAGGGGAGCATGCATTTGCGTTGCAGCATGCAAACAGAAGATTAAGAATCTCCTGAAGACTATATGATTTATCTGGAGACAATTTTCTGACAATTTTATGACAATTTTCTAGCGTTTCTTTTGATTTGGGGAAAATAGAGCTCAACAACAGTTGAGAAGACATTATTTGATAGAATGCTCCTTTAAGTCCGATGTTTTGTGACTATGATTTATTGTTTATATATATATATATATATATATATATATATATATAAGTTCACTGAAGACTACTGTTTACGTTGCAGAAGAGTTGCTGCACTGACAGTTTTTGTGTGTTACTTTAATAAGATCATAACCTACTTGGGTTGAAATAAGAACATTTTTCAATGAGAAATTCTGTAGTCTAATCTACGGTGGGAGACAGAATTTTAAAGGTTTTGCCCATCTAATCTGGTGATGGGAGGGGGGATCTCTGAGGGACATAGATATCCAACCCTAGGGGATCATTAAGTCAGACTTGCCGACCTGCCAGGGTGCGAAGGTCAAGAAGTGGGAGGGCCACTTATCTGGGGAGCCTGACTCTGGCAGCCTGACTCTTCCAGGGAGAAGTCAACAAGGAGGGGGTCTAATGACAACGAAACCCCCACCCCTGTCGGCATGCAAAAACATGCTGTGAAGCAGACCAGTGCTTCCAAGGAAGTTGTTCCCCCTGGTGGCTAAGTTGAGCCATAGGGAGTTTCTATGGCTCAACAGGAGGGAGTGGGAATATGTAGGGGTACATATGATACATCATGAGGATTAAAATACTAAATACCCTTTAAAAAATTTTTTAGTAGGAGCTTTCCGACATGTTGCAGATACAACATGAAAGGACCTATCCATTTGAAGTTGTTCATATGGATTTCGTTCTTGGAGTGAACTAATGGCCTGTTAAGTTAAGGCTCAAGAAAGCCATGGCCTGAATGACGGCCATTAGTCGAACTGTACATGAGAATCGTCTTCTTGTACGCTGCTGTTTTCTTCCTCTCCCCTCTCCTAAAGCAGGAACTGCTGAAACTGGGTAACCGGATCCTGAGTCGAGTGGTGAAACGTCATCACCCGTCAGGACGGGCCCTTTTGCTGTCCAAATCAGGACACCGACAGCACCGGCAGCAGTAAAGGCTGCTGAATGATCTACTGCGTTCACCAGTTGCAGTGAAAGCTAGCAGAGAAATGCCAGGCTCGAGTAGTGCGGGAAGTCGAGCGGTACCACAACCTTTGCTCGCCGAAGTAATCAACTGATGCCTACTCGCCAGCCCGGCCTGAAGAATATGACTAGTCAAACTGACTTGCGACAACAAACTAGGAGAGGAGTCCGAGGAATGGAAGAGACTTTTTCACTACTGAGTCATGCTGACATAATGACTGAGATTACGATTCCGATTCCGACTATTACTGTCTTTGTACTGTTCTGTGTTTTCATTACCTGTATGTTTACAATGACACTGGAGTGTTTTATTTTGGGTGCTGTGAAGTTTCAAAATGACAAGAGTAGGGAAATGTGAGGTTAATCAACTTTTGAATTAAGATTGTCATTGTGAAAATAAAAAACTATCAGAATAGGAACAGAAGTTACAGGCAGGCCATTCCCTGATGGTATTTAGGTATTTATGGCTTTGTTAACAGCTGAGCAGTGTCTTTAGACACATCTGTGCAAAGCCTTACAGAGTTTCTTGTTTGTCCAGAAGGTGCTCATTTATTGACCCTTCATGTAGTTTCAAGACGTTTAAGCTGACTTAAAGGTTAGCTAGGTTTAGTTGGACCATCTGATAACACGAGACCCCCATGAAGTTTGGCCTGGTGACTTCTGGTTTGTAAATAACCCAGTGTTTTTAAAAACCATCTGTTCAAACCTCCAACAAGAGGTCCTGTTTTAGTTGACCTCTTGACTCTTTGTGTTTTAAGGATGTCTGTTTGTTTCTTCATACTAAGAAAAGTCATGTGTGTGACCATCTGTTTTTGTCAATCGTCCATCTATACATTCACTGTTCCAAATATGGTCATTCCTGTCATCCTTTGCTGAATAAAAGCGCCAGCTCTGCAGACAGCCAGTTGAGAGAAGTTCTGACGAGCTAAGAGAAGGGCCGTGTTGCCTAAAGCTTCTCAGGATTCCTCTCCAACCTTCTGCAGAAGGCCATTGAAAATCATTCCATAAGTCTCCGGTGTCTTTGTCTAAGTTAATTAATGTATGTTAATGACTTTTTAACCTAACAGTTTCCGCCATGTCGGAAATCTTAGAAAGATATTGTTTTTCAGGTATACACAAGACAAAGTCTCATACTTTAAAAGTATGACACATGACAGCAGCAGCACACAGTATCTCCTTCAGTGCATTATAATTATGAATTATGGGAATAAGTGAATTATGACAATTATATAGATAAGAGAAGAAAAGCATGAACTGGCTCTGGGTAAACAATAAAAATGAGAATAACTCTCAATAAACTCATTTCAAAGTTACCTCTCAAATCAGAGAGATTTCCTAAAAAAAACTTCATTTCTCAGCCTCGGAAGAAACTAGAAACATGAAAATAAAGCCATTTTAAAGGGCAAACCTTCTGCTTTTACTTGAAAATACTAACTCTGCCTTCAAGCTTGTCAATATTTCCAAACAGTTTATCTTGAAAAGGCTGATGCGACGTGTGCATCGCTCCAGGCTTGAAAGAAAAAAAGAGTAGTGGTTGATCTGAGCAGCAATGATGGAACTTAGTAGCAACTATTGCATTTCTAACTTTTAAAGTTCATTAATAATTTGCTTCAATTACCTTGATTCAGAACCAGGCTAGTTTTTTACCCTGTGTTTGTAACCTTTACGCTTGGCAAACTTCTGTTACACTGGTGATCATGCAATAAGAGCAGGCAACCTGCCAAGGTAGTATTAGAGCTCTTTCTGCTCTTTATACAAGTTTTTTTTCTTGACAGATCAATTTCATTTAATCAGATTACTCTCATTATTCTGTGACCAAAAGTCTCACCAAAGACTGCAGGGTATTTTAATGATACAAACCATAAAAGATTTAATAAGCAAATCCCAGCAGGCAAACAGTCAAAAGCTACAGTACAATACATGGTGATAACAACCTTCAGAGCATTAACCTATCAACACATGCCCACATGTTGTTTGTGTCCTGGTATGAGAATGCCATTTGTCTAGAAACCAAGTGAAATGTAAATAACTGGGCAAATGCCAATGCAGGGAGTGGTTACAGGTAGATTAGGGTACAAAAACAACAGTTTAATCTTCAATCTGTCAAGTATTATCAACTAATCTATGAACAGAGCCCTGATGAGGAACAGCTATTGTTAAATGCAATGGTGTATGACGACTTACGCAATGAAAAGGGGGCTTTGTTCTCTATCCCACTCTTTCTCACATAAGCACATACACAAACATGTATACAAAAGAGTCCTAGAGAATGACTGTGAAGACACGCACACACACAGTGACACAGCGACAGTGACACAGGAGAAAACATTGACTAACCTGTTGGGCTGCTTGAACTGTGTGATCAATGGCATGCTGCATTTCCTCTGAGAGTTCAGACAAGTTAATGTTACTGGCGTTCACAGTCGCTGCGATGTCCTTTATCAGGATGATCACAGGAATCTGGAGGCTTAGAATCATCTCTGAAATGATGAGAGAATGACGCAGAGAATGACCATCATTACTTACGTACATGTTCTTGGAAGTAAACATGTCAACAGACAAGTCATTCAGAAAAATGTAATGTTACTTCAAATTATTATTTTAGATTACAGACCTATGCGACAACAGACAAAAATGCCAAAACCACACTTATAATAAAGCAAAATAGTTATTTCTAGTGTTATATTAATCATCTATAAGTAAAACACATAGTATGTGTATCTAAAAGCAGCATTTATGGATATGAATTCAGGCGCTTTGTTAGGGGCTCAAGAGCTTATATACTACAAAGTTCCAGGATATCTTTAGGCCGACTGGTTTCTATAAATCTTAAAAATGGAATTCACGCAGAGGGGAAACACATAGACGGTCATCAACACAGTAAGTCATAGTAAGTAAGCCATAACAAGAAAATCCTTTTCGTGTGTGTTTATTGTATAATGAAATTAAAATGTATTATGTACTTAGATTTTTCCCTTGTATAACTTTTTTTTACACAGGTGATGCAGAAACATCAGTCGTAGGGGTTAAGTTTGGAAGATGTCCTGAACATCACAGTCTAATTACATGCAACTTAGGGCTGCACGATTTAAAAAAAAATAAAATAAAAAAAAACATTTTTTTTTTTTTTTTTTAAAGATGGCTGCATAAAAAAAGGACTAGGCCTATGTTCTAGGTTGTTGTAGTCCTGTCATGGTCAACTATCATGTTGTCATGTTTGTTATATTTTGTTAATGATTGTGGATTACATTTGGAGAAACATCTACCTTTCTCATCACCTGACACATATTGCACATAAATATTGTTAAAATTGTTATTGTTAAAATTATTTAAAGACAAGAGAGATGTTTATTGTTTTTATGTTCAATGTCAGCTATTACAGCAAAAAGCAGCCAGAGGAATAATTTGTTGCCTCAGAACTACAGGATCTGTTACAAGTCCCCTTTCTGAAAGGGTGTTCAACTCAGGGAGGAACAAATATTGTTCAAAATTGTTATTATTGTTTAATTTATTCAAAGGTTTGTGTAAAGAAGACAAGAGATGTTTATTGTTATTATATTTTTGTTCAGCTGTTGCAAAGTTAAAGTAATAAGTGCAATAAATTTTATATTGGAAAAAAATCGTGAGAGAATCGTGATCTCAATTCTAAGCAAAAAAATCGTGATTCTCATTTTGTCCAGAATCGTGCAGCCCTAATGCAACTATTTAAGTCTATTTTTTCTGGATAAATAAACAGATGTTTCACAGTGAGACAACATTTCTGTGGTTCAGTAATGTCCGCACCATTCTCTGCGTGCGTGTTCTTCACCACCCTTTCGATGGCTTTTTCAAGCAGGGGTATCGCGTTTGTGGTGTCGTTCCACACATCTGTTCCTTCGAAGGTTGACAGGATGGTTTTCAGCAACTCTTCCAGTCTTTGACAAAACACATGGCAATTGACATTAGGTCTGATAGCACCAAAATAATGATTTGTTTGGTTTGTTTCCATTAAGCTTCATAATCAAACTTACTTTTCCCATGTGCTTTGGTTTGCCTTCCCGGTCATTACCTGCTCCAGAACTGGAACAAGATGAGCAAATCCCTCCAGAGACGGAGCCACTGCATGTGAGCCTGTGCCTCCCATAACAAGTTGCCAAAACATGCTGAAGAGTTTGCTCATCTGTCAATTAAAAAGTGAACGAGTTAATTAAATTAACTTAATGTAATGAGCCCTGATTTATTTGCAGTTTGAAACAGACAGCAACTTTGAATGCATGACGGCATAAAAACAGTTTAAAAGCCATATAAAAGACAAATAAAGTTAGGCATACACTTTACCTGGCCAATAATTTCTGGCAACGTCTCAAGCGATGCACCAGCAAAACTTGTCCAGAGACTCATGTTGCCTGAGTTAATTAGAAATATTGAAAACAACATGAATTTCAATTTTAATACTCAACATGCAAACACAGCCTTCTACTTGCTTTTACAACTTTCAAAAGACACACTGTTGTGCACTGATCCAGTTTCATCTTTAGCCTGTCAAGCATCACCGCTGAGATAATGAAGGGCACAGCATCACGTCTGCTTCATCGCATTTCAGGAGAATTCAGCTGTCCACCCACAGTGATACTGAGAAGTTGACTTGCCTTGGCCAGAATCCAGGATGAAGTGAGTGATGTTAATGAGGGTGGAGACGTAGGCCTGGGCTGTGCTGTTTGGTGGCAGGAAGCTCTGGACTGTCATCATTTCATTCAAAATTCTGCAGAAGCAAAACAAATCAATACACCTGAGCAGGTCTTGTCAAAAAGGTGGTCATATTTAACCAGCAATGTAAAAAATGCAGCTGCACACAGTTTGTCTCAGTGTGGTCTGATTTATCCGCAACAATGCAAAGGACTGTGCATTGTGCATTTATGTGTTGTTGTTTTTTTTGTTTTGTTTTGCTACTTTTTAAAAGTGGAAGCGACCGACAAAGCAAACTAAAGTATTATGCATATCCTTGAAAATACAAAATGGTTATACAGCAGTCATGTTGACCTGCTGTGCCTTTTGGTAAAACAAAAGTATCTTAATGAGAGCACTGAGGATGAAGCACATCCATGAAGCTGTGGGCAGATAGCCAAAACTACAAGATAAAATATGTCTTCTGATGCTCAGAGCCTACAGATACTGCACATTCTGGGTTAATCAAAATGTGTGACCCCTTTTGACACAAAAGTCTGCTGAATAATCCACTGAATTATATTTGTCAAACAG
Source organism: Cololabis saira (assembly GCF_033807715.1). Taxonomy (NCBI): domain Eukaryota; kingdom Metazoa; phylum Chordata; class Actinopteri; order Beloniformes; family Belonidae; genus Cololabis; species Cololabis saira. The sequence continues at coordinate 22,791,622 of NC_084592.1, read as the reverse complement.
TAGTACTGCATTAAATGGTTTTATGATGGGCCGCTCGGTGGCGCAGTGGGTTAAGCAAGCAGCTCATATACTGAGGCTGCAGTCCTCCTGCGGTGGTCGCAGGTTTGAGTCCGGCCAGTGCACCTTTGCTGCAGGTCGTCCCCATTCTCTCTCTCTACCCCCTTCCTGTCTGCAGCTTGAATGAGGGGCCACTAGAGCCCAAAAAATATTGAAAAAAAATGGTTTCATGATAATATTTTTAAATTGCCATTTTACCATAGTATTTTTCATTTAATAACATTAAACATAAGCTACTATTCTTTATTATTATTTATATAAAAGGATTTTAAATTGTGGAAATGCTCTAACATTTTCTTTTTTTTAAATCGCCATCATTTGTGTGTAAATTTCAAGGCCTTTTAGTTGCATATTTTATCCATTCCCAGAATAGCAGAAGTAGTAGCATTACTCACATCTGATTCCACTGATCCACTCCACTGACTTCCTCTGCGCTCTCAAAATACGTAGTGATGACTCTGATCCCCATAATCAGGTATTCTGCAAACATTTCTGGTATTATCTGATGGATGACTCTCTCAGCTCTCTTCAGGATGAGTAGGGAGATGTTGCGTGATGAGGCAAAACTCATGTTTGCATTGACGATGAGATTTAGTGAATCTTGCACAATCTCCAGGATGTCCTCCTCTACAGCAGGTGGAAGTGGGGCCACAAAAGTGGTCAACACCTGCATTGCCCTTTGGACTATTTCTGAGATTGCAGCCGCCAAGTGTTCACTCTGTAGGCCACCTGTTTGCTCTGCCACCATTAGGACTTTGCTCAAAGACTGAGTGATGTTGTTTATCATGGAGAGATAGGCCAGTTGATCATCACTGGCAAAATGCAGCATTGTCTCCATTAAGTGATGGAGATCTTCCACAGGGACGGATGCTGTCATGGAGGAGTTCCCCCACTGGAGCATACTGGTCAGGAGTGATGGGACGCTGGGCTGTTTCATCCACTGCTCGATGAGGTCAAGGTAGAGTTTGATTTGATGCTCGGTTGAATGAAGAAGGGTTGTGTTGACCAGTTGATCAAAACCGTAGGTGTTATTCTGAATTTCTATGTTGAACCTGATGTAATCCAACATACGGCGAATGAGCTCAACTGCTGCCTGGCCAATTTCCCTCACCCCATCTCCATTTATAGGGTACTGGAGGCTGTTTACCAGGAACTCTACCTTCTCACTGACAAAAATGGAGAAATTTGTCTGAGCCAGCTGCGATGTCACTTGCATATGCGCAATGTCGAAGAGGGGATGAAGGAGCTCTGAAACTGAACTGTTGCTGGTGATATTTTCCAGGTTTTTCAAGTACCACCCAATGAGCTCCAGATACGCTTGCTGTGCATGTAGGGGATCCTCTATCAAGGTGATATTTTCATATGGTTCCATGTTGGTGACCAGCTTTATCAAACCCTCCAGCATTCTGATTTCTTTTATGATGTCAGGAGTGTTGAGGTGGTGCACGTGAAGGCTCATCTTGATATTAGCCAGGGTGGTGTTTAAGGTGTGCACGATAGCTGCGCTGGGATCGGAGCTGAAGTCAACTTGCATGACATCACTGATGGTTTTATTTACTATTAACTGGATTAGAGAGAGGATGTCTTTGTCATTATGGAGGGCGGGTAGGTTTGCTAGAAAGCCGCTGACCCCGTTGATCAATCCCATGACACACTGGGCTGTCACTGTCTGGTTATTCTGAGGTTCAAAACACTGCTGAACATTTACAATCCCCATCACATTTACCATTAGGTCACTTATGTTTGCAGCTCCAGCTAGTGCAGTAATGCCATTCAGCTCCTCCATGGTTAGATTTGACCATTCCAGAGCATTCTGGACACTGGACACTGTGATGTTTGGTGTAGACATGACCAGTTTGATGAAGTGAAGGGTCTGTTTAAATGTTTCCATGATGGCAGCATCACCCGGTGACAGGAGGAGTGAGAAGAAGGTGGATGAAATTTCTTCATGTTTCAACATTGATTGAATTGAATTGATTGGGGCTATTTCAAGAGTGACACTCCCATTGGCAGACAGCATCATATCCACTATTTGATCCAGGAATGTGAAAACCTCTGAAAACCCAGCTAAACAGTTCTGGCCTTCTGAACATTTGGTCATCTCATCTTGCAGAGCCTTGAAGTCCTGGAGGAAGTGAATGGCATCACTTCGGACAGGAGGTGGTAAGAAAGCTACAAACTTGTTGATAACAATGTCCTGGGAAACATTTGGTCCAGCCTGAGTGAGGTTCAGAAGGCCCTCAGGTGTGAGGAGGTTGAGAAAGTCCATGGAAACCATGTGGAGGTCAGAGACTTCGCTTACGTTCAGCTGCCCACTTTGTATCAGGCCTTCAGTTAGCCGCAGTCTGTAAAGAGAGACCACAAACTCTTGGAGCTGACGTAGGTAGCCGAGAATGATGTCAGTTGGGTCACCATTTGGAGAATCCACCATCGTCTGCAGAAGCTCCATGGCACAGAGGATGGCTTCAGCGAGGCCAGCTGAGGTCTGGTTGGTGAAGGGCTGAATGGCTTCTTTGAGACGGGCCACATCATCAGGGTTCAGGTGGCTGGAATACATGAGTAGACTTTGTCCCATGATGTGCGGGAGAGACACTGTGAGGTTACTCTCCAAGGAAAGTAACTGCATTATCAGTTGTTCCAGTTCGGGCATCGTTGGATCCGTTTCATTGAAGGTGAAAAGATGCTGGTTGAACCTGCTGAGCTTTGAGGCTACATGGAGCACCGTGGAGATGTTGACGGGACCCTCGTGGAGGAGCAGAGGCAGCAGTGGCTGCAGACCTGTGGACTGGAGCAAGTCGCTGATCAGAGGAACCATGACATTGGGGTCTGAGATGTTTTGGTTGGGGAGAATGGAGATAGTCTTGACGAAGCCATCCAGTTCAAGCATGAGGTTAGTCAGAGAGTCAGAGAGAGCATCTCCACCTTTGATCTCTTGTTTTAAATACGAGGCTATGAGGTGACTGTACATGTCCCCATACACATGTTGCAGCAGATTCACAGCTCCTTTGAGGGAACTAGAGAGAAAAAAGAGTGAGAAAGAAAAATATCTGTGATATAAATAGGGAAATAATATTCTGCCCCTCATTATCAGTATTTTAAGCAACACAACACAGTGTATGTGTCACAAACCCGATTTGTCATTCCCTGTTTCAAGTGAGATGTTGCCCTGCCTCAAATATGTGTCCTTAAAACTTCGCTGACACCACTGGTGGCCACGGTTTTGTTGGACTTTCTGGGATCCTTTCTACTGCACCTTTAAGAAACCCACCTCTATTGTCGTTTTTGTCTAAATGAGTCTGTTTCTTCCTCACATAGAAGAAAAACCAGTTCCTGCGTTCATTCAGCCTGTAAGCTGATCTTCATTGAGGTCGCAATGAAAGACAAACATAATATGTTTAAACCTATAATACAATATTATAATTTAATTTTTCTTTACTGGTGGAAAACAAAAGACTCATTACATCCATGAAAGGTAATTGGAGTCAGTAGCTTGCATTTGTGAACTTTAATAAGTGAAATAGGATTGGAGATGTGGTCGAGAGCTCCTTTGGTAGATAAAAAACACTTTAACATGTTCGGTCTGCTATTATTAAAAAGCATCTGCTGATGTGAACTTTGACCCGAATAAGGAAATCCCAAAGTATGTTGGAACTGATCTTTAAAACAAAGTACATATTAATAACATGAAAACATTATCCAAATGGTGACGTATGTTGCAGGATCCTGGACCACATACCAACACTGAGGAGAAAACTAATTCTCCAGTTTGCCAAAACATCCCACAAAATAATATTAGGTTGGCCAAAATCCTGGTAAAAGCAGAATAATGCAGCAGGACAATAACACTAAGCACATCTACTACAGAAATGGCCCAGTCAGAACCCAAAGCTTTGTAGAAAAAGGTTGAGCATGGGAATAAAAATCCATTAAATTTTAGTGCACATTCAAATTACTTTCCCCCAGCCGCTGGCAGCTTCATACATTATAGACAGATGAACTTCTTGAAAAAATTTATAAAAAACAGAAATAGATTCTAAATATATGTTCAATCACCAGCTGAAATTCAGTAAAGAAAAAAGTTCCACTGAACATGAAACTAAAAGTCTGATAACTTACTTCACCACTACATCCTGACTCGGTGACATCAGAGCCTGAACGATTGTTTCAACAAACTGTGGCCACTTCAAACCAGTCTCGCAATGAAGGGCTAAAGACTGGGTGTCAACAGAACCTAAAGGACAAAAAGTAAAATAAATATAAGATTTAATTAATTCTATACTAAATATGTATGTATGTCTGTATTTTTTATTTATTGTAGAGATGTGAACAGAGCAGAAGATCGGCTCACAGTTGGCTGGCTGAGAAGCGACTCCAGGCCTGTAGTTCAAAATCCAGTGAATCATGTGGAAATAGTTCTTTACCTCAGGCCACATCTCACTGTTCTCAATCATTTCTCCAAAGTCCACCATGAACATGACAACACTACAAACAAGACAAGAAGCACACAGCATTTAGAAAAAGAAGCATTATATGCGTTGTCTACCATGTACCGTACACAATGGACAGCTACTCCACCCTTCTTTTCATATTTGTTATGTAATTATCTTGTGTGTATTTTTCCTAGCCCTAAAAAAGTAATTACATGATAAATGTGTTAGATAAAATCTTGCCCTGATTATTCCCCTGTAGAACAAAACACTTTGAAATGAAGTCATGCAAGTACATTGGGGGAAAATGTCAACACCTTTGTTGAAGTGTTCCCGTAACATCATTCCAAGTGTTGTCTGGAATCCAGTTCATCCTGTATGCTCCTCCCAGCTCTGCGAGCAGTCTGTCCAAAAATCCCCCAAACTGCAGGCTGCTGTTATACAAGTCGTGCCACTCAGACAGAATCATGGGAAGTGTTACATTAAAGTCTGCTTGGCCTGTGAGGGCGCTGTACACTTCTTGCACCTGAAGATGATAAAATAATAGGAAATAGCATCATTTGAGATAAGCTGCTGCATCAAGCTGATATTAGAAGATCTGCCACAGAAAATATAAGATAACAAGATAAACATGAGCTCTGTATAACTCACATGTTTCTCACATATTGTAGGAATGACAAGATACTTTATCATCAGAAGTTGTTGATATGTTTTCAAGGGAGAAAAACACTCAAATTCTGTACTTTTTACCTCTTGGAACCAGGTCATCCAGTCCATCATCAAAGCCTGCTGTAGAGAGGAGCTGTTTTGGCAGATCAGTGATCTCCAAACCTCCACCTTTACGCTCTCGGTGGATAAGAGCCACTCGAAGGGTCTGAGAAGTTCTTCACATGCTGGAGGCTTTGATTCAAGAGTCTAAAGACACAAAAGAAAAGTCACCTGGTGAGCATGTCCTTACTTTTTCACTGCTTGATTTTCTTTTGAAAATCTTAAATACGTCATGACCTGCCAACAGACATAAGTCACTGACTCATGCCAGTGGATGCAACAATTTCTTAAGATTTTGTAGCTTTAGTGGCCTTTGATGAAAGTAACTTGAAAGAAGATGAAGGCAAAGGGGAAACCTGGGGACTTTACCCTCTGTATATGTGACACCTGCCCAACATGTGAGCTGTCTGGTGCCCTGATTGAAACAAAACATGAGGAAGGAATTCAGTGAGCCATCCAAGGCTATATTTGTTTTGTCATTGATTCCAATCTCTTTTGAGGTTTTTGTTTGTTTGTTTTGTTTTAAGATCTCATAGCAGCCTTTTTTAAATTTATGATAACTAGCAAAAATCTTTAGTTGGCACTATTAAAAATCATTCCAACATATTTCAAGCCAAATCCAAATAATTTATAGCATTTAACTGGGGTGGAAAAATAGAAATAAATTTAGCTTTAATGTGTCCCTGCCTCCCTACGTCTCAGCAAATAACAATGATGACTCAGTATTTATGAGGAAATGTCATGTTAATAATAAAAAGACTGGGACTAATTTCAATAATGTTTGCATACCTTCATAATCATTTCCATCACACTGTCCAAGGCACGGTTGATCCACATGCTTGCCTCAGACTGGTTTGTCAGCAGCATGTGATACGTCAGTTGGAGCTGATCTGCATCTGCCAGGACTTTGTTCATCATTTCTGAAAACAATTGTGTAGACAACACGAGCAGAAAAGTTCAGATCGTTTGATTGCATACTCCTTGAGAACAGGTGTTTTGGTCTTACAGTCTCTACGCTACAGTCTGTATTCAAATGTTTGCCTTTAATCCGTCTTGGGATTCGCATTTTCTTTCTTTCATACGTTCCCAGAGAAAAACCCTTATTTCCTTAACTTCTTGTTTACAGCATACAGTGCAGATTATATAAAGAAATAATAAAATATTGATGCTGACGGCATGTCTAATGTGTCAGAAAGACAAACTTAGTCATGCTTGTCCTACTGTAAATAACATGTCCTCTGGGTGTGTGACATTTTCAATTTTTTTTCTGTTTTTTTTTTTTTTTTTTTTTTTTTAAGATTGACATCCTTTGGTGTTTGTTTATGAGTCTTTTTAGTAAGACGTTTTTACCATAGCTGAGAATGAAATTGAAAAACACGATCAAGTGATTATTCCCAGAAGAGGCCTTGGTGTGAAAGGAGGTTATTTTGTAGTCTCACCTTCTACAGTCTGTACAGTCAGCTTTGCTGCCTTCATGGATTGAAAACCAGTTCTGAGGACGCTCTGGACAACCATGTCCAGCTCAGGCTCACTTTTCACAATCTCCAACAGTACTTGACCGACTTCCAAAAACCTGCATAAAACATATGGTCACAAACTGTTTGTGCTATTTTTGTGAAAACTTAGTGATCTGGTTGAATATTTATATTAACAGTGCATGCCTGATGTGCTCAATAAAAATGTAAAACTTTAAGTTTATGAGCAACTGAAAATGCTTGTCTTTGAGAGCAAAACAAATAGTTTGCCACAAGAGTTTTTGGCATGTTCTTCTTAACTGTTAATTATCAAAGGAGAAAGACTGAAAAGTCTGGGCAAATACAGATAACTGTAAAATGCTTACACCCAAAAAAAAGGTTAAAAATATCTAATTGCACAACATTCCATTGATAGCATAAACATTTAGTGATATGGCAGCAAATGAAATTAAAACCGGAACTTAAACTTAAATCATTACACGTTCCCTCTGGGCTTCTGCATGATAATCATAGTTGGCATACATTTGACATGTAACGGTTGATTGACAACAGCTTGGTAGGTCATTTATATATAGTTAAAGAGCAATGGTCCCATAATCGACCCCTGCGGGACACCAAGATTGTTGTTTGAGACATACATTTCTGAAAAGTAGAATTTAACCAAGTTCAGTGCATTCACAGAAAAGAAAAGGTGGTGTGGCAATGCACTTACAACTCTTCCTCGATGTTTTGTGGCTGCGTGTCTATGCTACGCTGGGACCTTGTGACACCGGAACTTCCCTGTACTCCTGAGGATAAATCTCCCATCAGACTGTGCAGCAATCCTTTGGCAAAGGACAGATCATGTGCTGCCACGTGCTTGCTCCAAGCCAGGAGAGTCTGGGGTTAACAAAGTTCACGTAAGGAGCAAAAGACAAAACAGAGAAAGTCCCAAGTGTTAAAACTGCAAGTAAACAGTAAAAAGGCAGCTAACAGTGTCTTAATTTTATTGATATGTCCTGGTGGTGATGGGAAACAAAGTGGGTGCTTTCGCCCAATTACATACTGTTGCTTCTGAAAGAAAATCTGCTTTTAATGCTCTTTAATGGAAGTTTTATTTATGATTAATTTAAAACACTTGAAAATTGTGTGTGTTTATTTCAGTATTTTAATTCTGCACAGACTTTGTGCCTCCCTTAGGCGGTTATTTATTAGAAGGTGTGAGTGCAATGTTCTAATTATGAGGTTACTACGACAAATGGGACAGTGACACAAATACATACTGGTCCACATGATCACATTTTTTTATTGTAATAAGTCATAGACATTAATACTCCAAACGCCCTTTCACCCTGTCATTTTTGCCTATATATATCTAACTTGATTTTAAAACAAAATAATGAAAACATGAAATTATAAGAGTATAACAGCTTTACTCGCTTCAGAGAAAATAAAGAATTAAAAAGGTAAAAGTGCAAGTATGTAAAACTCTCTGAATGGCACTAAACAAATAGCACTATATCATATGACACGATATATCATCATTTTATCCCTAAAAACTCCTTCTGATGAGAATCACATTCATATGTTGTTTAGTTTACAGCTGACCAAATCATAGAGTCGATGTGTGAGCGTTTTGTTTTGTTCGTAAATAAAAACCTCAAAAACCAATCTTGTCAACTTGTGACTACATTTTTTTAAACTAACTATCGGGGACAAGGCATAAATCAAATTATCATTTAGCAGTACATTATTAGTTGTACCAAAAGTTTAATGCAACCTTGTTGTTTTACTTTGTGTTTTTGTTACATAAAACCAAAAGCATAGAAAGCAGTCTTTCTGGTTTTCACCTGGTGTGGTGCAGGGCATATTAGCATATTCAAAGATCTCAAGTGCAGTATAGAGTTCTGTCTAGACAAGGCACAAAGGGGATTATGTTTTAAGGAAATATGTTTAAAGATTGTAACTTTTTATCTTACTTAGTAGCTAGGCTTTGTCTTAGTTTCTTAGTCTTGTTTTTAGTCTTCTTTGTAAAGCGCTCTGAGATCTGTCGCTTCAGGTGAAAAGCGCTATATAAATTTAAATTATTATTATTATAGATGTAATTTAACTAACACCTATTTGTCAATTTTTAATGAATGTCCAAAAAACGACATAAAATTAAATAAACTATTGTACTAATTGTAACACAATGCAGCTACTAAATTTCTGCCTTAGATCTTATTGAAATTTCTCTGACATGCTGGTCAAAATGGCACTTTTTTCAGACATGACATGTTTAGGGGGGGGTTGAGTCACACACTCAAATCCACTTCGTTTTCAAGATACATCCCTTTTTAAAGAACAAAAGGACTCTCCAGCTGAACAATGATCCTGATCACAACAGCAAATCTAGGAAACAAAACTTCAAAAAGAATAAACCCAAGTTTATCAAAATCAAAATGCTGATTTGACTTCCTTGACAATCAGGTCTAAACCTTTAAAACAGGCAGTGGATAAATGAAAAAGGGCTCAAAAACTATTTATTTCTGACTGTCGGGTGTCGGACTCCAGTCCTCGAGGGCCGGTGTCCCTGCAGGTTTTAGATGTTTCCCTGCTTCATTGCACCATGATACAAGTGACTGTGTCATCAACAGCACTATCCAGACTTTGATGACAAGCTGGTGATGATGATTAATTAGAATCAGGTGTGTTAAGGCAGGGAAACATCTAAAACATGCAGGACACCGGCCCTTCTGGGATTCAGTTTGACACCTAAAGCATTATTTCAAAGAGGATTAGATGCTGGCTTCACCAAATATACCAAACTTGATATAAAATAAAAAACATTTTAATTCTGATTCTGTTTGAAGGGTTAACAGACCACATATTTCAAAGATTTCAGCACATAAAACTGGGAGCTGAGATTTTAATAAAGTGCCTAATCACTAGAAACACATTAATGGCATTAGCACACATGCAACATTACATCTACAGATGACTTAAAAGTAAAATGATCATTAAAATCTGTCCAGTTGACTGTTTGAGCAAGTAGACAAACTAATGACAATGTTAGCCAACAGCGTTTGATTGGGAATTATCATATGTAATGTCATGGCAGTCCTAATTGGATATCCTCGTGGTTTCAATTCCCTAGGAGCTGCCTGGGACTGCAGTGGCTCATTACTAAGACCAACAGCTGCTTTGTAGCCATAGATAGATCATGTAGTGTGCTCAGCAGCATAACAAGACCAAAAATGAATGAATAAATAAAAGAGAAAAACACAGAGCGGACATGCCGCCCCCACATATGTGAAGTAACTGACTCTTTCCGATCTCTGTAATTCTCTCTATTGATGGTAATAACATTCAAAACACCAGCTCACCTGTTTCGCCACCTTGTCAGGGCTGATCCAACCGAGAAGCATGTCCACAGCCCCTGTGCTGCACGCTGTCGCTAGCCACAACTGCTCACTGGTGTTGCCACACAGGTAAGAACGCACCATGTCTTTATCCAACGTCAGGCCGACAGCCTAGAGCAGAAAACCAGTTTACAATTTTACTCTCGGAGACGACATGGATAGTGTCATCCGTGTCCTTGAGAACTGAACGTCTCTTTCCTGCTTTTGAACCAGGTTTCAAAGCTGAGACTGAAACGTGACAGAGCCGTATACATAATGGCACATACCTTGTCCAGTGGTATCTGAACCTCCTGTAGGACACGTTTCACTAAGTCACTTAGTGTGTCATTGTGCATTGTGACAACATCTCCCAGGGAAATGGTGACATCTGAGCAGATGTGAATCACATGGTGAGGAATTAACTCAAAAAAAAGACCAATATCTTCTCATACTATTTCAACATAAATATTATATTTCCAAACCTAATGTTCTCACTGGACTGATGCATTTTAGAAATTTGACAAAAAAAGGAGTAATACTTCAAAATGAAAGATTTTACACATATCCAAAAAAAGCAGATGGAGTTTAGCTACCTTTTCCAGGCCAGTTTTGAATGTAGTCAAGCAAGTTGATGCCTCCAGCAAGGAATGGATGTACGGTGGCAAATGCAGCACCCGTTTCGTTGAAATTTCTCTGGATGACATGCATGACCCTGAAGAGAACGTGTGGAGAAAAAAACTATTTGTGAGGAAACAGATATAATGATTTCACATGTGCATTTTTTCCTCTCAAAGCAAAATAATGTGCTGACAGATGTTGAAAGAGCATGAAAGTACATTACCCCTGTATGTTTGTGAGCAAGGCTTTAGTACTGTTCAGTGCTTGGTCGACAGAACCAGGAGAGAAGAGCTGGGGAAGCGCCACAAGGTTTTCCCACAGCGAGGTGTCATTTTGCAGCTGATGGAACAACGACACCGTCATCCCGGCCACCGACAGCATCTCATCAGGTTGTGTCAGCATCATCTCCGTCATTAGCTGAAAACCAAAGACATAATCTGAGTTACCAATAATCACTGATGATATTTAAAAATTTCTTTCTAGATCAAGACAAAATAAAATAAAACAGGTTGATGCAAACATACCTGATTGAATGTATTAAGTGATACTTCAAACACGGTGTTGTTGCTATTGCAAAAAGTGACCACGGCATAGGTGAAGGTGCTGGGTGAGGTTCTGTTTATCATGGGCAGGGTCACGGTGCAGATGGCCCTCTTCATAATGTTCACTGACTCCAGCATTTTGTTCCAGGTCTCCTGCAAGGGATATGATTCAAACTGAACATGATTCAAGCCCTTGAATCCTCTCAGCCCCCAGCTTTCCATGTGAAAAATATTCTCTGTGGCAGATTCAGTATCCCAGGCAACTTAGCAATCGGTCCCAAAACATAAGCAGATCCCCCATGGATATTCATGGTAATCTGATGAATATGTCCTAAAAGTCTACCAGGAGCAGTGTTCATTTGAAACAAGCAGAGATCAGTTAATAACCAGGACCTCATAGCTCACAGTACGGGTCAGGCTTGTTTTTAATTAGAGCACCGGTCACATTAAATATGAAGCTAATTACCTGTTCAGGTAAAATATCTAAGATGCACTCTTTCAGGGGTCTCAAATTTGGGTAATTTTGTCATTTTAGTTTGTGAATCTTGTTATATTTAATCTTTATCTTTGTAATTTGTGCACTGGAGCGCTGTGGCGAAATAATTACCCGCAAGGGATAAAAAAGCATATAAAATATTCTATTCTATTTAGCTTAGATTGTGGTAAAAAGACTGTAAAGGCTCTATCATGCTGAGAGTCTTTATTAGTATCATAGTAAATCACTATTAAGTTAACTATACCGCACACATTAGTGAGGAAATTTAAACCCAACATGTAGCTAAATATAAAAATAAGGAAAATATTTTAAACTGATAAAACCTTTTGTACCTTATTGGTAGCATTATATTTATCTGCACTCGGCGACAAAGCAACTAAAAATGTGACAGTAACATTGTATAATGAAAGCTATTCAACTTCTGCTGCATCCATCAAAAAAAGAAGAAGAAAAACAAGCATAATAAATAGATAAAGTGAAGAATAATACATGAAAAGCTGCATATAGTTTTGGTGCAGGGGATGTTGCATAACCCTTACTGATTGGAGAGTTCAGGTCTTCTATGTCTTCCAGTAAAAAAGGAAAGAATTGGCTTTGCAGTTAGTATATTCTGATCATTTATTCTTGTGAAACTCCAAATAAATGCACAAGCTATTACTGTAATAACCCATATGGGAGACACTTGGAAAAGCATTTTAACTGAAGACATGATCAGATTTTTTTAAGGTTTGTTTTATTACTTAATGTTTTTGCAAAAGTGTCTTCAATGCATTCCTGCATGAGTTAACATGAACTGAAGTAATATTTCTTCCTTTTACATTTCCGTGTATTTGGAAATACCCACCTGATCATGCAGAGTGGTGTTCATGGAACTCATGAGCGTGACATTATTGTGGTCTCCAGAGTAAGATGATCCTTTAAAGAAAGGGGACATGAATGAATAGTGAAAGAGTGTAAAATAATACCAAATCATGCTGGAAAACTCTTCATGCATTTGGCATGGTTATAGACAGAAGTAAACATACCAAACATGTTCTCCATGACCTTAACCAGTGCTGCAGGATCATTGTGTGAGCCATTGGGGAACGGAAACTTGAAAAAATCTCCTCCTTGAATCAGAGTTGCCAGTGGGGACGTCTTCACCGAGTTGGCAGACCTGTCACACAAATTAAAAAGGATCAAATAAAATCATAAAAATGCAAACTCTCCACTAAATCTACAAAAAAAAGCTTTATTAAAGAAGTAAATCTTTCCGACTCGTATTCTTTGTTAAATGTGCATGTGACCATATCAGACCAGTGGCAGGTGAGAGACTCATAACTGAAACAAAATTAGTGTCAAACTACTTTTTATTATCTTAATAAAAGTGCAACATGGTTGACATTTGCTTTTAACCACACACATAAAAAAATGCAAAAGGCTTTTTTTATGTATGGGTAAGTTAATAATGGATAATCCTTGAAGCCATACTCACATGAAAGAAAAAAATCACTTGGAAAATTTGCATCACTTTATGTTGAGATGAAACATTCTTTAGATGCGAGTACAAAGTAAGTGTTCGTTGAAATGTTTTAAACCATTCCTTCTATGCAAAGCTACTTAAGTTGCAGAAATTGTGCGTTTTATATCTTTACCTCCCATTTTAAAGTCCATAACATGTTGGCTAAAATGAGGTGAAATTGTTATGAAATGGTGGTGGACCTGAAAAGGACCAAATCTCCTGTGACCCCTGTTTCCATCGGGGGGGGGGGGGGGGGGGTCAATACGAACACAGTGGAGGACTACAAATGTCTGGGAGTCGACACTAATAATAAACTGGACTGGGCTCAGAACACTGATGCCCTTTACAAAAAGGCCAGACTTCTTTAGGAGGCTCAGGTCATTCAACGTCTGCCGAACAATGCTGAGAATGTTTTATGAGTCTGTGATCACTGGTGTGATCTTGTTTACTGTGGTGTGCTGGGGAAACAGAATGAGGGTGGCAGACTCAAACAGGCTCAAGAAAGTGATACAAAAAGCTGGTGATGTTGTGGGGGGGGGGGGACGCTGGACTCTTTAGAGACAGTAATGGAGTAATGGATGCTGCAGAAACTACGAAGTATCCTGGGTAACACCACCCACCCCCTCCGTCAGCTCCTGGTCCAACAAATGTGCACACGGACTACAAAGCTCTACTCCTCACCATGAAACCACTGTTTCACCATATTCAATTTTTCAATTCAATTCAGTTTTATTTATATAGCATCTATTACAACAGCAGCTGTCTCTAGGTGCTTTCCAGAGACCCAGAACATGACCCCCGAGAAAGTATTACAGGTAGATGACACAAACATATACAGTCACTTCAAGGTTAACTGGTACACAATCCCACCACTATTTTACAGTTTACCGAATGTTTCCACGCTGCCAAATTCGCAATATGTTTATAGCCTTTGTATTTATTTTTTATTTATCTTAAAGTGTTGGTTAAATGGAGCACTGTTACAAATAGAATACCCCTTGAGGATAAATAAAGTATTCTGATTCTGATTCTGATTATAAATTCAGTCAGTGAGCTTTGGCTCAAGTTGGTCTCCGATCACATATCCTTGTAAACCTTGTTGTATTAAAACATGGTGGTTATATAAAGGTTTGTGTTAAAATATTATGTTCATTTGTGTTATAAGAGGTTAATGGTTATAAAAGTGCTCGGGCTCAGATGAGACGGGCCATTCCTTTCTGTCACTCGTCTCAAGGTTTCCCAGCCAACGTAGAGTTTAAGTCTCTCAGCAAAACAAAAAAAGTGTCTTGGATCCCTACTAGGTCCACTTTCTCCCAGGGGACTGAATAATCTGCTGCTGGGTGCATACACACTCACCAAAATCATTCTTTTTCACTCCAAACCAAAGTTACACAAAGGTGACTCTTGTGTACCATCAAATTTAAAATGTTTGGCAGGCAGATGGGAGCTCCTGAATATCCCTCCACTTGTCTGACACTGCTTACCCTGGACAAATCCTGTGTCTGAGTATTTAATTGTACACACATACGCTGCTTTTGAATTATGGCTTTGTTTCTTTGTAACAAAAATATTGAGAGACCACCCCTTACCAGTAAGTTTGGTCCTGTAATCAACAGAGATGAGTCCGACTATACGTAGCTGATATCACTCAACTTGTTATCTTTGTTCATGCACATTATCTCATGTAACAATAGTCCAATAGACCTAATAAAATGTCTAATAAATGTAATAAAATTTGTGTTATTTGTTTGAATAAATGATCTAATTAAGAAAACTGTTAGAGGGAATTAAATGTTTCATTGTTTAAATTATGTGAAAACAGTAGAGCATCTATTGGAGGTCTCGATTTGGTTGTTTTTTTTATTCAAAATATCTATGTAAATAATTTTCGTTTTTGTTTGTAAGACATATCCCTGTTTGTGTCCGACACTACTTCTCTTACGAGCAAAAGAGAAGTAATTGCTGACACCAACAGGCTTAACTACTAGGCCACCCGCCAATTCAGTGATCATTCTGTTTGTGGCATTTGGCGTGGCATGCAAACCAATTTTGTGGCAACAGATCAGAGTTTCTGTTTATAAAAGCCAGCTTTGTGTATTGAAAGAGTCCTTTCAATTTTCATCCTTATAAGTCAGAAAACATGCCATCTGCAGTTGCATACCTTCTATCCCTTGATGACCGTGATGAAGATGAGTCCGCCAGACGAGAGGTGTTATGGCAGTTGCTGTCCGTGTTGCACATGAGGGTCTGCAGGAAGGGGAAGAAGCCTGTGCTGGGAAGGTTACGGGGTCCAACATAACCTACATGAGAAGCAATCAAAATGTGCTGTTAATCAGAATCAGAATCAGAAAGAAGTTTATTGCCAAGTAGTTTAACATACACAAGGGATTTGTTGTGGTGATTGATGCAATACAAAAGAGCAAATAATATTAAAGGAAAAAATGTACAACAAGTTGGTTCTAAAGTGCTGGAATAATGAGTCTGTAGAAAAAGAAAATGTAAATGAAGTGACCTGGGATGTGCGTTAATGTGACACATAAGGTCAGGAGTGGAGTCTTTACATTAATGTAACGTAGATTGGGGTGGAGGGACAGTCTGTGGTAGACGGGGGAGAGGGGAGTCCGGGGCCTTGTTGACGAGGCCAGTGTTAAGACAATACAACTCTATTTCAATTTCTTTTTCGGTACTATACATATACCATGCTACAAAAAAGGGTATATTTTCTTAACACTTCAAAATTGGGTAGTAAATAGATCACAAGCAAAAATATTATATTCAAGTTTATGCCACTCATATCATTAACTATAATAAGATCCAAGACAATGTTCGGTTAGCAACAATATGAGAAAGATGTCTGGAACATTTGTCAAAGAACATCTTTTATTGCTGGATTAGAAGCCTGAACTCACTTCTTTTTGTCTGCGTCATTTTGTATCACTATCTGTTTGAAACTTATACCGTGTTTTATCAGAAAACAATCTCAGCAAATCTTCAGTGCAGAACAAAAGAACATGACATGTGAAGAGCTTGAAGATCAGGTTGCAGCTATCATTCAACAACCTGTGCGGAACAATGCACTGCTGGTATTAAAAACACAGGCTAACCAACATATTTTGACCAATTACAGCCATGATGTTTGTGAAACTCGTTGTGAAACCTTGAGCATGGCACGTAGGCGCTACCTTTGTTTAATTCAACACACCCAGTTTATTATATAAAGGTATGAATGACAAAGCTAGTGGTGTAAATGAACTGAAATAAAGAAATCCTGACTCATGCGAGATAAATATGGACAATAAAAAATGCCACTATTGCAAAAATATATAAATATAGTTTCCAAACATTTTGCTAAATATTTTTTTAAATACTACCCTATATGGAAAGTAACCCTCCTAAATATTGATATAATAATGAAAGTGTCCTGAGACAAAGAGGAACATTGTGGATTCATTTTACTCTTCCTCCTTAGAGACACTTAACACTGTATTTTAGATCAGTTCGTAACACTATACAACCAGATTTACATCAACTGCTGGTCACTCAGTCTTTATGTAGAAACTGAAGATGGTTCTGTTACCTGGTTTAGGGTGTGGTTTCATTCTTTGCTTTTTTCCAGCCCATAGAAAACCTGTGATTACGTGGGTAGTTTTTTGTTTTGTTTGTTTGTTAGTTTGTTTTTTATATCTGAGCCTATTGGGATTATTAAATTAAAACTGATAAATGCAACCGCAGAATATGATCTATTTAAAACATGCTGAGCAATCATGCGCGGTTTTAATGTTTTAAAACAGCTGGAGTGGAAAATGAAGCTTGTCTAAAATTATGCTAATCGCTCCAATTTAAAACCCTGTTTCATTGTTAAGAGTACAATCTATTTGTGTCCTTGTACAACACCGACTTATTCTATACCTCCTTCCACGCTCAGTTATTCAACTTTGACAACAGGTGGAAACATAAAGGCATGGGATGAGACACTCCCCTATGGAGTACTTTCCCCTATATTCATGGCAAACAGATGTGACTTTGGTGTGTAGGATTAGAAAAGAAAAGGTTAAAAATGTCAGTGACGTAATAGGCCAAGAAGACCTGCGGTGCTTGAGTTGAATTGAACATTTGTTTTAGAAATCTGTGTGTGGATGCTGACTTTTAAGACAATAGATCCAACCCCTAATGGGCTGCGTTAAGTCATTATACATAATATATATATATACATATTTACACATATTTGAAGAAATATATATGCAGGAGTTCTTGAAAATGTATTGCAGGTATACAGTGAAAACTAAAAAAACTGTAACCTTCAAAATGGACAATGGCTTGCTCAAATGAGGATCTCTCTCTCATCGTACAAGGATTATAAATGTGCCAACACTTTGATTGGTCTTACCAAGCACAGACCTGGTTCTATACAGTTAATTTCAGAGCGGTTTTACACTCACATGCGTCTCGTACTACGGCAGGAAACTGGTTGCGGGTCACAGCAATGAGGATGAAGACGACCAAAGGCCAGGCGATCAGAGTCAGGGACCATAACTGCAGCAAAAGGTAGTGTTGAAGTCAGCAATGGAAATCAGTTCACAAAGGTTTCTTTTTTAAAGTCACGTCACGCTATGTGTTTTGAAGTATACATGGCAAGCAGGTTTAGGTCTGCCCTCACTTGTAATGGTAATAAAAACACTTGAACCCACCGGCTGTCTGATGACTCCCAGTCCATTCTTCCAGAGAAGAAGCCTCAGCTGTCGGAGGGCAGCCATCAGTCCTGGAGGCCAACATTAATACAACAAATGAAAAGTCAATTCATCCCTTTTATTGTTGGTATCTTATTAGTCATTTATAGACCAGGATAAAGTAAGACTAAACTTTTTTTTATTTTAAGCAACAATAGTTTATGTTTTCTTTGGCAGATAAAAAAAAAGGTGTCAAATACTTTACAGAGGTCTAACATTTAAACTATACACTGCAAAAACTCAAAGTCTTACCAGGAATATTTGTCTTACTTCTCGTTAAAATGTCTGATTTTCAGTCAAAAAATCTCATTACACTTAAAACAAGAGTCATTACCAGAAAAAAAAACTTGCTATTTGACAATTTTCACCTGTTTCAAGTAAATTTTCAATTGAAATAAGTAAAAAAATCCAGCAGTGGGACAAGATTTATCTTCTCATTACAAGCAAAAAAAATCTTGTTCCACTGGCAGATTTTTCTACTTATTTTGAGTGAAAATCTACTTGAAACAGGTGAAAATTGTTGTTTTTTCCAGTGATGAGTCTTGTTTTAAGTGTAATGAGATTTTTTTTTTTTACTAACTTTTTTTACTTTTTACTAAAAATGAGACATTTTAACTAGAAATAAGACAAATATTCTTGTTAAGATTTTGAGTTTTTGCAGTGTAACACATAAACAACCGAAACTAGTAACCACTATTGCAGAAAAACACTGGACAATGACTATGCTTACATTAAAATGTTTCCTCCTAACAGCAAGTACCACACGAACTCTTCACGAAGAAATCATTTACGCATTACCATAATAAAAAACCCCAGTGTTGACCCACCTGTTGTCGTCTTTGTTGGGTTAAATGATGTGTTATCTGTGTGAAGTTGGCCGGCTCGTTGCGGCGGACATGGCGCCGCAGGTGACCCTAGCAGGATGCCCTTTCCATCAGCGCCGGGGAGGAAAACGGAGCAAAGGGACGCTCAAACACACCAAAAAGAAGAGTAAACAGACGCAAAAAAAAAAAAAAAAGACCCCACAGAAATCTGTTCTTAATGTCTTTGGTTACTGCAATAACACCTGTTTTCCACCTTGCTGTCAGCTGCGTCCTAGGTGTAATGAGCGTGTACCGTAGCTCCTCCTATGTAAGAAGGGAAATCTGTGAAAAAAAAGGGTGTGTACTCCAGCTTTTACTGAGTTCAACAAAAGGGGAGAAAAAAAGCTTTAAATAACTAACTAAGCTTATATTGGGAATTGCTTCAAGTGTCTTATATTTTACGTAATATCTAGCAATAACGTATAATGTATTCCCACAGCCTAATATATATCACGTGACCATGTCAATATAATATACCGACCATAATTCTCAATGAAATGTAATTGTATTACGTATTCGCCTAAAATCTAAAAAGTCACCAACTTTTAAGCATTGCTTTAAAGTGTGCGTTAGTGTAGGCCTAAATGTAGCCATAGTTGTGTCTTGGATAAATTGATAAACTGCATGAAAGTGTGATGAAGATGATTACTTCGCTGCATTGAGGCTATAGATTAGGCAGTGAACGGATGATGCAAGGCGTCATTACGCGCTCGGTGTGTGAGCTGTTATTGAGAAGGGATGGATCTCCACTGGGGAAAGTCACGTTGATATCATGAGAAGGTTCTACAGGGAAAAGTGATTCAAGGAAAAGAAAAATGATCAGAGTTGTCCTTGCATCTCATTTCTCATAACTAGGGCCTAGATAAAAAAAGGTATTTTGACAGTGACAAACTGCACAGTGCGGTTATTATGTTACACTTAAGTTTCACTCATGGGTAGAGGTTATAGTTTCAGCAAAAATTAAGAGCTCAGAATTTAGAATAATAATTTCTTTATTAGTCCCATGATAAAGAAATGCACAGTTTATAGCAGCAAAAGTTTTGAGATTTGGACAAAGAAAGTAGAGAAAATGTAAAAATAAATCAAAGAAATGCAAATATAACACAAAAAAAAAACCATGTCATACATTAAGCTGCAGTACCTTGGTGCAATGCTTTCCTTTACCAAACAATTGCTGGTTTTTTTTATTGGCTTTGTATTATTTTGCAAAAATGGTGTCTGCCACAAACAGAAATGTTTTCCAGTCTCAGTCAGGTTTTTCAGCCTTTACTGTTACTGGTGGGTTCTTGTTTACGTCAGTGAGGATCCTGGGTTGTGCAGACTCATCTTGCCTGGGCGTCGCACCCAGCTTCTTCAGTACAACACAGTCTTTATGTGGTTTATTTCTGGACCTTCACATCTTAACTTGAGATTCCAGCTTCATGCAGATGTTTATCAACTATTGTTAAATAAAAAAATTGCCTTCAGATCTCCTCTTTCTGAAGCACGGTTCATATCAGCAGATGCTGATGTGATCTAAATAAAAATTTGATCAGTTCAGTTCAGTTCACATATTTTTTCTTGCCGTGGTATATAAACCTCCTGTTAGAGCACAAACTGCTGTTATGTCACCAGTACTAAAAACACATTCTTTCCATTACCAGAATTATGCAAAAGAATAATTGAAAACAATGAAGTATGAAAAGCTCTAGGGTTGGGCCACAGATGACTATGGGTGACATTTGACACGGCTGCATTGTGAAACAGCCAGACGTCCATCATAAGGGTAGCCATACTGGTTTTCCTGTTTGATGAAAGCATGCGGAAAAAGACTCACAAATACAGTGAAGCAAGATGCAGTGTAAACACAAGGATCATTCCTTGGGCTGGTGAAGTTCAAGGTCCCTGAGCATACTCTTCTCTGTCTGACTTGATGCATGCTCAACACAACTGCCGCTACACGCAAGAGTCGCTATATAAATGACACACAATGGAAAACCTATTGAAGTATTTAAACATCTTTCAGTTTTGATTGGCTGGGAAGTGTAAGCAGGAGCTTTACATCTTATTCTCTGGTTGCCACCAACAGAGTCACTGAAATAGACACTATATTAAAAAAATATTTTAAAAAAGACATCACTTTCACTTAGAATTTTTCTTCATGTTTAAAATCCACTGGAAAAAATAGTGCGAAATAAAATGAAACTAGACATTATACACTCCATTGTTTTCAGACTGGGGCGAGGGCCAGGAATGTGGACTATTCCCTGTCCACGGCAAACAGGTTTGATCAGTTAAACCTCTGTTTTAGTAATTTTTTTAGTAATAATAATAACAAAAAATACAAGCAAGGTTTATAAATACAAAGCTAAACATATTTAACATTACAATGATTGTTCATGTTATATACAGTACAAAGTAGAAAAACTCTGATATCAGCAACGATGTGATGTGGTGCCTTGTGTCATATCTTAATCGCAGAAATTGGATCTTGAGTCTCAGATAAAAATGTATTTCACTTGACTCATATAAGCAAGAAGACAATGTAAATGCAATTTGAGTGGATTACATGAAAACTAAGACGCTTCCTCCAATTAAGAATGGCTTACATTAAATTCATCATTAACTTGTATTGTTTTTATCTTAAAATTTCAAGGAATACTTTGTTGCTCAAGCAATAAACATGTTATAAATATCATGAAATGTAAACTGAAAATACAACTAAACACACAATGCAGAGTAATTATCAGCGTTCTTCTTTACAACTTCTGCTTTGACTGCAAATAAATATGACATATTTAAAAAAAAAATAAAAGGTTCTTATAAAAGAAATAATCCACGCTGAACATCAAACGTAAAAATATATGCAGATTTAATTGTTGAACATAAATGAAATACATTTTTTGGCAGCCCAGTCTGCATTTCTGGGCATAAAGTTCAGGGGCCACTTGATTGCACAACACTGTGAACAGGAAGAATAAAAAAGAAAAGAAAGAAAAATAACAGTTTAAATATCTTGTATCCGTAGAAAAAGATAAATGGGTTAACACTGCCATGGCACTTGCGTCTTAGAGAGGTTTGAGGTCACATTAGTAGACAATTTTCCAGTGTGTTGGCTGTTCACATTCCTTCTCAGTATCTCCACAGAAACGGTTGTATGTAGTTTTTGGGTCAAAACCCAGGATTTCTCTCTCTTCGTGGATGCGGAAAGAGAAGGTGGACACTGATGTTCCTATAAAGAATCTGGAAACAAACACAGAGATGAAGTCAATCTCAGCTATACAGTGGTTCGAGAGACTGGAAATGCACGAGAAAGCAAGATGTGGGGAAAACACGATGAGTCGCAAATATTGTTTTTTTTTTCATTTCATATCTATTGGACTTTCTTTTTCCTCTTTTTGATTAGATCGGATTTAATGCAAAAAGTAGTTTGATGTTACTAAAGAGCTCTACAAACTTTCTTCCTGTTCAAAACTGAAGAGAATGCCAGTTTTAAACACTTTAATATAGGTTTTATTTCTGGCACAGGAAGCTATGACCATTTCTTTTAGACCGACTGTAGAATTTGCTGAATACAATACATCTCACTTACACAGCAGTCTGTGTTCCTGGCATTTTGCTGAGACAACCATTCATTCAGTCCACTTAACATTTCTTAGTACCTGTTCCAATTCCAACGTGAAATGTTTAAATGGTTAAGTTGTTCCTATATAATGCAACATAATTCATCACATAGAAGAGGCGTCTCCAACGGTGGGCCCTGTGTGAGTGTAACAATACTCAGGAAAATTACCTTGCATGGGCACATATCCACTGATCAATGATGGCCACTCCTCCATCTTTAAGGAGCTCCAGGTCGTCTTTGGATGGCTCAAACCGCACCATGTCTGGCAACAACCTTTTCAGCTCCCTCAATTCTAACAGATTGCACATTTGTTTTCAATTAATATAAAGATTTAAGTTTGACAACAGTGGTATAACTATTCCAACGTTGAAAAATATTAAAACATTTTCAGCATTTCCCCACATAATAGTCATGCAGCGTTGGTTGCTACTTTGGGATGTACTTTCAGTCTATATTATTGTTTCATCTAATTCACATATATCCTTAATTGTCCTATTTGCCTCATATTTATGTCTTTTTCAGCTGCTGTGGTGCTTCGAATTCATTCTGCCACCCGGTAAAAGCACAGACCGCATTTGGATATTCAGTCGCTACAAATACTTTGTTAAATTCAGTTTGATGAAAGTTAAAAGCATGGTCATATCAAGATTATTCCTCTCACGCGCCGAGGAGAGTTCTTCCTTTCAGTGCTCGAAGCAGAGAAGAGAAGGAGTGACAACACGTCTGGCATAAAGCAAAGTAATTACAGCTTGTTCGAGAGGGTGCTCTTTCACTTTTTGTTCGATGCTTCTTTGTTGCTGTTTTCTAAAAAATAAAGAAGCTGTTTCTGGAAAAAGGTCTAAAAGTCATAAATTGGCAAAATTTGTGCTTTCCTTCCAAGTATGACCAAGTGTTGATAAGGTTTAAGTGTGCTTGAACAGGTAGAAGGCCAATATAGAAAATATGCGCGCGCGTGTGCGCGTGCGCGTGCGCGTGCGTGTGCGTGTGCGTGTGTGTGTGTGTGTGTGTGTGTGTGTAACTCAAGAGTGGTAGATATATCTAATTTTTGCAAATAATTTCAACCAACTGTTAATATACTTGAATGTCCGACCTATGTATTAACATTGTGCAGGAAACCCTGAACTAAATGACTCTAAATATTTTTTACATGCACTTGGATCATATGAATATATGACAAGTCATTACCTTCGCCGTCTGCATCTGTCGCAACAAACACTTTGTCAAGTTTGTGTTTCTTCATCAAGCTGCGAATTGTTTTGACTGACCCCTTCAGGCTGGGTACATCCTCCCTGTGACCCCAGATAAAGTCCTTTCTGCGCAGATGGACCGCAAGATATGGACCCCCTTTGGCTGAGCCAGGCTTAGCCTTAGTGGGAAATAAAGGGACATGAATCCACTTTTAGGGATTTTTAATTACATGTGTTGACTGTTTAGTTTCTTTTCACGTGGGTTCATACTCAGTACTTTAGGCCTCATCTAGACCTGGTATTAACATTTGTGCTGATCACAGGTGGACAGTTCTGAGCTAATCTGTTCACACCTGGCAATAACATGCATCTTTTTCATGCTCTGTTAGGGCTTCCCTCCCCCTCAACTTCTCCTAACTCAATCTGCTGGCCACGGCAACATAGACAATAGGAGGATATATCTTTACTATTTTTTCCTCTTTTCCTTCTATAGAACTTCCTTCTATAGAAGGGCTGGGTTGATCTGCGCCTGCAGTTTTGAGTAACCACCTACATATCAAAACTCAGCATGCACAAAAAAAAGGGGGAAATCTCCAGATATACCTGCTCTTTCAAAACTTTCTTTACTGCTTTATTGATCATGCAGCTCTTAAAATGACAGCGAGAATATAAATCTGTACTGTACTGCTTTTGAAGACATGCGTAGTGTGACCATGTCCTCACATGACCTTAGTACAGATTACCTGCACCAACCGCATCCTCCTTGTCTTTTGTCTTTAGTTAGATTTTGCGGAAGACAGGCTCAGACTGGATGCTCACAGCACTCTAACCTAACCTAACCCCTCCCACATACAGTATCTTTGATTATATACTTTCAAGGTTTCCTGAGAAGTATACACTGACCTAATCAGCCACACACTTTTCTACAAAAGTAATTAACACATGTACACACATGCCAGGTGCCGAGCATGAGCAGATCACACATGAAAAAAATGCTATTTCTGACTGGATATCTCTCATCACATCGCCTCGGGTATGAGGCACCAAAAAACCTTAAATACACCCTTGGAAATTGGTCAGGTTGAGACAACTTCCGTAGACAATGTTGATACCTCCGTTGAACTTGTTCTCCTGCTGCAGCATCTAATAAATTCACAGAGGACAACTTTTCCTGAGCAAGTATCCCTTTTCACTTCTCATCTGACAGTCATGGCAGATTTCTTTCACAACACCTGAAAACTAGTTTTACTACAGTAAGTCAGTTTTGTGACATCAACATTCAGGATGTCTGCCTTAAAGCATTTCAAGGATGAGGCAGCATGATTCGATCTAAGATATGATCACAAAAAGAATTTACAGACAATTAAACCTGGAACAAACGATAAGCTTGACAGTTGTGACATCCTGGCTTTAGACTCCATAGAGCTTCTTAAAGCAACTCAGGGATGTAAACAGCTCAGCAACTACATATAATATTCTGAACACTGTACATCACAGTCACTGCAGTAGGCAGCTGAAGCTGTTATATCCGTCTGTGCTCTCTACAAAGTCATTGGACACGATTTCCCTTGTAGAGCTCATAAATGAATGGCCTGGCTTTACATAGATTAGTTATTTAATTTGGTCATTTTAAGACGGAACTTTGATTCTGTATCATCGGTTACCTGTGAAGCCTTTTTCGAAGTACATTTCTAAACAAAATGATTTCCTAATAACGTAGACATGGACCCACCTTCATGCGGGTCCAGTCCTCACTGTATATCGTACTGTCTCCGCCATCTGTAGAGTTCAGGTACTTTCCTCTGAATCCGTCTCCTATGAGTCGTAGGTGCTTTGCAAAGACCATGCTGCGACGAGTCTACATCACAAGCAGACAGTCGCTGATGTTTAATCAGTTATACGTTATATGTTTATTTAAAAAACAGAAAAGTTACAGTGAGGCTGTGTATCAAATAAGCTTTGCATAACGAAGAAGAAAACAGGGAAAAGGAAAACAATAACATGTGTCATGTAACTCGTGAAAGCTTTTTCTGATACTAAATTGATATTACTCTACTTACATCCCAGTAATCCTTTCCCGCATAGACATCATGCAGGAGTGTCTCTGCTCGATCAAGCATGACTGATCTGAAATACAGCAGCACATGAACGAGTTTATCCGAGCGGGTGTCATTTAGATTTGTGACCACGATCTGTAAGTAACACCACAATTAAGCAACAATGAAGTCAGATCGTCTTTCCGCTGCTCATAAACACTAGGTGGTTCTACGGACAATGTTTAAATCAATGTTTCACTTTTTTTTATGTATGCAAGATGAGTTTTCTGTCCAGCCAGAGTCATCATGATAGTTATTCTAAAATCACACGGCATCCAGACACTTTGTGTTATCTCAGAACTTGTGTTCTATCGATGGATGGATGGATGGATGGACGGACGGACGGACGGACGGACGGACGGACGGACGGACGGACGGACGGACGGATGGATGGATGTGTGTTTCATCTGTGTCACTCTGTGGACTCACGTTGCTGTGATGTTGCTCTGAAGAACCGGTGCCATGATTGAGGCATGGCCTTGAGCTGATACACATGTTACATTATGGGCTCTTGTCTCATCGTAACCCCAAAACCAGCCCCTGTGGAAACATACAAAATACGGAACATGAAGTCATTAGAGAAGAGAGAAATGCGTAAGGAGGAAGGCACAGGTGGACACCATTGATACGGTACTGTGAACATCATCTGTCAGGAACTAAAACAGGTTTGCGTGTTTATAATTACACTTCTTTGTTGAGCTTAAACAATTCACCACATTGACTGCCACACCTTTAATTTCGACTGTGCTATCAAAATGTTGGCTGTCCTTCCTTAACTGTGTAGTTAAAAAAAAAATACAAAGATTGAAAATGTTTGTTCATACATCATAACATAGTGGTTTTAAAAGATGTCATTGGTTCTTTATCTTACCTGTAGTAGCCCTGTTTATCTTTGGAGTACATCAACTTCTCAATGCATGGCCGTTCATCAACTTTTTCCTCCCATTTACCATCAGTCCATCCCTCAGCATAGTTCTGCAGTACCAGGACCTGGTCTATAAACGGGCCCCCGTTCTCTACATTCAAGAAGAAGATTCAAACATTTAGAGGGTGTTTAGTCTTTTCGGATCCGATTCGAGGTGAAATAAGCGCCCTCTGCTGCAATAAAGCTTTTTAGAAAATGGTGATGGTGCTTTTACAAAACAATCTAGACACATAAATTCTTCTAAAACCCAAGATACAAATGAACCTTAAATAAATCATGAAGTATTAACAGAATTTCATATAAATGTACTCACCTGCAATGAATTCTTCATACTCAATGACAGGCACATTGGCCTGCAGGCTAGTGAGACTGAAGAACTCTCCCCATGGGATGCGGATCTGGTCGATTTTGGGACTTTGCCAGTGGTAGAGGCGACCCCATGGTGGAACAACCAATACCCAGTCATCCCCTTCTTTCCTCAAAGTCTTTACCAGAGAGGCCATCCGAATATAGACATCTCTCCGCAAATTGAAACCCTCTGGAGGGTTCACGTCATACAAAAGGTACCTGAAAGGAGACGACAAGAAAGAAAAAAAAAAGGCTTCAACGTCAGATGTGACAAGATAATTTTCATTGTATTGTAAAAAAAAAATAACATTTTTGGTACATTTCTTCATATTAAATGTTCAAACAGAAAATAAAGAGCTTTCTTTTCTGGTAATCAATGTCCTAAGTATGACATGATTTACATTGTACGTGGGACATAACATTTCCAGTGACGGAGTAAATTTACTTGAGTACTGTACTTAAGTACATATCCAGAGGATTTGTACTTTACTTGAGTATTAGATTTCTTTGGTACTTATTACTCTTACTTGAATACATTTCCATGACAAATATTTTTACTTTACTCGAGTAAATTTCTAGGAAGGCTGAAAAGTACTCGTTACTTTCAGGTCTGCTCTTTTTTCTTCTTCCCTAAAATCCTATTGGACACAAGCTCTTTTTGTCAAAGGAGGAGACCTATCACAGTGCACGCTCTCCACTGGGATGTACGTAAAGCGGAAATACGTCAAGCCTCCTCAAAACGATACCGCCAAAGTAGCCTGCGTTTGTCAAGACAGAGCCGCAACAAGTCAAGACAGAGCCGCAACAATGGCTACGCCTGCGTCAGGAGAAGAAAGACAATCCGCTGAGCCGTCTGAGTCTGATAATGAGCCGGACTCGGAGCAGGGACTTTCACAAAATCCTTGGCCGTATCTTAACTCAATGTTTGAGTTCGACCGACTAAAAAACGAGGGCACAGTTTTTTGTAAAGCAGTGGTCTTTGAGGGGGATCCAGACTTAGTTGGATGGTGCAGGTTCATTTGGTTTCAGTTCATGATTGTTAATAAACTCTGCATCATCTACTGTCCTCTTATGATCCCATTCATTTGATTTGTTTTTGGTGTTTCTGCAGGTTTTATATAACATTGTGGTTCTCAAAGCAGCACATCAGTGCAGCTGGTTTCAAAGAGTTAATTCTCAGAAACAAGAGTTAAAAGATCCTTAAGTTAATTTAGAAAAAATATTGTAATTTACTGATGTGGAAAATAAGAAATTTACTCTTACTCTTACTTTTACTTAAAATAAATTTAAAAGCATTTACTTTTGGATACTTAAGTACCTTTAAAAGCAAGTACTTTTCTACTCTTACTCGAGTAATATTTTGACTGAGCTACTTTTACTTGTAACGGAGTAAATTTTGACCAGTAGTATTTGTACTCTTACTCAAGTACTGGGGTCGAGTACTCTGTCCACTTCTGAACATTTCTACCTACAATCTTTTTCTTCCCGGATAAGCAGGTGGATTTTTTTCCACGTTCATTTACACGAGGGCAGTGGCTGTTTAGCGTCCTCCTGTGGTAGAAATGAGTAATGCAAAAACCAACAGCGAGCCAACAAAGAGCAACAAGTATTCGGTTAAACCAAATACCTTACGTTATTATTTAGTTAGTGCTCAAATTGTGCCTCAGGACTTCTATGCATATGCATTTAACCTCCTTTATAAAGAGGGAAATAAAGGAGTGAACAAATGTAAGCGAGTGTAACTCTAATGTGTTCTGATGAATGAACTATCTACGCCGAATACAACAACATCACATTAGCGATCTGAAAACTACATTATGGCATATATGTAAAATATTTTTAGGGTCCTGGACACAGAACAGCCATTAAACAGATAATTTTGACTATGGAGCCTGGTACTGCTTCAACGATACGAGCAATCAGGGCCGACTAACAGGAGACAAACACGTATTTTAAAAGCCAACTATAGTTTGCTTTAGCAGTGATCGTATAAATAAATGCATCAGGTAAATATTAAGAAAAAAAAAGTATAATTACAACCAAAGCATGTTAGCATAGCTAACACAAGTGTAAAACTCACCGCAGATCTCTAGCGGCAGAAATGGACACTGTGGCTGTGTGGCTTGCACTGAACACATCATCGCTCTTTACTGATTTGAGTGGTCCAAAAGTGATTAAAAAAGACAAAGATAAAATGCTAAAATAGTACGTTGACATAAAATATATCACTGCTATATGAGATGAGCTCTGCGCCATGTTTCCTTTGGGCCACGCACTTCCGGGAGCCTGAAACGCGTCTGCTCCGTTGCTTAGCAACCAGAAATCGTCGTTGCCAGACTGTTTCGATAGATCAGTCGGCAAGAATGGAATATTTCCTGGTGGGAAATGTAGGATTATCGTACCCGAGACATAAAATCGTCTATTTTGAGGGAAATGTTCGACACCCGAAAGCGCTGTATTCACTCTAGTGTTTAACAGAAACTCACCTCTTGGTAGCGTCGGTACGGAGTGGATTCACGGGTCTACTGCGCATGCCCCTGACTACTGTGGCATGCTGGGAAATGTGGTTTTCTTGTCACATTCGTAACATCACATCTTTACCCCATCTTTAGAAATAATATTTATAATAATATTATTATTATAATAATATTTATTTTTAGCCCTTACAACAAAACAAGTGTGTTTTGACTAGTTTCTCCCAAACATAGTGACTTTACTTATTAAACTCTATTTAACTTTTTTTTTATACTTGCTTCTGCCATAAGAAAATATTAAAGTGCAAACTTAAAGTTTTCAAAACAACAATTTAGAATCGTGTCAATAATTTATTTATTTATTTTTTTTTAAATAAACAATTCTGAAAGTCTCTCTTTTTTTCCGGTAAGTATTAAACTATAAACAGTCCATGTTGCTCCTTTTCGGCAACTTATAGGCTTATATACTTATAGAAGCTAGTCAAAACACACTTGTTTTGTTGTAAGGCAAGGCAAGTTTATTTGTAGAGCACAAAGTTGTTTTTTTTTTAAATCCCAAACTTTGCGTAGAAGGTGGCGTGCGTATCTTTCAAGCCCTGTTTTGTGCGCATGCAAGCTTTATAAATGAAGCCCCTGGTCACGTACTGTAGCTTTGGCTTTGCTTTAAAATAAGGGAAAACATTGTTTTTTCTCAATAGTTTGTTTTCATGACATCTCTGTGGTGGATGATTTTTTATTCTACCACAACCGGACAACTTATGTAAAGCCATACATTTATTTCTAATATAATTGTTTTGAAGGTAACTTCAAATCCAATGTTGAAAGATTTGAAGAGAAGCAACAGATAAAATATGTTCCTCAGCATGAGTCTTTCAAAGCGTCCAGGAGAAAACCTGCAGTATCCATCTTGCTGTCTGGAATTGTAGCAGAGATATTTTTACAGGATTTTTTTTCACTATGCCCACTGATTTCAAAGCATGTCAGTTTCCTTAGTGTTGTGGTTATCACATTCGCCTAACACGCGAAAGCACCAAATCCAAGCCTGTAGACCATCAGGGACACACGTGACACTCTCTTGAAGGGGTTTCTGTTAGTGTTTCGTTAGTACGGTTTTGTGGTGGATCCTCCCAGTCTAAACCTGAAAAATATTAGAAAGTAAAAGAACCAGGTGGACATCAGTACTGCTGTTTTATAAACTGGTCAGTTGGTTTGAACCAACAACCTCAGAACCCCAATCTTCAGTTAACAGCCAAACACAGTCTTGGATATTCAGGAATTTATGGGAGGAATTTATCAATCATTCCCAGAGATCATATCATTCAGACCAAAACCTGATCTCTACTTGTATACCAAGGTGCCTCACGCTACAGAAAAGAGAAAGAAAGAGACAAGCTCCTGTCTGGAATGGCTACTTATTATGTTCCCAAAGTCACAGTGTCAACATGTCTTTGAAAGGTAACATATGTAGAGGTGCACCATGAGCAATATCATTTTAATGTTGTCTATTCTTCCTCAAGCATTGCGTAGTTGTACACACCATTGTGTAAACGTACATAAATAAGCATTCGTTAATATAAGAATATGAATGAGAGTAAAAAACCTGAAATAGGTGCCCCCTATGAAATAGGTTTCCCCACTACGTTCTCTGTGGAGAAAAATTAAACCACAGAACAGTTTCAGTCAGTGTTTTTTTGTTGACTTGAAAGTATTACACACTTATGACGAGCTTACTACTTACCAGTCAGGAACTCCTTCCTTAATGCCCTGGTGTCAATGCTAGCTTCTCCTATCAAGGTGATTTTCAGTTCATTTGCTGGGCCTCCAGTTTTCTGCCGCTGTCAAAGTTTTAGACCTCTCTCAGGCATGTTGTCCCTACAAATGTAGATGGTCTTTCCCCTCTCAACTTTTGAGTTAACCCAACACAAAATATCTTGTTCACTGTTAAAATAAACAACATCTTAAAAGATGGATAGATATTTTGGCAGTAAAGTGTCATGATCCCTTTTGTTTTTTTACTGTGAGATGTCATCTATTGGATTTTGTGTTGGTTCTTGTATCTGTAGGAAACAACACAAAATGGAAAATATCAGGTCCAGCATTCGGGCTCCGTACAGGACTAAAGCTAAGAATGGTTTCAATGAATACCATCTAATCACAGAAAACTAAAAAATGTGATGTTACATGCAAAGGACATTCACCACTTACTTTGCTCCACAGGTACTGGCATGGGATTCATTGTCCTTGATTGGGAAGTATTTTATGCATATTGTGCTTTTTATCCTACATTTCTAAACTTACTTATACCAGTTTCCTAATAGTTATAAGAGCGAGTGAATTTATTGGTGAGGTCATGTTTCTTCATATTTTGGACTTCACTGCATCGCCAGTGAGTGTCGCAAACAGACAAAACCTTAGAAATGAGCACACACCATGAATTGATCGTTGCGTGAAGCACCACAACTTTTTGAACATCAGACTGTGAGCGTAGAAAGTGGTGTACGGACGTTTTTGGTGCGCCGCACTCTTTGTACATGAGGCCCCTGATCGACGAGTTTTAAATGGCGGTTTTGTCTGAGGTTAAAACATCCAATATTTAACAAGCCTTTTTTTCCCAATTGTAATATTAATCGTTGTTGGCAGGATTTGAACCTGCGCGGGGATCCCCAATGGATTTCGAGTCCATCGCCTTAACCACTCGGCCACAACAACCTGTCATCTGTGAATATGCAGAATCAGACAATTTAGATCCTTTTTTAGGCTGGATGATTTTACTTTATCACTTTGACACATCTTTTTAATCCTCATTTTTTAAAATGTTTTTATAAAAGCACTTTGAATTGTACGTGAAATGTGGTGTACAAATACATTTGCCTTGCGTCTCCTGATGAACAAATGAAATGTGTTTTTTTTAAAGATTATCTTTTGTTCCTCCTTTCTTCAAGGCAGGCGTATGGGCAGACTTGAATAATTCCAGGTACATATCAAAGTTTTCTGTGGCTGCTAAAGTTTGTCTGGTTGGTGAACTCGTGAGGATGGATAAAATGAAACTGAAACTTCATTATGACCCTGATGTGAGTTGAACACATAACCTTCTGATCTGGAGTCAGACGCACTACCATTGCACCACAGAGCCTGTTCTGATATCCTCTGAGGTTGTTTAAATAACACTAATCTGATCATAGAGGGCAAACTGTATAGAAACATGATTTGGAAGAAGATCAAACCTCCCAAACCAAATATCTCCGTCTTGTTTTCATGAAGCTTCTTCCATGATTTAAAGTCCCTGAGATAGTCCGTTAAGGGATTCAGTGGGTTACTACGATCTACCTTAATGGACAAATACATCTGGACAACTTCAGCAATTTAGTGGTAAGACATTTTCTACTCAGTGACAAAAGACAGCACCAGTCAGATGTTCAATAAAGACAGTTTAGGGATTAACACAGAGTCTCTATTAGCAGTTATTTATCTGAACTGATGTTCATACTGATGGCTTTCAGAAACAGAAACTGCACCTTACCTTCTGGTAGAGATGATGCAGGTTTTCTGTGTAACTTGGAGTCACCTGGCAAGTGTCACTCTACGTAACGCGTTATAACGTGAGCTCTGACAGTGCAGACTTTTGCCACTAACGATTAGAAGTGTCTTTGTAAGGGGGCAGACTGCCACTTAGACGGTGATATCTGCTGGTAGGCTGATCAAAACCCTGTTTTCCAAACACATTTTGCCACATTTTGCAAAATTAACACATGGGCTGGATCATGCATCAAAGGGGGTCATGCTGGCTACGCTTAATAAATACTGGTTCACAAAGGGGGTTTCGTCCCATGCTCAACAGTATTGTCAAGCTTGTGCCACCTGTGCTTCCCATAATGCAGCAGGTGGAGTGAGCATGCCTGGGGCTGCACATCCTCAACCAGACTGTCCACTTGATCATGTGATGCTTGATTTAATTGAACCGCCACACCGAGTGAGGGAAAGAAATAGTCTAGTTTTCCCATCCTCTAAGGCTGACAGCTCCACTGTGGCAAAAGCTTTAGTATCTGAACTCTTGCCCCCGTGGGGTATTCCTTCTAGGCTTTCCATTGATAATGGTGCTCATTTTGTTAATCAACTCTCCCAAGTGGGGAAATTCTTGGGGATCAACCTTCTTTTTGGCATGCCTCCTCCGATGGATGTGGACGTCCCTGGACACGGTATCCTTCCATTTGCTGAGTCTGTAAGAATTATGTTTTAGCATATTACAAAACCTGCAATCTGGGAATGTGTGAGGTGGAATAGTCCTTTCCGGTTGCTTCTAGTACATCTACAGTACTGCTGTGAAGAAAGCTGAGCGAGTGACCTGGATCCACGGTACCCATGGTAAGAAGGTTTCCGGAAACTCCAGATACAGAATAGCAAAGTGAAGCCTTAGGCTTTAGATTGAAAGCTTACTTCAGTAAATCTGCAACAGGGGATTACCACTTTTTTAAGGATTTCTGCTGATGTTGGAGGTGCTGAACATTGTTTTGCTCTAAATAGAGACTGACAATGACACACACACCTGCCCCTGCCCCGGCTCCTGTTCCAGCTGTTTGAGAGATGGTGTCTTCGGGGTACCAACACTGATCCTGGCATCTCTTCAGAAGTCTGTGTGTCAGTTTGAGGGATACTATTTGTGGCTTAACCACAAGGTCAGTGCTGATTGATTTTATTATTTCATGGGTTTATGATTCTTCTGCCACTGACTCACCTGATACTAAGACCCCGTCCACACGTAGCCGGATATCTGCGGATATCTGCTAAACCGGAGATATTTTCCTACGTTTTGACCTGTCATCCACACGAAAACGCAAATAAACGAAGGTTTAAAAAAACTCCGGGCAATGTGAAGATTTTTGAAAACTCAGTTTATGTAGATGCGTGTAGACACACACAACCGGAGTTTTGCGTTTTCGAACGTCACATTATGCGCCAAAACAACAACAAATCTGCTCTGACGTGCGACTTTTGTTAACTACAGAAAGATGATGCAGCATCTGTTCTCCAAGCTATTTATTAAATAAATGGTCTCTGGTCTTGACCACCGCTTACTGCGTTACACCGACGCAGAGGCTACGCCGTAGGGTACGCGGCGACGCGCACCCTACGGTGCCCGCGGAGCCCCGGTGCCCGCGGTGCCAGCTGCGCCGCGGAGGTACAGCTTCCCGGGAGCCGCAGACGATCTACAGGTTAGAATGCTTATGAATGTGGTCGAAAACGCAGATCTTCGGTTATGTGTGGATGCAAATTTTTTTATAAACGGAGGGGGGAAATATTCGTTTTTAAAAATACCCGGCTACGTGTGGACGGGGTCTAATGTTAATGCTGCTGGGTTATCTGACACCAGGATTTAGTCCAGACGTCCCAGGAGTTGGACTCATCTGTCCAGTGGCAGGGAAATGAAAGTTCCTGTCAGCCACACAGATTACCAGAGCAATAGTTGTTGTGTTTGTTCTGCTTTACCAAACTTATCTCAAGAATCAGATCCCCTCACTCGATTCCCCCTTACAGGTGCGGAGATGCTGGGAGAAAAAATGTCTTTTACTCAGGGATATTGGGGGGCAAAAGACGCTGATGGTTATCAAAAGATTGCTGATGTGACTGGTTCGATCGGGGCCTGTAGTGTGTCCATTCCTAATCATTCTGGTTCTATTATTAGAGCTTAAAATGTTACTGTGCAGTATAACAACAAGAAGATTTTTTCACCAATGTTTTCAATTAATCCCACGATTCACAAGGTTCCTATGTGTTTCTACCGACGGTGCTCCTCAAATGATCTGCCGTTGGGAAATAGACTCACTAGAGTCTAGACCACCTTTTTGCAAGGCAAATTTACCTTTGGGTACAATAAAGTTGAACTGAACTCAACTGAACTGAATAGTGTGTGTGATCTTGTCGGACTTGCCACTTGAGGAACACACATGTGCACACATGATACATGCTTCCATGGGGCTCAGGAGGTTTAAATGTCATGGTTGAAAATCTTTGAGTTGTTGTGGGGTTAATGATAATCCGCAGGTCCGGCTACCCACTTCAGATGGATTTTGTTGTTCACAACGTCACGTGTGTATTTGTGGCAGCCATGCTTACCAGGTTTTGCCTCCAAGGAGGTGTAGCACGTGTTATGTAGCAAAACTCCTTCCACACGTGGGCATTTATGATAAGTTGTCGTACCATCACACTAATTATCTACATTTTTATTCCAGCACTCAAGTTTCTTAGTGTGATCTTTTCAGCCACACTCATCGTATTTCAGGGGCGAAATTCCTTGAGGGTCTCGTTCCTTGGTTAACCGTTAAATTGGCTCATCATATTGACGTTTTAGCTCTGATTCTCGAACATGTCACAGAATTGACCTCTGAGGGTATGCACGCTTTCTCAGTTGAAGAGAAGGCCATGTTGCATTCCAGAATAGATGAGCCTTAGATCATGTCTTGGATGCCCAAGGTGTGCACCGAGTTGGTAGAAACATATTAAAGAGTATTTAATGGGTTTTATCACAACAGCGGAAATGTTGTTACATTGCACACAGTAATACTTTCCTTGTAATGATTGTAAACTTGTAGAAGCTTTAAACTGAAGTTGGAGGAAGAGCATTGTAATATTTCAGAGAAAAAGGTTAATTTGATTTGATAGTAAACAGTTATCAACACAATTGAAAATACAGATCTGCCTCTAAACTGGATTAACTGTCAACCACTTGAATGTCTATTAAAAGAGGGGGAAGAAACAATTACATATGAACATTGTTTTATAGTATTCAACGTTGATCAATAGCATTAAAAGGTTGTTAGTTATTTGATGGCTTGGATCAACGGGAGAACAACCTCGGTCTTCAGATAAGATCCCCCCAACCATCATCAAACACAAGGAGTCTTGCACAGTTTGCATCAGAGATACATCTGTGTTTGTGATGGAGACCTTGTTCCATGGTCATAAGAGCATAACCAGGAATACCTGTCTTTAACCACAGAGGGACTTGAACCCTCAATCTTCTGATCCGAAGTCAGACGCCTTGTCCATTAGGCCATGTGGTCCTCCTGTGACTCTGCTCTCTGTATGTATATTCAGTTATGGCACTTTTGCACTAGGACTTACTCGGCCCGACTCGGCTCGTCACGCCTTTACCCGCCTCTACCCGTGTGTTTTTCCACAGCCAGGGGAGAAGTGGGCGGGTTGTGGTGAAGCTGCTGTGACGTACTCGATTGCGCAACCGCTTTGTTCATGTCGGCGCTGATCAGAAATCAGCTGGAGCCGCGAGCGGCTGAGAGTAAAACAGCCCGTCTACATCCCTTTTTTAATTCTCTCGTCAGTCACCAGGTTTATGAACATCTGCACCTCAGAGTTTTATCACCAAACAGACGTTTTGCGCTTTATAATAAAATCGCTCTCGAAGCGGGAGTCAGCGCTCTCGCGCTGACTCCCGCTTCCTGATTCAAACGTTTGACGGCCCCGCCCCCCGACCAATCAGTGGCGCGGAGGGTGGTGACGTCGGAAATAGTCCCGGCTCAGCCCGCAAAGAACCTGGCCAGAATGGTTACAGAAAAAGTATCGCCTTGGAGCGGCTCTACCCGTCTCAGCCCCTAGTGCAAACGTGCAAGACGGGGCTGAACCGAGCCAAGCCGGGCGAAGGCGGGACTAGTGCAAAAGCGCCATTAGACACGTGTTGTATGTCATCCATTCATTCATCCATTATCTATACCCGCTTTATCCTCTGCAGGGTCGCGTGGGTCTGCTGGAGCCCATCCCAGCTGATTTCACGCGAAAGGCAGGGGTTCACCCTGGACAGGTCGCCAGTCCATCGCAGGGCTATGTCATCCATTGCTTTACAACATCCTCTTAGAAAGAGACCATAGACCTGGAGAGGTTTGATAATGACAACTGTCATTGACATTGGAATGAACAGAGCTCTCTCTTTGTACCCACTCCTGACTGGATCAAAGCTTTCTCAAGTACCCCTGGCAGCGACGGTCAGCCAACGACTGTTCACTGAGGAGCAACAATAATCATCTCAATATGAATGAGAGCTGTTAAAATGTCAGGAGAGTTCAGTCTGCTTTCTAGTGCTTAGGAAATGTTAGAAGAAGCACTTGCTACACTGAGAAACACTGTAAGTGTTGACAAGCAGTTTCATCCCAAACATTTATCCAAACATGTGGAAAACCCAGAAATTGGATACATCTGTGGTTTTAAACCACAAACAGGAGTTACATCCTTACTTTTGTGTTAAGGAGTATAAAGGCTCTGCTGGGATTTGAACCCAGGATCTCCTGTTTACAAGACAGGCGCTTTGACCAACTAAGCCACAGGGCCAACAAAAGATGTTTTCAACTTGTTATAAAAACCCTGTTGACACAGAAGTTCGTTCTTCCTCTGGAGCAGCTTTATTCCACCTCACTGTGATATATTTAGTACAAAAAACCTGTTCCACTACTGTC
Source organism: Cololabis saira (assembly GCF_033807715.1). Lineage (NCBI taxonomy): Eukaryota > Metazoa > Chordata > Actinopteri > Beloniformes > Belonidae > Cololabis > Cololabis saira. The sequence continues at coordinate 22,753,696 of NC_084592.1, read as the reverse complement.
CTCCCTTTATGTGAAGTGTGTTTGTGTGCGCGCTTCTGTGTATGTGTGTGGTGTCACGGTTGAAGGAGAGACAATGTATAAAAAGATAACCGTACACTATCTTTAACTTACCAGAATGAAAATGCAGGGAGCAGACTCATCGAAATCGGGATACTGTGGAAGGTTATGTTTGGTCGTCTTACAGCCGCGATCCAAGCGAGCCGACGACTCTTAAGCCTGAATTATGGTTCTGCGTTAAATCGACGCAGAGCCAATGGCGTAGGGTACGCGGCGACGCGCACCGTACGTCTGCGTTGGTGTAACGTGGATCCATAAATCAGCCTTTAGTTATCTCAGATGCTTGGTCTCCGTGGCTCTGCTTCCAAGTAGGAAAGCAGTGAAAAGTTACACCATTAGCGATCTTTTCCCCACGTCTGTTATGTGTGGAGCTGCTGCATCCCACAACACAGCAAGGGTTACCATGATTTACAGAATAACGGAAAGTAACGATTACAAGTAAAACAAAACGAAGGGGGAGCACATCTGTACACAGTGCGCAGGGGTCCGAAGAGCAGCTAATGTAGCATCGGAAATGGCGGGTCCGCCAAGTGATGACGTCAAGACGACCAAGCCCTATAGACTGTTAGAATTTGTATTATGGCAAGAAAAAAAGAAGCTAAGTAAAGAAAAATGAGTGGCCATCATTGAAATTAAGGTCAGTCAGTCTGAAAAATTGGGAAAAAAAAAAGTGTCCCCAAGTGCAGTCGCAAAAACCATCAAGTGCTACAAAGAAACTGGCTCACATGAGGACCGTCCCAGGAAAGGAAGACCAAGGCCCAGTCACAATACACCCACTACCCCTACTTTTCACCCCTACCCCTAAATTTTGCACGTTCCCGTGAGTGTAGTGGTCTCCCAATTCCTCTTTTCATCTAGGGGGAGTGCGGAAAACGAGTGCGAGTGGTTATGAATCTAGCCCTACAGAGCGAGGGTTTTTGTAGCAAGACGTAGCATGCAAAATTTAGGGGTAGTGCTGAAAAGTAGGGGTAGTGGGTGTATTGGGACAGGGCCCTGGGAAGATTACAAGTGCCCTAAAATTTGTGGCTTCTTTTTTAGGGGTAGTGGTAGTGAGGGAGGGCTAGTGGTAGAAAGTAGGGGGTGTATTGGGATTGGCCCCAAGAGTCACCTCTGCTGTGGAGGATAAGTTCATCCGAGTCACCAGCCTCAGAAATCGCAAGTTAAGAGCAGTTCAGATTAGAGACCAGGGGCCTCATTTATAAAGCTTGCGTGCACACAAAACAGGGCTTGAAAGATGCGCACGCCACCTTCTACGCAAAGGTTGGGATTTAAAAAAAAAAACGAACGGAAAAATGTGCGTATCTTTACTCAAAATTTGATCCCAGCGCACAAACATTTTGAAGATATGGGGAACTGGCGACGCAGACGGTGAGGTGGTGAAATGAAGTTTCTGTGTTTGAAGCACAGCTCCCGCGGCCAGAAATCAGATTCTGGCAGGCAATCACTTTTTGGCACGACACTGAGAACCTCCTCGTCACCCACCGCTTCCAACGGGAGAGTGACTGAGGACATAACAAATAAGTGCTGGGCCACTTTCCTCTTGGCCTCCACCTTCAGATCGCACCACTTTTTTATTTCTGCCACAGATCTGTCCTTGGCACTCACAGTGTTTACAGCGCAGCAACGACGTGCTGCCACTCACTCGCTTTCTTTTTGCAAGTGATGCCACCCACTACTGTGACCACCAAATAATATCTGTTTTCCTGGCCTCCACCTCATCCACAACATCTCGATCTCGGTCTCCGTGAAATTTAGTGGCACGGTGGCCTGGCTCGACACGTCTCATTCATCCTGACGCGCAGCAGAAACAGGCTGCAGGAAGCCTCTGCGCATGCTCAGCAGGCTCATTCATATGCTAATACAGTCATCAAGTACTTTGCATTGCCCACTCTTGGTAAAAAGTGGGCGTGTAGAGGGCGGGATATGAGGCGAATTCACGTGCGCAACCTTCCAGCTGGACTCTGATTTATAAAGCGAACATTGCATGCACACGGTTTTATAAATCAGGTTTTTCTTTGTGCGCACGCCATTTTCGTTTTTTGAGCGCACGTACACTTTTAGTATGAATCCTCCGCACTCTTTTATAAATGAGGCCCCAGCAATGCCACCCATTTCTAGCAGCAGACAAATCTCTAGAACAACTGTTAAGAGGAGACTGTGTGAATCAGGCCTTCATGGTAGAATAGCTGCTAGGAAACCACTGCTAAACACAGGCAACAAGCAGAAGGCTATTTGGGCTAAAGAACACAAGGAATGGACATTAGACCCGTGGAAATCTGTGATTTGGTCTGATGAGTCCAAATTTGAAATCTTTAGTTCCAACCACTGATGCAGGGGTGTATATTTGAATTTTGAGGAGGATATGTTACCTTTAAGAAAAAAAAAAAAAAAAAAAGTACATGCAGTCAACAACTGACTGAAATTTTATAGTAAACAATCACACAATGACAAGTCTGCTGAAATACTGTAATTGTATTGGATGGAAACAGCTTCCTCTTCCCTAAAACTACAAGTGATATTCTTGGTTACTGAGCAATTAAAAAGTGAAATTTAAACAACGATGCAATACAATGGCAAAAATCCATTCCTCAAATTGTTCCAATTCTGTGTTGCTGACATTCAATTTTAGATTAGTTTACATTTTCTAATTACAGTAACTTTACTGAAAATTCTTTTCATAGACATGTGTCTCTTACATAAAGGCTCACAATAATTATAAAGGATACATTTACCTTTGATCAAATATTTGAAGTCCAACACCAAAAAATTACAGACACGGATGTATATTTTATAGGATTTATTGAGCAACACCACGAAGCAAATTCAGGCCACTGAAATTTATAATTTTAATACAAAAACAAGAAGACACCCAAACCGGCCAAAGAAAGAATTCTGAAGGGAATAAAAACACAACTTAAGACCCTACATTCATGGCAAACTTAAAAAGTTAAAAGAAAAGCATATCTCTGAATTTGAAACGAGCATACCAAATGGAGGTTGTTTTTCTAAATAAATACTGTAGTAGCTAAGATTAATGTTTTCCCTGAAAATAACAACACAGCCCCTTTAATATTCTTCACCTTCCTCATCTTCTTCAAATGAATCAATCCCCACCTCCTCATAATCCTTCTCCAGGGCAGCCATGTCTTCTCTTGCCTCGGAGAACTCTCCTTCCTCCATGCCCTCTCCAACATACCAGTGGACGAAGGCCCTCTTGGCGTACATGAGGTCAAACTTGTGGTCCAGTCGGGCCCAGGCCTCAGCGATGGCTGTGGTGTTGCTCAGCATGCACACAGCTCTCTGCACCTTGGCCAGGTCTCCTCCAGGAACCACAGTTGGAGGCTGGTAGTTGATACCCACCTTGAAGCCTGTGGGACACCAGTCCACAAACTGAATGGAGCGTTTGGTCTTGATAGCAGCAATGGCTACATTGACATCTTTGGGCACCACGTCACCACGGTACAGCAGACAGCAGGCCATGTACTTGCCGTGACGCGGGTCACACTTCACCATCTGATTGGCTGGCTCGAAGCAGGCGTTTGTGATCTCGGCCACAGACAGCTGCTCGTGGTACGCTTTCTCGGCTGAAATGACGGGCGCGTAGGTGGCAAGAGGGAAGTGGATACGAGGGTAAGGCACCAAGTTGGTCTGGAACTCTGTCAGGTCAACATTCAGGGCTCCATCAAAGCGGAGTGAGGCTGTGATGGATGAGACGATCTGGCTGATAAGGCGGTTGAGATTGGTGTAGGATGGGCGTTCGATGTCCAGGTTCCTGCGGCAGATGTCATAGATGGCTTCATTGTCCACCATGAAAGCACAGTCAGAGTGCTCCAGGGTGGTGTGGGTGGTCAGGATGGAGTTGTAAGGCTCCACCACTGCTGTGGACACCTGAGGTGCCGGGTAGATGGCAAACTCAAGCTTAGACTTCTTCCCATAATCAACAGAGAGTCTCTCCATCAACAGGGAGGTGAAACCAGAGCCGGTTCCTCCACCAAAGGAGTGGAAAACCAAGAAGCCTTGGAGACCGGTGCACTGATCAGCCTGTAGGTATGAAGACATAGTTACAAAACTGGTTTCTTAAGTTCCAAACTCAAGATTATTATCAGATGTGCATGATAATGGTACATTTCTGTTTAGATGATTAGAGTTGATTCTGCAACCTTTAAATCATTCACTTTCTTTCTGAATCTAGTGCGAAGGAGTGTGACGGGCTGATTTGAGCTGTTTTACTTGAAGTAACACACATACAGAGCCGTAAATGGTTGCTCACTAGATGTTTGTAAAGTATTTACAAAAGGACTGACCCATGAGTGGGCTTTGAATAAAAGTTCTTGTGTGGGACTGAACGATTTTAAAGTTGTTTAAGAGCATGGCTTCATGAAAATGAGCTTCTGCCATGTAAAACATGGAGATTACGCTTCAAGTGCCTTACCAGTTTGCGGATCCTGTCCAGGACAGAGTCAATGATCTCTCTGCCGATGGTGTAGTGACCTCGGGCATAGTTGTTTGCCGCATCCTCCTTTCCTGAAATCAGCTGTTCAGGGTGAAAGAGTTGACGGTAGGTTCCTGTTCGGACTTCATCTGAGAAAGGTCAACGGAGCAGCAGTCATGAATACCAATTCATTAACTTTTTATTTGAGAAGGTACCTGAACTATAACACTTTGAAGAGAAATGAGTGTAGGAACTATAATAAGTTCTCATAAGTAGCCCTTTACTACAAATTTACTTTCAACCACCTTCTTTAAAAAAAAAAAAAAAAAAAAAAAAAAAAAAAAAAAAAAAAAAAAAAAAAAAAATCACACAGTGACTACGTTTACATGCCGTCAAAATTCGGGTTATTGCTAATATTCTGGTTACTGAAACATTCAGAATATTCCGTTTACATGCGTGAGCAAACAGGGTTATCCCTGTATACATGGTAATTAATCATTCAGGATATCTGGATCAAACCAGCGACGCACGGAGAACGTGAGAGAACGGAATTCCCGTCATTTCCACTTTTTCTTCCTGTATCCAAATTCAAAACAAATCCTGCTTCGCGCAACCTTTCGCTCACCTTCTTGTAAATCTCACTATCCCCGTACTTTCTACCGTCTACAAATGCCAAAATGTTCATATCCTTCATCACATTTATGAAGTGATTATTCTCCTCCTCACTCCAAAAGTGTGGCGTGGTCTTGCGTTTTGCCGTGTTTAGAAGTACTTCCTGGACTCAAAAGACCAGGATTCCTAGCGAACAGAGCATGCGCAGAAAACAAATTCATGTTCCGTTTGATCGGGATATTCCGTTTGGCGTTTATATGAACGAATATTCGGGTTTTAAAAGGAGTAACCCAGGGGTAATATTCGGGTTTTTAAAAACCGGAATATGAGCAAATTCGGGTTATTCAAAAGGGGTTATTGGTGTTTACATGGCCGTGCAAATTCGGGGTATTGCCAATATTCGGGTTTTAAAAGGGTGCATGTAAACGCAGTCAGTCTCAATCATTAAAAACATGAGCTCCACACTACTGACCAATGACAGTCGGCTCCAGGTCAACAAAGATTGCCCGTGGGACGTATTTCCCAGATCCAGTCTCACTGAAGAAGGTTGTGAAGGAGTCATCGTGGCCACCGATCGCCTTTTTGCTCGGCATCTGACCGTCTGGCTGGATGCCGTGCTCGAGACAGTAGAGCTCCCAGCAGGTGTTCCCCATCTGAACACCGGCCTGGCCCACGTGGATGGAGATGCATTCACGCTGAAAGACAGAAAGAAAGAAAGAAAGCTGAGCAAAATGCACTGAAGACATCAAACCACAAATTGTGGTCAAGCGTGTTTAGCGCCAAACTAGAATCATCCACAGTTTCAAAAAGGAGTCATTGATGAAGTCTGCCACTACGGGGCAGCAGAGAAACACTAGCGATGGAACGAGTTGCACGTATTTGCTGCAGCTGTCCCTGGATTTCATGTGACTGATGAGCCCCTCTGAGCTCATGAGGCTGTTCATTAGCTGAAACGGAGGCTGAGTTCAGGGAACAAATGAGCATTTGCTATTTATGCAATGAAGATGACCTAGTTAAAAAAGGGACACTTGTCCACTGGCTGGACCATAGGAGTCCTATATCAACCATGCTGTGTCTTATTCAGGTCATCCATACAACAGTAGCCAACTATATATTTCTGGATAATCATTTGTGTAAAATGATTATGTACAAAAAAGTACTTTAAAAAAGTTTGTTTCATCTATTACATCCTGCTTGGATTGCAAAAACAAGGGTATGTTAATCTTCTGTAGAAAGTCATTACACTACCACACTTTAAATTCATACTGAAGGAAAACAAGGAAGCCACATTTTCCTCCTGCTGATTGATTGTGTGAGACACAACCTAATTATTTCTGATATGTCCGATACTGACACGAGTTCAGACCAGAGTGTAGCAGAACTTTTGTTGAGATAAGGTCACATTTTTTCCCACTCTTTTCCTTTTAGTGGTTTTGTAGAAATGGCCCAAATATTTCTGCCAACCAAAGATGATCATTTTAAGCCTGTTCAGGATTTTTATAAGAACAATGATTTCCCAGTTTGGTCAAGAACACTTTTTTTAAATTAGGGTTTTATAGTCAACTATCACTTTTTAGTTGAGTGAAGGACATCCAAACATTTAGCAGCATCACCTCCTTTAAGAAGTTAAGGTAATCAATCAAGTAACTCAAACTAAACTGATACATTGGTCAAACTCTTTTCTACACTCAGGTAGCAGGATCAATTTCAATATCATGATTTAGGATTAAAATACCACTTAACCAGCCCACTTATTTTAATCCCAGTGCATACAGCTGTGACAACCTGTCACATATGGCACACTTGGTTTTCACCTTCATACATGTCAGGCTGCTATTTTTACGCATCCCCTGACTTTCTTCTTTTCTGTCATCAGTTAGTGCTGAAAGCCAGACCTTTATGAGGTCTGCTAAATATTATCAATCCAGTTTTCTTTTCTCCAAATATATTTACATTTAGCCAACGTTGAGAAACAACGGTTGTGTTTTTCTCCTTTTTCAAAGATGACCCTCCATGACTTCCCTGCATTTTGTAGCTGAGCAGAGCTATTTTGGTTTCCTCATGCTAACCTGACACTTTGGTGCAAGGGCTGACTGTTGCTGTAAACACTTGACAGTCAGCACCCCAAACAGGGGCTGTTGCCAAGTATGATTTCAAAACCCATCTGCCTAAAGTATTTGTCAAAACTATTTTGGAAGGCGATTAGTGCGATTTAAAGAAAAAGAAGCCCCACAAGCTCAAATATGAGGATGTAGTTTGGGGCTAGATTAAAAGACAAAAGCTTTCTCAACCGATCACGCAACTATTGAGTCAAGCCTGTCAGGGTGTGTCGGGGTGTGTCTGTGTGTGGCCGAGGCAAAATACATGTCTGAGGTGTGACCGCACCGACTTGAGAAGCCAGTTTTGTTAGCAACTAAAACTGGTTGAAATTGGTGCTCAGGATCCTGCTGGAAACAGGGAGTGAAGAGAGAATGGCGAAAGAGAAAAGCAATTTGTTAAAAGCTTTTTTGGGTCAGCAGTCATGGGAGCAGACATCCCTTAATGCCCCATTGTTACCATATGTGGTTTAGGGGGAAAAAAGAACTGAAATGTATCAAAATCTGCCATGTGGATACAAACCTTTGTTGCAACCAGTGCTAAGATGTCTACAAGTCAGTCAGACATAATATTTTGTACCATCATTCATGTTACTCCATGGCCCAACCCTATGCACGTGCATAGTCAACCAAAACATCCCCATTTGGTGGATTCCCAGGGATCATCGAGAACTGTATTTAAGGTCCTATGAGGAAAATATGTTTTGATTCCAACAACCTCAGAATGTTATTTCACAGCATCTCCTTCAAAACATACACTCATAGCTATACTAAACACTGTGACTAAAAGGATGATGTCAGGTTCTCAGAAGGCAAAACAATTTGATGAGAATATTCACAGTGAGGACATGTTGATGAATCAGAGTTCTGTCCACGCTCTCTTTCTATGGGGGTGCACAAGCTCATTACTGGCCCCACTGAGGTAGTAGTAAATTATGGAAAAAGGGGGAAAAAAAAGACATGTTATCAACGAGGTTGACAGCTTGTCTTTTTTTTTTTTCCGAGCTGAAGATGCAAGGTTAGCCGAAAGGATGGACAGTGCTGTGACATGTTCTGTCAGGAAATGCAACGCTAGACCCAAAATTCCTCACAGTGTTGACAGCTGGCTGTTATAACATGCACCGAAAATTCTGCTGCCAAGTTACTTTTGTCCATCCATAACAAGTTTGAATGTGTCCTTCTGTGCTTGTAAAACACAGCCCACTCACACTGATTGTATGTCTTTTCTACCTTGAACCAAGGACAGCAAAGCTTGTGATTACTTCAAGTCTGCTCTGTTTTCATTGTATTCTTTAATACGTATACCTATATCTCTTTGGTCTTTAGGGTAACTTTCCACTTTAGAGCCAACGTCTGAACTGATTGATTGGATCCATGCAGGTGCACTGCAGCACTGCAGCTAGCAGTGTACTCAGTAAACACTGACAGCATTTGGTTTTTATAACCGAATACACGCCATGTTTACACTGCACAATGCAAACAGAACACCGAGGTCGTGTGCGTTTGCTCAAGTTCCCAACAGGGAGACAGAATAATAAAATCATATATCAGAACTTTATTGCAACATCTTGACACAGAGTCCAGAGACCAAGGTGTTACTCTCTGCTGTTGCAACTTTGAAGGTATTGCTGAACAGTGAACTTGTGAAATATGTTAGAGATGCATCCCCCCCCCCCTACTGGGCACGTCATCCCTTAAACATTACATTCACCACACACCTGTACTCTGTTAGGAAGTGACAATTATTATAAACATTTTGAGGAAAGAAAGAAATCATTTTTTATCTCAATTAGAGAGAAAATGCAAAAAATTGCATCATCTTGGTTAAATTTGCCTTAATATGTTGTATCATGCTGTGCTGGAAATGTAGATGGATTATCCAGACAGCAGCCGGCTCAACTTTACAGCGAGCCTCTGAGGGAAAAGGAGCTATTTCTGACAGCAGTGGTCCTGTTGTAGGAGGCCACACAGGGAGCAGATGAGGACGGCTGCACCACAATGTTAACCTAAATTATTTCAAATAATGAAAGTTTACTCAGACATCTAAACACATTTTGAAGCAAGAGTGTCTTTAAAGTCAGTTGAATGAAACATGCTTACCATTGTAAAATCTCAGTGCAAATGACCTCAAACAGAAGACTTTTCTTAGCTGGTTGTGGGTTTTTCTGCAGCCTCTCCCTGCGGCCGTCAACGTGGTCCGGGTGAGTAAGTACTGTCAGGTGGGCGAGCAGCCGCAGTGCTATAGAGCTGCAGGCCACGCCCACCTTCACGTGAACGAGCCTGCGCGCTCGCGTTGACACCTTTAAAGTCTGAATTATGGTTCCGCATTAAATCGACGCAGAGCCTACGGCGTAGGGTACGATTTTTTTATTTATTTTTTTTTCAAATTCTGTTTATTGATTTTCACTCTTATAACAAACATACAAAACATACATAACAAGCCCAAAAACACCCCGCCCCCTCCCCAACCTTCCCCCCAGGGTCCTCAGCAAAAGTACTCAACAGAAAATATGTGAATACATAAAATAACCAGTAATAATAATCAAAAGTAAAGAATACAATTAAAAAAAAATAAATAAATAAAAAAAAAAAGATTGTCCATAAAATGTAAAAAGGGTGACCACATGTCATTAAATTCTCCAACTTTACCTCTTAGAATGTATGTTAATTTTTCCAATACTAGGTGTGAAGACATCTCTTTTAACCACTGGGTGGAATTAGGACTCTGAACATCCTTCCACTTCAAGGCTATTACCCTTTTTACTTGTAATAAACAAAAATCTATGAGCTTCCTTTTCTTTGCATTTGCACCAAAGTCTTCAGGGTATGTAACAGACATAATCTAGGTTCGACAGGAATTATACACTCTGTTAATCTGGAAATCAGGCGAAGGGTATCTTTCCAAAAATCCTGGAGTTTCTTACATTCCCATATACAGTGAAGCAAGGTACCTCTTTCTATGTTACGTTTAGGGCAATTGTCTGGAATGTTGGGATTAAAATGATTTAGCTTAACGGGAGTAATGTAGGTTCTAAAGAGCCATTTGTATTGTAGTAATCTGCCTCTCGTGTTTATACTCTGGGTTTGGGCTAGATGACAGGCCTTCTCCCATTCTTCTGTGGATATATCTAGTTGTAGATCATTCCTCCAAGAGAATGGGAACTTTCCTGCGAACCGTTTAAAAGTATGTTATATAGCTTTGATAATTGGCCCCTGCCCTGTAAATGGTTAATTGTAAATTGTTCAATAACAGATAATGGCGGTTCCTCGTAAATTTTACTTTGAGCATGGCGTAGGGTACGATTGAATGCGGAACCATAATAAGCCAGTACATTTAAAACAGGTGTTTTCACTAACAACCTACCATCTACCTGCAGAGGAGCTGGTTTAGTATTTGGTTGGAACAACTGCTGGACAGGAATTTTACTTTATGGCACCTGGATTATACACCTCTGGTCAAATTCCATGTCTTGTTTGACCTGATTTAAGGCTGAGTTATGGTTCTGCGTCAAAACGACGCCGTGCCTACGCCGTAGGGTACGCCGTCGCTGACGCGTACCTCTCAGAAATTGTAATAGCCAAATAAACATGATTCTGATTCTGAAATGCTGTGGACACTCCTATGTATATAATTCCTATAATAGAGCCTAAATGAAAACACAAAATTAGATTAAAGCACATTTATTTATTTAAAATATTTTCAGTTTATATACAAATGAATTGTCTTCAAGTGAAACATTTACATTTTCTTTAAGTTGTCATTTTCACTCATGTGGCTCTCTGGCATTAATGACTGATGACACAGAGACGCATGTTTCTGCATCTCCTCTTTAGGAAAGTAAATTTGGTTTCCCATTTTTTAGAGATATTTACACCAAGTCTTCTTCTTTTTTGTCAGAAATATCTTCTCTCGGTACATCCCATATATATATATGTATATATATATATATATATATATATATATATATATATATATATATATATATATATATATATATATATATATATATATATATATATATATAGGTATGTCTATGGTTACATCCATCCATCTCTCTGATTTGTTCCGAGTTCGCTCCCGTTGTCGCCACTAATCTCGCGAGAACTACCATCCAGGCTACAGCAGGTGGCAGTTCTCGCGAGGCTAGTGACAATTCAGTTTGCTGTTTAAAAATGATTATATGATAAAACTGGAAATTTACGGGAAAATACTAATACGGGAGGGCGGCGGGAAAGAGGGGTGAAATACGGTAGTTTCCCGGCCAAAACGGGAGACTTGACAGATATGGTGCCAATACGAGAGGGACAGTTTTATTATGAAGGACAATGTGGGTCATTAAAGCAGTACGTTTCTTGGGGTCATGCAGGAACGTAAACCTTAAACCAACTCAACCTTTATTTCAGTTCATGTGATGGCGCTTTCATATTATCGACGCTAGAGGTCGCAGTTGTTTCATCCAAAGTCTTCGTAAAGTTTAAACGGGTACACTCCATAAACTTAGATGTGGTGATTGTATCATACGATCACCACTTGGTGAGGACATACAGTATGTCCTCACGAATGTCTTTATAAAGAGATGTGAGATGTATGCCTAATAAAGTGGCCACTCCCACAATGAGTCCAGAAACAGTATTATTATATAATATAACCCTTATATTCTGTTAATTTCAGGTTAAACAATGTTGTGTTCCTGGTCAAAAAATGACTGCTCTATTAAGAGTCATCATAAAAACTGTAAAAAAAAAAAAAAAAAAACATACATAATTTGTTGCATTGGTTTTTTAATCAATTTATGTTCTTGTAAATGTTACAGGTTTTTAATTTCTGTCTGTTCTTTATGGCCTGTATGCCTCATTTATCTGAGTTTATGCATCTTAAATTTGATTTCTAAAAACCATAATTTCTGGATTATTTTGACTATAAGAAATAATCAGATGAAACATATTATACTGTTTATCTCAAACTGCTTTGTGTGAAAGTTCCCAAGGACATTTGTTTTATACAGTACGGTCACAAAAAGCAACACTTGTTGTCAGAAGTGACCAGAAGATTTTATTTGTGTACACATAATATTATCCCAACAATACACTACAATTTTATAACATTCAAAGATCAATGCCTTAATACATTAAAGAACAAATAAAAATAATATTCAAATTTTCATCAGTCTATCAGATGTGTTCTTGCCTGATAACAGAAAAAAAGGAAACCGATGAATAATCAGGCTTCTAAACTTGGTGGAGGGAGTTAACTCAAACTTCAATGTGTTTTGTCTCATGCACATGTTGGACATAAATGCACAGGTTTCATATGTCTTGCAGGATTCTTAATAGGCAACTAGCTGTTAATATCCCTAAATAAAATATATGCATTGCATTTATGGCACATTATGCTTGTTTTCACATCTATTGGCGCATGCAGGCTGCACCTCTTCCGTTTGTGACCTCTCTCTCTTGCAGCAAGTGATTTTGTTGACCTTGTGTCTCTCTCACCAATCCTATTGGCTGGTGTTCAGGGGAAAGTGTTGGCATTGTTGAATATGGGGTGCCAGCATAGCCTCCCCTTGAAAAATGTACTGTCTTCCTCTGACAGGAGTCAGTAACCTGCAAAGGTGCAAAATGTAGATAATAGCATGAATAGATACTAATGATAGCTCATGTTTTGCATGATGAATCAAAGCGTCACTATAACTAATCACATGTAAAACATATGTTTACACATTCAAATGGGTAGAACCGACTCAGTGTTGTTCATAAATGTGTACTCCACCAAAACCAAGTTTCACTTTTATCGTGCAGTTCAAACAATCTCATGAGAGAGAAGGAATACATGAAAAAAAATCAACATACCTAATCGAGGTTGTTAACTCCGCCTTTCTCCCTGTTGTAATCTGGGATGGGTGGATCCCGTCGGTAGGAGAGAGACTCTGTTGGGCAAAGATTCCTGCAGGGTGCCAAGCAACCCAAGTGGTGTGTGTGTGTGTGTTCATTTGAGTGACGATGTACTTGAGGGATGTATTTGAGCTCAGGTTTTTACACTAACTGTATTTCCTTCATTCATTTCTATTGGCCGGTCATTTTTGACTGGGAACGCCCGGTGAGTGTGGTAAAGTTGAACAAAAAGCACAAAATTGTATGCAGATTAATATTGAAATCCTCTTTGTGGACAAAGTCATGGAGTCTTAGCTCTGATCAAATTAACTACTAATTCTAACACTTTTAAATCAGTCAAATTTGACCGGAACACAACATGAGGGATTCAGGTCTCCCCACACTGTAGTTGAGGTAATAACATTGAATGTTTTCAAAAACAAACACTTGTACTTTTATCCATGTATTGAACACGCTATGATGTACTTCACAGTGGATAAAAGTAAGTGGGGAAAAGCACCATGCTAATAAGTTAGTTGAAGTCAGATGGTCCAGTTGAGGTGATACATTTGGATATGGATATGTATATGGATACCTGCAAATCAGTCCAGTTATTAATCATCTCTGTTTCTGTCTCTAAGGATTGGTTGTTGGGAGAGATATCACTTATCACAGAACTTCAAAAGGAAGTATTATAGAGAAACTATAGCTCATTGTGAAGGACCAAGCTGGTTAAGCACAAGGACGTGAAGATTTTAAAGAAAAAGAGGGTTTTATTACCAAAATAACAAGATGGGCCCTTAAAAGAGGCCCAAAATAAAGCAACTAAACAATAACAGCCACCGCACTGAAACAAAACCAAACTGACCTAACACCGCACAAAAACACACAAGGAACTTGGCTGATCAGACCAATGACACACAGGGATAAAACACTAAACATTGTTAACAAATGACCTACACATATAATCCAAACAGTGAGAATACAATGAACTTAAATTATAGTGAATATTTACACAAACAACCCATGATTTCCCCCCAGGATGTAGCAGCCCTTGGTACAGTCCCAATCGCCTTAATTTCTGGCAGCTACATCCTGGAGTCTCCAACATCCCCTCAGCCGTGGCTCGCCACATCAATAAACCATAAAGAAACAAAAGTTGAATACACAAAGTAAACCAAATGAGCGTGGTAAAAATTGAATTTGTGCATTTCAACACAATATAAATAAAGGTGTGAACAAAATAAACCAAAGTGTTGGTGCTTGATGTTACTGCCATCTATAGCCGTGGGGCTGCAGGTGCAGCCATCACACTCATACATAGCTGAATTTTGCACAACTATATCATATGACATCATCATATATTTTTCTCTCCTGGTCTGAATCTTATGTGGTTCTTTATTTTCTTTACCAGCTGTAGCATTATTATGGGCTGTTCTTAAAAGGCCAAGTTGTGCAGCACTGAGAGAAGCTATGAACGAAGGACCTACGTATACTCTTGTACAATTGAAGTGGGTCACCGCTTTATGACTTCGGGAATACTGCTGTAAAGGCAATGGTGGTGAGATGTGTGTGATTTTTAGTGATATTTCAACTTAAAGGACATGAAAGTGAGCTAAAGATGAGCGTTTATTATGCAGTAGAGCACAGCAATAATAATACTATGGTTTAAATTGACAAAAAAAAATTGACATTCAATATGCCTCAAATCAACCAGGATTTCTTTTTACACTGAGATACAATGATTTTAACTTCATATTTACATCCAAAATGTATTGATCTCTTCCTGTTATTAGAATTAAAGATGGTGAGACCAGGAAGGGATTTACAGTATGGGTGAATTACTGCCGCTGCAGCGTTTTGTTGTAAAAACAGGAGCTTACTGAGTCAACATTCCCCCTTGGTCTGAATTCCAGTTTCATATTTGCTGCTTTCTGACCTTGAAAAGCTGCTTGACTTGTTTTAAATCCGAGCACAATGCTGTGCCTTACGGCCACAACAGTCTATCAGCAGTTTAGGTTTTGCCTGCCAACAGTAAAGGACAGCTACTTCAAAGCTACAAAGCATTGTGGGATAGATAGAGAACAGAACTGTAATCTTGTGACTTTAAAGCAAATTGCATTCAAATGGATGTCGAGGTTTGAATCCCCGACAGGACTCAGGGAATGTTCTTTAGCAGATTTTTGCATAAGTGAAAAACAATCCCAGATAGTAATTCATTACACAAATCAGCAGAACCCCTTATGAGGCAGGTTACATGTATCATGTTTGTCATTCTTCAGGGTCAAAGGAATCAAATGTGAAGGAGGAACTAAGTCACTTATAAAACACAATTTCATGTTTGCTTTTTGGAGTCCTTTTATCCGTGGAAGGGACACATAGATGGAGCCAGCTCATGCATCCGTTCATCCAGAGATCTTCTATGAACCATGAGAAATTCAACACTTAAATCCTCATGGGAATCTTCTGTTTTACCAATCTGTCAAAACTAAAATGACACTTAGATCTCTCCTGGCTTGTATTTCATCGTAGATGCTGCAACTGAGAAGCTGTCTTAGAGTGAGAGGTGTTTCTTCTGACTTTATCCTGCCATAAGCAGCTTCATAAAACCACGACTCAACAACTGCCAAGTTTAACTGCTTTAGGTCACCCTCCCCTCCTTTAGGGTTCCGCTTCTGCTTTTTGAAATATGAGGTTCATGAGCACAGGTGCAAAACACAAGTATTACACACAATGACTAGGGTGGTGACCTCCCTTGGCATTGTGTGTGTGTTTGTAAAGCGGTTTCTCTTATCATTGTCCCTTTTGAGAAGTTCTCTGATTTCAGCTCAGATTGACTCCCAGGTGCCGTGTATAAAAGCAAAGCAGCTCAGCTGTTTTTCTCTCACTTCATCTTCTTTCTGATACCTGGACATTGGAAAAAAGAGAAACCATGGTGAGTTTAGGATTTTCAAAGTGCTACTTTACTGATCAGCATTGATAAGTTGGTGTATTACTTCAGGATTAAGTAACATTTTCATTCAACCATGATGTAATAAATGAAGCCGAAGTTCTATTGTTTTTGTTTTGTTTTTTCTTTCTTTTTGATCTTTATCTACCTCAAAGAATGACAAGTGGTTGAGTTAAATTTCATGTAGCAGAAAGACGCGCTTCTGGTCTTTGAACAGCATCGCTCCCTCTCTGCAGCGTGAGGTTATCTCCATTCATGTGGGCCAAGCTGGTGCTCAGATTGGCAACGCTTGCTGGGAGCTGTACTGTCTGGAGCATGGGATCCAGCCAGATGGACAGATGCCCTCTGACAAGACCATCGGGGGAGGAGATGACTCCTTCAACACTTTCTTCAGCGAGACAGGGGCGGGGAAGCATGTTCCCCGAGCCATCTTTGTTGACCTGGAACCAACTGTCATCGGTCAGTGCCAAACTTATACTCAATGATATTTATATTTCCACGAGAGTATGACATTAGCTTTGACTTATACATACTTAAGATTCTTTGTAACTGCATTATTTTTGTTAAAGTTGCACTAAGAAAATGCACAGCACAAAGACAGACACGGTACTGAATTGTGAGACATTCTTTTGATAGAACTGTATTTCAATGTTGGGATTACTCCATCAATAACTTTATCATTATATCATCCAGATGAGGTGCGTGCAGGAACTTACCGTCAGCTGTTCCACCCTGAGCAGCTAATCACAGGAAAAGAGGATGCTGCCAACAACTATGCCCGAGGACACTACACCATCGGCAAGGAGATCATAGATCTTGTTTTGGACAGGACACGTAAACTGGTGAGATTTTGGCGCTATTGGTTTTATACATGGATTTCAAATGTACATGATTTTGTAGAAATGTCTACATCATTTTTGGCTTCTCTATCAGAGAATAGAGATGAAAGTGCTGAGCCCACATGTAGTAACCTTGCTTTGGCTTGGTTGACAAAATTGCTTCATTAATATTTATGGATAATTGATTTTTTTCCCCAGGCGGATCAATGCACTGGCCTGCAAGGTTTCCTCATCTTCCACTCCTTTGGTGGAGGAACCGGCTCTGGTTTCACCTCCCTGTTGATGGAGAGACTCTCTGTTGATTATGGGAAAAAGTCTAAGCTCGAATTTGCCATCTACCCGGCACCTCAGGTGTCCACAGCAGTGGTGGAGCCTTACAACTCCATCCTGACCACCCACACCACCTTGGAGCACTCTGACTGTGCTTTCATGGTGGACAATGAAGCCATCTACGACATCTGCCGCAGGAACCTGGACATCGAGAGACCAACTTACACCAACCTGAACAGGCTCATTGGCCAGATCGTCTCATCCATCACAGCCTCACTCCGCTTTGATGGAGCCCTGAATGTTGACCTGACAGAGTTCCAGACCAACTTGGTGCCTTACCCTCGCATCCACTTCCCTCTTGCCACCTACGCGCCCGTCATTTCAGCCGAGAAAGCGTACCACGAGCAGCTGTCTGTGGCTGACATCACAAACGCCTGCTTCGAGCCAGCCAACCAGATGGTGAAGTGTGACCCGCGTCACGGCAAGTACATGGCCTGCTGTCTGCTGTACCGTGGTGACGTGGTGCCCAAAGATGTCAACTCCGCCATTGCAACCATCAAAACCAAGCGCACCATTCAGTTTGTGGACTGGTGTCCCACAGGCTTCAAGGTGGGTATCAACTACCAGCCTCCAACTGTGGTTCCTGGAGGAGACCTGGCCAAGGTGCAGAGAGCTGTGTGCATGCTGAGCAACACCACAGCCATCGCTGAGGCCTGGGCCCGACTGGACCACAAGTTTGACCTCATGTACGCCAAGAGGGCCTTCGTCCACTGGTACGTTGGAGAGGGCATGGAGGAAGGAGAGTTCTCCGAGGCAAGAGAAGATCTGGCCGCCCTGGAGAAGGATTATGAGGAGGTTGCCGCTGACAGTATGGAGGAGAATGATGGAGAGGAGTACTGAGTTGATTTAATGATTTTAACCTTAACATTTCTTTCTGGTTTCAAAATTGAGCATTTATGTTTATCTTTTCTTTGGTGAGTGAAAATGTATCAAATATAAATATAAACAAATAATAATAGCAGCAAAACCACAACATGAGTCAGCAGATTAGATATTTTATCCCAATATGACGACCATAAAATAAAAAAGAAGTTGTGCATATCTGAAACTGTTGTACTGTTGAAATTGTTGTACACATTCAATAAAAACATAACTACTATTAGAGTACATAGCTTGTACTCTAATAATTTGTAATCGTACTAGCTATAAACCCTGCATTTACATTCAGACCAAATTAACATAATTTTTTGTCATTGTTTAAAGTTATTGTTTCTGCATTTTTTCCTCGGTGAGAAACTTAGACCAAACCCTCTCCCCCGTGCACATCCCCCCACCGTATCCTCTTCCATAAGGAATGCGAGTTATGAAAGGACTTCTATGTCAGTTTGTATATACTATTCAGCTGTGACTCTGTGAGAACAAGAGGAAGAGAAAATGACTGGCGAAATCACTGGCTGGGGTTGTTTGTGTAGCCTAGCTCTTACTCAGACAGAGGCCTGCCCTGCAGCAACAATAGGATCCCAGTCCAGTTACGTGTGAATCCCTCCTCTGTAACCCTGGTTTCTTGAAAGTGGTACCACACACATATGCAAAACAAAAGGCAGAAACTAGATCTTGACATTTCTTGGAAATGCTTCTGTTTTATAAGCTTCCACTTTTAAGTGATGCATAGTGTAGGCTGCATTCTTTGTCTGTGTTTTCTGAATTATTTAAAGTCTCCTTTATGCCATATCATTTGTAACAGTTTTGTATAGTCTAAATGAATTATTTGTAATGACTTATACAATGCTTTCTTGTCTTTGAAGTATCCATCTTTAATATTTAGCCAGAATTAGCCTTTGTTTGTAGTCCAGATCATGTGCGTGGGATGACTCAGTGATAAAACCGAGACATAAGATGGGGCTGGGCCTGTGAGTCTGTGTGTATGCGCAAAACCCCCCCAAAAAACAGGATGCTCTATTTCTCCCTGCTCACAGTCTGTAGGTTGAAAATGTTTGATACTGGGCTGGAAAATTAATTAATTAATTAGTAACTCTTCAAAAGGGTGTGTGTGTTAACAAACCATGGAGCTCTGAGTAGTGTTTCACAGTAAACAGACAATAAAACACGGGGGCGAGGCTAATAAAGCATGAAACAGGGTTGCCTTTGCACTAATACTGGTTTTTAATGTGAAACTGAAGGACAATGTAGGCGCGGGAGTGAATACAATAGCGGGCCGCATTAAGCCTGAATTATGGTTCCGCGTTAAATCGACGCACACCCTACGCCGTAGGTTAAGCGGCGACGCGCACGTACTGCGTTGGTGTAACGCGGAACCATAAATCAGCCTTAGACTTCCCTCTTTTTTCTTAACGGTTGTTCCCTCCCTCCACTAAACTGCGCAGCTGCTTCCTCCGCCGCCCTAAGCCCCGCCCACCGCCCAGGCCACGCCCCCACCCCAGGCCACACCCCGCCCCGCACTATATAAGGCCCGGCTCTCCCTTTCCTCCGCACTCCAAGCTTTGTGTCTGAATCCTCCACGTCGTTCGAAGGACAAGCAGACAAAATGGTGAGTAACTGTTAGTCTGGTGACGTGGGATGACATTTTTTTTCCCATTCTCTCTTCCCAAACGCCTCTTGTTGTTTCTCACCGTCGCACTGCTTAAAATACGTAGGTCTATTCTTTTTTCCAGACAGGTCTATTGTTTTTCTCGACAGGCCTCTGCAGCAGCAGGGAGTGCAGATACAGATGTAGCTTTTGTCCTGCTGCCAAGCTAGAATGTTGAAAGCAAATGTATTTATTTATGTCATGCCTGTTTGAAATATAGGATGGAGAATGCGTTGTGATAACGACAAAGGACTACAGGGCGTTTCTGTAGTCTTGGAAAATCGAGGGCAGATGTTAGGCACTGCTTTGTCGTGATTAAAGTACATTAAATCAAAAACGTAATTATTGAATCAAACTGAAGGAAAGTAAAAAAAAAAAGAAAATGCAGGGTTTTTTTTTTCTTTTTTTCTGGACTGACATTAATGGTGGTAATCGTGGCAGTGGGGGGATGGAGTACAAAAAGAGCGGAGAAAATAGGAGTGGTCATGTCTGCAGTATGAGTTAGATGGCCGCCATTTTGTTCTGAGTTTTGGGTGGGAGCGATGGGAGAGACGCATCCCTGAAGCCTGATTTATGGTTCTGCGTTAAATCGACGCAGAGCCTACGGCGTAGGTTCTGCGTCGCTCTAACGCAGAACCATCAATCAGGCTTGAGTTACACAGCAGTACAGCATTGTGCTGCGCAGGACGGGGAGGAGACGCCCATGGGGGAGGGGACGGGAAGGGGGGGGGCTTTTTCTTTTCTTCCTCCCATTTCCTTGAGGCACAGCCTTCCTGTCTGCTACTAACTTTTTTTTTTTTTTTTTTTTCCTTCAAGGGCACCAAGCCTAGTGCAGACACAAAAGAGGCTTTCAGTATTTCATCAGTTGCGTTTTTTTTTTTTTTTAATTTTCCCCCATCTTATCAATTCATCTGATTTAAGTCTCAATTCAAAAGCACGAGATCCACTGTTAAGTGACGGGATGTAACAATAGATCGGTGGGGGTTTTTGCCCTCTGTCCACTGGTGAACATGGCAAAACCTTATTAGTATGAGCAGGAACTGGTCACAATGCACAGCTGCACAATCAATGCAGTTTTAACATTGATTTTCTTTCTTTTTAACAGCGTGAATGTATTTCTATGCACGTCGGCCAAGCCGGAGCCCAGATGGGCAACGCTTGCTGGGAGCTGTACTGTCTGGAGCATGGGATCCAGCCAGATGGACAGATGCCCTCTGACAAGACCATCGGGGGAGGAGACGACTCCTTCAACACTTTCTTCAGCGAGACAGGGGCGGGGAAGCATGTTCCCAGAGCCATCTTTGTTGACCTGGAACCAACTGTCATCGGTCAGTAATCTGTAAATGAAGAGACATTTTGCCGGCCTACCTTGAGTATTGTGAATTGGTTCTAATGCGTCTTTCTGAAATGTCATTTTTACAGATGAGGTGCGCACAGGAACTTACCGTCAGCTGTTCCACCCCGAGCAGCTAATCACAGGAAAAGAGGATGCTGCCAACAACTACGCCCGAGGACACTACACCATCGGCAAGGAGATCATAGATCTGGTTTTGGACAGGACACGTAAACTGGTGAGATTTTGCCGTAATTAGTTTTACACACAGATTTTTAAAATTTTTTTTTTTTTTTAAACATGGCTTTTTTTTTTTTTTTTTAAACATGGCTTTTTTTTTTTTTTTTTGATTAGCTATCAGAGAATAGTACGACTGAGTATTGGGGCCAAACTAAGACAAAAAAATGGAAATTGCGAGAATAAAGTCATAATATAATGAGAATAAAGTCATAATATAATGAGAATAAAGTCGTAATGTTGCGAGAATAAAGTCGTAATGTTGCGAGAATAAAGTCGTAATATTATGAGAATAAAGTCGTAATATTACGAGAATATAATTTATGAGCTTCTTCTCCCTGTGTTAAAATGAGGAATATTGAGCATCTTGTGAAGTTATATTTATAATATATTATGACTTTATTCTCGTAATATTATGACTTTATTCTCGTAATTTTACGACTTTATTCTCGTAATTTCCTTTTTTTGTTTGGCCCTAATACTCCGTCGTAGAATAGAGATGAGTGAAGGTTGAGTTTGGTTCATTAATGAAAACCTATATTTTATTTATTTTTCCAGGCTGATCAGTGCACTGGCCTGCAAGGTTTCCTCATCTTCCACTCCTTTGGTGGAGGAACCGGCTCTGGTTTCACCTCCCTGTTGATGGAGAGACTCTCTGTTGATTATGGGAAAAAGTCTAAGCTCGAATTTGCTGTGTATCCAGCCCCCCAGGTGTCCACAGCAGTGGTGGAGCCTTACAACTCCATCCTGACCACCCACACCACCTTGGAGCACTCTGACTGTGCTTTCATGGTGGACAATGAAGCCATCTATGACATCTGCCGCAGGAACCTGGACATCGAGAGACCAACTTACACCAATCTGAACAGGCTCATTGGCCAGATCGTCTCATCCATCACAGCCTCACTCCGCTTTGATGGAGCCCTGAATGTTGACCTGACAGAGTTCCAGACCAACTTGGTGCCTTACCCTCGCATCCACTTCCCTCTTGCCACCTACGCGCCCGTCATTTCAGCCGAGAAAGCGTACCACGAGCAGCTGTCTGTGGCTGACATCACAAACGCCTGCTTCGAGCCAGCCAATCAGATGGTGAAGTGTGACCCGCGTCACGGCAAGTACATGGCCTGCTGTCTGCTGTACCGTGGTGACGTGGTGCCCAAAGATGTCAACTCCGCCATTGCAGCCATCAAGACCAAGCGCACCATTCAGTTTGTGGACTGGTGTCCCACAGGCTTCAAGGTGGGTATCAACTACCAGCCTCCAACTGTGGTTCCTGGAGGAGACCTGGCCAAGGTGCAGAGAGCTGTGTGCATGCTGAGCAACACCACAGCCATCGCTGAGGCCTGGGCCCGACTGGACCACAAGTTTGACCTCATGTACGCCAAGAGGGCCTTCGTCCACTGGTACGTTGGAGAGGGCATGGAGGAAGGAGAGTTCTCAGAGGCCAGAGAAGACATGGCTGCCCTGGAGAAGGATTATGAGGAGGTGGGCACTGACAGCGTGGGAGATGAAGATGAAGAGGGCGAGGAGTACTGAGGCAACATCATCACACATTCCACATCTTGTTCTGAACATAACATTCCCAGCAAGTTTCTGAACATCTGTGATGTTGATCTGTCAGTATTAATAAACATCTGTTGAGCAATGTAAATGCACTTGTCGTCATTTTAACTCCACAGCAAAAGGCTAGTTTTTCAATCTTATAAGTCAAAAGAACTTAAGTTTCCTCAGCAGTTTTGATATAAACCTTTTTTTTTCACTTTGATATAGTGGGTGTTTGCAGGATCAAGGATGGGTGATTGTCAGTATCCTGTCTTTACACAGCAATAGTGGCTCCAAAGCATAAAAATGGCCGGGCGAGCCCGCTCCCTGCAGCTTCCTGCCTAATCCAGCAGGTGACAGCAAAGTGACCAGAAAGTCAAGTTAAGCCAAATCAATTTAAAACCAAATTGCTTCACAAAACAGAAACCCAATATAAATGGATGCTATTTAAATTAAATCTAATATAACCCTCAAATTGAAACGTTAACCTGATGGAACTAATAAAAGCCGATGAAACGTTTCGATTGTCTCAAAAGCCAAGGATGCAATTTCAAACGAGATTTTCTGAGCTGGTTATATTCAAGTAATCTGGCCGCCACATAATAGTTATATCCTCGGCTGCTTTTAGGTTAATCTTAAAATTTTGCAAAAGTATTAACCTAAGTCTTGTCTAGGGATGCCTACTCCCTGAGAAATTTAGGGACAACTCACCCCGATTGCCTTCACCCTTCCTGGCGTGAATTTTTTTTGTTTTTGAGTGAAACTATTTTATATTTGACTCGAACCTGAATTGAATAAGATGCATATTTTTGAATGCCATTAACACATGGAAAACAAATTATCCAGCAATTCACTTAAATACAAAATGACAAACCTTAACATCTCAATGCCATTTTCCATTGACTATTTTTTGCCTCTCACCGTAATACGGGACAAAGTGCGTCCCTTTTCAGCTCAATACGGGACGGTTGGCAACCCTAGCCTTGTCGGAGCCAGACCGTTGGTTTTAACGGTTTAGGTAACCCTAACAACCGTATCTAGGAGCAACCATAGACATATATACGTAGACGCCGCATCGAGATGTCTTGCCCGCTGCTGCGATACGTCAACGTCGCCGCCATATTGGATGTGGCAAGACTGCACTGTAAACGCCTTTATACAAATAAATGTACGTTTTACGTCTCATTTATTCATTCCCACACGCGCTAATATACTTGGGAAACAGTTAGCCACCAAATATATTTTAATTTAATTCTCAGATGGCAAAAATAAGAACCCACATAGGAGTAATTCATGTTATATCAGCTATAGAGAACAAGGTAGTGCCGAAAAACAATATATATCCCCCCCTCACAAAAATAAGAAAAATAGAGAAACATATTTTCTCATCAACAAAACATATTTTAAAATTTTCAAATAAAAAATAACATATTTGAACAATTTTTCAGACAATAACATTTGAACCATTTTTCAGACAATAAAATAACGTGAACCATTTTTCAGACAATAAAATAACATTTGAACCATTTTTCAGACTACAAAATAACATTTGAACCATTTGATTTGATTTGATACATACTGGTAGCGAGGAAAACGCGACTGTGCCTAACTGTTTCCCAAGTATATTATTTTTTTATTTTTTATTTTATTGGTTTAGTTGATAGGGACAATGCAGTTTAAACATAGTTTCAGTACAATGACAGCAACTGATGTTCTGCACATAGAGTTTATAGCTATTGCTAATTTGCAACTCCTGTCCCTAGTTGGGCTTTTCTAACAATAGGCTTTTCTAACAGTTGGGCTTTTCTAACAATAAATACAACATATACAATACAACAATACAACAAAATACAATACAACAATATCTAGGACATATAATACAAAATATAAAATTACATCTATTTAAAAACAATCACAAAATAAAAAATAGTGCGTGTGTGAATGAATAAATGAGACGTAAAACATAAATTTCTTTGTAGAAAGGCGTTTTATGAAAATAAGTCAATTTACTTGTATTAGTTTACAGCGCAGTCTTGCCACATCCAATATGGCGGCGACGTTGACGGTTGACGTACAGAGCAGCGCTCGGGTTGGGCGGGGCTATGGGCGGGGCCACCGAGGCCTGAAAACACTCGCATGTTCTAGAGAGGCTTTTTTTTTTCCCTCCAGCCGGTGACGTAACACGTGAAACGTGAACCGGTCTGCGTGTTTTTCTCGCCGGTCAATAACACTGGAGCAGACCGCAGAGGTGTAACGGTGCCGCTACGGGAATATTAGGTTGTAGAATATCCTCCTTTCGGGACGGCGGAGAGGTTAGCTGACACAGCTGGGAGGTGGCCGCGCTGCTGTCACGAAGAAAACACCGTATTTCTTCAGATAAGAGGGAATAAACTCGAACTCACTGTCATCACCAAAGCGGTGGACACTAACAGGTAAACGGCTTAAGTAGTTGGACCAAAATACTCCAACGGTAGGTTATTAACCAGCGCTGCAGTACATTTCTGACAAACTTTACCATAATAGGAAATGTGCCTCAGGAATACCGCACAATCCTGACGGCGCTCCTGCTGTCAATTGCAGGCAATTTATGGTTCCGCGTTAAATCGACGCAGACCCTACGGCGTAAGGTACGCGGCCACGCGCAACGTACGTTGCGCGTCGCCTACGCCGTAGGCACAGCCTACGGCGTACCCTACGCCGTAGGCTGTGCGTCAGCTTTAAGGCAGCACCTGTGCCTGCGAGTGCATCTGCTGTGTTTCTGCATTTGCAGGCCCAGTGCCGTGTCAGCAGCAGTTGTCAGATGCCTCAGTACTAGAAATAACGCAGTAATAATACTTGCATGAGCGCGTGGATGCTCCCCAGGGGACACACAAAGTTAAGTTTAGCAGTTTTGCCTCAGTTTGGAAGCCCCCCCATCAGCCATGGAAGTTTTTTAGGCCTCTAATGAGATTGGTATGGTGGTGAACATGTCTGTGTGACTGCTGACTGCACTGAGATCTTCGCTTTCAATGCAGTAAGATTTACGCTTCAGTCATTTCAATCGTTTTAAAAATGTCAGCTCACAGAGGTGTCAAAATTATTCACATTTATTACTCAGGTAGAAGTATAGATACTAGAGTTTAAAAATACTCCTGTAGAAGTTGAAGTATAGACTCAAGTTTTTTACTCAAGTAAAAGTATAAAAGTACTGGTTTCAAAACTACTAAGAAGCATATATGTGTACTATTGAGCATTAACATGTGTTTCAGAGAGCAGAAGATATGATGACTAGTTGCCTATAAGTATTGTAATGGTGCAAAAAGTCAAACTTCAGAGGCATGTTATCATTTATCCTAACCTTTATTGGAATGTACATCCAAGTTTAGTTGCAGGAATCTGAGGGAACGGATGTAAGAACAAAACTGGACAAGAACATCTGAAACAACCACAACCAAATTCACTCTATCCGGATGGAGCAATTTAACTGGATAGTTTTTTTTAAAGGCCGAAATGAAATAGAGTAACGAGGCTGTTTTTAAAATGTAAGGAGTAAAAAGTACAGATAATTGCGTGAAAATGTAAGGAGTAAAAGTAAAAAGTCGTAGTCAAAAAAGTCAAAAAAATAATTACTCCAGTGAAGTATAGATAACCAAAATTTCTACTTAAGTAAGGTAACGAAGTATTTGTACTTTGTTACTTGACACCTCTGTCAGCTCATCATTTCAATGTATTAAAACGTTTTCAATAATGGACATTTGTCAACTGGAGGGAACAGACAATGACAATATAATGATAAAAGTAAAACATTTATTGCTATTAAACATTGGAAAATGATTTGACAAGGTTAAAGAACTGTGAAATGACATTTTAATTGGAACTTATTAAAAATCATCATTGTCTTATACACACCAATTAAAATGTATGTTTCCAGTCTGATGCATTGGTCTGTGGGGGCTTCAAGTAAAATACATTTATTTGTTAAATTGCCCGTGGTCAGACAGGAAATATTAATGTGTCTAATACACGTGACTTTTTTCATCAGTACCTGCTGTGTTTCATTAACCTGTTCTTTTCTTCTTGAAGATGTATGATAATAGTTCAGCTCTGGGGTTTTAATTGGCTAATGCAGGATCTTTGCATCCACAAAGCTCAGAACTGACTGCATGGCTGTATTTTCAGGGTGCTGTTTTGAGGAGTGACAGGAGGAGACATGGTGGACTACTACAGCATCCTGGGAGTGTCCAGAACAGCCACACAAGATGACATCAAGAAGGCGTAAGTATTTTGAGAGTGTGTCCTGTTTAAATCCTCCAACAAATAGTTAACTGAAATAAATGAGCTAACATCACTCTGCCAGTCTAATGTTTTGTATTCAAAGTAGGAAATCCAAAATTCTTATTTTCGTTCTCTGTATTTGAATTTAACAGTCAAAATTTGGAGAGCAAAATTTCCCGCTTGTTACTAAATGCACCATTAAATGCAAGAGCTATCAGCTGTTGCAAATATAAACATAAACATCAATGAACAGCAGCCTATCCAGGCAGCTCATGTTAACTTATAAAAACATAAATCATAGGGATTATAGGGCTTTTTTGTGATGGAGGAATTATCAGATGATTTTGAAGGAATAATATCAATAAATAATAATCATAATAATATTATTAATATTATTATTAATAATAATAATAATAATAATATTTTTTTATTTTACCGTACTTTACCTTTATTTTACCAGGTTAGTCCCATTGAGATCGAGGATCTCTTTTTCAAGGGAGACCTGGCCAAAAATGTCAGCTTCAAAAGTTACAGACAAAACAACAAATCAACAACAACAGAAATAGAAGTACAATGCAAAATACATCACAAAACAGTGCCAGTAAATAAGTTACAATACTTAAGGACAGTGACATGTACCAACAGAGTCATTTAAGAATGCACTTGTAAGAGCTTTAAAATCAGACAATGACACTAATGTGTTTAGCTTCAGGTCTTTTTGGAGGCTATTCCAAGCAAGTGGGGCAGAACAGCTGAAGGCTTTCTTCCCTAGATTGGTCCTTGCACTTGATATGGACAGCAGGATAGCATCATTTGATCTCAGACTATACTGTAACTACTGATGGCTTTCAAATTGATCAGAAAACAAATGTAAAATGGAAGTTTACCTAATATAGCTTTGTATATGAACAAGTACCAATGACTAAGCCTCCACCATGTCAGTGAAGGTAAGCCAGCCTCGGAGTACAGAATGCAATGATGGGTTAGAGGTTTACACTTTGTAACAAATGTCATAATAATAATAATAATAATAATAATAATAATAATAATAATAATAATTAAGGTGGTGTTTTCAAGCGTGACAAGAAGCACCGTGGCGGACCACTACAACCTCCTGGCAGTATCGAACATTGAATGGTTTTGTAGGATATTGTTATTATTATTATAATTATCATACAAAGTCATTTAATTTTTGTTGTTATGTATCTGGAGTTTTGGAAAATCTTTGGCCTGATTTAAGCCAAAACACAATCATGTCATCGTGTTGGGATGGATGAATAGTTTGCAACATGGAGGAGGACCCCCTGAGTTTAGTTTGTGTTTGGTTTTCCGCTGTGCCCTGCTTGTTGTTTCCAGTGAGTGCTATATATATATATATATATATATATATATATATATATATATATATATATATATATATATATGTATATATATATATCTATGTGTATATATATATATATATATATATATATATATATATATATATATATATATATATATATATATATATATATATATATATATCTATGTGTATATATATATATATATATATATATATATATATATATATATATATATACATATATACATATATCTATCTATCTATATACGCTGCATGTGTTTTTTTTTTTGTATGTCTGGCATCCACATTTGTCGGCGACTCTGTGTGTGTTTGATGTATTCAGGTACAGGAAGTTGGCCTTGAAGTGGCATCCAGACAAAAATCCTGACAACAAGGAGGAGGCAGAAACAAAGTTCAAAGAGCTTGCTGAGGCCTATGAAGTCCTGTCTGACAGTATGTCACAAAAGAAGCCTTTATCCCCACATTTGTTTAATGTATCTCTGTGTGTGTATGCGCGTGTGTTTTTTTGAGGACAGATACGTTTCAGGGACAGATAATTGCACTACCCTAGTCTTAGTTTTACTTTAGAGTACTAGAATGGTTGCTGTTTTCATCTCTGCCTTCTTTGTTTGTTTTTCCCTCTTGCAAATTCCAAAGGTTTGTGTGCTCGTTTTGTTTCTCTTGTTTCAGATTTTCAGAAGATGCCCCCCAAGCTTTTATTCCCCTAATATATATGTAAAAAAAAAAAGAAAAGAAAGAAGCTTCAAACAATTATGTGGAAATTGGGCTTCTGGCCTGTTGTTGCTGGTACCTCTGAGTATACAGTATATATATTTAAAAAAATCTCTAAATCCAAAGTTCTATTATGAGCCAGATTTCACATTATGGCTCTTTTTTTGAATATTTTATTACGAGAGGGTAATATCTTTATCAGAAACTTTCATATTAATGTCTCTCCTCCACTCTTTACCCTTAATTTTGTTTTAATTTCAAAACTGTTGTTGCTCTGATATTTTTGTCTCTGTTATGCGAGATAAAAAGCCAGATACATGTGTATTTTTCCCCTTCCTTTTTAACAGAGAGCAAACGTGAATCATATGACAGATATGGAAATGACAGAATGCGACATACAGGTAATTGGAAATATACCTTTGCTCTTGTTAAGATGAATAATCATGATTTCTCACATAAAATGTGCAGTTTGTTCAAATTGGATTTCTCTCTTTCTCTTCCCCCACTTTCATCTTCACATCTTTCCTTGTTTCGTGTTTACTCGCTTGACCCTGATGTTTTCATTTTGCAGACTCTTCCAGCTCAGACTTTCCATCAGATTTCTCAGGATTCACCTATACATTCCGCAGCCCAGATGAGGTGTTCAGG
This sequence comes from Cololabis saira, assembly GCF_033807715.1. Lineage (NCBI taxonomy): Eukaryota > Metazoa > Chordata > Actinopteri > Beloniformes > Belonidae > Cololabis > Cololabis saira. The sequence goes on along the minus strand of NC_084592.1, from coordinate 22,723,894 downwards.
GAGTTTTTTGGTGGCCAGGACCCTTTTGCAAGCCTCTTTGGTCAGTCACAGTCACTATGTAGTGCACTAAATTTGGAGAATTGTTCATGTTAGTCCAGCACTGGTTGATACTGTCGTTTTTGTGACATTAAGATTGACATGGACCTGAAAACACATTGTCAAAATAACCAGTCTATCGCGTATCAGTTTAAAATACTGTACCATAACACTTTTCTCTCTGACGTGAATCACCATCTCCGTTTACCATGTTTCCATTTATCCACACACCCATACATGCTAACGTGACTCTTTCTGCCATCCAGATGACTTCTCTTCATTTGGAGGCCCTTCTTCACGTCTTGGCCCCAGTCGATTCTTCTCTTTTCCTTCAACTAGAGGTGAGCATTCGAGTAAACGTTCAGAGTTGTAATCTTGTAGAGGTCATAGTGTACGCACACTGAGCAGCTTTGTAGTGTTTTAATCACCGATTCCTTAGGCTATATTAAGAGTAAAAACAGGTAAAACTGATGAGGAGTTTGCGCAGGAACAATTGGAAAATTGGTTTCCAAAATATTTAAAAAAAAGTTATTTTCTTACAATAAGTGCAATTTGTGCAGTTTGACCCACCTACATTCACACTTAGGATGAAGTCGTGTTGGATTTGCGTAGATGGAGTCCGCGAAAGAGCGTCAAAAATGTTTAATTTGTATATATACATATGTTGTATGTATATGTGTGTGTGTGTGTGTGTGTGTGTGTGTGTGTGTGTGTGTATACATATACATATGTGTGTGTGTGTATATATATATATATATATATATATATATATATATATATACATATATATATATATATATATATATATATATATATATACATATATATATATATATATATATATATATACATATATATATATGTATACACACACACACACAAACCCCGCCCCTCCAAAAAACCTTTAATTTGTTTTCGGGTCATTTGTTTTTCTCCAGTTGAATTCAGCTCTTTTTCTTCTTCCTTCGGGGGTCTGGACGGGATGGAGAGCATGGGTGGAGGAATGGGTGGAGGAAGTGGTAACTTCAAATCAGTTTCTACCTCCACTCGCATCATGAATGGGAGGCGAACCACCACAAAGAAGTATGTGATATCTATCACACTTTATTTAAAAGTAAAGTTTTTATTGCCATTTAGTTTTATTTACTAAAATGATCTGGATGTGACAGTCCGAGAAAAACTTGTTACCATTATTGATTTTAAAAGTCTACGTAGATTCATATCCTTAAGTGTCTGAGGGAATTGCTTTCGATTGTCGTTAAATGGTCAACTCTAACAGAGTTGGAGTAAATTACAGTCTGTCTCTTTGAATTCAGTGGGATAATTTAGTAATTTCTTAGGGTTTTAATTTGTTAGTATTACAAACGTCTCATAATTAGATTTAAAAAAAAGAAAGAGAGAAGAAAAGAATGTATGTATATATGTTTAGTTTCGATTTTGTGTTTTTAGGATAAAGGAGAACGGGCAGGAAAGAGTGGAGATTGAGGAGGACGGGGTATTAAAGAGTGTTTTAATAAATGGTAAGACAGTGTGATGAGCAAATAATAATTTCCCTTTATTCACCTGCATGTGTGTATATAAACACTGAATGGTGACATCAACATTAAGCTGCATTGTTTATTAATGATGGTAACAATTAAAGATGGGAAATTTTGTGGTTGTGTGTGTCCTTGTTGCTATTTGTTGATTGTGCACAGACGTTCCAATGTTGTCGTGTGTGTTTTTCCCAGGTGTTGAAGACGAAATGGCTCTTGCTCTGGAGCTCAGCCGAAGAGAAGGACAGTCCCAACAGTCCTCCCACAAGCCGCAGATCCAGAACCAATCCCCCATGGAGTCGGACAGACACCGGCCCAGCCCTCACTCTGGAGCAGCACAACGTTCATTTAGCTCCGCGCCCTTCTGCAACTATGGTGTCGCACGAAGCAGCGATGACGAGGAGGACGAAGACCTTCAGATGGCTTTGGCGTGCAGCCTGTCAGAAATGGAAGCTCAACAGAGAGCTGCTGCTACCGACTTCATATCAGGTGCTGGGGGTGTGTGCAAAGACAAGGCTAAGGGCTGTAGAGGAAGTGGGGTTAACAGTGGGAAATATGCAGATTTGTCCAATGCAGGGGAGAAAAAGGATGAGGGTCAGTTTAAAGTGGGCCCAGGGCACGGTGGCACGTGTGAAACGGAGAGAAAGGAAACCAGTGAGTCAGGATCCTCCCCCGAGTCACCCACAGCTGCCAACTCCACACTGCCGGGCCCCTGCAGTGACGAAGGGGTCAAACCTGTGATAAAAAGCTGTGATGGCTGTGTGAAAAAGAAAAAGAAGTGTGGCTGTGTTGTGTGCTAAGGCAGTGTGTTTGCATTAATTTGGTTTGTTTTTTTGATATTCCACTTACCTCCGTGTGAGCCACAGCCAGACTCCACTGTTAATTTTTTTTCTTTTTCGAGGCTGCGCCTTAAGACTTTGTAACACCCTTGAAGGAAAATACGTTTTTGAATTACTTGACGGTGATTGATTTTGCTGGCCCACATAATCTACCTACACATTTTTAAATCGCTTTTTTTCATGAATGGAGAGCTAAACAGATGATTATAGAATGTAACTGAATGTGCCAAACGTTTCCATAGACTGTAAACAGTAGGTCCGAGGGGACGAGAGAGGAAAGGTAGGGCTTTAATTGAGGACCAATTTGAGGTTTAAACCCCTGCAGGAGATTGTTGGAATGTGAGCTTAGTGTGCCAATAAAACAAAGCTTGAAAGGGCTATGGCTTGGTTGCTTGATTACAGCTGGTAAAGGGAGCATGGGAGTGCATTACTGGTACATCAGTGAAATGTGTGTGCACGTGGTTCTTTTTGTGTGTGTTTGAATTGGGGTCAGTTGAGATGCTGCCATAGAATTTTCTCATCGAGACTCAGCGAATGTAACCGGACTGTTGCACTAATGCCGGACTGAAACGAACGATGGGAGTGGACCGCAGAGCTTTCTGTAGCAGTTTTCATTGTGACAGAAACACTTCAGTCAAAAGAGATTCCGTATTCCAGCTAAATGATATACACATGATTTGGGAACAGAAATGCCTTACAGAGAGGAACAGAGGCTTCCTGCTGAGAGGTGCTCACACTGTAGCTGTAGTTACAGTTTGAGGAGCTGTTTTATGAGGGACAAGTGCATCAATTCTCAGCACAAAATAATTGTGCTTAATACATGAAGAAGAAGGAATGTAAAAAAATAAAATAATAAAGAGATTATGTTTACATTTTAAATTAAGTGTCTAATTTGCAAGCATATCAGTATCAGCCTCGGCTGATTTGGTCTAAATCTTGAATGAAACTCATGTTTAATGTGCGTTCCTGCCGTTGAACTGAAGCTGTAAGAATTTAAATGACGCAATGCAGGTTGGGTGTTTTCTGTGAAAAAGGAGTGTGTGCATGTATGATTCCGTGTGTGAAAGGACTTCGTCACTGGTGCTCTGGGATTATCATGTTTCAGCTGAATTGCAAGGTAAAAATAGTTTTCTAAGTGCATCACAAAATTTTAAAAACGTTGCTGAGTCGACGTGACTAAAGCTGAAATTAAATGTAATTGTTGGTGCCAAAATACAGAAGTGTTTGAAATAAATATGACTTGAAGTATTAAGGAATGGATTAAAAAATGCTTTTGAGTATATATAATGACATATAATTCACAAGTGCTTGTTTTTTCTTTTTTTTTTATACATTGTTGCTCTCACTTTAAGGTACATGTTGTAACCGGCTCAAACAATGTGACAGATTCAAGCAAAAGGGACTGTTTTAACTTTCAAATATTGATAATTTTTTATATACATTCACTTGTGTAGCGATGGAATGAGAAAGGAGGCAGGTGGATTCTTTAACAAATATCTATCAGCGTGTGTTATTTGTATTAAATGTTGTACTACCATGTGACTGTTAAACAGGAAATAACTAATAAAACATTGAGGCAAAAGAGGAGTTGGGGTTATTTTTTTTCCTAATATGGCAGTAACATTCATGAATGTCCCATTATTTACAAGGAATCTGTTAATCCAACTAGCATTTTTCCAAATATTATGTTTCTGTAGAAGAATGCAGTTTTTTCCTTTCACGGTTCTCCTGAACAAATGGATAAAGGCCATTTGCATGAGAAATGTTGCAGACATACATGTGCAGAAGAGACATAAGTTTGCTGTCTTACACTTTCTACTTCCTGTTTCAGACTCTGACTTCGAGGCCTTCACAAGCTAACCTGATTGGCCAATGCTGCTCTGAGCCGTTAAGCCCCACCGACAGGTAATGAACCATTGTAAATGTAAGACGTGTTCAAAACGTGAGCGTTTGATCACCCTGTCGATGCCACGTGGGTCCAATCAAATAATACCTGCTTGTAAAGCTGATACCATGTAACATTTTCTTATCTGTTTTTACAGATCAAAGATCAATTCCCTGACATGCACTTTCTCTCCGTGCCCAACGTGACTCCTACCTGCTGAAAGACACTTAACAAAAAAGGTTTTACTGTTAATATGTACGACTGTGTGTGTGTGTAGCTCATTATGGTGCGATAGACTGGAAGCTTTATATTTCGAAAGCCAAAGAATGATCTGTTACAGTAAATGTCTTTGCATTAAAAAAAAAAAAAAAAAAAGGTTGATAAATATCTGCAAATTTTGCTCTGGAAAATGGGCACGTGTTTTGTGATCCTTGATCTAAATGCATGTCCTGCTGCATGAAAATCCTGGTCTGGGGGAAAAAGAAACCAATAAGGCTGAGAAAGTGTAGTTTTTTTCCCCTGCTGATTACTCTCCAGAAATGTTAATTAATCAACATGAGAAGGACGTTAAGGGTCAGTATTACAAAGCTAAAAAAAAAAGAAATCACAGAAAAATTATATAATCAGTTGTGTTTCATCCCACAATTATGAGTATGTGTTTTATACAACAGCTAAATGTAAAACCAAAGAAAACGCCAACAGTTTTCTGCTGCATCACATCACAAATTTATTTATGTCAAGTCAAAAATACATTTTTATAGATATTTTCCATCTGTCTGCTACATGAAATAAACACAATCATCAGGATGAATTATATACATTAATCACAAGGTTGCACATCAAGTAAGACAGTAAAAGAATGCAAAGGAAGCCACTTTATGTGCAGGAGGAGAGATGAAGCGTTGTGTACTTCATGGACGACGTACAGCACCCGTTACCCCAACAGCAGTGCTTGAAGCAAACACTGAACTTTGCAAGGCAGGAGACAAGCCTCACCAATAAAAACACACTCGACAGTAGTATACAGTCTTCTGTTGGACACAAAACACCACAACCAGAGGGTTCACATAGACCTTCCCTTGTTAAAGGAAGCTAGATGCCAGAGATATTTGGTTAGTTCAGTTATCTTAACATTTATCTGAATGGAACTTTCACCAACAGAAAGAAAATCAAACTATCTGTTGGTGATGATCAATCGTTTGAGGTAACGGTATCCAATAAAAGGTTATTAAGGTCAATACGCCACTAGAGTCATACGAGGGTATGTTCCCTCCTGTCTGTGACTCAACACCAAATATTCTGTTCTCAGGAGATGAATAGTGTCAATACTTCTGGATTTACACAGGCACAAAGGTTTTTTAGTTAATTCTAGGTCTGGAGGCTGCATTGTTGTGTAATTAGGTAGAATTTTCAGAAACAGAAACAGGATTTTTACAATAATTTTGAAGAAATGTCATCCTCTGTTCATACCTGCATCCTGCCAAAACATTCACTGCCCTTCCATAAAAGTAACCACCCCCCCCAAAAAAAAAAAAAAAATGTCTGAAAACTCCCAGAGAATGAGTCGATGGCAAAACCACTGCAGGTTGGAAAGCAGCTCCGGGTGTGGCTGAGCAAATACTTCTAACAGCATCGGACGTTTATGGACGCGTGATACGAATGAGTCCTTTGAAGCGTGTGTTGTCATGTGCCTGAACGTTCCCCCTTCAGCTGCTGCGTCTCACTGTGGCAGGGCTTTCAAGATGGCATTCACTTCCTCAGCGACTGCTGTCAGAGCGAATTCAAACTGGTCCTGAGTGGGCGATAAAAGAGGAGACACAGGAGAGAGCAAGACATTTGCATTACAGTGGTCTTCAGTTGGAGAAATGTTTCAAAATACTGCACTTAAAAACACATATGCACAAGTACAGACAGATTGATACCTTGGTGCAAACCAGGCCGGGTCTCTGGTCTCTGATGTGCTCCAGCGTGGCTGCAATGTCGATTTCCTTCACTCCTAATGACAACAAGAACAGCAACAGCATCAGCAAGGGTTCTTGATTTGGTCTTATGCACAAACTTGAAAAGTGAATAGAGTCTGTCAGTTTCTGAGTCTGTACATTTATTTAAAAAGAGAGGGTTTGAATTAATTTTCTTTGCTGAATAATAAGACATTTAAATATTTTATAACCATTGTGACTGTGAATAAAGAAATACCACTGAACCACATATTAGACAACATAGTAAGAACAGCTCCCTCTGGTGGTCATGACATGTTATAGCACTTTCACGTAACGTAATTTATATGTCAGATCAGTGGACTCCGTGCTCAATTTATTAATTACTGAGCAAGTGTGTGTGTGTGTGTGTGTGTGTGTGTGTGTGTGTGTGTGTGTGTGTGTGTGTGTGTGTGTGTGTGTGTGTGTGTGTGTGTGTGTGTGTGTGTTTGTTCACCTTTGGCCATGCGGTTCAGCACCATGTCAATGAGAATGTAAGCTCCAGCTCTGCTTGTGCCATCACTGCAGGAATGACAAAGATGAAGGAAAAAAAACCCCAACAAAAACAGTAAAAACACACATATTCTTTCAAAGTATTTTTACTTCAGCTCACTCTTTAAGTAGAATATTTGGATTTAATTTACCTGCAGTGAACGATGATTGGGCAGGATCGACCTCTGTAACATTTATTCACCTTCCTGATAAGCAGGAAAAGGAGACAACACAGGAAGAAAGGAGAGCAAAGGACAGAAACAGCTGCTTAATCGTGAACTAATTATTACAGATTTCACAATATCTGACCTCTGTCACAAGTAAATAACATAAATAATGTACATTCTGTCATAGAGCGAGTGCTAAATGTGTACAACACAAGACTAGAAGTCTTTTAAGCAGTTAAAAAAACATAACAAAACAAAAAAACAGAGGCACTATAAGGAAAAGAAATTTAATAATGTGGGTTAAAAAGTACAGATCGAAGCAACTAGAATAGCAGTGAGCGACACTGGGAGAGGACGGGATGAGCAGAAACTGTTTTAAGCGGTGTGGAGGGCGATGATATGAGGCTACAGGATAGAACATGTGGAGAGGAAGCCACAGATTCACTGTCCCTCTTGCAGCAGCCAGTCACACCTGCCAATGCTCATTTTTGTGACTATGCAACTGGAGCCAGAGTACTAGCTGCAAACCACAAAAATGACACTGGGAGATGTTAAAATACAGACCTATCAACCTGCACACTGGGAGAGAGGGAGAGGGAGCCAAGATGATGGAAGGAAGTGATGAGTGACGGGAAAAAATGAAAACCAAAGGGATGGGATGGATGTGTGGAAGGTAATCAGAGGGAATCAGCATCTCACACACTCCATCCTAGAGTTTGCATTCATCATGGAAAAAGACTGAATCTCGGAGCATCCGTTACATGAGCAGACAGGCGTGTATGCGTGGATGACGTTGCAGTTTCTTTACCTGCGAAAGTCGAGGAGTGGCCGCGTGGAGGTGGGGATGCCGTCTCCTGGCCAGCTCAGCAGGTGAAACTGCGTCAAAGTTCTTGTCTCCTGTGTCTGGACGTTCTTCACGTAGAAGCTGCGCACCAGGAAGTCTTTACACCAGATGTGCTCCGACACCAGGTTCACCTGATGGAGGGGTGAGAAAAAGCTAATAAAGATTAGCATCCTCGTATTTCTTCGACCACGAAATATCTTCTGCTTAAGGGTTAAAACGGGAACGGAACCTCATAGATGTGATAGAGTGATGATCCCTCATCAGGCCAGTATCGTTCACACTGCATCTCTCCCTCCTCCACCAGAGCGGTCATCATCACAATGACCGTGCAGCCGTTCTCCCACACCATCTGCACGTTGGAAGAAAGCAAATCCATGCATGGATCTAGACCAGGGGTCGGCAACCCAAAATGTTGAAAGAGCCATACTGGACCAAAAACACAAAACTCAAATATGTCTGGAGCCGCAAAACATGAAAAGTCTTGTATAAGCCTTAGAATGAAGGCAACACATGCTGCATGCATCTATATTAGTTATAACTGGGGGGAGATTTAATGTCGAGAAAAAAGTCGAAATGTCGAGAAAAAAGTCGAAATGTCAAGATTAATGTTGAAGTACAATCTTCAGAAAAAACCTGAAATGTTGAGAAAAAAGTCAAAATTTCAAGAAAAAAGTCAAAATGTTGAAAAAACAGTCGAAATGTCGAGGAAATCGTCAAAATTTTGTGAAAAAAGGTGAAATGTTGAGATAAAAGTTGAAATGTCGAGGAAAAAAGTCAAAATTTTGAGAAAAAAAGTCTAAATGTTGAGATTAATGTTGAAGTACGATCTCAAAAAAAAAGTCGAAATGTCGAGAAAAAAGTCAAAATTTCGAGAAAAAAGTCAAAATGTCGAGATTAAAAAAGAAAGGAAAAAGGAAGAAAAAAAGAGGAAAAAAAGGAAAAAAAGAAGAAAAAAGGGAAAAAAAGAAGAAAAAATAGGAAAAAAGGAGAAGAAAAAAAGAAGAAAAAAGGAAAAAAGGAAAAAAAAAAAGTCAAACATTTTTGAAAAAGCTCAAGGAGTCACCAGGGCGGCGCTAAAGAGCCGCATGCGGCTCTAGAGCCGCGGGTTGCCGACCCCTGATCTAGACAAAGACACAAGATATGGGAAAGATAAAACAAACAAAAAAACAAAAAGCCTTTACTGACCTGCCAGAAATCGGCAACGGTGTGGGGCAGAGGTCCCTGTGTGGCAATATAGGCTGGTTGGCGAGGGTCGTGATCAGACTGTAGATAAGATTAAAAAAAAAAAAAGGGTCACAAAAGCTCGCTGATCGGCACATTTTGAGATTTGTTACGACTGCAAGTCCAGATAAATGCAGATCAGAAAGAGCCTGTGTACTATGGAGTGAAGAGACCAGATAAAACTGTCCTGAAATTCACATGACAATAATTTCAAAGTGGTGGTTTATTTCAAAATGCTACATCAGAGAAAAGAGAAACTAAAGGAGTAATAAACGTGGCCTGGGATTGAGAGTGATACAGTACTTACTATGAAACTGGCGTTGATGTAATCTCGTTTATTAGAATTTACTTCAGTCTTCAGCTTCACACGAGAGTGATCGTCTGAAAACAAAAGCATATTTACCATACCATTCACCAGAAATAAGGATGTTTGGGGGAAATAAATCTGCATGTTCTATGTTTACAATTTGTGTTGCTTTCCAATTATTTTAACTTTGCTGTTCAAGTGTATAAAAATAAGCAGGTATGATCAATTTTGGGCATATTGATGAACTAACAGGGCAGAGCTCCAGCGTGTCTGTTTTTGTCCATGTTAGTCGGGCTCTGAGCTGCGGCGAGTGAGCACGGTTCCGCCTGGTAGGAACACAAAGCCTCCCACTCCTTCTGCAGCCGATCCTTGTTGCGCAGGTGGTCCTCCATATACGCCTGTGGGAGAGGAAGCACAAGAGAAAATAAACATCGGCCCTTGCCCGGATTGTTCAACTCGCACTTTGATGGCAAACGCACTCACGAGAATCATGTGACCAGTGGAGATGTCCATGTTGGACTGGGCGGGCTCCTCGCTCCAGGACGGGGTGGAGCTGTGGGTGGAGGACGGGCTATGCTGTGGACCGTCACTGAACTGAGACGAGACGCTGCTGACGCGGGACGTGTCCGTTCCCCTCCGTCCCCCAGTACCGGGGCCGATGGCAGAGCCCACCATGCTACCGCTCGCCCCGGCCATGCAGTCCTGGCGGCAAAGGGGGGATTTAGATGCCATGTGCTGCCGACATAGTTCCTGAATGGAGAGAAAGCAGCATTCTTTTGACGATTATCATATCATAATCACACCACATTTTTGGGTGTTGTTTTGGATGAAGGCCTTAATTGGAAAAACCATATTGATCAAGTATGCAAAAGATCTATGAAGATGCTTGGTATACTGAGGAAAGTCTGTCCCCTGATCCATCGCTCCGCTCACTTAACTTTGTATTATAGTTTTCTGTTTCCATATATGAATTACTGTAATATTGTCTGGTCTGCAACTTATCCATCCTTCCTTAACAAACTACTGATAATCCAGAAGAGATTCCTGAGATCAATCTCTATGTCCAATAGACATAATCCATCCGCACCTCTGTTAAAAAAATACTATATATTACCCATTCATAAACTCAATGTTTTTCACTCATGTTTATTTGTGCACAAGTTTATCAACAATAAGCAAGATCTTCCGGACACCTTTCATAATTTCTTTAGTTTTTCATCTGACTTGCATTCATACTCAACTAGACACAGTGTCAATCTACATTTACCCTTCTGTCGAACATCTTTTCATCAGTTTAATATTTCATTTAGAGGTCCTAAACTCTGGAACAACTTAGATATGTCCACATTGTCATTTATATCCTTCAAAAAATTGCTGAAAAAACATCTCATGTCCTAATTTTGTATGTATGTATTCTCTATTATGTATCTTTGTTTTCTTTTCATGTTTATAATTAGAGTTTTCCTATGTTTGTACATTTAATTTTCTGTTTACAGTAGATGACGGGAGTGGAACTTTTGTAAAAGCCCTCTGGGCTTCGTTCCCTCCTTGCACTATTTTTTAAAATTGTGCTAAATAAATAAATACAAAAATATAATTTTCATGACCAGTACACAATCGTCTACCTGATTTAGAGGAAGAGGGGTGTTTTCATAATATCAATGCACGAGAATTCATTTCCTTGTTTTAATCCATCTTGTTCACACTAAGCCTTTGGGGAAATATATAAAAATAGCATCAAATGAATGATACACATCCATCTTATCGAAGCTACGAATGTAGGAATGGATACTTTTATGCTTAAATACCTCCAAACCACTATAGAAGTCTTTCTTAAGTTCTGTGTTTTGTCTTACCTGGTAGTCAAAGTGTGTTTCTGCTCCTCCCTCTGGCCCCAGGCCAAGTTTGCCATTAGCCACTTGCTGGGAATAGTGCCGGAAACAAGCCACAGCCATGGCCAGTACGAGCACCCCTCCCACCACTGCCATGGAAACCAGCGTGATGACCGTCCCACTGGAGCCCTGGGAAACCCTGCTCAGCTGAATATGGCCCCTGGCATCTTTTCTCTAGGGGAAAAAAAACAAAAAACGGCATCCACTAATAAATTAGATCATTATTTACGAGAGAATTGTGTCTGTTTCTGAAAATGGCCTTTAGTAGACAACCCGAGCTGTGCCGCTCCCCTGGACATGCTGCCACCCCTCCGATTCAAAGGTCACGCACTTCATCCCAGCGACAGATTTGATTTTGGATAACAGCGCGAGACAGCTGTGTGTGCTCGACGAGCAGCTGAGGTTGAGTTTTACAGACAGAGGGCTGAAAGGTCAAGGTGTTGTGCCCCATGAATCCATTAAAGAGACAGCTGAGGCCTCGTAAAGATCAACCGGCCATCACAGATGACAAGCCACAGACCAGTGATGCCTCCAAGAGTTTGTCTATTTTTCTTTTTAAATTGCACTTCTAGAGAATTTTTAATGGGCTACTTCCTTCAGCAAAAACCACCGTTATGATTCATGCATCCTGACTTTATACCCACACAAAGGAAATGAAGGGAAACAACTGAACCAGCTCTAAAACAAACAAAACAAACACACTTTTTTGGCCTTCTGTCGCCTGCAGAAGGAAAATATGCTGCTGAACTGGATTTGAATCTCCTTGACTGCAGAAGCAACGATAATCACCAAAGGAAGTAGGTCTAGTTTGTTAGGTGACTAAAGTAATTGTCTTGTAACAGACATAAAAGACCAGCAAGAGCCACAGTGTTTAGTACATAACCGCCTTGACAAATTAGGAGCAAATCACATGACAGCATTAGAAACCACTGATTTACTGACTATAAAGAGATTTTAAAATATAAAAACACACATATCGGCATCACGACTAACCCAGAAATCAATCGGCATGTGTACGTTATTCTCACATTCAATTCAAAAGGGCATTTTGCAGTGAATCCATTAAATACAGCGTGAAGGATGCAGGAAGTTTGTTTGTGTGAACAGTGAGTAATGAGGTCAATGACACGTGCGTGACAGTTGCCATAGCAGCTCGGATCTGAGAGCCACGGCGAGGGGCGGGTGTTGGAAGAGCTGAAATCCCATGGCAACAACTGAGACACAGGCTGCTGCAAAGTGTGGTTCTGACTACAGAAGCGCACGAACACACGCGGGAAAAAAAAAAAAAAGAAAATGAGTGACTCACAAGATTATAGCATGAAAGGAGGTGGCGGATGGAAAACAAGTCATGTAGGTGAAAAAACATGCATCACTTCTTTGTGAGCTGCTGTACAAAGGTTACCTCATGTGTGCAAGATGAATTACTAAGAACATTTTCATTCAGCAACATCCAATATACTATTAACTCTGACTGGATGAGTTTGTTATGTGCATTTGTCCTGCCCAGGACACTAAATAAAGGAATTAATAATAATAATTTTAAATTACTGATCACTGAGGCTTAGCTGAGCGTCATTAACGTATAAAGTTGGTAGCGTCGGTGTAGTTATGCTCTTGTCTGACACTATCAGAGGTGATAATGTGTTGAACAAAGCCACATTTGTTATTAGATTAAAGCTGGCGTGGTAATGAATAAGGATGAACGATTATACATCTGTTGCCGTGACAACGGCTCTATAGAAGAAGCCGTAGAAGTGTATGTATGACGTACCTCTCCCACGCCCGTCTGCAATATTTTCAGGCCGGTCTCAGACTCGAGGAAGTTCTTCTCAGATACTGTGACGGTGATGAAAACATTTTATAAGCCTTTTGCGTATGTGGGACAGGAATCTAGGTGTTGTTGTGCGTGTCTCACCAGCTTTAGCAGCCACCTCTGCAGCCGTCATGTTATGCTCGTTCTGCCGGATGCGGAAAGTCATCGCGGGGCCGACCACGCTGATGAGACAACAGACAACAGAGGCACACATGCTGGGAGCTCCGGAAGCTGCAAGGTATGATGTCACGCTGGCGGCGCGTTAGTCTTACCTGATGTGTATGAAGCTGCTGGTTGTCAAGTGTATTTTATCAGCCAGTAGCTCCAACAGCTTCACTCCATCATAGAGATCGAGAGGACTGCAGAGGGGGAAAAAAAAACTCCTTATCCTTCTTGTAAATATCACGTTTAAGAAGGATCCAACTTATTAGTGTATAATTAATACGACCAGTGACAGCATCTTTTTACGGACTCAATGTTTAATGTTTCATTTGTGATAAGCAGACATGCCAACCTTTGGTTGGTGACGATGTACCCGTACTCCTCCTTTGCTCCTGTATCCTCAACAAGTGGCTCCTTAAAACCGTGTCCCGGTTCAGGAGGGGCAGCCGCTGGGGGCTGGGAGGAGGAGGAGGGGGGGAGGCTGGGACTCTTAGGTGGCGGTGTGGCCGGGACAGAGGGGAAGGAGGGAGCAGGAGGGGCATCAGGGGGACCAGGAACTGGAGCAGGCGTCTCTGGCTTGGACACACTTTCTTTTTTTAGCAGCTGCATCTAAGAAGGACGATAGGAGGCCTTTCAGGTTTAAACTGCCCGATTATACATCCCACCGATTGTTTTCAATGCTAATCCATGACAAGGCTGTACACAGTATTTAACACATCCCAGCGACGCAGCAAAATACCCATTCATAAAAAAAGAGAGTTGTTTAATATGTATAGTATGTTTGATTGTTTACGTGAGCGGCAGCCACGTTGGACTTTCAACCCAGGGGGGGTGAAGTTTGTTCGACTTTCTCAGAAGTCTAAGTTGGAGTTCTGACTTCTGGGAAGTCTCCATTTAAAAATTCCCCACTTGGGACTGGTAAAGTCCAACTTCCAAGTACAAATGAAAAATAACAGGGTCTGACAACCCTGTTTCATCTTGGACCACATCCATAGGGTTCATGCCAAAGGGCTGGTTATACAGCAACTGTAAGACTACTTAAATCTGCCCCGCCTCCCTGAACAATTATATTACATTCTTGCCTCTGCATAAATTCCTTATGGTTGTAGAGGTGTGGCAAATATTTGACAAACAAATATTCTTTCAGGTGAATACTGGAATACTGGTGAATTCCTGTGCCTTCTCACTTTGTGACTTTACCACAAAACTGTTGCAGGCAGTAGCTTACTTTGAGTTAAATGCCATCACGGTGCTGGTGATGAACTCGAGATGCACTAAGAAATATGCCATTATGGTGGATATATGTGTCCAAAACAATCTATAATTGTATTTTAAGTACATTATCTTCTCACAGACCAGATAAAATGAAACAGACATGTCTGCAATATTAACATGCTGATAGTACCTTATGTTCCTAACAGAGCTCTCCGTTCTCAGAGTGCAGGTTTACTCGTAGTTCCTAGAATATCCAAATGTAGATTTGGAGGACAGGCCTTCTGCTATCAGGAACCATTACTATGGAAACAACTTCCAGTTTGGGTTAGGAGGCTGACACCACCTCCATCTTTAAAACCAAACTTAAAACGTTTGTGTTTAGTAAAGCCTATAGTTAGTGTAAACTCTATTGTGTTAGGGCCAGTAGTCATAGCTGCAGCTATAGAACAAGACTATAATAGTTTGTCTCAAACATAGCTTCATTGTAGATATGCTGCTATAGACTTATGCTGCAGGGGACACCAACATGATCCACTGAGCGGTGCCCTTCACCCCTCCTTCTCTCCTCTTCTTCTCTTCCTTTCTCATTTATCAATTATAAGTATCTCATAACCATCATTGTTGTCCATTGTCTTGTAGTTTGTTGTGCTGGTCTTCCCCCTCCTTTTCTTTTCTGTGCATGTTTGCAGGCCAGAGCTTCAGGAGCTGCATGCTGCCCTGCAGTCCCACCCACTGATCGCCCCACTGCTTCTGACCCCCTCAGTGTCTGCTGTCTGCATTTGCTTGTATAGTCGTCCCTGTCGTGCACTAGCTGGCCATTGTGTCTGTGTCTCTCCTTTCTCTGTTCTTCATTCTCTCTGTATGTTTTTCTCTTTTCCTGCTCTGCTCAGCTGGCCTCCGGCAGGAGGGTCCCCCCTTATGATCCAGGTCCTGCTCAAGGCTTCCCTGTTAAAGGTGGGGTTTTTCTTGCCACTGTTTAGTTTACGGTTTTTCTTCCACTAGGGGAGTTTTTACCTGCCATTGTTTATGTTATGTTTATGTAATAATTGCTCTGGGGTCATGTTCTGGGTCTCTGGAAAGCACCTAGAGACAACTTCTGTTGTGATAGATGCTATATAAATAAAATTGAATTGAATTGAATTGAATAACAATAGGGACCGTCATACCTCTTTCAGAGTGATCAAGTCTTTCTCAACTGGATCTATTTCAAGACAGACAAACAACAGTTTCAAATACTTAAATAGAACACTTTTTAGTTTTAGTGAGTTATAGATTTTAAGATGTTACTTTATTTAAGTCCGTCAGATGGGTATAAAAACAGCCCGTGGTACCTGTTTTGTCTTGGCCTTGCACCAGGCGCAATATGAGAGCCAGTCTGTATAGCTGCTCCTGACTGAGGTCCCTGGGATCAATGTTGTTCTTCTGCAAGACGCCTGACATCCTCTGGAGCAAGCCATCTAACACAGGAGGGTAATTCATTAGAGCCAACTAAATAGTGTGAACATTGAATCTCACCTCATATTAAATGATATTTCTCCTCACCACTGTTTCCAGACAAGGCGTTGAGATCCTGAGAAGTTTTTTTGTTCTGTTGAGTTGGTTGCCTGCCCGCACTACCGAGTCTCTCCTCTAGGGTGTAGTCTTGCACATAGTCCACTGGTATCTCCAACTCAAAGTCTTGATAATAAGGTAGACCTGCTCATAAAACAGATCAAGATGCTTGAATTAAATGTGCATGCTATAGCCTGTCAGCATACATAATACTCATGTACCATTATATGACAGATAGGATATATATATAACATATGTTAAAGTCTTGCTTTCTTTTTTTCTTTTCTTTTTTTTTTGCTTTTAATTTTCAGCAGTGGGCACTATTGTTTCCGTGAATATCTACAAAAGCTAAAAGCCTGAAAGTAAATAAAGTGACTTCTGGGTAGCCTAAGATGAAGATTTTCTTTCCTGGCTTGTCTTCATCACGTACTTACAAATGATGAATAAGAAAAAAGCTTAATACACGACTGAGCGTGGCAACTTTTTCTGAATGTTCTCCCAAGTTAAACAAACCCACAAATGAGCATATTTTTGCTTTTGAAAGTCAAAGAACTGGTGCAGTGTTTTCTTAAATGTTCTCCCTAACCCTGTACCTGCAGGTGCCATGGGAGCCGGCGCTCTGTGGCGGTAAGAGGGCTGCCCGGATGCCAGGTAGAGAGCTTCCTGTAGCAGCTGCCTGTCACGCTCTCGGTCTCTCTGATTGGCCTGGGACCTTGAAGGGGGGCGGGCATAACCCCCCCCTGCACCCATAAGCGATCGCTCTACTTCATCTTGGTACCTGTGCTGTGATAGGTGGAGATGCAGCACTCAATTATTTATAATCTCAGAACAGTTTGCTGACAGTTTGATTGCCATATGAATCTCAGTTTTAAGTGTAACATTCTTTTGGTTCTGACTTTACCTCTTTGTGAACCTAAAATAGCCTAGTATAGACGGCTAAGTATGTGTGCATGAGTGTGTTTATACCTGGTGGTATAAGTATGGGTCCATAGCTGCAGTCTGCATGTGCATGGAGGACTGAGGAGGCTCAACGATCATGTAATCCACATATTTACCACCAGGGGGGGTCGACCCCGCCTTCGAGCTGTGGTGATGAGGGGTTTGCTGTTTGGACCTGCAACCGGGGAAGAAACACAGGCAGGTTTAGGGCGCTTCGTTTTTTTTTTGTGAGATTAGTTATCAAGTTTATGTGAAATTACTTACTGCAACGAATGAGAGGAGGATGAGGAGTTTGGCTTTGACGGAAGGGTGGTGTGAGGAACCCTCTTGAGCTCCTTTGATAAAATATATTGGGTGATGTCATCCTGCCACGAGAGTCCTGTGTGTGTGTGTGTGTGTGCGTGTGAAATAAAAGCAGACAGATTTTCTTACACGGGTCTCATGAGGATTGTGGTTAAGTGCTTGTCTTATGTATAGCTAGCTGCTATTGCTTAATTACATATCAATAATCGCGGTTTTGCGTAATATCACAGCCACAGCAGCATTGTGCTGTTTTCTCCAGCTGTTCAGCTTTGTGATCGAATAAATGTGGCAGGTATTTATGCTGTACTGTACCTTGCAGCATGAGCTGTTTGAGGACTTCCTGCATCCTCTTCAGCACAGGAACCGTTACCTGGTACTGAACCTGGTCCTGCTTGGAGCTTTGACACTGACCAAACAACCCATCTGAGAGAAAGAAAAACACACAACACACAGATCCACTTAAAAAGGGGAAACATTTTAACCTGAGTGACTCCCGGTGGAAAAATTCAACCCAAATCATGGACACAGATCATATTTTGCCATGAATGGCTGTTTAACTGACACAGCTGGAAAGGCTGAGGTCCACCGGCATCGGAGCTGAGTGTTTTGCATGCTGGACTGATGTCACACCGTTATTGTTAAGTGTAACACTCAAAAGAAGCAAGATATCATTAGGTTAATGATAATTGTAACACTTGTGATTCCCCGGAGTTGGCGACGTATCTGCAGAGAACAGGCAGGAAAGATACATGACATTCATAATGATGCACAACAGAGACATCAGTTAAGGGTAAAGACACTTTTTTGTGAATGACTTCTGAAAAAAAAGCTTTTATTTACCAGCACATTATTATTATTATTATTATTATTATTATTATTATTATTATTATTATTATTATTATTATTATTATTATTATTATTATTAATCATAATAATAATAATACATCTGGTTGCAGCTGTAAATGCGTAAATTATAATTCAAAAAGGGATGCTGTGACGCTGTCTCTGAGGCACAGCATAAAAACAGAATTCTTATGTCAGCCCACTCCACATCCCCCTCCCGTGAGTCATAATTTTGAAGTACAGCCTACACACTTGCGCCTCTTGTCACAGTGCTTTGGACAAGATTCTGATTCCTGACAATCGATGTGTGCGCTTTTGAAAAAGGCTAACCTGCGGGCAGCCTCATAGCAACAGAAATAATAATAGCATTTTCAACTGTGCTTTTGTTTTCAAAACCCAATCTCCTCTTGCGATCATAAATGAATCAGTTCTTCAGAGCTAAAACACCCACAAATGGACCGAATGGTCATGTCATGTCATCTTTATGTACCACATCCACTCGTCTCCTCGACACAGTTTGTATTAGCTTCACTGTGAACCTAATGTTGAAGTAAACAACTGCCCACGCCTCTGAAGGCAGAAACAATAGAAGACATCCAAGAGAAGATCAGCCACCTTATATTCGCAGATACTTTCCACTTTATTACTGATATATCACAGTGGAAAGCTACATCCTATTTAACAGGGTTTATTTTTGAACTCTAAAACGTCAGCGGATAAGAGGGAAAGATCGACGCTGTAGACTGCAAATGTGGGGAGAATGAAGATACAGCAGAAGAGACAAGGTTGTATTTGCTGCACTGATGAGTCACCATAGTTGTTACACCAGCCAAATCACACACAACCCCATCAGACACAGGGAGATGAAAGGTGAATTATGAAATTGAACAGATTAGAGATGATTAGGGTTTTTTTTATAGCCAAGGTTCTCATATTAAGCAGCCCGGTGAAAAGTCAGGAGCCACATTGGAAGACGTGGCATGTCAGTTCATATTGATTTCCAAGTATAGCGAGAACCTGCCATGAAAAATGATTTTACTGAGGCGTGAGTGCCAGGAATTTTCCCCCCAGCAATGAGTAAGCCAGATCACTTCCTCCCACATCAGGTCAATTACAGAAATCATGACAAAAAATAATTTACAGAGGAGATTTAAAATTCTGTCAGCATATATACAGCAATTGGATATAATAGATATATAATAGTAGTTATGATTATGATGTATTCCATTCATAAAACATCTCTAAGCTCTTGTGAAACCCCAAACCATATTACAGAGGACTGGCCATTGAGTTCAGATAGTGTATTGCTAGTAGAGTTCATAGTGCTTGTTAGTGCAGGTGAATTGAATGAATGCAGAGAGATAAATGGAGCGTGAGCGGGACGAGTGGACGACTGATGGAGACGGATCGGCACGCTGACTGGCTTGATATATTTCGAGAGCTTTGTCACTTCTGTTGTAATTTTTGAACAGGGAATGAAGAATATGGGCTTCCACACTGTCGTGCAGGTGAACCCGATACATCCAAAGCTTTATACATATCTGGTATACGCGCTACTCAAATATGTGGTATATTCAAAATCTTTGACATGTATCTGTCTCAAATAAATTTTGATTCGAAACATTTGTGGACTCATTTTTCAACTGAGAGCAAACAACCCAATCAATTTATTGATCATAATTTTCAGATATAGGCATTCAGAATGTACTCGGACCAGGGATAGATTGGAATACACTATGTGTTTGCGTGTGTGTGTGTTTCTTTTTCATTTTAACCAGATACCTTCAGTACCACCAACCAGCATGTCGACTACGGCAAATGCATAAAGCTGAAATATAAAATTATGGACTAAATAATAACGATTATACAAATTTTGAAAATTTGAATGTTCTTTTTTTTAATGTAGTTTACAAAATATGTTTAACATGGGGCCAGTGAAAATGCAGCAAACTACAACTATTAAATAAAACAAGACCAGTAGAATGTGTTTCATTTATTCTTTCTGATAATGAATTATAATCTTGAAAATAATTCAAATCTATCTATAAATGTATCTAATCCAAGTTTGAGCAGTGTATGTATTGTGGTTTTTGATGCAGTGCAATGATCCTTTGGACTTGTGATTCAGAAACCAACTTTAGTGTTGTGTTAACCTGCTAGTTGAGGTCTCTCCTACTTCAGTGGTGAGGGACAGTTAAACTCACCAAACGGCTCAAAGAAAATTCTAAACAGATCTGATGTTGTTGCTTCTAATCTAATTTTAGTTCTGATCTAATATCAGTGCTCTGATAGGTGAATAGAGTTCTTAGTACCCAATATTCCACCACAGGAACAGAACCATAAGGATTTCTGTCATGTTAATTCTTCAAAATATTGCTTTAAATATTCAGAACTGAAAATCTTGTGTCTCAGCTCCGGCCCAATTTAATTCCTCTACACACTTCAATTCCTTTAACAGTCAGGTCAAATAATTTGAGAAATTTGAGTAAATCACCCAAAAACATGTATTCACAAAACTTCTGATCAGGTGTTTTACTTGGCTGCTCTTTGTTGACAGTAAAGTAGTATGTGCAGATGTTTGCACATGCCGTTAGAATTTATTACAGCAAATGCTCGCATCTCCTCAGAGGACCGACTGTTGTACACTGATTGCGTATGCACCATGGAGCATCAAGGTGACATGGTGGCACACCTGCATACAAGGAGTCCAAGGGAAATTGCATGACTGTCTGTAACAGGAGCAGGGATGATGGCTGCAACAACAACAAACAAGTCTGATTAACCTCCAACAACACTAAATCTGGACGTCCTAATGTCCCTGTGAGAGATAGGGCTGAGGTGACAGACACAGACAAAATGCATCTGCCTGTGGTTTAGAGTTAGTCTAAAGTGGAAAACAGTCATCTGTTGACTTATATACTTTCTATCGGTGTCGTTTGGGCAACGTGAAGGTAAATATGCAGCTGCAGCCTCCGCTATTCCATCTAAATTCACAGAGGTTTGGGACAATTTGCTTGGTACACAAGCAGAATGTCCATCCATCCATCGTCCATACATCGTCCGCCTAAGTTCTACCCAAAGTTCATGACCATAGGTGAGGATAGGTGCGTAGATTGACCGGTAAATCGAGAGCTTCGCCTTTCGACTCAGCTCCTTCTTCACCACGCATAACTGCGGATGCTGCACCGATCCGTCTGTCAATCTCCCACTCCATCGTTCCCTCACTCGTGAACAAGACCCCGAGATACTTGAACTCCTCCACCTGAGGCAGGACTTCTCCACCCACCCGGAGAAGGCACGCCACCCTTTCCCGGTGGAGAACCATGGCCTCGGTCTTGGAGGTGCTGATTCTCATCCCTGCCGCGTCGCACTCGGCCTCAAACCGCCCCAGCACATGCTGGAGGTCCCGGTCTGATGAAGCCAACAGGACAACGTCATCCGCAAAAAGCAGAGATGAAATCCTGAGGTTCCCAAACCGGATCCCCTCCGGCCCCTGGCTGCGCCTAGAAATCCTGTCCATAAAAATTATGAACAGGACCGGTGACAAAGGACAACCCTGCCGGAGTCCAACATGCAGTGGAAGGCATGTCAGTTGGGTTGAGGTATTCCTTCCACCATCCGACGATGTCCCCAGTCGAGGTCAACAGCTCCCCACCCGCACCGTAAATGGTGCCGGCAGAGTACTGCTTCCCCCTTCTGAGGAGCCGAACGGTCCGCCAGAATTTCCTCGAGGCCGACCGGAAGTCTTCCTCTATGGCCTCACCGAACTCCTCCCAGACCCGAGTTTTTGCCTCCAGGACTGCCCGAGCCGCAGCCTGCTTGGCCTGCCAGTACCTATCTACTGCGTCAGGAGTCCCAAAGGCCAACATAGCCCGGTAGGACTCCTTCTTCAGTCTGACGGCATCCTGTACTTCCGGTGTCCACCACCGGGTTCTAGGATTGCCGGCACGACAAGCACCGGAGACCTTGCATCCACAACTTTGAGCTGCCGCGTCGACAATGGAGACAGAGAACATGGTCCACTCGGACTCGATGTCCCCCGCCTCATGTGGAAGGCGCAGGGAAGAGACCCTCTCGTTCACCGGGGTGAACTCCAACACATGGCGACTGAGCTGAGGGGCTATAACCAAGCCCACACCAGCCCGCCGCCTCTCACCCTGGGCAACTCCAGAGTAGTGGAGGGTCCAGCCCCTTTCAAGGAGCTGGGTTCCAGAGCCCAAGCTATGTGTGGAGGTGAGCCCGACTATCTCTAGCCGGTATCTCTCAACCTCACGCACAAGCTCCGGCTCCTTCCCCCCCAGCGAGGTGACATTCCATGTCCCTACTGAGAGGGTTTTGGTCCAGGGATTGGGTCGTCGAGGCACCCCGCCACGACCGCTACCCAGCCCACATGGCACCAGCTCATCACGGTCCTTCCTGCGGGTGGTGGGCCTATTAGAAGGCAGGCCCACATCGCCATTTCGGGCTGAGCCCGGCCGGGACCCACGGGCAAAGACCCGGCCACCAGGCGCTCGCCTTCGAGCCCCAACCCCAGGCCTGGCTCCAGGGAGGGGCCCCGGTGACGCCGATCCGGGCGACGTAACGGTCCTTGGTGTTTTATTTACCATAATAAGCTTGTGAACCGCTCTTAGTCTGGCCCGTCACCTAGTACCTGTTTGCCATGGGAGACCCTACCAGGGGCGTAATGCCCCCGACAACATAGCTCCTAGGATCACTCGGGCACACAAACCCCTCCACCACAGTAAGGTGGCGGTTCAAGGAGGGGCAAGCAGAATGTATGTCAGAAAAATAAATAAGTTACAAGTGCTTTTTTGCTGAATTCATTAATTATGATCATTGCATCAGTGGTCCTTTTTAAATAATTAAGTGTTCATTGCACATACTGTAAATCAAAAGTGTTTTTATCTACTCAACTTTCATGTCACTCTTCTCTTTTTATCCAAATATGATTACATCTGTTTCCAGAAAACAAAGACAACGATAAAAAAACCATTGTATGAACTTGCATGTGTCACGCAATTAAAAAAATCTATATTAATTAAAAATAATGAAGCTAACAGTCTGGTTAATCTGTTTATTTGTCTTGATGCAGAAAAATGTGGATTTGAAAACTGAAAATGGGCTTTTATAAACAGAAACATTTAGACCACGTGTTTAGCCACATAGAGGGCAAGGCAGTGAGAGTTTTTTCCAATACAAATATGATGAATGGTTAAACAGGCTTTTTGATTGAATCACCCATTATGCATGTGAATGCCAAGTATAAGGCGGCCCATCTCATAGATTTTTGTTATTTTTATATACTGTAACTTAAGGCAAGAGCAAGTTTTAAATACAAGAACTCTTAAAGTCTGAATAATTCATTTGTGTTTAAGAGGTATGGAGAGAGAAACACAAATAGAGTTATACCAACCACGTGACATTCTAGACTCACTGCTGCTGCTGATGCACCAGCTTCAGAGGATACCTTAAAATAAGCATTAATGTGTCTCAGTGGTGCTGCGATTGAGCGGAAGTCTTTACTTTGCTCTTAAATAATTTTGTTCAGTTCAGTTTTAAAAAAAGAATAATTGTAAGTGATTATGTAGTGCTTTAAGTGTTCAGTTAAAATACATTATGTATGTATTATATTGATAATAATTTGATTCAAGTATAAACAAAGCTGGTACAGATTTACAATGTAGCCGGTGCATATTATAAATGCCTCACATTTGTAGTTGATTGTGGTGATTATGCTCTCTTTGGACCCCCATTTTTATTTTTGGTTGTGTCTAACATGCACACAGATTGTTTGCAGCTTAATTTGCATATGGGCTCTTGAATGCGCACACAGGAGATGAGTGGAACAGAAGCAAAAAGCTTTAAGAAATCCTGATTTTGTTCCACTGAATCGTCTGTGTGTGTGTTCCTGTGCAGAGGGTTCACAGGTCCAGTTAGTATTCTGCTCCACGGCCGCATGTGTGCGTAAGTGCAGTTTCCACAGAGAAAGACGTAAGTGTGTGCCAGTGACTCATCACTGTATTAGCACAACAACTGTGGGGGTGTCGACCTCACCGTGATGTCAGTGTTGCCATGGAGACAGTCGGGTGAGGGGAGGAGCTTAGATAAAGAAGAAGGAAAGGAGCGGAGCAGGTGACGGAGAGAGACGAGGCAGGGAGAGGAAAAATCCTTGACTATTTTTTTTTTTCACAGTTTTTTGCGTCAGAGAGCTACAGTGGCATTTAGTGTGTGCGTGTGTTTGTGCGTCCAGCTGCAGTGCTAAAAATCCAATATGCTGCGTAGACACCGAAAGATTAGAAAAGTAATATGTCTTGAAAGTTTAATTACTTGTCCAAGAAAGAGATTATGTTGGTTTGTGTGTTTTACTCCGTGGGTTTATGTGTGCTGTACTCACCATTCGAGCAGAACTGATCTCTTGTGCACAGTTTTCTCTCAAACAGGCAACCTGAGGTAGCAAGACAAAGAGAGGGTTGACAGATTAAAATCATTCGGTCCTTTCTATGGCAACAACTGATTTAACTCACATTTATGGGGTGGATATGGCATAGAGTTGGTTTAATCCTGGTTTAGTCATCATAATTTCTTTATTAATAGCTTTAGATGTACTGAATAGTGTTAATCAAAATACAAACACAAGAAAAATCTGCTTCTGTTTGATGTTTCAATGCTAACCATTAATGTATGTATAGGATGATTATGCAATACAATGAGGCAATTTAAGATTAATGTAATTAAACATTTATATTTTTTTATTCTATCCTTTGTGTTCATTTTAACTTGTTAAATCATTTCCTATTTTAGTTTGATGAGTAGACCTTGGAGTGATTAGCAGTGTGGGAAGGAGCAGGTGGCTGGCAGTAAGATACGTGCGCTGTACAGCAGAATATGCATGAACAGCTCTGTCTGACTGTCTGTCTTTCTCACGCTAGTGAGGGGTCTCTTTCATTTCCAGAGGTCCCATATATGTGTATTCAAGATGCAAGATATGAATAAATACATTTTAAAAATATATAGGCGATATGAGTGTAGAACAAAGGAGGCTAAGATCCATTTTCTCTACCAAAATGAAAAGATGCAACAGTGACTCATATCCGCAGACAGCAGTGTATACACGCAAATCAAGTATATCATTTCTATGATATTGCCAAAAACTTGCCTTAAAACTTTTCTCTCCTTTAAAGTGTGATATCAATTAAGAAAAAAAAACATGCATGCAAACATGCACACAAACTGAAATATTGAAATTATATCACTGTGCCTAGATGGTACTGAGGATGTCAGTAAAACTTTTCTCTCCAGAAATTGAGCTTTGGTCTTGTGGCTGACACAAGCCACAGAAAAATAATAACAATAAAAAAATGTATACATTGACAGCTAGGTTGATTGATGATTGTAAATTGCCGTAGGTGTGAGTGCAAGCGTGCATGGTTGTTTGTCTCTATATATGGCCCTGTGATAGACCGGCAACCTGCCATGGGTGTAACCTGCCTCTCGCGTGTAATGAGCTGGAATAAGCTCAGGGAGACCCCCATGACCCTGTACAGAATTAAATAGGTATAGAAAATGGATGGATGGATGGATAGAAAATGGACGGATGGAAAATAAAATAAAATATGCATTGTAATGTAGCCATAGGTGTGTGATATCTGAGGGATGATGTAGAAACAGTGACAGTGTTCACGGCAGACCTTTATTAAATGTCTGTGCCAGATATCAGACATTGATCAATTATTGAGGATCACAGAGTGAAAACAGAGAACAAACAAACTTTCTTGGCACTGACGACTTGCCTGAGCAAGACACCATCACATTTCAGCACGTTTCATTACATCAACAACACACATATGCCATAATGTTCGGTCTCTGCAGTCAAGTTGATAACAACAACATCCTCTTATCACAATATGAAGTGTTAGAATTTTTTGATATGCATATAAAAACAGAAAATGTGTACCAGATTGTGGTTAAATAGCAAAGAGGTTTTCCAATCAACCGCATCAACTTGATCTCCAACAAAAGTGTTTGTCATAGCAACAGGATATCTGCACTTTAATCAGGTTACCGAGATGCGGATGGATTCAAAATTTGGGATGGATTCAAGTGTGAGAGAACAGTGATAGAAGCAAAAAAGACATTAATGAAATGATGACAAGAGGAAGCCACAATACTGGTTTCTCTCCATGGTGCTGAAATCTGAGATACTTGCTTCCAGGCTTGTCATGGCTGATGCATGAGAAATTATTATATTAAAACTATTATTTGTAACACCATCACCACTTTATCCGCATTTTATGTGAATTTAATATGTAAACAAGCGTATTATCTGGCACGGACTTGCAGCATCCTGCTTTTGGGTGTTGAAAATCCAGCTGCAAACCAAGATTCTTCTGTTACATTACTTTATTTCTTGCATATACAAGGATAGGCTTTGAGGGGTGTTACCGACTTATTGTTTTTCTTTTTGTTGCAGAAACCTAGAGAACGAGAGCAGCACTTGCCCTTTTTCAGTCATTATTTGCATTCACTATCTCCCTTACCTTGGCATGCTCAATATGTACGGAGAAAAAAAAATCACTTGTTGCGTCTTGTGTCATTTACAGATTGTACCTATTCAATGCATCCATCTACAAAAAGAAGTATGAGTCAATCCACAGTGGAGACAAAACGAAATCAAGCTGAAACTGCCACAGTTGCCATTGTTGATAAGACTAACTAAACACAGCTTTGCTGTAATTTCCGTTTAGCAGAGTGGAATACGAGTCTGGTCAATTAACACGATGGAAGTGATTTTTTTTAAATTAAACCCCCAGCCATATTTGCTGAATACTATAATTACTCGTTAATATTTGGTGTAAAACTAATTAGACGTTAGAAATGAAATGTTATAGTTTTAAATTTGGGTTTGAACACGCCATTATGATAGGATATATTTCACTCTCGCCTCAGGTGGAAACAGGGTACAAATAGCTGCGAGGTGGGGTTATATGGGTAAATAGTTTGTTTTCAGTTCACCACAGAAATTACAATATAATACATCTGCTTATATCTATCGTGTCTTTTCCTCTTCTGATTAATCTCGTTAACACCCCATCTCCTTTCTTTGGGAATCATCTGTGAATGATTTTGGGAATAATAAGGATATTTCTCTTAGATTATCCCTATATGCGCCTACTGCAACATATGTTGGTTATAATAAAGTAATCCAGCACCAACATTAAAACCCCGTAAGTAAACTGCAGCCCAAACCATGCAACTGATGAAATAGTAAAGATGTGTACAACAATGTCACCGTCATGACCATCATTTTACCGTATTTCTCCGAGATTGCTGGTTGGTGTAACACAGCCAGAAGAAGTAGAGCTCGCCACAGCCGGAGATGTTGCATGTTCCCCTGAAGAGTCACAGCAGCGGAGGATGTAGAGGGGAAAAGATGCGGAGTCCTTTCGTTTACCTCCCCTAAATCCCCATCATATCGTTTAATAAGAGCTGTAAGGTCGACAGCTCACGGTGAACCCCCCAAAGCTCACGTGTGAACCAAAAAAATGAAAAGAAAAATTATAGATTAAAAAAAAAAATGGAGATGCAAAGGGGTAAAAGAAAAAAAAAATCCCAGTGACTAGGCGGGGCGTGGGGATGGGGGAAAAGGAGGGGACAGACTGTGGCAGGCAGAGTAGTATCGACTCCAGAGAGCACAACTGCGGAAACAGCGCAGGTCTGGTGAAATGGGGAGCTCTTTGCAAGAGAAAAAACCAACAACCTGCAGCTACGTCACCACCACCGCTTTGACGCTGAACGAGAGCGCTCCTTTCACATTTCACGCACCGGCGCTCATGCGTGCACGATCCACCGACCTGCACGGCAGAGGCGGTCCTGGATACTTCTGCGCCCTGGGCGAACTGTCCATCAAAGGCCCCTCCCACCCCGCCCCGCGAAGAAAAAATAACACATCCCATCAATGCACAGCCATGTACCTTTAATAAATAAATGAATAAGACAAATGAAATACAGTGTGTTTAAAAAAAACATGTGTAAATTACACTACTCCTTCACACATTCAAATGTATAAATGATGAATAAAATTACATGAATAAATAAAAAAAATACACTTAGGCTTATTCACATAATCTGAATTGAGTGCTCAGACCGTAGCAGATTTTTTAACCTGGCTCTTTCACCCTTTCACAACAGGTGTAAAGTGGTAAAGTGCAATCTAGAACTTGACTTTTCTAGCCTTCTTTGCAGCAAAATCATCAATTACATCATCATACGAAATCTGTTGTGCAACTGTATGATTGATGCTGATGATGGCAAGTCCAGAGAGACGCTCCTGCGACATAGTGGACCTCAAGTATGTTTTAAAGGAGCTTGAGGCCGGATTGTGGCAAGATTTATGAAAAAAATCCGTATACATTTTAAGTTTTCTAGTAATAATGTCAGATGAAGCGTTCCAAACCCAAAAGAATGAGCCCTCTAGTGTATCTCTCCTTTGCCTTGAACAGGCTGTGTGCTGCAAAATGTGCTGCAATTCGGGCCCAAATTTCCCGCGCTGGGCTGCGGATGTGACGTCACATGACGCTGCATGTACGTTCTCCCCGTTCTCCCGTGCCGGCTTCACTATTGGCTGCAGTACCCCCGACGGCCGTCGTGGTGAAGGGTGGCGCTAGAGAGTCT
This sequence comes from Cololabis saira, assembly GCF_033807715.1. Lineage (NCBI taxonomy): Eukaryota > Metazoa > Chordata > Actinopteri > Beloniformes > Belonidae > Cololabis > Cololabis saira. The sequence goes on along the minus strand of NC_084592.1, from coordinate 22,695,203 downwards.
CATTTCTTAAAAGGAGCCTCATTCTCCTTTAATAAGCTTCAGCTTGGAAAAACTCCTTTCTGCTTCGCCACTGTCCCTGGAAGGTCAGACCAATTCTGAATGCAGTCTTGTATCCCACACCTCCTCACAAATACTCGAAGCCAAAATAATTTTTTCCTCCATCTTGATCATCTCTGATCTACAACCCGCAAGTTTTTTTTCACCCTCCACCACCTTCTCTCCTATTGGACGTGTCCTCACAGCACGGCACCGTGAAATTAAAAAATTTTCAATTAGGACAGGCAGGCACGGCGCAACGCCGCCCCTTTCACATAGAGGCCGCAAAGCGGCGACCGCCGCCAGCTTTCCCATTCATGTGCGACCGCGGCGGACCACTCAATAGGGCCTTCGCACTGTCAGGGCTCGGGCCCTAATAATAATAATGATAAGGAAGGGCAGCACGGTGGCTTACTGGTTAGCACTGTTCCCTCACAGCAAGAAGGTCCCCGGTTCGACTCCCTGGTCCGGCGGGGTCTGCATGTTCTCCCCGTGCTTGCGTGGGTTACCTCTGGGTACTCCGGCTTCCTCCCACAGTTCAAAAACATGCATGTTAGGTTAACTGATGATTATAAATTGCCCATAGGTGTGAGTGTGTCTGGTTGTCTGTTTATCTGTCTGTGATGGAGTGGTGACCTGTCCAGGGTGAACCCCTGCCTTTCGCCTGAAATTGGCTGGGATAGGCTCCAGCAGACCCCCGTGACCCTGCAAAGGATAAAGTGGGTATAGAAAATGTTGTTCGGGTCCCATATAAGAATCATAGTTTTCATATGAAGCCATGCAGGGCCCAACCACACAGGCAGGGCCATCACAGACCCCCAGACAGATCTAAAAATCGACCCATATTAACACTTACACCACCCTGCAGCCATGACAAGCTGGCCTGACCTGGTCCCCAGAACATAATGTCTGGTATTTTGGTGGGGCAGTAAAGTAGCCTACATCACAAAACTTTACAGGTTAAAATTGTTTAATTACCACAAACGTTAATGCAAAAGAAATTTAACTTTCATGCTTAGAGACAGGAAAAGTTCGGATAAGACCATAGACCCCTAGTATCTATTCCTAACCCAAAACTGAATAACTTATAGCAAATTAAGTAATTTGTAAGGACATATTTATTACATTTAGGTGAAATACACTTTAGATATACCTAATAAAGTGGCCGATGAGTGGATTACTCTTTTGTCTCAGCTACATGTTCCTCGCCTTTAATGTTTCTTTGAATTACACACTTTAGAAGTATCATGCTGAGGTCGTTGGCGGAGAACTTGATGAATTTCAATTGAGTGTGACATCACTTTTCAGTTTTATCAGCTTTTGAAAGGTAGTGGGAGAGCTGCCAACAGTAAATCTGTCCTCTTGCTCCCTCTTGTGTTTAAAAACCACTGTTTGGAAATGATTTATTATGCCTTACACTGACCATGCACCATCAAGGAGTAGCAGAAAACATTCATTTATTTATTTTTGTAAGTCATAAGGCAATTTAAGAAAAAACATGAAATACTGTTTAGAATTCAGAAAACTGCACACAACCACAATGGGGCTGTGTGCCACACCACATGGAGTTTATGGATAATTTGTTGTACAAGACTGAGACACATTGAATAATTGCATTTTTATCTGTATAATGAAATGTCCCAACTAGCGATGAGGTTACTGAGGTACAGACAAGATGATAAATGTTAAAACGAGGCAATAAAAAAATAGCTATTTGGTTTTCACTCAGAAGATATTTCAACAGGGATATTAATATCTGTTATTATAGAAGTACACTTTGAAAACGAGCCACCTGGGATAATGATACATAACCCAAGCCATTTGTATCATTCATCCTGAGGCTTCAGGCTTGTGAGAGTTTGCCACCTACTTATTTGAGGTGAACAACTGAACCCCGAGCCCTTTCTATGTACTTGGAGGTCTGAATTTCCAAGTTGGACGTTGAATGTTTCAACTGAAACTGGATCTCAGTCACCTCAGGTGGGATGTTATGACCTCTGAGGTAAATGGAACATACCTGGCTGAAGTTAAGAGGTAGTTCATTATACTATTAAACATCAACAGGTTCCAAAATTGTTTTCTAATGTTAAGGTCAGATTATTTTTTCACAATGCTTTCTTTGTGTTTGAGAGACTAGATTGAGATGGTCCAGACACGTAAAGAGGAGGGATCATGAATAGATTGGTGAAAAGATGCTGGAGATGGCACTGCCAGGGTTGAGAGAAGGGAAGACCAGAGATTTCTAGGTGGAGTGAAAGAGGATATATGCAGTAGGCTGGAAGACAAGAAGGTATTGTAAGATGGAAACAGATGATCCGGTCTGGCGACCCCTATACGGGATAGTGAAAATAAGTGGTGTGGTAATAAACATTGTAAGTGGGATCTTCAGATATATCTGGACTATGGTATCATAAGTCTCTGAAGTAGCATTTAAAAGAGAACCTGTTAACGTTCTTTATGTTGTATTGTCATAACTGTTTTGTATTATACTATAACTGTACTCTGTATATTTTAGAAATAATTGCATGCATTAAAAGGTTCAAAGCATTTGAAATCATGGTCAAGAGATACCAACAATGTCTAATGCCGGTGATGAACACAATCAAAGAGAAACACATTTTCAAAGAGATTAGGACAGAGTGTTTTAAAGTCCTTTTTAATAAGAATTAGAAGCAGCTGAAAGGACAGAAAGAAAGAAAAGGAAAGGGCTGACAATTTGTCTAGGGAAATTTGTTTGCTTCAAAATAACTGGGTGACAACATAGATACTCTATATGAAAGGTTTCATCATTCCATTCAAGAAGATGCAGCCTGTTGTGCATATTATCACATGGAAAGTAAGTACTATATATATATATATATATATATATATATATATATATATATATATATATATATATATGTATATATATATATATATATATATATGCCAGTTGTATGTGATTTCGTTGAGGCTGGAGAAAGAGAGTAAATACGTTAATATGACTGTCATACAAATACAGCCTCACTTCTTGATTCTGGTTTGATTAGAATATACTGAAGAAAAACATTTGGACCTCACTAATTTTGAAACCAAGGTTACAGCCCTGGTAACAAATAACAAATCTGATATTTGATTCAAAAGAAACAACTTCAAAAGATAAGATGCAAAAATCAATAAAGAAATTCAATGAGGATCCACATTCCCTGGGACTCTTCTAGGTTGGTTATTAGCCTCCGGGCACCCACATTCACATGCCAGGAGCTCTTATTTATTTTTTTCCAATTGTCTTTTGCATGTAAGAAATAGCAAAGGAATTGCAGGTTAAAAAGCAAATCTCATGTTTTTTGTGTATACTATGAGGCACTCCTATATTTGGAAGCACACAAGTTATAAAAGGCTTCTGCATAGCACGCATAGCAGGTGGTCAATGCATATGACACAGAGTCTTATCCCGCTGCAGCAGTCTTTCTGTCTAAGTTATGTTAACAGAATTCGGTCGTTGAAAACACTAGATATAATAAAATGAATATTCAGGACTTAAAGCATGTCCACTGCTGATGTTTTTCTGCAGCTCAATCATGAATTTCAGTTTCAGCAGTGTGAAATCGGTAATACAAGGTTTCAAATGGTAAATCTGAAACTTGAATGATAACTTGTAGAGTTTTGTTGATGGTAATCAAATAGGGACACAAGTATTGTTGTGTGACTTGGCTTGATTTGAGGTCTGCTGCTATTTCAGGCACACTATCCTGCTGCTTTATTTTCATATCACATATCTCACAGATAGATCTGAAGTAAATCTGCAACAGTTCTTGTTGTAAAACATATATTAGGTTGCTCAGGTGTCTGTGTTTCTTACTCGCATGCAATCCCGAATATGCAAAAGCACATGGCACGCACAGAGACGTAGAAGTGCAATCTTCCCTCCTCTTCACTCTCTACTTTCGTCCTTGGGTCACCAGGACTGCAGCTCAACTCTTTGGCATGTGTGTATGCATGTTTAGTTGGGTTGCTGAGCAACATGCGTTCCGTGTTTGTGAAGGATGAAACCATCTAACTTCTCCTCACCTATTGCACTACTTAAGTCCAACAAAAAGTACGGAAAAAGTACACACACCCGATTAATCTGGAATTTTTGCTTATTATTTATTCTTCATTCAACTTTCCCTAAATTGTATGAATTGTGTATTTCTAAAAATGATAAATCTCTAAATGTTAATTTGTAATGTGTATTGTTTAAAGGGATCCACAAACAACTTCCCATCATGTCATGCACACTACTCAGCTTTTGATAACACTAGCATTCTGCAGGCTGGAGAATTTGTCACAGGACTTCTGAGAGGCTGTCAGATTTACTTCTGTCTCCTCATATCATCCCAGACAGACTCATTTAGAGCTCTGGGAAGTGATTAGGGACTGGGATGATGGCTTGAGAGAGGTGGGGGCTAGGCCGTAAGTGGATTTCAGTGCTTACTAAAACAATCTGACTTTTCATTTTCATATGCAGTAAGTAACACTTTCCCCAAAGTTGAAATGTCTTGGGAATTTGTCATAGATATTGTTTATATTGTTAGATGGTTGAAGTATAACACTGGGTTGGTGGCATTCTGGGACTTGTATTATATGAGACAGTGTGATAACTGTTTCGGTTGCTAATTTAAGAGTTTCTTTTCTAGGCTACGGTTCACTGTGTATTGGTTTAGAGTCTGGGGTTGGTAGGCAACCTTTGGTTGCCCACTCTCCCTCCTGCGCTAATGTTGTGGCGTTGAACCGGAAACCACCAGGATGCCTTTTCCTCACATATCATCTGGTTACCAGTCAAGTCACATCATGCATGTATCAGATTATTTCATATCCTGGTGGAGAAAAGTCCCCACGTTATTTCGGATACAAGTGTACTAGGCAAGTAAAGTATAGAAGAGACGACATGGGTCATGGTCAGTAATTGAAATGTTAAATCACAGTGTGTACAGAACTCTGTTAAAGCTTTTTTAGCCCAAGTCTATTTGGGGATTTTACTCACTTTCATGGCAATGAAACAAGCAAAGTCATGTTCCCTGAAACGTCGAGTGCTGTATTCCCAGAGTCACAAAACATTGGGCTGCATTTTTGCAGTGAACATTGTATATACATTACAAATGCTATTCTTTATCTAACAGTCACTATAGTCACTTTCCTACATGCTAACATTTGCTAATTAGCAGTTTGGCTTTAAGTTTGTATTTGTAGATTTCTATGAAAGTCATACATCTCAAAGGTGATGAAAAGTCTTTTGAGTTTTGTCAACACGTCTTAACAAAGTACTAGGAGCCAAACGGTGGCTTTCCTCTAAAATACCATAAAAATGACAAGATGACCTGTCATGTATTGATTTGTTTAATGAACCGAGGCGAATATTAGTCTAATTGAGTACTCAACTTTGCTCATGAGCAGATGTATTAATTCCAGAATGTGCCAGTAAAAATGCATACATGATTTTTTTCTTGTTTTAATTAAAGCTGTCAGTTTCTATCTTCAGTCCAGTGTTCTTTCGAGAAAGAGGCCAGACAGCTGAGTTCAAACGGGAAACCTAAAAATAGAGGTGACACCATTAGCAGCTGACATGTCCACTGCTTCACGAAACACAAATATGTTCATGACCACACACAATGACACGTCCACCACATATACCTTTGAAGATACAAATTCATCCACACCATATTTTCTTTTTTTTATGCAAGTTGGAAATGTTATAGGTCTGAAGATTTAAAATAACATAGATGCCTCTGTGAGAGCTGATTCCACAGAGAGCATTCCTGTTTCCTTATCCTTGTTTTTCGCTTTATTGCAAACATGTCTTAAACTCCATAAAACCGACTGTTCAAGTGTAGTCAATATTTTCTAATCCGTGTATCGCAGCATTTGGTTGAAATTAAAAACTTTGATTCATGCACCTCATATAAATGAACACATTACTGATCTTACTTGCTAAAATGTAACCAAACATTCATGACGTAGTAGAGATATCAGCGTTGTGAATGATTATCACATCAGTACTGTAGGATGGTGGGTAAAGTTGTGACATTTTTTTTTCCTCATGTGAGCAGATTATTTTCCACTAACTACATTATAGATTGCAAACACACCCAGACTCAGTCAACTTCTAACTTACCGCCAGACTCGTAAAATACTCAAGCAATGCATCTGACAACCCACGCACAATGTGTGTGAATCCCCTGCAGAGCTCTAATGACAGAGTGGAGTATGTGACCTTCTTGACAGCAAGCCATTTCTAATGTAAGCAAGGATATGTATGTAACTCTGGTGCACCTTTAGAACTACTTCAGCCATCATAAGTAGGACTGAAATGTATTAATTTAATATAAAAATAAAAGAAAGAAGTATATTCCCACAGTATGATAAATTGGACCAGTCAATTTCTATATAAGCTAGTCATCTATATAAGAGTCATGGTGTGACCATTCAAGGATGAAAAGTCTATGGTGTACCTACCCTCTCACCGAATGAAAGGTGGCATATGGAAAATGATTGAATGATTGAATGAATTAATAATTGAATGACTGAATGAATGAATTAACGAATGAATGAATGAATTGAAGTGTAGCCACTGAAACAACTTACAACAATTCACACTTGGCTGCTAACCCCTCCAAGGAAAGCTGAGGATCATGGTTTGATGAAACCAACAGGACCACATCATCTGCAAAAAGCAGTGATGGAATCCTGAGGCCATCAAACCAGACCTCCTCTGCCCCTGAAATACTGTCCATAAAAGTAATAAGCACATATGATGACAAAAGGCAGTGCAAGTCAGAAGAAGAAATTAGACTTACTACTGGAAGCGCAGGCTGAAGTCTTGCTCTGTTTATAAAGCGACTGCAAGCTTGCAGCAAAGGACCCAGAATCCCACACTCTTGGAGCACCTCTGCACAAAGTACTATGAGGGATGAATGCCTTCATAAGTAAACAAATCACATGATCCCTTCAGGATCTTTGTGTAGGAAAAGAACTGGTCCAGTGTTCCACGAAGAAGATGGAAGCTACCTTGTTCCTCCTGACTCCAAAGTTCAACAATCAGTCGGACTCTCTTCTCCAGCATCCATGCATAGACCTTCCCAAGGAAGCTGAGGAGTGCAATTTCTCTGTAATTGGAACACACCCTCCTTTCTCCCTTTGTTAAAACCACCATCCCAGTCTGCCAGTCCAGAGGGACTGCTCTTGATGTCCATGCAATGTTACAGAGGCATGCCAATCCAGAGAGCCCTACAACATGGGGACCTTTGAACCATGCCTTGAGACATGATTGCAGCTCTGCCAGAGGAAGTTCTATCTAGCTGTTTTTTCTGACAGATGTTTCAAGCAAAATCTCAGTGTACATTTGACCCTGTTGGGTCTACCTGGCATCTTATCCCGCCATCTGATTCAACTCAGAGTTGATAGCGGAGCTCCTCCCAACCACACCCTCCCAGCTAACACTGTTGTTCACAGCGTTGAAGTCCCCCAGCAGAACAATGGATGCCTCAACACAAACTTGTTCATTCTCTTTCTAATTGTACTCTCAATTTTTGTAAAATAGATATATGGCATGACATATTATATGCTGTTTTTGTAACTATAAGACTGGGTAAAGACCAAACTATTTTTAGTTGAGTCCCTACATGTAAACACATAACTGAACTGAACTTCATCAGATGTTATGAATATGAATCAAATCAAATCAAAATGTATTTATTCCATAGCACTTTTCGTACTATAAAATGCAGCACACAGTGCTTAACAGTAATAACCAAGTCAGTCCCATCCGTCTGACCACCCCCCTTCTGTCAGGGTTTGACACTTCCCTCCCCCCCGTCTTTGAGTTTCTGTTCTGTCCCGCCTGTGTCCCATCTGCCCTGATTGTCTGCACCTGTGTCTCGTTATCCCCTGTGTATATCTGGTCTTGTCATTCCCTTGCTCCTTGTGGTTCTGCACTGTGCTTCCCTCCATGTTTCCTGTTTTTGCTTGTTTTTGGTTCTTGCCTTTTCTGGAATAAACCCTGTTTTTTGTTGAACTCCTGCCTCGCTCTCCTGCATCTGGGTCCTCACCACACCAGCCTGACAGCAGGCCTGACACCTTCCCCACTATCAATGATAAAACATTATCAAAGATTTAAAGAAATAATAACATGGACAACATTGCTGAGCACAGAAGAAGCAGTGAGGGAACACTATCACAGGGAGACAGCTGCATCGAGAACGGCTGCTACACCGGGGAGCAGGCTGCATGTAAGAGGGCCCAGGCCGGGAGTGCCAAACAGCATCTCTATAGGAAGGCACTATGGACAACGGAAGTCAACAAAAGACTCCCACTGAGGAAAACACCAGATTTCAAAACTAAAAACTCTGAGCAAATATGAATAAATAAATATATAAACATAAAAAAAATTATATTAGATAGAAATAACAACAATAAAGTCAAACAGAAATGGAAAAATACAATATAAGCAATAAATAACAGTAAATATGGACTGGACTTAACAGAAAATCTAAGGTAGATTAAGAAAGACCTTTATTGTTCAAACGTGCGATCGTATATGTTTTTGAGTGTGAAAAAGATGTCAGGGCACCCCTAACTTATCTCAAGAGGGGTCTTGTTCTCTGCTAAACACCCCCCTGTTATTATAGATGCGGTTTAGTGTTTGTGATATGTCTAACCTGACATTATGTCAATTCCCCACATTAGAGTGCCAGCGCACAAGCATAGTGACGGAATGACTCACTTTTCTTACTCACTCATGCAGCAGTCCCGCATCCATCCAAAAACACCCACTCACTCTCGCTCTCTTACATGAACAGATGACTTTCCTTACCAGCAGTTGAAAGCAGACGCCATCAACAGCTGAACCGACGGCTGGCAACAGGCGAGACCAGGGGGGGAGAGGAATGTGAGGAGTAAAAAGCCTGAAGCTAAAATGACTGACTTAAGAGCTAAAATAGATATAAAGGAAATTCCTTCAATAAAAACAGATGCCCAAAGAAATCAGAGTCACTGTCTATTTACGAAAGGAGATAATTCATAATGAAATATTATTGATGCTAATGAAACTAAGTTGAATTTGCCGGATCAATAAGAAGGAATTTTAGTTTGGACCTTCTTATACAGTATAATAGATTTGAAAATGCAGCCATAATAAACAAATATAAGAAGACTTGTCTCCTAAAGTTGCCATATGTTGTATTAATGATCACAATCGGCATAATTATGCTTATGTAAGACTTCTGTAAGACTGAAGCAGTCTGACAGAGAAGTACAAAAAATAAGGGAAAATGAACAGGCCGAAAAGTGATCAATCAAAGGAAGAAACTGATTCATTGGAGGGGTGGGGTGGGGAGGGGGAGGGTTGGAGGACAGTGAATGGACAAAGGGACGACAGAGAGGAGGGGTCAGAGTCAGGAGTAGGTGTGTTAGGCCTACAAATAGTTGCTCCAGAGTCTGGCTTTGCTTCACTTTCCCTCCCTCCCAGTTGCCCCAGCAGGACAGTTGGGTCTCAGCACCTCAAGAGGCTCCTTCAAACCAACAACCAAGCAAACCAGTCAACCGGCCATGAGCAAGTCGTACTCCTCCTCAGCCCAGAGCGCCTCTTCGTACCGCCGCACCTTCGGCTCGGGTGTGGGTTCAACACCAATGTCATCCCTCTTCTCCTCCCATGGAGGAGGAGGCCGCAGCTCCTCTTCCAGCCATATGTCTAGCAGGGTCTATGAGAGCGTCAAGAGCGCCGGGGGGCCATCCTTTTCCAGCTATAGAGCGTCTGGCGCTGGGGGATTAGGGTCCTCTTCAGCCATGAGAACGTATACCGGCGAGAAGCTCGACTTCAACCTCGCAGATGCCATGAACCAAGACTTCCTCAACACAAGGACCAACGAGAAGGCCGAGCTTCAGCACCTCAACGACCGCTTCGCCAGCTACATTGAGAAGGTGCGCTTCCTTGAGCAGCAGAACGCAGCCCTGACGGTGGAAATTGAGAAGATGAGGGGACGCGAGGGGCCCGGACGCGTGGCCGATCTGTACGAGGAGGAGATGAGGGAGCTGAGGCGGCAGATCGAGACCATCACCAGCCAACATGCCAGAGTGGAAGTGGAGCGAGACAACCTGGGCGATGATCTCCAAAAGCTCAAGCTCAGGTAAGCTTGGATGAACGATGAAGGAATTTCAAGGACAGGTGGTACAGAGCAGATTTGTGTTGAATATTTTGGATCAAATGATTTTTACCAAAAAAAGCACTTTGGCAGAAGTGGAAGATAAAAATCAGGGCACTTTAACATTGCAGGATGTGCCTTTAAAATAAAATTATACAACTCCTCAAAATGTTTTCTGAACACTTAAGAAACCTAGACCAAAATGTGTAGATCAGAGTTATGAATTTCATCAGTAATCATGTGTCATAACCCATAGCATATGTCGGGATACCCCAGAGGGTCCAGACCATCTGCCACTTAGCAGCAATTGAAGGAAGAAGAAGAAGAAGAAAGTACAGGAAGGGCCTATAAGGGAAAAAAAGGGCAGAGAGAGACAATTTATTTCTCCTTTGTTGTGCAAAAGGGAAACAACAAAGTAGCAAAGGAAGAGCTTTAAAAAAAGACACCCTTCAATGAATGTTACAGTTCACTGGCTTCTCACAAAGATCTTTTATAATTTATTCACAGGAGACAAAGCAGAAGGAAATGCAGACAGAAACAGATTTGCAGGCCCTCAGGAGTGAAGTTAAGACAGGCAGTCAGACGACAGACAGATACAGTTTCGATCAGACGGAGAGCAGTGAGACAGAAAGAGGACTAGACAGATGGAAGTGAACAGATGTGGAGGAAAAAGTCTGACTATGAACAAGTTTACAAAGACTGAAAAAGCGAGGACATAAATTCTAGGTTTACAAAAGCCAGTCCGTGTTTGTGTGAGTCTGTGCGCACAGCAGCGAAAGAAGGTAGAGAAAGACACTGAGCTGTAAATGTGGGTGTATCTCTGTCTATTTGTAGATACTAGGTCAGCTCTATGAATCTGGGATAATGTCACTGCAACCGGATTAAACGGTACTTAGAAAAAAAAACAAACTTACGTCAAAAACCCACTCAAGCACACCTGACGCACAGTCAACTCCCAGTTTACACTCACTCACGCGCACAAATTCTTACTCTTCACTTTCTGTTTATCAGCGCTTTATCGCTTGGCTGCCTGAAGCGGTGAGTGAAGCCTGCCAAAGCTCTTGCTACACCCACTGAGATCAAAATACACGTAGAACCCCCCCCCACCTGCTGCCAGACACGATACGCGTAGGCTAAAGCAGAGGTTTTCATTGAATGCTTTTATGAACTGACACTATTTAACTGTAACCCCCCCCCCCCTTGCAGTTTTACAACCTTTGCTTTCTGCAAAGGTCAAACAGCACAAGAGGATTTTTTTCCACCCTCCCCAGTATTTTCCAGTTACTAAAAGTGCTTGGTGAAATACTAAATCTAGCAACAGCACCAGCCAAGGACAAGCCCCCGTTACTCTCTGGCTCTTACCCTTCTGACTGTGACAGTGTGACAGCAGCTGCATCATAGCTTTAGGGCTAAAAGAGCAAGCGCAGAGGTATGTGTGTGTCGGAGGTGGACACACACAGAGTTAAAATAGAATACAGTTTGCATCTTTTCAATTCTATTCTTATACTTGCTGGAAACAAAAAAGAACTGACCGGCTGAGAGAATGAAGTAGCAACTTTGTTGAGTAAGTTGTAGCCTTTAACATAAGTAGTACTCATTTCTTTCAAAACTTTTTCTTTTATTAATTTGTTGACTTCCTTTTCTCTCTTTCTACGCCCACAGACTGCAGGAAGAGATTCACCAGAAGGAAGAGGCCGAGAACAACCTATCTGCTTTCAGAGCCGTACGTCCCCGATTTCCATACTCACTTTAAATACTTTAATTATTTTTTCATCACTTTCTTCTTGAAGCTCCAGCTAAACTGAGAAACACTGTTTTAGTCGCATTTACAGCTGTCTTAATGTCTTTTTAAAACAAACCTATGGTTGTCATTAATATTTTCTTTTGTTTTACACGTATATCCAGGATGTTGACAATGCCACTCTAGCCAGGCTGGACCTGGAGAGACGCATCGAGAGCCTGCAAGAAGAAATTGCCTTCCTCAAGAAAATACATGAAGAGGTTAACTTTTTTATCAAATACACGCCTCCGTGTGTCTAAGATGATTTTTACTGCATCATATACCACCTCTGCACTGCTTTGGCATGCTGTAATATCAGATCTGATCCTCTGTGAGTGTGCAGCGCTTTCAAGAGATCAAATATTTCACACTCTAACGCACCATTTTGCCCATTTATACCCTCTCACATGGCACCTGTCTGGGCAGAAAATCGACATGAACTTCCAGACATGAAACAGAAACATTTGTGTACATTCACGCGCAGACATCAAAAGACCGCAAGCTCAGACTCGTGGCCCCACAGCTGAAGTCCTGTCATTTTGTCACTTTTGTCTGAACTTTGGCCTCTGAGAAATGCTGAACTGCTGATTGGTTCAAAAGAGCATGTCAGCTGTTGTGTGAAAAAAGAAAAGTGTGTGTGCATGAACAGATGCAAAGCTATTTTAATCTTTTTGTTCAACCAGATGACAGCTGAGTGCAACCAAAGCTTACAGATTTCGAAAATTATTTACTAATTTGGGATTTGCATGTGCCTCAATGACCACCTGTGCAACTATATAGTTTGACACATTTTATTTCTTCTGTCTGCAATTGTAACTGCAGTATTGTCCCCTTCTTTCATGTTTTAGCACGTTTAACCTTTCCGCCTGTTTCAATGTGATTAATTATGCAGATATGGGTTAAATAAGAATGTTATTTCATGTTTCATGTCAATCCTTGTGTTTTGTATGTTCTAGGAGATCCGTGAGCTGCAGAGCCAGATGCAAGACACTCAGGTGCAGGTCCAGATGGACATGTCCAAGCCTGACCTGACTGCTGCTCTGAGGGACATCCGCATGCAGTACGAAGCCATCGCTGCAAAGAACATTGGAGAGGCTGAAGAATGGTACAAGTCAAAGGTAAAGAGACAGTATAAATCCCATGGACAAAGTTTTATTTCAGTGGTGCACTGTTTAAAGCTTCATCTGCTGTTCTCTCAGGTGTCAGATCTGAACCAGGCCGTGAACAAGAACAATGATGCACTGCGTTCGGCCAAGCAGGAGTCCATGGAGTACAGGCACCAGATCCAGTCCTACACCTGCGAGATCGACTCACTCAAGGGCACGGTCGGTATTTTGTTCGCTCACTTTTTGTTTGTGTACTTATGTGCTTCATTTCTTCTTCATGATCTTACATTTACTTAATAAGCCCATTCCCTCCCAAAGCATTGAGACGCAACATCCCCTCGCTCTGATTCTTTCATTCTGCTTGGAGCTTTTCTTCCACTTCTAATCTCATCTCTCTGTTACTTTGTAGAATGAGTCTCTGCTGCGCCAGATGAGAGATATGGAGGATCGCATGGGGCGCGAGTCCTCTAGTTACCAGGATACCATTACACGGCTGGAGGAGGATATTGCTAAGATGAAGGTAATGAGTCATAAGCATTTGGGATTTTTCTGTCAAAAGATCTTCTAGTCAGGTTTTGTACGGAGAAAAATCTATTGTAAGTAAACAATAAGACTTTAAACACCTTTTTTTTAAAGGACGACATGGCTCGCCACCTGAGGGAGTACCAGGACCTCCTCAATGTGAAGATGGCCCTTGATATTGAAATCGCCACCTACCGCAAGCTGCTGGAGGGAGAGGAGAGCAGGTCTGTGTTCCTTTAGAGTTCCTTTACATTACTTTTTTGTATTGTGCAATACATGTTAGACACTTGTCATGCTTAATTTACCTTCTGATCTTCTTGCAGGATCACCACCAATATGCCTCTCCAGTCTGCATATTCCTCCATTGGCTTCAGAGGTAGGGGTGACACATGTGGTGTCATTTTACAAATGAATGCATATACAACTGGTTTTACATTGTAGATGAGTTAATTAGAGAGAATCAAAAAGACTAATAATAGCATAGGGCTGTATATGGTGGATGCTAAATATAGAGAGCGAGGCCTAGTGTGTGTGCAGTGACACATTCTGACCACAGTGTGGGAGTGTGTGAGAGTCCAAAACCATCATGACCACTTGAGTTATAGAGGTGAACAAGGCAATGATTAATAATCACACAACTTAGCCTCTCAATTTGATTCGGTTAACAGTCTCAAACTGTAATTAATCCTTACCAGTGATTTCCCTTGCTGCACTTCAAATTATTTAAGCCCAATGAGCCATCGCAGAGCACAGTGATCTAAATGTTTTTACACTAAATTAACTTGCTGTGACTGTAGAAAGACTTTATGTATGAGCTTCTGAAATGACTGCCCTCTTACAGAGAGCAGTCCCGACTCCCAGTCCCAGCATCAGCGCGCATCAGAGGTTCACTCCAAGAAGACTGTTCTCATTAAGACCATTGAGACCCGCGATGGAGAGGTTTGTGCTCACAAACACCCACGCCCGCAGACATGTTCACATGAACGCACATTTGCTAGGATATATTTCAGTTGCAAATGATTCCATGCAGACGACAGAGGCCATCATATTGGTAACAAAAAAGTAAAAGTAAAATAGCTGGTAAGTGATTGTGCAACTAAATCATTTCCACGTATTTTTACTTAGATGTCATATTCCCTGAGCCAGGGCGCTAGCGCCCAGTCTGTAAGTCTGATTTCAATATCCCACCTTCCTTTTATCGTCTGCTCACACCACAGAGTTGAAACAAAATATAAGATTTAAAGCCACTCTATGCAGCAATAGCACTTCCCACCACATGAGGGCATATCGCTTTGCTATGCTGACAAATCACTCACTTTCAATACTGTGCTGATGAGTTCAACACTGGCTTCTGTGAACAAGCAGCCTCACCATCAACACCATCCCTGCACAGCACTTCACCCTCAGCAACACCTGAATGACCTGCGCTCACAACGTTTCTGCACTTTTTAATCAATGAATACTTCTTTTATTCTAAAAATCCACAGAAACTAAACAGTATCTCTTTTTTCTCAACAGGTCGTCAGTGAATCCACACAGCACCAGCAAGACATCATGTAACAAGGCAACATAACACCTAAAAATGAAAAAATGAACTGAAATTCAATAGGATTCCTCCTACGAATGTAAGAATTTATATGTTTTAGTGGTAGAACACATGTAAACGGTGAGTTATGTAAGTGGATATGGTCCACTGTAACCATCACAACACAGGCACAATGCCTTTAAGCCTGGTTTTAAATAGAAGGCATTCCAGGAGTTCATTCTTTATTCGTATTATCTTCCATTTCGCAAAGGCATCAGACTTTGTTTATTTTTTTCTCAATGATGATCAAGACCTGTACCGCTGAAAGAAAGTCAATGCAATTTGACAAGAACACCATGGTGAAAAGAAAAATTGTAACAGTCGATCTCAATGGACGCATTAACATTGATTAAAATGGGTTATTTGTGTTGCTGATTTAAGGAACGTGAGAAGTTGGATTTGAAAATATCATAAGCTCAAATACTGAATGAAAGGGGAACACGGTCATGTTAAGTTTGAGCTCTGTAGCATGTCCTGGATGTTTGACTGTATGTGCACGGGCAACCATGGTATGCTGTTTCACTGTGACAAAAACCTCAAATAAAGACCTTTGCCACTTGAAGGTGCTAAAGCTTACCCAGTCTTTGAGTTTTCTTCCTGTAACATTGCTGTGTTTTCTAACACAGTCTAGCTTTTGAACTTTTTATCATTAGCATTCTTCAGATAGCATACGTGCCTCTTCGCTGACTGACCCAATGAACCCGGATGACACTCGCTTTCCTAGTCCAACCTAACACTCCTCTGACAAGGTTTAATTGACTTTTATGCATAGAATTCACAGTGTTCGGCACCCAGGCTGATGTTGGAGCAGGGAAACGTGAACAGTGGCTCTTTAATGAGCTGTCCCTGGTGCTGCTTTGTGTCCAGCAGAAAGCAGATTAGAAAAGCAATGAGACTTACAGTCTGTGTCATTTGCATTTGAAGCCACTGAAGGGAAAATGTCAGCAGAGATGAAAAATAAGGGTGGGGGTTTGGGTGTGGAGGAAAGGACAGAGGAGAAACAGACAAATGAGCATGCAACAAAGAGCAACAGAAAGGGTGGTACAGGGAGAAAATAAGGGGGGGGGCGGGCAGGGGCAAATGTAATGGGATTGTTATTCAAGCAGAAAAAGACAAGATGAAGATTTTGGGAGAAATAATTACACAAAATGATATAAAGGAGCACAGAAAAGCAGAATGTGACTGCTATTCCAGTAATTAGTCAAACCACGTTGCTCAGAAGTTTCTGTTCTCATCAGTTTCTTCGCTGCTTCCGTCAGTAAGAAACGCTTCGCAGTCATTATGCAGGAGGTCAGTTGCAAAGGGCAGCGTGTTCATCTGTTCTGTTTCTTTTAAATGAAGACAGCCTCTTTCTGTGGTCTCCTCTTGCATGTGGCGCTGTGTTTGCAATGCCTGAACGCTTTTTCTATGAAAAACTTCTTCTAACCTGATTACGTTTGAACATCTTAACATCGTACTTCTTATCCTAATATCTTATATTTGTTATCGTTCTCATTTCTGTTGCAATGAGGGACTGGAAAGACAACAAGACCATTAATTTTAGGATCACAATGTTTATCATATGTTAGGTCCATATAAGTCCATGCTTAATAATAATAATGAGAATGATAATATAACACTAACCAGCTGATTGATACACATTCAAAGTGGGTGTAAGAAAAGGAAGATTCATAGTCAAGGCTCAGTTTCTTTGCTGAATTTTCATCGTCAAATATTAAAACAGCAAGCGCAACTGCACCGAGCCAAATGACATACATACAGTACAGAATCACAACATAAAAGCGCTACTCCATTAGAAAAGAATAAGCTGCATAAATGTCCATGGTGTAAATATGAAAGTGGAGCCAAACATTTGTACATGAAAAGATTATTTACAGGCCAATATGTACAATCAAAATATTTCCCCAACATACAGACTATGATTTGACAGGAAGTAACAGAAAGTAGTTGTAAGAAAGAAAAATTAAACAATATAATTTTAATTATTATTAGTTTTGTCTCCAAAAGAGGGAGCGACGTTTCAAATTTACATATTGTTTCCAAGTCGAGGCTAACAATGTTTAAAATTGCACCACAGTCAAAAAGAAAAACAAACCAATGCATGACTGAGGTGTAAACAAACCAAAATTACACTTTTATAGCCACTACTGTGAAAGATTACTGGAATAATTCAATACAGCAGAATAGTGGGTGGCTTAACATAATAGATGCCTCCATTTCAAGCCCTTTAACAGTGTAAATGAAGAGAAGAGAAGAGAAGTTTGGACCAACAAACTAAACTGAAAGTCTGAAACTGTCACATGGCAACAATGACACGACACATTGGACGATTTACACAGGTATTGTCATGCAATAAAGATGTATGATGGAAATAATTGGTCCTCTCTGCCAAGTCCAAGTACCCACATTATTTAGTGGTACTTAAGGATGTAGTTCAATAAACCAAAAATACACATATCACATATTTCAAGTAGCCATTCAGAAGCTGAATTTTGTATGTCCGGTTGTGTCATTTCTGATGTGTTGTATTTTACCCTCACTAGGTTCAAGTAGAAAACAGTTCTTCTTCTGCAATAATCTTCTTTTCGCAATCCCGTTCCTGGAATGTAACACATTGTCAATCCATGGAGCCCATTTGAGTTTCAAAGAGAGAAACATGTTAATGCAAATGCACACAAACACACACACAGAGGGAGTCCAGAAGACACGTCGAGCAGTAAACATTAGAGGGCGCTATTGTAAACGCTTCCATCGTCTTTTGTCCAGGAATGGGGGGTCGGGGAGGGGGGGGGGGCTTCTTTTTAAACCTTCTCTTCATTACACAACATATCATACATACATCAGTGAGTCATATTTTCAAGTATACCATTATATTGGCAAAAAAGAGGGGGGAAGAGTACAGAACACACCTCAGCAATTTAAGTGAATCCCGCTCTCGTTGGCTAATATTTGGTAACATCCATCAGAGACGGGGTCATATGTCGACTCACACATAGAAACTGACATTTCAAAAACTCTTGCATATTTTTTTTTTTTTTTTTACAACATACAGATTTCTGGATGACCATTTTCAGAGAGCAGCTTTTTGTCTTGAACAAATCCCACATAGGTGAGTCGTTCTTGACATAACCGGAAGAAAAGGGAGCACTTGGAGATGTATCAACACTATTACTATACATACAAAACGTTTTGAAATCAAGGGGAATAAGAAAAGAAAATGAAAGTACAGGTTTTTTGTGTATCCTGTTAAAATCTCTGGTTGGAACAATCGGGGATCATATATAGAAGGAAAATTATAAGAAATAAACACACTCTACCTGGAATATGACAACAATACAAGTAATGACACTAATTTATGAGTGGAAAACAGAAAAAAGACTGTTTTTGTTTAATCCACTTCACATCTAAAATTGGTCCTCTTTTTAAAGTAGCACAGGGCTTGCGCTACTGCATCTAAATTTACTGTCAGTGATAACAAAATGCTGACGTCGTGAACGCTTAACTTCACACGGTGGCCTTTCATGGAAATGTGATGAGGAAGAGCTGCCTTGGAGTTTGTTGTGTGACATTTTACGCAAAGCGTCCCCCACCGAATCCTAAAACAAAACACATTGTCCAGTAATTACCTTCAGACTAAAGATAACGGTGAAGGTAAAGAAAAAAATTCATTACCCTGACTTAAAAGACATATGATGCTGCTTTATCTGGAGGGGTACGAATGTTAAGTGCATTGTTGCGATTATTTTTCCTTCCCACTACACTCCCACTGGAACGGACTTCTTATGACTGTAATAGTTTACTTTGTTAGCTTGAAAAAAAAAAAAGCTCCTTTTTTCCCCGCAGTGTCCTCAAGGAGAGTACATTAACTCGGGAGCCAAATAAAGTGTACAATGACCCAAAACTCTTGGGGCTTTTAAAACAAAACAATTTCTTTTCATTTTGAAATTCGCAAAGAAAAAAACGGGGCCAAACTCATCAAATAAATTCAACATTTGACAGTTCTGAGAGAAGAGAAGCAGTTTGGGTCATACCAACTTTGGAACATAACAAGCTCCTGTTTCGTAAATGGGCAGTTGATTGGGTTGGCACGGCAACGTAGGGTTTGACATCCCTAGTGGTGACTGAGAGTTTTGAAGTAGCTTGTGATTGTGTGCTCTTGTTTTGTTGTGTGCAATTCCCTGGCTCAGATGCGAACTGCAGGTCCGTTGTGGGCTGTCAGGGGCACTTGAGATCCGCAGTCGTAGTCCAGTTCGGCCATTCGAGAGCGACTCATTCGACTGTGGGAGTATGGCCGCCTGTCAGTCTGTCTGTCCCTGAAACTCCTGATGTAGCTCTGTGGACAGGCAGAAGTGTTGTTGTAAGTGCATGGCGACAGTAAACAACTGAAAGAGTCACAAAAGATGTCCAAAATATTCTGATTTGTTATAGTCACACAAAACTGAGGTAGTTCCACAAATTAGCTCTAACCATGCTGCAAAGTTAACTGAAGTCTTATGCTCAGCAGCAGACAAGATAATACTACATTACTCATATTTGAAATAATTTTCTTACTAGACAGACAAAGATTCAACGGACAGAAAACCAAGACTTTTGCATGAAACAGTTTGATTTGTTTTAACATTTGGATTACAGCAAGCACACAAGTCATCAGAATATATCACAAAAGTACAGCCACGTCTAATGTTACTTATTATAGATTATCATTAGAAAACTACACAATGTTGTACTTTTCAAAGTTTTAAGAATGTCTACTTGTGGCTTTGAAAAGGTTTATTATGGGTCACTGCTAACCCAGAGGAGAACTAGCTTTAAACCCATTTTGCGCAGAAACTGTACAATGATTCGTTCGAGGGCAGGCTAATTCCTTCCAATTGTCAGACATATCACTGGGGGAAATCAGTATCTTTGGAAAGAAAAAGCAAATAATAAGCACTTCTCTCTTTAGTGCATGGACTGGGGAACTGAAGAACATAGAATTGAACAGTTCCTGAGGCAGGACTAGTGTGAACAGCAGGGTGGATGGATTATTTCTACTACGTAAAGAGATGGCGTCTGGGTCATACTTCCCCAGGAGAAATGCTTGAAGAATAAACCTTCAAGTAAGGTTCATTTTGTGGTTGTTAATGGGCAAAATGCAACTTTAAAATCGGAAATGATTTCAAAATACTTATTCCTGCAGCGAAAGACTGCCTATAGATGGCTTATAGGGGCATTTAAGGTTTTTGTATTTTAGTAGTAGTGATAAATCATGTTAATCATTTCTAAATTCTACTCCATTTTTGATTAGAATAAAGACTAATCGGATTAGTCTATACTCCTGAGCCCCTATTAGATGAATGAATGAACTGCTCACCCGATTGCTAAGGGAGAGTCCCTCCACCCTGCAGAGGAAATCGATTTCAGATGCTGCAGCTTTTTCTTTAAATTGGCATCTTACATTTGTGGAGGGATTTTCTCAAATGATAAAACTCCTACGCCAACATTTTAGATGTTTTCTTGCTCTAACACTCTTGCTTTTAGCCTGTCACCAAGGTCTGCCCCAGTGTGAAAAGGACCCATTCATTTGAATCAGACGCGTTAAAAGCCGGTTAACATCTAAAACATGCAGGACCGGGGTGCTGAATAGCTCACTTGGTTGAGTGGCCGCACCATATACAGAGGCCATTGGCCTTGTGTACGTTGTCCAGGTTCGACTCCGGGACTATGATTCTTTGCTGCGGGTCTTCCCTTTCTCTCTATGTCAAGTTTCCTGTCGAGCTACTTTTAAATAAAAGCCAACCAGAGCCACAAAATCTTGTGAGAAAAAAAAGGGCAGCAACCCATGAGGGCCGGGATTGAGATAAACTACTCTAGATAGTCGAGTTTTATCGTCTTCTTGGCGCTATGTTGTTTATGTTCAACTGCCAAAGTTAAATTGGTCCAAGGGAATGTGGCAGACAAAGAGAGATTCGACGGTAGACACAAGGATAAGGGAAATCCAAGGACACATCATTCCTTGGGCAAATGTGGATCACTGCAGGTCATTAGGAAGCACCTGGTGGCTCAGCCCAAACAAGGTGGATTTGCTCTGCTGTAGACTCCCCGCACGAGCTGCCATATGGGATTGCTGCTTTGTCACAGAGGTCTCAGACTCTTGGTGGCCAAAACTGGCCAAAACTCTGTAAATCCACTGAACTTTATTGCAGTATCTCATTTTAAACTGCACGTGCAGAAGCATAGAACCTAATAAAACAACTTAAATAACCCTCTAAAATACTTACGTACTGGATCACATATGTCAGCCAATCTCAGTTTCATTATCTGTCATAAATACTGTGTTTTTATCAGCTTACCGGAGACAGCACATCTCCATCAAAGCGTCTTTTCGGATTGGGCTTGCGGTGGTAGCCAGGTTCTGTCTGAGAAGGAGCAGGAGGAGGAGGAGGAACTTTAGGTGGCTGAGAGGTCTGGCTTTGGTGATGAGGATGGGACGCTGCAGGGTGGTGGTAATGCTGGTGGTGGTGATGAGTGTGACTCTTCTGCTTGAGGATGTTCTTCTGGCTCTGGCGTTTTTTCTTCTTCTTGCTTTCCTTCTCCTTTTTCAGCCTCTCTTCCCTTTGACGGATTCGCATGAGCTGGACCCTCCGCTGTTGCCGACTCAGAACCACTTCAGGTCGAGATAACAGAGTTGGGATTGAGTGTGGAAGAAAGGTAGGAATAAACATAATCGACTGTTAGTGATGGCAGGATAAAACAATACTTGGTAGAGGTTTAATTGAAGAGTTGAATAATAATAAGGCAGATTAAGCCAAGCAGAAATATTGAAATGGAACAATCTAACACACATTTCCTCATTTCATTCTTTCTATTTAGTCAGACGGGCAGTTTTCCTCCCTGCATGTGCGTGTACTGAGCTGCTCAGTCTCCTGACATATTGCGAGTGGGTGATGTGTTCTTGTTATTCTCACACCCTCCCCAGCGGAAGATGTCCAACATCCATCTTTTTCTCACTACCCATTGTTTAACCACAAGATTATTTTGGGGACATTGCAGTTCGCCGTGTAAGGGATCTGTTCGTTTCCGTTTTATGAAGTAGAAATGACTCCACATCACAGACGGGCTGGAGAGGTCACAGCTGCCTCAGATGCTAGTGTGTTTGGGTGTAGATGATGAGGTCGATTGTGTCTGTGCAATTGGACATCAGGCACCATCTGCCAGGGAAACTCCGTAATGATGACCCCCAAGCACCACCACCTCCCCCCTTTTATTTCCCCCCAGCTCCCCCCATCTCGAGCCCTATGACCACACGCCTCTGCGTTCTGGTTTGTGTGTCTTTGTGAGGACCAACATAAACTTTTGACCCCGTGAGAGGGGACCATTTGAAAACTGTTTAAAAAAAGAAAGAAGCTGTTTGAGAATTTAGGGTTAAATAAGAGAAATGGGTGGGGTTGGTACAAAGGTGATGTTACATATGCCAATAGGATCCCTAATTGTTTAGATGTTCACAGTATCAGTGCATTTCCTACCATTGCCTTCACAGGAAGGCCAGAAAAAACATGAATCGTGTAACCTTAACGATTTATCTGTGTCCATGTCCCATGTGCTGTTCATTCAGCTGACAGATGATTTCCCTCACCGATCCACTTGGGTGCCCTGCTTACCCATTGTGCCCCAGTTTATTACCCTCACTCAGACCCTCCCCCAATACACCTGCTCCCTCTTCATTCTGACCCTCAGTGAAATTCTCCATCCCTCTTTCTTTTGTTAATATACCGCTCGTCACCATTAAAGCCAGTTTTCAGTCGTTGATGCTAAAAACGCATCAAGCTTATTTATCAATTTTCAATTGAAATGAGATAACAATTAACTTGCCTTTTATCACCAATCATGATGAATGATAGTAATATTATTTTTTTTCCTCCTCCATCTTTCTGAACACACAGTAGATAAAAAGCACGTTCAAACAACCCTGATGTTCTGTTTCCCTCCCCCCCCCCCCCACCGTTTTCATTTACAATCATTATTATTTGTATTTTTCCACTTATTTCTGCATGAGGGCTCTCACCACAATCCCACAAAAGCATTAAAGTGTATAGAATTAAGGATCCATTTCCTCTCGCACTCACAGCAAACTGTAATGCCTTTATATGTTTATCCCTTTCTCTCCACTACACAGAGTTGCAACATTTTCAAAATGGCACTAAAAAGCTGCCTAACTCTTTGCCCACGTCCTGTCTGGTAACCGCAGAACCCTGCTGTTAATCCCATTATTTGAGGCCATGTGTGACTTCTTCACTGGCACTTTGTAACTGTGAGCGCTTGTAAAAAACGAGATGCAGTGTGTGTAAATATGCCCCAAAAGTTATGCGTTTCCAGACCGAAAAACTAAATGAGACAAAATGTCTTGGTATTCTTTCGTCTATAATAGCAGGATTTTTCATAATTTTGTGGTTTTGTGCTGCTTTTATATATTCAGCATGTATGTATGTGCGTGTAAAGTGTGTATCGGTGTGTTTAATAAGAACACCAAACATGACAACTGCAGCAATCACTTAGAAATAAAGAAGGAAACGCCAGGGTAAAGGTTTCCACATTGGTAGATTTTCACAGAACAGTTCGTCACCCACTAATAAGCCGTAGTAGTTACTGTACAAGCTTGTGAGACTGATGTAAGCCTTCATTAAAACGTTTGTGTTTAGTAAAGCCTCTAGTTAGTGTAAACTGTGGTCTGTTAGGGCCAGTAGTCATAGCTGCAGCTACAGGACAAGACTAGAGCAGCTCATCTTAAACATAGCTTTGTTGTAGATATGCTTCGATAGACCTTTGCTGCAGGGGGGACACATGATCTACTGGGCGGTGCCCATCACCCTTCCTCTCTTTGCTTTCTTCAGATCAATCCTCAGTTATTAATTAGAAGTATCTCATCAGCATAATTGTCTCTCCATTGTTTTTTGTAGTTTGTTGTGCTGGTCTGCCCCCTCCTTTTCTCTTCTGTGCATGTTTGCAGGCCCTGCTACCCCTTCTGTCCCACGCTCTGATCATCCCACTCCTTGCTTGGTCCTGTCTGTGTGGATGTCTGGTAGATGCCTGCTGACAGCATGGCCTGCCCTCACCCCTGACCACCTCAGTGTCTGCTGTCTAAATCTGTTCATATAGTCGTCCCTGTAGTGCACCATCTAACCATTGTGTCCGTCTCTCATTTCTCTGTTCTCATTTCTCTCTGTCTGATCTCTCTTTTTCTGTTCTGTCCAGCTGGCCTCCAGCAGGACGGTCCCCACTCATGATCCAGATCCTACTCAAGCTTTCTTCCCTCCAAAAAGGGACTTTTTTTCTTGCCACTGTTTGGCTTATGGTTTTTCTCCCACAAGAGAAGTTTTTTACCTGCCAATGTTTGTGTAATAATTGGTCGGGGTCATGTTCTGGGTCTCTGGACAGCGCCTATAGACAACTTTCTTTTGTAATAGATGCTATATAAGTAAAATTGAATTGAATTGAATTAAATTGAATCTGATAGTGAGTTAAAAAAAGTCCATGTTGTAATCAAACCATCTGAGCCTTGGCCCTACTTTTAATTGTGGAAACATGGCCCTAGTGTGAAAAAAAATCCTGTCCACCTCTGGTCTAGCAGAAAGATCTTAAAAAAATGTTAATAGTGATGTATAAAAGTTATTAACTACATAGAAAAAGCATCTTGTCGGTGGGTCTTCGTGTTAGGTAAAGACAAACTCAGGCGAATAGCAATGGATAACTTTGAATCATTATTAATTTAAGAAAAATGAGGCCAAAAAGAGGAAAATCATGCAGACAATGCTAAATAGATTCATGACTCAAGACTTTAGATCCAGCTTCAGCAGCACAACCTGAAGTTGTTGGTTGTCAGTCACTCACATTGAGAATTTAAAACCTTCCTTCTTTATAGTATTACTTGAGTTCATTTATGGTCTTTTGGATGTGCACATCTCTCAACGTCCAGCGTTTTTAATTGAGTTGTGCCTATTCTAAGGTAATTTTCAGACGTTAGGCACCGATGGGTGCCCTTGCTGAATGCAAGGTTCTTTTTTTTTAGTTAGTTCAACTCATGTTCACAAACATTGTCTGCACTTTTTATGCCGTTTGTTGGCCCGCAACATTTAAGGGAGACTGAACACACAAATTAGAAACAGTAGGGTTTTTGTTATTGAATACAAACATTCATAGTCTTGGAGGAAAAAGAAAAGTCTAATGCGTACACTAAGTGGCAGCAGCAGCACGAATGGCGAACCCTCTGTGAGCCAGACCAGGAAATCTTAGCCTTATCCTGTCAGGTTCAGCCACTGAACAAGTGAAAATACTCTGAACTCTTTATTCTAACCTTTTCAGCCATTCTGGCCTAAATGTTTTGTGTGCTTTGGTTAATTATGCTGTTGCATGACCCAGTTTCCACCAAGTTTTTGCTGTCGGACTTACAGCTTCCTAACATTTGCTTCCAGAATGTTGAGGTACAGAGATGAGTTCACAGTCAACTTAAACAACCCCAAATCATTATACCTCCACCTCTGTGCTTGATAGTGGGTATGAGTTTTTTTCAGCATCCGTAACATGGACATAATTTCAGAAAGCTTTTGGCTTGTTCACGTGCAGTTTAACAATTCATACTAGTCGTACTCCCTTGTTCTTTTCAGTCATACAAGTTTTTTTTTTGGACAAGCCTTCCATACTGAGAACCATTATTATTATTATTATTATTATTATTATCTATTAAGATGTTGTCATTTCCCAAAATGTTGTGTGTATTTGTAGAAATGCGCTCAACATTAGCACACATCCTGCTTGAACTGTTTAGTCGAGTTCATACCAGTGAGGTTTTTACCCAAAACGACAGAAAATGCGAAGAACTTACAGGAGGAAAATCAGAAATTAAAGACAGCTGAACACATGAGAATAATGGGTAATTTGTTTTCATGAAGTCAAGGACTAACTTTTTTCTCTTCTTACTCTCACATTGTCATGCGTAACCCATCACAACTGGAGTCAGGAGGGCTAGACATTTTGAAAGAAGGTAAATCTGAGCTTTCTGCTGGTTATCGAGACTAAAAGAGGGTGGGTTGAGTGAAACGTGCATAATGCATTATAATTTAGTTTCTGTTACCGTTTACATGTTTACCAACAATAACACACATCAAAGATCAATTCAAAAAGTTATGTTAGCCCTATAAAAATGTGGGTTTACTTTAAATGGGACCTTGCGTTTAGTCAGACCTTAGAATAGCCAGGGGCAGATTAGTCAGTCAGTGCCACTGGTGGGGATTAACACCACTGCAAAGCTGTTGCCAGGCAATGCCATCACAAACCTCAGAGGGAAGCACAATGATGGTCACCCTCTCAATAACAAATGGTGTCCTTCTAATGCACATTAGACAAGGCTGAAGGAAAAGTATACTTCCTCAAAAATACTAAATTTAGCAAGCAGGTTTATTTGCTTTATTGAAAAATAACTGATGTTTGCGTAGTGATTGTGGGTTCACACCAATGATATGATAATACAATAAAAATCATAATGAATGTATATATTTTTGCATTTTACATAACTGTAATTTGTTTACCTTTAACATTTACTGAATCGTGACTACTGCAACATGTAATTTCCCTCCAGAGAATGATAAATAAACTTGAGAATCAAACTGAATTGAATTAAATCATGGCAATAAATTCAAGTGTACATATTAACATTAATGATTTAGCTTCACAGCCTGAAGGTTTCTGGTTTAAATCTTGGCTGGGACTTTTGTGTCTACATATTTGCAGGCTCACGTGGCTTTTTTCAGGGTATTCCAGCTTTCTCCCATGATCCAAATGCATGATGTAACGATAACTGGTGATTGTAAACTGTGTCTAAGTGTGAATGGTTGTGGTTATTCGTCTACATGTGACCCTATGAAATCCTGGTGACTTGTTGAGATGCTTTTCACCTGAAGCCAGGAGGGATTGCTCCAAGCAGACCCCTTGAGACCAGAGAAATGTATATACATATTTATTTTTTTAATGCAAGTCCACTGTAGCCACTCCCAGTGGCATTCAGGGGCGTTGGACTTGAATCCAATTTTGCAGTTTCCCTCTGTTTTGCACTTTACTTTCTGTTTTGTACAAACTCACCCTCTGTGTGAGAAAATCCCTCAGCTGTAACTTTCCATTGGATCAGCACTCCAAGAAGGGCCAGGACAGGCCAGACTCCCAAGATGACCCATGTAAACCAGCACACTGGCTTCTTTGGCGCCACCTGCAAGGATTAAAGTTTTTCTTTACTACACCCACAAACGATCTTTTAGAGGTACTGCTTGTATCATGGTTATGATTAGCTTTTGTAATACCCTTGTACATGCTGCATGTGTAAAAATATTCTTCTTTCAGCCAAAACCTAGATACTGAAGCATATCAATATCTTATTTATGTGTCTGAATCTTCTCTGCTGTTACATAACATAATGTCTGATATATTGTATACATATTATCTAAAATGTGAATATAATATATTTCATTTATGCAGAGATTTGAATAATCAGCTTTTACTTGTTTCAAGTCAACATAATGGCCAGAATATGAACAAAATCAGGATAATACTGAGAAATAATAAGTAAAAACACCCTAAATGTGTTAGAAGCTTTCTCTTCTAATCGCAAATTAAAATACTTTTATGTCCTTCAAGTCAAAACAAAACCTCTGACATAATATAATTCCACTTAATAGATAGTGTTGATGAAGTCCCTACAAACAAAGCAAGGTAAAGTTCACTTTGTATGTGTACAAAAAGTGCATAACTGTCTGTATTGTATATCAGTAACAATCTATCCAGATCTATGGAAGCAGAAGCTGTGAACTCTACTGCTTTTACATCTATTGATAATATGTTGAGATTCACATCAGTTCGGTAGATTTTACACTCATCATCTAATAATAGACCTAGGCTTGTTTAAACTCCATTATGCTCCTTTAATAACAGACTTTGTGTGAATACTCCAGCCTCACAGTCCTCTGTTAATCCTGACAAGATCAAATTAGCTATTTACACAGCGACATATTATCTATGTCGTCAAAACACGTCACCGTGGCAAAATTAACTAACATGAGTCACACTAGAACATCTTATGCACACTGAAGACTCTTAACTCAATCACTCCCTTATCCACCATGAAGAGAAGAGAAAATAATTGGTGTTGAGTCCTCTGTGAAGTCATAAATATTGGAAATTTCAGACCGAGCAAACAAGACAACAAACCCGCCTCAAGGTGATGGGCATCTTTCCTGCTCACAAGCACACGCTCAGAAATACAAACAGGTAAGTCAAAAAAAAAAAAAAAAAAACAACAACGACAACAACAAAAAAAAAACCCAACAACAAACAGCACTGTCCTCACCTTGAGTCTCTCGTAGATGTACTGCACCAAGGCAAACAGCTCTATAAAATAATCCACCGTGACAGTGATGATAGCGGAGCCAAACGTGGCTGTGGACAAGGTGACGAAGCAGCGCTGCCACTGAAGAGTGAGGACAGCAAACAAGGTTCCAGAGCCCAGGAGAATGCCCAGAGGAACCCACACCGTTTTAGGGTGATAAAACTCCTCCATGGCCTGAGACATGATGAAAAGAAAATGAAATGAAAAGAAAAAAAAAAAGGTTTGGTCAAGAATTTCAAGAATAATGTTAATTAATACAAGATACTAAAGATGGTAACATTTTAAATATGTAGTCAAATTGTGTAACAATGTAGCACGAGTTTGGGATCTACTGTCTTCTCAATTACCAGCTTTAAACTATGTCATGAATTGTTAACTCACTATTAAACCTATTTTAAGTAGACTTATATATGGCAAATCTAGCCCAAAGGTGGCCAACTGACAATATTCATGGTCAAAAGAATCATACTAGAAAATCATTTAATGAGCATTTTGCACATTAAATGTTAGCTTATAGCAGTAGCGTGCTACTTTGCTTGATTATGGACACTAACCACTTGTCTCACATGTTAGTAATTGTGGATATTGATTTAATAAAGTTCATTTTGTCCATGGCGTTACAATTTAATTTGCAAATTCTTTTTGTCAGACAAGAAATTCATTTTTTTTCTTCTTTTTTTTAAAATACCTGACATGTTTCTGCGATTCGGGCCAGAGTCCTCAGCCTTCATCAGAGGACTCTGATGAACATGTCAGGTATTTAAAAAAAAACTAAAAATATCTTGTCCGACAAACATAATTAGTATTTTCAATCATGGATATTGTTGTTATTAAGGATGATTATGTGACTTGAGAGGAAGTTAATATGACACAAGTAAAGTCACTTTTATATTGGATAACACTGAAAACATTCTTGGAATTACTTTATGTATTTTCAATATGATTTCAGTATCCACGGGGTCTCCTTGACATATTATTCAGACAAAACTGGAGTAAATTTGATCGAAACCAACTATTAAAAAGGTATTTAGCATTCTGACATGTGAGATATTGCCATATCATTGACAGACATACCCCCATCTTTAACCCAGATTAATATCTAGACAAAGACAGCTCCACACAGCAGTTTCAGTGTGATTTGTACAGAGGGAGGATTTTCTGTTTACATTTCTTGTCTAGTGAAGCTTAGATGCACGAACATGAGTAAAGCTGGACACATCAGTTTATTTCACAAATAAAAATACTGGAAAAAAAGGCAAATAAATTACCACCAGTGATGCCACCCCGGCCAGCAGGCCCAGCAGCAGGCCCACCATAAACAGCCCCACACTGCGGACCAACATGGTCACCAGACCACACAGGGTCCCGATGCCGAGGCCGATGCCCACGGACGCCTCCACGCTCAGCTGAGTGTCCATCACCCTCTCCTTGTAGCACAGCATGAAGATGACCACAGAGCCAAACATTAGGCCTGTGAGAAACAACACAGCCTTGAAGCATCGATAGCCTGGAGGGGAGACGGGGGAAAGAAAACAGAACCCCGTTAAAATATTACAGGCATATTGGCTGTGAGATATCAGCCAGAGACATCTATTAAATCAAAATGAGGTGGAACACAACATTGCTTCAACACTAAGTAAGCTACCAGCAAAACAGTGATTGTATAAAACATTTCCTTGAGATTCTTGGAGCCAAACATTATTAAAAAAAAGGTTGAAAGCATTGGATGGTATTTGGGATTAATGTTGCTTAAAAAGAGGTTAAGGTAAACCCATCAGCACAGTTATCCACCACATAATCTTCCATTGTCAAAACTAATTCAAAACAACAATAAACAAATAAATTGTTTTTCAATATTGTTCATAGAGATCCACATAGCTTATTACTCCCTAAAAGCCCTTTAAAATAATATTTCGAACCTAAAACAGGAGCTGCTGAGAGACCCGATGTGTTATTTGTTGTCAGATGCAACAGTTCATTTTCATTCTGTAATAACACTGTGCCATGTTCTCTGTTTGATCTGATTACTAACTGGAGATTGCTTTGTGGTTTTGCAACAGCTTTTGGGATTAAAAGGGTGCTTAATATTAGAGAAGATGCCTAATCAACAGCAATGAAATGTGATGCGGGCTTGCATTTGCTAGGAAGGAAAGAAGTGCATGTTCTTTTCCTTTTGGGCGTGTTTTTTTATTCCTCATTTGAGCATGATGGAGACATAAAATCGTGGCAAACATTTGAAGAAATCAACTTTGAGATATAGCGATCGCCACATCACAAAATGTTAGCTGTCTACGTTAGTGAAGAGGATTGGGGTAAAGAACAACTGTTCTTCTAGTGTTTCTTATTTCATACTCCCCTCTGACTTTGCTTTCTGTTTTAATGTACTTTATTGCAACAAAAACCAGAAGACAGACTCAGAAATATTACAAGCTGATCTCTATAGTTCAACTCTCCTTGGCCAGTTTTTATGTTTATTAGTATTTGTCTCTTCCTTTATTGTTTTCTCTGTATCTCTGGTTTTCTCTCTCTCTGACTGGACCCGATGTCAGATTGTTATCTTTGTGTGATCAGGCTTTGTTTAGCTCAACTTCACAATAGTCCTCCTCTTATCTACGACACGCACTTCTCAGCATAACTCATTGAAATGGCTTCTTCCAGCTTTCTTTATTCTTTCCCGGTGGGTCAGTCTGGTGGAAACCGCCATATTCCTCACAGCGGGTTGCACCTCTGTGACAGAAGGTCTGAAGGAGCACAAGTCTGACAAGGCGTAACTGGGGCGTTCTTTTGGTTAGCTGACGTTACAAGTCTTCAGCACCGTTCCCCCATATTTGACTGTTTACATCAATCAATAGATGAATTCTGAAATATCAGGCCTATTTTTTGCTCCACTGAATTTCTAGTCCATTTTTTCTCTGACTCATCTTTTCCTCTCCTCTCCCTTCTTCTTGCCAGTCACACTGTTATAAACCCCCCACCCCAGTCGTCTTTTGTTCCTCAATGCGTCCCGTACTTTTCCTCCAGCCATCAGTTAGTCCCATCTGTTCATTCTGGCTTAATAAGGCTATGTCTCACTCCTGCATTATGCATCTTATTTCAGCAATACCACTCACCAGCATGCAGTTTTGTGTTTCTGGATCGAACATATGTCAGCTAACAATATTCTACCCCAAATCATGGATCCAAACCAAATTCTTCATAGGAAAGAGGTTGAGGGGTGGGGGGGGTGCATCTTGAGTCTGATAACCCACAGAGATGTGTTTGACTAATCAAACATAGCCGTGGGAGTTCAGCCAAATATCAGGAATATTCCATCTCCTTCGTGCAGCAGTGATTATGCCTCTTACTGTATTTGTTTTTGAAGAATATATGCTCTCATACGCAGAGAGATAAACAGACAATATAGCGCAAAAGCATCTGGAGCGAGTTGATGCCAATCTGTTTCCGATGTATTTTTATGTGATGCTTGCCTGTTGATTAGTTCACTTTCCGATAGACTTGACAAAAAGAAACAAAAAACTTTGATATGCTGACATTCTGCTAACCATCTGCAAGTCCTCACAGTACGACTGGAGCGAGTGTGAATTTACTTTTTGCCCCAGTGGAGCTAAATATCTATGAATTTCAATATTCTTTGCACTTCATCTTTTAGAAAAAATATCAATCTTATCTCAGGGCTGCTAGCTTCCATGGCATTGATGCATACTGCCAACTTTTCTGTTTATTCTTTGTGAGAGCTGGTGGTAATACATTACCTGAACTTATCAACTGTTCCTATTGTCTGCACTTTTCAGAACTGAGGAGTTTCTTTTTTCGCCAAACATACATTTAAATAAGTAAAAAAAACACAATTGATTTTCCTTTTGAAACCATATAACTGGTTTGTGTGAAAAACAACATTCCCATGACCAAACAAGCACAATTCTGGCTTTTCATTTATTTCTTTGTTCAAAGAAAATCGGACAATCTATCAAACCCTTTCTTTGACAGTCTTCTTTATAGCAGCTTTGAACGTGCAATGATTTGGTTTTGTTTTGTTGTAGGATTGTCTGTTCTCCCCCTCCCTTTCTCTTCTCCTGCAGGTATGTGAGTGGCAGGCGGGGGCTGTAGCCGGCTTCTCCACGCTGCAGATGAAACACACCTGACTCCACTCTAGAAGCATCTCCTCCATAAGAGCCTGGTCTTCGCTCCGCTGCTCGGTGTGACTCCTGCCAATTGAAGCTCCTTTGCGGGAGTTTCCTGACTTATTATTTAGATTACTTGTCTGGTTATGCCAGAGGTTTCTTCCTGTTAAGGAGAGTTTTCCTTTCGAGAGTCGCCTGCTCATGACCGGGGATCTGTTGGTTTCCTTAGCTTGGCAGTTATAATCATCGTTGTTATTTTTATTGGCTTTATATCAACTGGACTAATTTAGAGTTTAATTCTATTTTTGAGCTGAATCAAATTGAATTTTCTGCTTTAAGCATTTTTTAACACTGTTAATTATGTGTCTGTTATTATTTCCTGTTATTATGTCTGAAACCAAAAATTAATTGAATTAATTTTCAAATTCAAACCCTAAAGTATTGTTAGTTAGTACTGTTAAAATAGTAAAAACTTTGATTAAACAAATTCAGATGAAAAATTGTTGTTTTTAATTAATTTAAAGGGTTGGTTAATGTAGGTCTTCATTTCTTTTTACGGTGTTTACACCTCTTTTTTTGTGCAAATAATCTTGGAACAATGACAGAATTGGATCAGAACCAAAGAAAAGCACATTTCGATTCCATAGAGAACCAGTCTGCTCCCAGCCTACCCATAATATCTTCTCAGGGCCCTCCCTTATCAACATTTACATATTAAACATTTCCCTGCGTTGGGCTTGTATCACTACACCTCAAACACACAACGAGCAGCTGCCACGTACGCCACCGTTTCTGCCTAACAGTTAAATAATCCCCACGGACCGGGCTTCTCAGGAGAGGAGCTTTAAAAAGCCGACAAGAGCTGCTAGTGGAACAGGGAGAATTAAAAAGAACAAAAAAATCATGTGCACTTCTTGTAGTCGACTTCAAACAACATTCTTTTGAAGGATATACTTGGTTGTGAAAAAACCTGCGTGATATTTCATTTCAAGCTTTAAGATATTTAACATGTTTTTACTTGGAAATCAAACTGTCCAAGAACAGCTCTGCAAAACCACATCTGCCACTGTGTTTCACGTTTATGGTTTACCAGTTACTTGTTCATGCATCACTGTATGACATTAACGGTTCAATAAGAAAATTGTCTCTTTGTACTTTATATTTGTCTTCTAAAATAACAATTCCAAAAAAGTTACCCCCTCCCCGATACTTACTTGATCAGTGTTCACAATGTTACTGAACCATTATTAACCCTCAGAAAAATGGTAAATAGTCAGACACTGGACAATAGCTGCTCCTTTGGACCAATTCTTTTTCCCAGTTTCTTTCACTTGTAAAGATGACATTTCACGAAGACTCAAATTAAGTTTCTCCCTGGTCCCTAGGGAAGGCCTCTGTGGCTTAAAGGGGACATGTTATGACAGTAGTTTATAATTATGTGCCATGGAACATAAGGATGTCCAAAACTGACGACCAGTGACAACCCTGTCTATTTTTTTTTGTCATGAACATATGCTCTTTATATATCTACGGGGTTCATCACAGGAATAGATTAGAGTAGATTTATCCAGCCGCTTTAACTTCACATCTACGTGGCTTCCGGCTGTATTTGCTGTTCCTCAGGAGGATGTAATGTAAAGCTGTGGGACGGGTCTCTAATAAGGCACACCCCTGCTGTCGAGAGAAGTTCAATTCTTAAAGGGAAAGTTCGTTTTTTACAACCTGGACCTTATTTCTGGCATTTTTTATGGTTGTATACTCACCCAGAGGTGTTTGGTGTCATTTGGAGTCCTTCGGAAGATATTAGGAGGTTTTTTGCGAGCCGCTTCTCCATATAATGGTAGTGAAGGGGGCACCGCAGGACACAGACGATGCAGCGTCTAAATAACACATGATTGCCGCGAAACTCTTCATTTCTTTTATGAATCACTAGATCTGCTTCCAGGACCTGTTGTCTACATCCAGGGTTGTCTGTGTATTAAATAAATCTGTTTGTAAACAAGACCTCTGAACTCATGGCGTCATCTCTGTGCGCGCATCCCAGACGCAGCTCCGTGTACAGCTGGAGTTCGCTACTGTTAGTTTACTGTTAGTTATTTGAAACATGTCTGAATATTTGTCAAATTCTGAGGTTGTGGACGACGACCTTGAATATGATGGACGTCCTTACCGTTTTGAGCCAGAGTATACGGCTGAAGTGCTCACTAAACGGAGGACAGAGTGCGCGCACAGAGATGACGTCATGAGTTCAGAGGTCTTGTTTACAAACTGATTTATTTGTTACACACACAGCCCCGGATGAAGACAACAGGTCCTTGAAGCTGATCTAGTGATTCATAAAAGAAATGAAGAGTTTTGCGGCAATCATGTGTTATTTAGACGCTGCATCGTCTGTGTCCCGCGGTGCCCACATGCGCTACCGTTATATGGAGAAGCGGCTCGCAAAAAACTCCTCATATCTTCCGAAGGACTCCAAATGACACCAAACACCTCTGGGTGAGTATACAACCATAAAAAACATTTCAGCAGAACCTCGGTCCCCCTGACACCGCAGCAGAACCTCGGTCCTCCTGACACCGCAGCAGAACCGTGGTCTGTGCATCCCTGGCACCCGCTCACGTCAAACTTACCGAAGCATTTCCAACGCAGCAGGCCCAGTATTTGGGCCTCTGCCGGTAAGTTTTGATACAACTTTTACTTCTCCCGTGTACACCGCAACTGTCTGTGTCTTCTCTCCGCTGTGGGCTCCTCTTGGAGCCCTCGCGAGTAAGTTTTGCTCTGAACCACCGGCTAAAGCAACTAGCTAGCTGCTCGCTACTCTGCCATTACTCCTTTACTGGTCACCGCTGTTTTCCGTCCTCAGCCACCACCTCCTCCACCTCAACAAGCTTACCTGCTGGATGTAGCATGCTGTGGCTAATCCTGTGGATATTCCTGGGGTTTTCGTCGCTCCTCTACACCCGGACCCTCGGCTCCTCGACGCTAGCTCTCGTTAGCTTCCAGCTACCGCTCTCGACCCGGACCATGCCGCCGCTCCACTCCGCCGCGGCCCACCACCCGCGCCCGACACCTGGTCCACTCTGGCAAAACCATCCTCCACACAGCCGCTCAGGACGCATGTTTTCATACAGCTTCACGTCGCCAAACTCCATTCCTTCCTTCTGGTCCTCCTGCCGTCCCGCAACTTCGTTACGTCATCACAACAAACAGAATCTGTCCAATCTCCGTCCACTTCC
Source organism: Cololabis saira (assembly GCF_033807715.1). Lineage (NCBI taxonomy): Eukaryota > Metazoa > Chordata > Actinopteri > Beloniformes > Belonidae > Cololabis > Cololabis saira. The sequence continues at coordinate 22,659,252 of NC_084592.1, read as the reverse complement.
TCAGTCCTCTCAGCCAATCACCAAGCAACACCACCTGAAACTGGCTCTGTTCAACACCCGCTCACTCAACAACAAAAGCCTGCTGCTGAATGAATTTATAACGGACAATAATCTGGATTTCCTCTGTCTAACAGAAACCTGGCACAAACCCCTGGACTATTTCTCACTAAATCAGGCCACTCCCCCCAACTTCACCTACATGGAACAAGCTCGCGCTGAGGGGCGGGGGGGCGGTGTTGCAGCAATATACAGAAAGGACATTAAAGCAACCTCCATCCCCATTCCTGTCATTCCGTCGTTTGAGCACGCTGCCTTCAAACTACCTGGCCCCACTCCTCTTGTCACCGCCGTCATTTATCGCCCCCCCAAACCAAACCCCTCCTTTCTCTCGGATCTCTCAGATTTTCTGACCCAGCTCTGCTCCATCTCTCCCTCTGTTCTCCTCCTGGGTGACTTCAACTTCCACATCAACGATGCAAACTCTAAACCTGCTGCTGAATTCCTGGACCTGCTACACTGCCTCAACTTCACTCAACACGTCGACTTCCCCACTCACGCCCGCGGCCACACCCTCGATCTCGTCTGCTCCACCGGCCTCACCATAAATCAGCTCTCCAGCCTCAACCTCCACGTGTCTGATCACCTGGCAATCATTATGGACATCAACATCCCCATCCCCACTCCCAAAGAATCACGCAAAATATCCTTCCGCAACATCAGATCCATCTCCCCCTCTGCCCTCTCAGCCTCTCTTGCCACTCAGATGTCCGCCTCCCCTCCCCCATCACCCGACAACCCCTCGGACCTCGTGGATTACTACAATCATACACTCTCCTCCTGTCTTGATCAACTGGCTCCCATCAAAACCAAAACAGTCTCTTTCGCACGCTCAGCACCCTGGTACACCCCTGAACTCCGCAAACTGAAATCCCGTAAACGTCAACTCGAGCGACTCTGCAAGAAATCTGGATTAACTGTTCATCAACTCGCCTACACTGATCATCTCCACCAATACAAGGATGCCCTCAACTCAGCTCGCTCCACCTACTTCTCCAACATCATCCATTCCGACTCCTCCAACCCAAAGGCTCTCTTCTCCACAATAAACAAACTTCTCAAACCCAGTGACAACATCTCCAACTCCTTCACAGTCTCTAAGTGCAACGACTTCCTCTCATTTTTTCAATCCAAGATCCAGACCATCTACAGTAACCTGACCACCTCCTCCACCCCCTCCACCTCCCCACCTGTTTCCCCCCCCTCCACCTCTCAGTCCCTGTCTCACTTCTCTCCCATGTCTTCAGCGTCTCTTTCTACAGTCATGATGGGCATGAAAACATCTTCCTGTGCTCTGGACCCCATCCCATCCACATTTATAAAAAACTGTCTCCCAGCCATCTCCCCACTCATCATCAACATCGTCAACTCCTCCTTCAGCTCTGGATCAGTCCCGGACACCCTCAAACTGGCAGCTGTCACCCCCATCCTCAAAAAACCTGGACTCAACCCTGACACCATGAACAACTTCCGGCCCATTTCCAACCTCCCTTTCCTGTCAAAAATTCTGGAACGTGCCGTCGCCACTCAGCTCAAGACCCACCTCACCTCCAATGATCTGTTTGAAACATTTCAATCTGGTTTCCGCTCACGTCACAGCACAGAAACAGCCCTCATCAAAGTCATCAATGACCTCCTTCTCTCCTCCGACTCCGGCAACCTCAGCATTCTCCTTCTCCTGGACCTCACAGCAGCCTTCGACACCATCAGCCACACCATCCTCCTTTCCCGCCTGGAATCATCTCTCTACATCACCGGATCCGCCCTCTCCTGGTTAAAATCCTATCTCACCAACAGACATCAATTCATCAGCATCAACAACTGCTCCTCCTCCACTGCCCCTCTGTCACAAGGCGTCCCCCAGGGTTCGGTGCTTGGTCCTCTGCTCTTCATCCTCTACATGCTCCCCCTTGGCAACATCATCCGCCGCCACCGCCTCCACTTCCACTGCTACGCCGACGACGTCCAACTGTACATCTCCACCAAATCCCTCACCTCTGCAACCCACTCTACCCTGACCAACTGCCTCACTGAGATAAAATCATGGATGCACTCGAACTTCCTCCAACTCAACTGCAACAAATCGGACATGCTCATCATCGGCCCAAAATCCCTCACCAAAACCGCTCACAACTTCACCCTCACCATGGACAACTCCATTCTGTCTCCCTCCACTCACATCCGCAACCTCGGCGTTATCCTGGACAACAACCTCTCCTTCCAACACCATGTCAACCACATCACAAGGACTGCTTTCTTCCACCTCAAAAACATTGCCCGTCTCCGTCCATCACTCTCCTTCTCTACCGCTGAAACCTTGATCCACGCCTTCATCACCTCAAGACTCGACTACTGCAACAGCATCCTCTACGGTTCAACTTCCAAGGTCCTCAATAAACTCCAATACATTCAAAACTCTGCCGCCCGCCTGCTCACCCACACCCGCTCCAGAGATCACATCACCCCAGTCCTCCAGAAGCTCCACTGGCTCCCCATCCCTCAACGGATCCACTTCAAAATCCTTCTCCTCACCCACAAAGCCCTCCACAACCAGGCCCCCTGCTACCTCACCGACCTGCTCCACCGCTACACTCCCTCCCGCAGCCTCCGCTCCTCTGACGCCAACTTCCTGTCCCTTCCAGTCAGAACCAAGCACCGGACCTGGGGCGACAGGGCCTTCTCCATCGCTGCTCCCACCCTCTGGAACTCCCTCCCCAAAAACATCTGTGACTGTACAGACCTCCCAGCATTCAAATCCCATCTCAAAACCCACCTTTACAGAACTGCTTTTAATGTGTGATTAATGTCCTGTCTCATGTTGTGTCCTTATGTACTGTCCTGTGTAATTGTAATTTGTATTTGTGTTTTGTTGTAATGTAAAGCGTCTTTGAGTGCCCTGAAAAGCGCTATATAAATAAAATGTATTATTATTATTATTATTAAAAAATGCCAGAAATAAGGTCCAGGTTGTAAAAAACCGAACTTTCCCTTTAACTCCACCCCATGAAACCAGATCCTGTGAACAGACCTGTACTGATATGATTTTTTTTAAGTGCTTATGTTTTTAAGTGCTTATTTCCACTGAATCGGGTCACCAACATTTCTTTAAGACCTCAGAAAACTGTCCAACTTTTGACCAAAGTGCATAGTTCATATCTAAAATACAGAAGTATTAATATCTTCCCGACACTTAAAAGGAAATAAAGCCGACTTTCTCACTTGACTTGATCATCACTTACCAAAGAAGCAGTAGATGATTCCAAAGAGGCAGCACATGGAGCAGACCACCGAGGGCACGATCTCATATCTCCTCTCAATCTCCTGGTCACACTTCAGCCCCACGTCAGCCAAACCCAACAGCTGGCTGGTGGAAGTCATGGTGACTGGAGAGGGCTGCGTCCGAGGGCAGAGGTAAGGGGCGGAGGGGTGTGTGCGCAGGGATTACTGGATCAGCGGGCCTCACCCATGGAGATGTGACATCCTACAAACAGAAGGCACGGGGCCAAGAGCGGTGGAGGGAGGGGAGGAGTGAGAATGAGTGAGGGACAGAAAGAAAGGACCGAGTGATTATTGATTGCTCCTTCTGAGTACTCAGCTGTGAGTGCTGACAGTGCAGGAACTACGCTCCATCATTTTGAAAAAAGAAACATGTGAGCACAGCCACTCTCACAAACACCGCTTAAGACAGAAAGCAATGCAGTCACCGTTCTTCACTTAGATCTGCCAATACCGAGATTGCTACGACTAACTGGCGGAAGTATTGGGCGAGTTGTACAGGATCTGCAGCATGCACATAATAGTCGCATTTGCATACATCTGCATGTCATGAGACATTTGTAGCACAAGTACGAGAAAAATCGCTGGCCTTGTACATGAGCTACAAAGCAGCGCGTTTCAGGAAAAGAAATCCTTGTGTGTTTTCTAATCACTCACTTCAAACAACACATCAGCGATTAACACTCAGCAGTGATTAAAGACCAGGAACATACAAAACAGAGATTTTGCACTAGCGAATAAAAGGAGCTATGTTTGCAATTGTAATGCTTTTTTAGGAGTGTTCGGGTGTTTCCCTTTGGGCTGTTTTGTCGTACATTTTTTTCATCATCAGATTTTGTGTGAAAACAGCCAAGGACAAACTCAGACAGGCCCAGAATCAACTCCATCCTCACACACCATGAAGTTTCAAACCCTTTAAAGTGTTTTGTATTCAGTAGCTTCAATCATCTCCAACTTTATTAGATTCCTTTTTCTCCCCTCTTTCACAGCCGAGTCAGACTCCGCTGCTTTCACAAGACCTTGATACCCCTTTATCATCACATGTCATAGCGGTCACTCAGTATGTAAAAGAGATTATGCTGTATGAGGACACATCCAAATATCGCCTGTGCGTGATGTGGCTGTCGTGGAGTCATGGCGAGCCAGAATATAAAGCAGAAGCTTGTTGCAGAGAGAAAAAAAAAAAGATTACAAGCGCTAAGAATCAAAATAGTGACAGAAAATGAAAAATGTATAAGGGAAAGTGTAACAACAGCCATCCAATTCAGAATCTGAAGTCCAGTGAAAGTGCTCAAATCCAAGAACATCCTGTGCTTTATCCCTCCATGATCTCGCCACATAAAGCTGTAGGTTAATACCTTGCATTGATAAATCTTAAGGCAAATTAACCCCTTAGTGCCTGCAATGGCTAAAGTTTATCTGGCAGTGTTAAAAGCTCAACTGTTCTCATGATTGATCCAAGAAGCTCAGAATACTTATTTCTGAACATTTCCACTTTTTTTTAAGTGAATACACTATAAAAATCAATTTCAAAGAAAGGTAAAAAAAAAAAAAAAAAAAAAGCTTTTTTAGGCTATTTTGCTGGCTTTAATAATTCTAGTCAAGAAAAGCTTTCTAACCCCACTGGAAAATAAATTTTTTGCTTAAAATAAGACAATTTTCAGTGGATTCATGGAGTATTGGACTTATTTCTAGAGGGCCTTATTTGGATTGCGCTAAAGGCTCCATTACATTGCATGGACAGTAATTTTCACCTTTTTTTCCCATGAATGTGTCTTCACACCCCGTCTCTACCACAGAGACTTCGTTCAGACCTTGCAGTAAAATGTGTTCTTGGAAAAGCCCTCAAAAGTGGCCACTTAAAAGTGGTCTGGGACAACTGAGTCCATATTCTCATCATAGTCTGAACAAAAAATATTGTAGTCTAATGAGATTGCAGTCCCCTGACAGCATGCAAAATATTATGGAGGATCAAAACGGACATAATTGAAAATAAAAGCAGAAATATATATTTGTAGTTTTTTCTTTTCTTTATACAGTATATGCATTTGTTTTTTTTTTTACATTCTCTTGTCTCCTATTTGATCTATTAATGTTATGTGGTGTAGGGGTAGTCAAAGGAACATTATAAAACCAACAAAGCAGCTAGTGTATATTAACTATAAATCTGTACATTAATATTACTAGTTTTAGTCTTGTAGAGTAGAATCTAGATTAATGTAATTCAATATTGAGGACATTTATCAACTCCAAACGGAAAAAGCACTCATTAGCTCTGGCCTTTCTGCTGGTTGTAAGCGCAAGAAACACTAAAGTTAAAGAATGAGTTTTTACTCTTTTTTACTTTCGATATTTTTGATATAGCCTCCTGCGACAAGGATCTGGACACCGGCGGTTGCACAATTGTCTTCATTTTGGCCCGGTTCTGATTTTTCCTGTTTATTAACCAATAGCAGAGGAGCTGGACCAAGAAGAGCAGCCCTCCTCATTTGATTAATGAGGCAGAAATGGATGAGGTAACGTAAAAAGAAGAGACAAGGAAATGTAAAAGCAACAAATGCATGTATAAGGAAAAGGAAAAACAAAAAATATATATTTCTGCTTTGATTTTTAATTATGTCAGTGTTGGTCCTCCATAAAATTGAGCCTGAAACATGAAATATGGAAAAAATGTGAAGGTCTGCAACATTTTCTATACGTACCATAAGAAAAGATAATATAGAGACATTATAATTTCAGAAAGAAAAAATCCACCGAAGTAAAGTCTCAAGTGATGATAAAATTGAGCACAAATGCCCCTACAATTGCAACATGCTGTGAGCCGTGTATCACTGACTAATGCTGTGAGCTGAACACCCACACACAGCTACACATTCATTTAGGCACCAAATTACAATGGTTTAATTTCTCGCTGTGACACAAATTAAGACCTTCTTAGTCAATAAACTCTGTGGCAGATCCATTTCAATGGAAAATATCAATCATAACATGTACACTGCGTTTTTCCTACTCTTGCTTCTCACCTCGTCGTGTTTAAATGGCCATTTAATTTATGTAAATGTTTATCCAGCTATCCCAGCACTTTATGGACCATTTTTTAATACAGATGTTTTCTTCCAGTGGTCCCAGTTATAATCCATCTAGTGGGAGCAGTGGGTGCAATCTGCAAACCAGCAAAACCAGCTGTTTGTCTAATAAACAGTCTATTCTTGATCAGCAATAGATAAACACAAAATCTTGCCAGAGGAGTCCCAGAAAAAAATGCTAATCTTTTGCATATATTACATTTTATTGTCCTGTTCCACACACTTGGATCTAGTAATATAGTTCACATGTCAGCTTCTTGTGTCAGACTGTAGTCAGGAAACACAGTATCTGTGGGTTAGAGGGCTGCATTTCAAAAGTCAAGATCTGTTGCTCGGGATCCATTACTGTTGTCAGGTTTTCTCCTTCCGGTCAGTGCACTTGTCTTGTCTGAGCACAGATGACATACCCACATACTCGCCCTCTCTGTTCCAGTCTGCCTATCTTGGGCTTATCTTGCTCATTCATACACACGGTGAGCAAGATAAGAGCACATACACACACACACACACACACACGCACACACACACACACAGGCCTGCCTGATTACACAGGGGACATAAGCCCTTGTTAGTCTGCAATGACTTAGTGGGTCATGATGAGCGGTAGTAATCGCGTGCACACACACGTGCACGAGGGATTTTGGCAGTGCAACACTACGCCATGGTTTAGACTAAAACTACTTCGGAGAGTTAAAAAATGATAATAGCCTATTACAATTCTGCAGAAAATTCTTGCATTTTTGCACAACATAATATATCACCAAAAGTATGTCTAAAGTCTTTATTTCATTTTCATAAAATACTGTGAAATGGGACTATATTGATCCTGACGTTGTGAATAAATCAAAGCAAACACATCATCTAAATTGGGGGAAAAAACAACAACCAAAGCTAACATTTGTGTGTAACACATTTCTTTGACGCTGGTGTGTGTAAAATGAGATAAGTGAAATTGAAAAGGTTTTCTATATACTTGGTCAGAATTATCATCCGTGGTGGGGAGAAGGTAATATGACATTTAACTAAATAACTGCTGTAAAGCTGACAATACAGGCTGGAAAGTCAGCTGGTGAATCTACTTTAAAATTAAAGATTTTTCTTTCTGCACGGATTTTATACTGGAACATGTTCAGTCACCTACATTTCAATAATTAATAATTAAGGTGATAGATAAATATTTACAAAAACCTTACCCTAGCTGTTTGCTGTGTAGATGGCTATTACTTGAGGAAAAACATTTATTCCACGCCCACCAATAAAAGTGCACACGCATCCAGATCTGCAGCCTCAAACAAAAAGTAAAGACATACTTGTTTGCATTCTGTTCAGTAGCTCAAAAACCTATATATATATATATATATATATATATATATATAAAAAAAAAATCAATTGGAACAACATTCTTCATAATTTTCTCCACTCTTACGCTGACAAATTTTGCGAAGGCTGCAGTTTAGTCACACCACAGGCAACCCAAGTCTGAAAGAAAACCTGACTGAGAATTCGAGACATGCACCTAAAACGGTCTACCTCGGTGGCAAAATGAACAATGGCATTTTGAAAGAGCGATCAAAGGGATTTGAATGAGTTTCAAACTCGACTTTAGTTAAAAAATAACTTCTCTCTTCATGGTTCCTCTTCTCCCGTTGCCTGTTCCTTGCATCAGTTTTCACCGATTTGAGCAAACATGAAGTTCTTTGCAGCACAAAGTCATAAATTCTTAGAAAGAAGGAGCAGGTTGCTTGGATACACAGTCGTTACTAATGAGGAAACTTCCTACGAGAACTGTCACCATTGCTGCGGTCACAAGGAGGCGGGGAGCTGAAACAGTGTCACACAAACAGGATGAATCCAATCCCTGAATTCCAATCTGCCCCCTCACAGACTCACACCCTTACAGGCGCGCTCCCGCGACTTGCGTAAGGGTTCAGGGCTGTCCCATTCCTAAAGTCGTTAAGTGCACGAGGGCTCCCAGCAGACATTTTGAGCCCTTACTGCTCACTTACTCTAAGTGAGCATCTCCGCAGGCTTTTGGAAAGGGAATTACCCACAGTTCATTGCGTTGTGACATAAAAGGAGGTTACCAGGAGAATGTAAACAAAACAGACGGAGGGAGCTGGATGAAAAGGAGGAGGAGAGGGAAAAGAAGAGGGATGACCAGTTATCTAAGTTAATTGACATTTTTGGGAAGATGGTGGACAAAATGTAGTTTTCTTCATACTTTTTTTATTCATAATTTGAGGTTCATTTATATTAGACAAATCCTCAGTTGACCTGGTGTTGAATAAACAAGACTTGCTTTTCTTTAATCTGAGTACAGTGTTTGAATTAAGATTTCCTATGTTAACAGAAATGCATACATGTAAATACTAGCAAGATAGTATTATATCAAACACAAACAACTCAGGCAGTAATTTGGTTATTCATTTATTTATGACCACAAAATTTAAACAATTTCTGGAAGTTGAACAAAAACGTTGCAGTAAATAGTGATAATATAACTGAAATATTTAGCTCAGGATACCATCAGTTTACACGCTCTTACAAAAAGGAAATTACATCATGCTCAAAATAGAAAGTAATATTAGATGGTCATTACACAGCTGGAATATTTAACTCAGGATACCATCAGTTTACACGCTCTTACAAAAATGAAATTACTCGGTGAATGAGTATACTGGATGCGCTGGTATGGGTAGATTGAAAGAAAGACACTACGTTAACAAGGAAATACATATTGTACTATGCGCATATTTAAATTGTGTTCTTTGTTGAATTTTATGCTCCTTTATATAGGCTACCACTTTGTTTTCAAACATCCGTAGGATGATCATTCCCAAATTTATAATACCGGTACGTAACATTTTAATCTGACGTGTTTCCGGTTTCTGCTAAGTGCTGTCCCATTCTTATTTCTACCATTTGGAGCCCTCACACCCTCTCACACTTGATCACTTCCAGCTGACGTCACTTAAGGCTGTGAGGGTTCAGGGCTTGAGGGTTTAGGGCGGAGATTGGAATTCAGGGTACAAGTTCTTTAACAATGTGTCAAAGATATAAAAGGAAGGGTAACTGTCTGAATTATGCTTCTTTATTTTCACATTTGTCAGAGTGCATAAATACTTTAGCTGCAAATGAAAAACCATAATGAGATAGTTTAAAAAATTATAAGATTTGTCTTAAGTCTACACATTTATTTACATGACTTCATATAGATACGTACCACAGTCTTGTGTTACGTTATTTCAATTTAATGCCTCCTGTGGCTGTTAATAATGGCTTTTTAAAATGGCAGCAGGCACTAATAGAGGATGTAGAAACATAAGGAAATTGGTTTTTAGAAGTCATTTATCAAAAAAACAAGAGACTGAAAGACAATAAAGGTTCAGAATCAAAAGATAATGGTATGATTCCGTGCAGCCATGTGAAGAAAAGACAAAACCAAACCTTTTACAGATTAAAATTTCCATCTGATAATACAGTTAAATTTTTTTTTCTTTTTATGCTTAAAAAAAGTGAAAATGTGCTTGTTTAAACTTGAAGCTTTTGGTTGTGCCACATAACAAAACATGTAACTCCGCAGCTCGAGTTTCTTCAGTCTCTAGCACAGCAACAATAATTATATACACACCACTCTTATCTTCTTCCATGACATTAACCTGACATTAACTATATCCAGTTTACGTTGCCTAGTTTTTCAGCTGGATGTCATTTCACATTCTGTGGTGCCCTGACAGCCAAAAAAAGCTCCCTGCCACCACCACAGAGACGTGGCACGGTAAGAAAACGACCCCACCAGGGAAGTCAGAACGAGGAAGAGTTAAAAACAGCGTATTATGAAACGATGTCACGTCTCGTCTGTTGCTATAACAACCAGCAGTGGCATTAGGACCCCACAAATGGGACGTTGGACTCGTCTCCATGGGAATGTGCATGTTAAGAGCCAGTCCGTGACAGTTTCTTTGAGACTCCTGGCTGCAGATGGTCCTGACCTCTGACCCCATTCAGCTAGTGCCTCTTTAGAATTCACTCTTACATCAGGGTGTTCCCCTGCAGCTGCCTGATTTACTTTAGCACAAGTGTTGTATGGCCTGAAACTGCCCCAATCCTGGATCTAAAAGCCAGTTTTAGCTCTGCTAGTGTCCCTGGGGATGAGGATGTCATTTTCTGTCAGATTACTTAAAATGCTGCAACAGGGCTCATGACTTCCAGAGGATTTATGACTTTCGGTCAGTCTGATTTCTTCTCTTGTGCCACAAGTAAATCCAAGTGTTGAGTATGTTTAACAGACTCTCCAGACGACAGTGGTGCATGCTTTGAAAGTCACATACGGTATGTGACACTGTGCTAAACAAGCAAGCAGCTTAGAGGGTGAAAAAGTACCCAAACTTGTTTTGAACATGTTAACACACTTTGAAGTCTCAAATTAGTACGTCTACGGCAACCCATGTTGTTTTAAAACTGTTTATTTTGAACTTGGAGTGAAACATCTTGAACATTTTTGCATTCAAACTTACTGTTTTTCTCGCACTATAAGACGCACTTTAAATCCTTACATTTTCTCAAAAATCACCAGTGCACCTTATAATCAGGTGCGCCTTATGTATGAATTTTGTTGTGCTTACTGACCTCAAACCAATTTTATGTGGTACTCTGGACTCAAAAATCTGTCAAAATGTTTTAGTGCAACTTTGGTAAACGACAAAGCCGCTCCGTTTGATTGATTGTCAGACCATTCCCAGCTAACACATTAAAATTGGTCCTTGGTTGATTATGGGTTGCAACGCCAGACAATATTAGATAACTAATTATGTAGTGCTGGCAAGCAACCATCATCCAACATCTAGTCAACGCTACCTTAGTATAATTAGATGTCAAGCCAACATTAGGTTTTTAGCGTAAACCCAGTTTTCAAATCTATATCATCATCCAATTATAATCAAATGTTGGAAGACTTCACACTAACTTCAGGTGTCCGCTTTTGCTGGCAACGATGAACCAATCAGACAGCAGGACATAGTACGATGCTTACCTCCGCCACTTTTTATTTGTGGATTCATGGAAGACGAAAGATTAAAATGTGAGTGTATTTTTCTGTATTAGTTACAGCTGAACAATATTCTGAGTTATTGTGAATGAGTTGAATAAAGTTTAAAGACTGTTTTGTTTCGCTTGATATATATTCTATCATGCACCTTATAACCCTGTGTGCCTTATATATGAAAATAGACCCGTTCATTGACATATCGCCTTATAATGTGGTGCGCCTAATGATCCGTGAAATACGGTAACTGTATTCTGAAAATCCTGCATCTTCCTTAAAGATGTGTGCTCGAACGGGCATTTTACCCTGTTTTCTTTCTTGAAAGTAGCAGAAATTGGATGGATGAACCATTCAGGGAAATGAAAAACATCAGCACAACAGCTCTACATAACTGTGGCTTTATTTCGGCAACATACACCTATGTAACACTTAAAAGTTGTGTTCTTACAACTGTTATCTTATCTTATGTTTTTATTATAGCAAAGAAACTTGTTTTGATGTTTTGGAAAAAAACAGAAATCTCTCCTGTTAAATTATGGCTGGAAGAAATGGTGAAGCTCTCTCATCTGGAGAGAATACGGTTCTCACTAGTAAACAAACTGAGACGGTTCAATAAGACTTGGCAACCCCTTCTACAATATATTGATGACTCAAGCTGAATAGCGGTACGATTTGATGGCCACCCCTGTTGTGACAAGATGTAAGTCCTGGGAAGATGGGAGGGGACGTGGGAAATGGGGATTGTTTTATGCAGGTCTTTTTGTGTGTTGTTTTCTTATGTACCTTGTGTTTGTTTTGTAAATCTTTTATTTTTAAAAATGAGGTCAAAACTGTGATATTGGACATTTTCTTCTATGACTGATTCCTCAATAAAAAAGTTAAACAATAAAAGTTATTTTCTGCACAATGGTATTTTGTTCCCATAGAAACTGTGTTACATATCACATTACAACAGCAAACAGCCTTGAACTATGAAAATATACTCCCAGGTATAGACACGTGTTCATCTCTTATATTCACCAAGAACATAAAATTATGCAGAAAAGAGCAATAAAGGTGTGTGATTTTGCTACACAGATCATAACAGCCGCGCGGAGCGCCCTTAAAATGATTCATTTTCTTTCAATTCTACTTGAGAGAATGAGTGTGTGACCTCTGCAGTGAAAGCGACACCTTAACGTTGCCACAGAAGCTCAATTTCCCCCCTGCTGTCAATCGAGAGCAGACCACGGCAGCCGTGACACAAATCACAGTTCACGTGATGATTTGTATAACCTCGCTTGCATGCTTGATAATAGCGGATAATAATATTAGGTCACATATCAAAAGTGCTGACAGCGTAATAACCTTTCTGGGCACTGATGGAGTCATGGAGTTTGTGCTTCTTTGCCTCCTTCCTCTAGATGAATGAGGTCAGAGATCAAATCTGAACACTGCTGGAACTGTAATAGCGGTCTTGGGATTTCTTCTGAAATATGACAGTTGCATCTTAGGCCCCAAAATTGGGTTTGGCATTTACAGTGAATCTTGACTCCACCTCTGCCAACTTGCTCAATGTTTTTGATCTTTAGAGCTGTTCTGCAGAAATGGCGCATACACGATGCACTAGGACTCACAACTTGAGCAAACAAAAAGAAATTCACCTAGCGTTGAATTGATTGTGATGACAAAATGCATGTTTTTTGTATTTTGCCAGCTTGAATAGATGATCACTTCAAAAATCTAAACACTTCAAAGAAAATCAAGCTGTAGGATCCTGTAGGATTGCAGAAGGATGGTAAAGCCATCTCTGGGTTCACTGAGATGCTTTGTTGCATTATTGAACACACGTGTTTGCAAGCATGTGTTAAGCTTTCTCTTACTAGTCCTGCTGTGAGATAAATTACATTTTTTAATCTTCTACTGATATAGGCTCACTGACAGGGAGAAACCAGCGAAAGGCTTGAAAGTATTTCTGCACATTTTTAGGCATTTGTAGATGTGTGTCAGCATAAATTTTTCAGGGGCTCCACACAGAATGGTGACGGCCGAGCCTCACCAGAACGAGGACACGCTGCTCTGCCGGGTGGGTATTGGCGGAGTTGGACAGATAGGGAATGGAGGAAAAAGAGCAAAATAAATACAAAAACAGGGAGGCTCGATACACCATCTCGCACACAATGAACTACATACTGTATCGTAATCGAAAATCAAAGTTTGCAGGTAAAAGTTTCATTTTAACTTTTTCATTCTAGTTGTGGAAATTAAAAACCAAACTGAATTGTGGAAAGACCACCAACTCAACGTGCACTTTTGGACTTGATCCCAATGTTTAGATACCCAGATATTTGTCATTAGTAGTTTTCGTATTAAGATTATTCATTTTTTAGTGGGACTTTTTCAAATAACCAAAGTGCGAAATATATTTGTCAGCATTTCTGATATAATCTAAAATGTACAGCATTTCCTGAACCATTATCACTTGCCCAGATTGGCATTGGCTCTAACAGATCCCCTAAATTGATAATGGATGTAGGGATGAACGATTAAAATGTAGAAATAATAAAACAATGCATTCTCCACTAATTATCAGCTGTTTTTGGCCTAATTTAAATGATGTAGCTATAACACCACCTAATCATCCACTGCCATCGTTGTCTGTTGTCTATTTTAACAACAGATGTTTCAGTCCAAGTCGAGATCTTCTTCTTCTTTGCTTTGAAAAGAAATCTTGCAGGACTAGATTCTAGGAGACTTAGGCTCATACAAAGAAAAACACCTTGCAATGGAAACACCCGCCCCCTGCAGCGGTACCTTGCCACAATTTTAGAAGCGTTGCTTTTGTTTTGTGAAAAGTGTAATGGAAAGTCACCTAGAAAGGCTTGAGATCACTTCAAGGGGGAAATAACATGACCAAAGACCTGGGGCCTCATCTATAAAGCTTGCTTGCGCAGAAAAAGCGCCTGAAAGTTGCGGAAGCCACCTTCTACGCAAATCCTCGGATCTAAAAAGAAAAAACTAACCGAAAAATCTGCTTATCTTTACGGCAACTCGGACCCTCCCGTAAGAATTTACTTAAGACACGGGGAACTGGCGACGCAGGGATTGAGGTGGTGAAATGAAGCCAGATTCATGTCATACTCTTAATAATGTCATCACACTTCACAACATATATCAGACTTAAAATAATAAAATAATAAAATAAAATAGCGCTGATCGTGTTCCTCTGTGTGAAGCTCAGTCAGTCAGGACTCTGCTGCTGCTGGAGCTGCAGCCTCTTCTTCACCCGCTTTAGGACAGAACAAATGAGGGGCTACATTTAGGGAGCCCCACGGAGCCCCTAAAGGGACTCAGATTTTTTTTCATATGAGTTTTACGCGCGCGTGAAACCTTTACGTGCAGGTGTATGGTGCCTAAATTAGGGTCCCGCGTTAAAACGACGCAGAGCCTACGGCGTAGGGTACGCGGCGACGCGCAGCTACGCCGTAGGCTCTGCGTTGGTGTGACGCAGAACCATAAACCCGCCCTGAGCAGCTCTGAGGGGAGGGAGGAGGAGGGGGAGCGGGGGGGGGGGGGTGAAGCGGGGCTGCGGGGCCGTTCTCGTATCGCTTTCATACAGTGTCTTGATAATTTGCAATTTAAGGCTGAGCCTACCGTTAGTTTTTAAACTGTAAAAAGTAAGGGGGAAAAAAACATGATTTTGAAAAGACGGGGGGACGTGTGTCCCCCTGTTGCGCCGGGGAACTCACGGCGTTTAGCGAAGCAACGGCGTGCTGCCACTCACTCGCTTTATTTTATTGTATACTATTTATATAGTTATTCTAACTTTTACTGTGACCACCAAATAATGTGGTTTTCCTGTCCTCCACATCATCTACTACATCTCTGTCTCCGTGAAAGTCAGTGACTGTGACGGTGGCTGCTACTTCTAAAGGTGTCAGTATGCTTCTGCGTCAAAACGACGCCGTGTCTACGGCGTGTGGTTTTTGTACACGCAGAGGACACGCCGTCACATGCGCCGTCAGTGACGTGCACCTCCCGAAAATTGTAACTACGCGTCGAGGAGACGCCGACCACACGCAGACCGAGAGGGCTGTGATTGGTTCGTTTGAAAGCGAAGCATTTCCGGTTTCCGGTTTGAAGCAGTAGTGAACTTCCAGGGCTTTTTTCTTCGTTTATGTGTGATTTTTTTTGTTTTGGTTTTTTGCACAATAGTTGTCCTTATTTCTTTGATTTACTGTGACTGGAAAAAGTCGGATAAACCATTCAGAAAAAGATCGCTAACTAGTGGCCGCGGGGGGTACTGCACCGCGACCAAATGGAGAGACGGAGAAGTCTGAACGGTTCGTGAAGGCGTCACGACTGCGCCGTGTGCTCTGCGTGTGTGTGACGCAGAACTGTAATTCAGCCTTAATTCATTCTGACGCCAAACAGGCTGGAGGAAGCCACTGCGCATGCTCAGTAGGCTCATCCCATATGCATTTATGGGCGTGTAGAGGGCGGGATTAGAGGCGGATTCAGCTGCGCAGATCTGTGATTCATAAAGGAACGTTGCGTGCAAATCTGCGTGCACATGGTTTTATTGATCCGGATTTTTTTTTGCGCCCGGCATTTTCGGCTTTTGAGCGTACGTGCACTTTTAGTATGACTCCTACGCAGTCCATTTTAAATGAGGCCCCTGACCTGTTTAGCAACCATAGGTGGCAAGACTTAAAACTAAGCAAGAGAAGAAGAAACAAGAGAATGGCAGTTGGCCAAACGTGCAACAGCAATACATCTTAGCACTCTGGCATAACAGGTTTGGAGAACCACCTGGATATGCTGTAAATAGCACTACTTGCCATCACTACTTAAAAACTAATTGTGATGCTATGAATGCATGATTAGGTCCTAGAAAACTTAACTAATGTCACTGCAGCCGCTATGTTCAGAGTAAGAAACACTGGAAGTGACATTTGCCTGACCTTTCATGTTTTAAGAAAATGTAATGTAATATCTACTGCTAACATGTTTTTGCAGTTTTACGCAGACTGAGTCTGACAGGTCAAGACTTGGAGCACTTGCTGTGTGGTGTAATCAGCAGAAGCGAATTTATGCTATCAAATGTAATATTTTACAGATGATAGCAGATGGTATGCAACATGTAAGTGTTATGATAGTAAATCTATAGTACTACAAACCCTTCACCACCTTCCAACCCAAGAGCTTTGAATATTTGCTGTTATTTCTACAGAAGTAGTATATAATGTATAATGTTTCTGTTTAATTTGTTGAGTTTTGAAGATACTCGCTTTTGAGAGCTCCATCTTAGGTCGCAAAACACATCAAGGATGTTTTTATTAACACGCAAAACATTATATGAAAGGAAAGCACAAGCTGCCCTCTTCAGGTGAAACAGAAAGAACAAAAAAACTCTTGAAAGTGTTTTCCAATGATTCTCACAGCATCAAGAGAAACATCCACCCATTTTCTATACCCGTTTTATCCTTTGCAGGGTCACGGGGGTCTGCTGGAGCCTATCCGTGCTCATTACAGGCGAGATCAAGAGAAACATGTTCCTGAAAAGTTATGGTGTTGTTTAAAAATGAGCTTGAAGTCATGGCTATTGACCTGTGTTTGCTACAAAAACCTTGGATCTCTTAAAAGTATATTTTGAATAACCACAGCATTCTTGGGGATAATATGCCATGGAGCAAATTTCTCCATGAAGATTTAAACAGATGACTGGCCACAAAAGCTCTTACATGATTTAGTTCAACAGATTTTCGGTTGAGGCTGCAATCAATGCCATCGAACTCCAGTCAATGGCCATGGATTCAGTGCGTTACAGCTCATGTGCCAACACTAGATAATAAATGAGTCTGAGTAATCTTAGGTGAAATGTTTCTGGGGTTTACTTGCTAATACTTCCTTGCTAATACCTTTAAAGCTAATACGGAAATGTCAAGCCTATTTGACGGCTGAGGTTAACAAGATAGCACAAGGAAAAGGAAAGGAGGACAAAGAGCAACAGCGGAACATCTCAAAGCTTAAAGAACCAATATTTTCAAGATCAGCAGCGAACCAGGCTTTGCTTTTATCAACAAGTCAGTGCATCTAGTTATCTGATATGTAACCCAAGCACTAGCCACTGTGTTTCCACAGACCTCCTTTCTGTCTGTTCTATTTGTCTACCCATTCAGGGCTGATCGTTCTGTGGCTATAGTCCACTACAGACTCATGACCCATTGAGATTTAGACTCTGAAAAGGTAGATGGTGGCCATGTGACTGATTACTATTTAGTAGCTGCATCTCTTCTTCTCATCTCTTTGAAAGATAAAAGGCAGCAGGGGCATTCATGGGAATGTAACACTGCTGCTGATGTCATGATTGCTAACAGGATGACTGTGCTTCCATCCAGTCCATCTGCTGCCTGGAAGACTACTACTGCTCCTGGGCGCACGTGTGTGTGTGCGTGTGTGTGTGTGTGTGTGTGTGTGTGCGTGTGTGTGTGTGTGTGTGTGTGTGTATACGTGTGATATGAGCAGTGGAAAACTGTGTGTTACACTCTGTGGTCTGGACTCAATTTAAACCTGACGTGAAAGACACATGGTGTAATTCTGCAGAATAACATCCTCTCCAAACATGCGGTGAAACACACAGTGTTACTGATATTACACTTAGCGCTGAGAAGTCGAATCACTTACTTCTCGTCAGGCATTACATCCAAGGGGATGATGTTCTTTAGTTCAATAATGAGCCCAACAGCGATGTGACAGCTTTGTGAGTGCAACTATACATGTGCACTGGTGTTATTTAGAGAAGGGTGCTCTGCTGAGATAATAGCTATGATAGATGCAGTTCTTCATTTACAACAAACTGCAGCCCTGTTTGGCCCAGTCGGCATAGTAACTAGAAAAATACCAGATAACCTTGGTTTATTGGAGATACAAGGTTTTTTATTGCACATTCTTTTTTTTTATATAATTATGCCATTGCACATCAACTTAGTGGATTTGATATGAAAAAATCAATGTGTTATGAAAGTTTAGACTTTCAGTTTTAATTTAAGAGGTTTCACCAAAAATATCATATTCACCATTCCTTTGTATTCCGAGGGCTCAAAAATGTTTGGTCAAACTGACATAATCGTACAGTAAATGTAACCCTAATTTTTAATATTTGGATAAAACCATTTGCAGTCAATGGCTGTCCATGGATACCACTACATTCAGAGTTTCCTTACTAGAGATTTTTTGCCAGGCCTTCACTGCAGCTATCTTGAGTTGGTGCTTGTTTTTGGGCCTTTGTGGGTCTTCAGCAACTGGAAAATATACTCTGTTGGGCTGAGATCTGGTGACTGACTTGGCCACTGAAGAATATTTAATTTATTTGCCTTTGACAAGTCTTGAATAACTTTCAGGATTAGTTTTGGTTCATTATCTATCCACCCAGTGAAGCACTCTCCTTTTAGTTTTGTAGGATTTGGCTAAATAGGATCAGAATATGGCCCTATATTCCTCAGAATTGATTTTCTATGTTTATCCTGGTTTCATCTGTCTACAGTCGCAGAACATTACAAGCTTTTTTTTCTTCTTTTTTTTCGATGTTTTTTGAGAAATTATTCTGGATTCTCCAGTGGTTTGAACCTTGATGTGAACACCTTGTATTTACATTCACAAACCTACCTTCTCTGAGGTATTCTTGACCTCTGTTGATATTGTGAAGGTCTGCATCAAGGATCCTCCAGGCCTTTTGATGTTTTTGAGCTCACCACTATTTTTTTGTTTCTTACTTTATACCAAACCGTTGATTTGGCCACATACAAGTTTTTTGCTATTATTCTCTCTTGTATATCTATGTTGCTTTTTTTTTATAGCATAATAAGCATAATTATGGCCTGCACCACTTGACTGAGATCTCCTTGGACTTGGATATTGGTATCACCACTCAAACAGCTGCTAAATGCCAATCCAATACCTGATATCAACTCCAAACCTTTTATCTGCTTTATCTGTCCTCAAGAAACAAGAGAATGGATCCCATCTGGCCAATTAACTTCTTTTCAGTCAATTGTCCGATACAGCTGAACCTCTAAAAATTGAGCTACTTTGTTTAAAACGGCTGTAATTGCTAAAAAATAAAACACAGTATTTTTGTGAAGCCTCTTAAATGAATCTACACCAAATTGTTTTATTTCAAATCCGTTTTGGTAGAGTATAAGAGAAAAATCATAAAACTCTCTCCATGTGCAAATACTTCAGGAGATAACTGCAACTTCACTCTTGCATCCTGGATTGACTGAACTGCTTACCAAGCATATTTGTAGGATTCTCTACAAATACTGCAAATACTGAGAATATTCATCAGCTCAGCATTGTAACTGAATAGTTAATGCACATTATATATTCATTAGACCTTGACACATTTCATAGTCATTTCAAAGTCTCAACTCACTCATTTCAGTATCAAATTCAAATTTCCTATCTGTTTATTTATTTCTTTTTGAATCTTTCAAATTATCACTCTCATTTCAGAATATCTGCTAGTTCCAGAGCGTCATAAGTACTGACATGTGATGAATACGGGAGTAAGGTCATCCCTAGCTTTTGATGAAGGCAATATAAATGCACATATTTTGTAAAATACAGTTCTTTCAGTGAGTAAAGCATTGGCTTTGGTCCCAGAAATTTTAAGTGGCACAAGTTCCATGTCTGTTTTAAAAGGGGACATCTACTTCAAGACCGTTTTACTGTCAACCTGGGTTAAATCAGTTAATTTAACAAAAACAAGTATCAATGCAATGAAAGCAACTTGAGTCTATCTGAATTATTCCATGAGTCCATGTAGATCCTCTCTCCCATGTTGTTAATCTGCCTTTTGTGCATTTATAAAGTGAAATTTGGCCATTTGACACACAGCAAGAGACAGCCTTGGCATGTGTCATTTAATTTCCCAGATCGTTAAGTTTAAAAGCCAATAGTCTCTACACATTCTTGCTTTCTCCCTTTGAGAAAATAGCCTGCTGAGATGCCTGAATGAGCTACTGTATAAAGCTGCCCACACACTTGCAAAAAAAGCTACTAAGACAGAGTGTCTATTCCACTCACTATCCTCATCCCTCACCTCTTCATCATTTAATCCAGTGTGTTGGCATTGTTCATCTAAATTAAGGGCTACAACTTAAAACAGATGCTTCTCTCCATGCGATGATCAATGACATATATTCAGATTGTGATTATGTAAAGCAATCTCACGTGATTTTAAATATTGATGTGTTTGTGGAGAAAATAAATCAAATAACATTCATTAGATTTTTGTGTTTGGCTTATGATTATAACTGTAGGTCTGCAGGAAATGAATTTAAGTCAATCTGATATCCACTGAAGTGATGGAAGCATAATTGTACGTCAGTGGGTGGCCTCATCATTGATCCCTGAGTAAGCTCTGGTCATTGCTTGTGGCCTAAAGGTGAGGTAACATGGGAGTAAAGAAGCTTTCATCAGATTACAGCGTCTCTCTTCCCAGCAGTGTACATCCCTCTCCTGCTTTCAGCCCTTTTGGTTCCATCCTGGCTGAATACCAGACCAGATTTGAGCTACAGCATAAAATTCAGCTTCAAACCAGATGGAATTCATTGTCTTTTACCAAATGGCCCAAATTAGATGCACGTGTCGGTCAGAAATGCAGCAGGTGGACAGTTTAAAGCACATCCTCCTTTCAAACACATTTATGGAAACTCT
Source organism: Cololabis saira (assembly GCF_033807715.1). Taxonomy (NCBI): domain Eukaryota; kingdom Metazoa; phylum Chordata; class Actinopteri; order Beloniformes; family Belonidae; genus Cololabis; species Cololabis saira. The sequence goes on along the minus strand of NC_084592.1, from coordinate 22,638,087 downwards.
CTTTTTCAGGCATCTAAGGACTATGTGTTTTCTAATACAGCGCTGTGTGAAGAATGAAAAAAAATGCAGAAGTTGCTATTAAGATGAAGGCATGCGTGTGCTTATGTGTCAATGGTATAATATGGCATTTGCAAGGTGCGAAATTTCCGAATACAACTATGTGAAAGATGCAGCAAGATATTTACATTTTACTGCAGAAAAACACAAAAACACAACATTTAAAAAAAAAAAACACAACAAAAACATGGAAAATTCTACATGTACTGTAACAGAACAAACAGTATTCACAAAACTCAAAAACATCTCACAGAATACAAAGTATGCATTGCAAGGGTGTCGTGTATAGTTTAGTATTATTTCATTGTTGTTATGTTTTCCGGAAAGTTTTCTGATTGTTTAAAATATTTCTGGTTGTCTTTTTGCATTCTGTCTGGTGTAGGCTATATTGTGCATTTTGCACTTTGCGGTCACAATAGTGCACATTTGCATTAAGCATCAGTCTTTGAGGTCGCTGCTCATGACATTGATTTATTATCTTTCGAAGCAAAGTGTTGAATGCGCCAGCAGATGACCTGTTTACACATCCAGCAGACTCGGAGAGCCGCATGACCATTTAGAGTCATTCCCCCGACCACCAAACATTGTCAATATCCAGTCGTCTTTTATATTTGGATCAGTCTGCACCAGTCACTTTCCCTCTCACTGTTGTCTTTCTTTGATACTGGATTCGTGGCTTTAGGTGGACTTTTTTTTCCTTCCATTCGTTGAAAACAGCTGCCTACTGCTGCTGCAAGTCAACTGACAAGCTGGGTAAAATGGAATAAAAACAGTAAATTTATGAGTCTGTGAATCCAAACCAATAAGCTGAAGGTTGTTAAAGATTTAAGAGAAACGCCAAGGAAAGATTTCGAAAGACACAAAAACATTTTTCCACCTCTAAAAGTATTGATTAAAGGTTTTGCGGTCGATAATACACAAGCAGAGGTTTTGAGAAAATGAATTTAATTTGTTTGCACCAGACAGAGGGAGAAAGTGTATGTTTTTTCTGTGATGGTGTGAGAAACCAGAGGCTGGGGGACATATTTCATTGCTGAGTAATACATCCACACAGACACACACTTCTTGGAAGAAAGCCTCGCCTTCCATCTCCTACTGTTTCTATTAACTGTGGTGCTCACAGGTCTGTCTCTCTGTAGACCTGCCCTGAAAAACCGCATTCATTTGTCCCTCTTTTTTCCCCTTTGCTCTGTTTGTTGATGTTCACTGCTGTGACACAAATAACTGCACACATGTACCCATCACACATGAGGGATGCCCATTTCTTGGAATACTGTAGATCAGAATAAAAACAAAATGTCTGTAAATGTAAGACTGTTGTTTGCATCTGCTGATAAAAATAAACAGAGGAAGTGGTGTGTCTGCTTTGATGGCATGCAAGGACCCCTCCAGCTAGAACATGACAGACAAACACAAACATATCCATAATACGTTTGCATTGCCAGGGGGTTCTCGCGCACTGTGACTCGAACAATCTGGTTGAAACTAGAGGCTCCCTACATGACACCCTCAACATCATTCTGATGGTGCATTGACCACTTTTTGCCTGAGGTGCTTTCATGATTTGAAGGGCCCACAAACAGCATACTGGTGAGCTGCATATCGACACAAATGTATATCGAACCACCTCTTTGCACCGATATATGTGATGTGTGTGTTTAAGTGAGAAGGGCAGAAGGGAAGGCTATGTTTTGGTGTGTTAGTGAGATTAGGATTGACTTTACTGGTTCCGCTCCACTCAGACTCCTCATGATGTGTCTGCATCATCTCTTTTTTCCCCCCAGTTTCCTTTTTTAATTTCACTTACTTGCGCTTTTAACTCCCTTCTTTATTCACAATCCTTCCGACATCATCTACCTTTTCCTCAATATGCAAAAAGACAAAAAGAAAGCACCAAGGCTGCCTGTTGCAGGGTAGCTCTGTCAGACAGACATGCCCCAGCAGAATTGTTGCGCTTAGTTTTGAGTCTGAGCCTTTTTGGCTTATGTTCACCACACTTACATAAGTCTTTGACAGAGACTATTGTACACAGCAACACAGGCACTTCTCGAATTGTCTCTTCTACTTGAATAAAAGTTTTGTCAGTAGGTTGGTTCCTCTGTAAACATTTTTTTGAGAGAAGGAGAGATGCCACAAGGATACAGAGCTTTTCGCATCTGGCCAGACTCCTCATGGACTGAGGCTGTCACTTTGGCCAAAGTCCCAAGTCTGATGAATGGCCGGGTCTCGGTTAAGGTTATTTAACTATCTGCAAGGAACCATATGGGTCCAAACTGAGTTTGAATCTCAATAAATGTCAAACATCTCTACCTTTACAGGGTCATTCGGTCTCTTTACCTCATCATATCATGTAAAAGAGACCTGGAAGACATTCCATGACACTGATAGAAGAATCAAATACCAAGACCTGTCACTATCTAACATGGAAGAAGGGACGACTGCATGTGAATAGTACTTGCCAAGAATGGAATGTATACCATTGAATTTGAACTGGAAAATTGCTTAGAGGATCATTTGGACATCATCAGGTACAAACGTAAATGTTGAATCTGTGATTACAGAACCCTATAGGCAGACCCACAGATGAACTCTCTGCGGCAGCACTATTGCCAGCTTTGGTACATCGTGAACAGAATGTAATATGACTGAAAAAACTACCCACTGAGCCTGTGACATGCTCTGGTATTGATTCCTCAAGCTATTGCTTTCCCATGTGTTCATCAGTTTCAACATAAATTTCAACTCAGGAAAAGAATCACAAACTGAAGGAGTCTTATTAAAGGACTTAATAACTTAGAAGCTAAGAATGCCCGTGGGCTGACACCAATGTTCTCTCATCACACGGCACAAAAACAAGAGGCAAGTGAATACCAGCACTACAATTTTTACATCACAGGAAAGGCTTTTTTTGCTTCATGCCATTCTTTCAACAACATATTGTTACTAAGATGCTATAAAAGCTCTAAAACCATCATTATATCTGGAAAGATGTCTTATCGATGTGAGTATACCTTTCTGAAGAGATGCAGTATGGTTATTATTTATTTGAGGAAGAATTAGCTACCTTGTTTTAAAGGTGAAATACATTTTGTTTTGTGTTCATGCTCTCCTCCTATCTCTTATTTAACCCTTGAAATAACCAATTATGTTATGTGTTCGTTCATGTGTCTGTTATTGCACCACATGAACAGCTGTGTGCACATAACACAGACCGTACCTTACAGATTAATTAACTCAATAATTAGTGCTAAATGGAGGAATAGAAATATGACTTCTCTTTCTTTTTATGTTTACTAGTTTAGTACTGATGTACTGGTAACTTGGCCACCATGTACCCCTTACATTAAGACACCTAGGATAGGCTCTATTAAACTCCCATGATCCAAAAATAGGAGAAAGGTAAGAAACAGAAAATGGATGTATGAATGTATATTTAGTGTTGATGTAAACTTTAAGAATAATGTTCTAAACTGCTCGAGTGAGAACTCTCTTCCCTATTTTCAAAACAGTGGCGTATGCTGTACACAAAACATTTGTATATTTAATATAGGCAACCGGGAGAACATGTAAATGTTTCTTCTGCTACAATTATTTCTCCTTTGCTTTGGCAAACTACTAATTAAGAAAATGTTTCATGTTCTGTTACTGTACCCTGAGGCATGGAGGAGTTGGCAGAGTGAAATACACTATTTGAAGAATATTTCTCCACAGATAGATAGATAGATAGATAGATAGATAGATAGATAGATAGATAGATAGATAGATAGATAGATAGATAGATAGATAGATAGATAGATAGATAGATAGATAGATGCACACGTGATGTTGCACTAATCAATGTGACTCCTGCTGTTTACAGGCTGTCCAATCCTATTATGTACAGTGGTGTCAAATTAAGAGTTTAGTCTTTTTCCATTATTTATTCGCACACAATATGAAGGATTCGTCTGACTGTCACTGATATGCGACCTGTGAGTGGTCTCGTAGTGCCCATGTCTTATGGGAGAGCCCCCAATACTCCCCTAGGCAACGGTTTGAAAACAATAGAGGGAAAACAATAGCAGCGCGGAGGCTGTGCTTCCATGTGTCTCGTTTTCAAAGGCTATGACACGGACTGGCAGAGGGACAGCGCGGCCGTTTTAACAATTGTGCATGGTTCTTGGTCCTGGCTGGTCGACGGCAAGAAACTGAAAAATATACAGGACTTTATTCCCCAATTAAGGAACACGCAACACTCCCAGGTTCAGCTACTCTGGGATAAAATATCTCTAATTTGGGGCGAACAAAGAGAAGTCACTCACCTCAGAAATGCAACATATTGGCGTGCTCTTTTGTCACTCTCGGATCCAAAAGGAGAATAAAGCCCTCGGAACCTCGTTGGTCGCTTGAACAAGCCAGCACTGGGTTCGGGCGAACCAGGTTCGCTCCAGAGCCACCAAGCAACTCCAGAAAACCCTGAAGCGAGGATGCAACAAAGCTGAACTCCTCTCTCCTCTTCTGCACTCTTGGCTTCAATTTTTTTCCACTCTCTGCCTGTCCTGAGTTGTAGAGACAGACCCGTAATTGGTAGCCAGCACCTCATGTATTATTAATCGTCATTAATGGCGAAGTGCGTTGGGAAAAGGAAATGCCGCCTTGCGAATTTTATTCCATGTTTACATCATGCAACCAATTAGCTCCCTCCTAAACGCTCCGAATGTGCGCTTCCTTTGTGCTCGCTGTCTTTCTCCCTCTCTGTGGGTTAAACCATTCCCGCAGCCCGAGAGGGGGCGACCACGGCCGCTATTCTGGCGACTATATGGGGGCCAAGGCGCTGCGTGTCTCGTGGCCAAATGTTGTTATTGTCGGGGATGGAGAGATATGGAGATTGGAGAACGAGATGAGGAAAGGAGAAGAAGGGACTAAACAAGGAAGGGAAGGACAAAGTCAGGAGAAAGGAGACAAAGGAAGCAAATATTTGCGTTTGAGTAATCCAATGTCAAGAGGTGTGTTTAAAGATGATCATTTAGGGAAAGTCAGCGGCTGCATCAGGAGGATAATTTATCAAGAGACAGAGAAAGAACAAAAAAAAAAAAAAGACAATGAGGAATAGAAAGTCCTTGATGTTTATTGCTTCCCCGCCATGTGCTGAAAACTGTACAATGTACGGTCACTCCCAGTTCTTTTCCTGTACAAGTACAGGGTTCTCGTATGCACTTTATCATCTTCTGTTATATAACAGAGAGTTAATTACATCCAAAATCACCGTTGGGAACATGCAAAAATAAAAGTACCAGGTTATTCTTCGGGGAGCGTCGAGAGCCTTCAGTTTTACAGTTCAGGACCTCGGAGAGCTCCCAGTCAGAAACCACCTGTATCAGCAGAAGGATGCTCTGACACAATCTCAGGCTTTATAGGTCAAGAAAACAACAGTTTTGATATATAAACAAAAAACACACTAGCCACGGAAAATATAAAAAAAAAATATGCATTTGTCGTTTCTCTAAAAAAAGGTGTTTTAAGTAAACTTTTATGTAGCCTGCCCTTTATCGGTTGTTTGCAAAGTTTTTGTCGTTAACCAGGTTTTCAGTGAAATTTAGTCACGTTCAGACACGTTTAAAGAATACAAAAGAGCGTGGTTGTGAAAGCAGAACTAAGATATGAGTTAATAGCGCCCCCACCCGGAGAGATAGCCTCCAGTGTAACCCCACGCAACAAAATGAAACAAGTAGTCCCCAGTGTTGAACCTGTTTCAGTGTTGACTGCGGTTTTTCACAAAGGAGAGGTTCCCAGAGGTTGGAATGTGCTATTTTAAACAGGCTTTTATGTAAACTGCATTGTTTTAAGTTATTTAATGTATTTTATTTTCTATTATGTAGGCTATTCTATGTATTTTATTGCTAAACTGTTTTATTCTCTAAAGCACTTTGTGACAAATGTCTGTGAAAAGTGCTATATAAATAAAATTTACTTACTTACATATATAGCCTATATATATATATATATATATATATATATATATATATATATATATATATATATATATATTCTTTATAATTCTTTTCTTTTCTTTTCTTTTTTTTTTTGTCTGCACAAACCGGTGTTTCCGAGTTCACATTTGGAAGTTCGGACTGGATTACACCTGAAGTGGGAATTCCAACTCTGAAAGAAACCTCTCCTGCAATTTAAAATCCAACATGGATGCGACTCATATCAACAAAGTTCATAGCCATTCAGACAATTTTACCAGCAGTTCTGTTTATCTTATTTTATTCACATTCATTCAGACACACACATAAAACTGTTGCTACACAGTGGACGTGATGCTACGTGGTTTGTACGTGCTAAATATCACATTCACATGTACCATTGTTGTGAATTAGTACGGCTAACGTGGCTGGAAATAACAGCTAGAACAATAGGTGAAAAAGCTGGGAAAAGTGTAATTTTGTGACATGGCGTGACGTCATTCTGAATTCATATTTCGGAGCAGCCTAACACACCAATCAGCATTCATGAGGCTTACAAAATAAAGAAAAAAAATCCCTTTTATTTGAATAATAATTAAAATATATTCCGACACAGTTGTTTTCTTTAAGCTACTATACTAGTATAGAAAGACTATTGTAATTCAACCAAAACATACAATCTTCCCGATTTTTTAATTTTTTTGGATGGGGGGTATATTATTATTTTTTCTTTTGATTACAAGTGTGTCCATTGCTTTACCCATGAGCTGCTCAAAGATAGTCATATTTAGAAAACGAGCTTTCCATGATATGTTACGTAACGATAGCTTTAATGAGACAGATCCGTTTTGAAACGACCACGCATGTCCGTATCGCAGTTTCTCACCAATTGTTTTCTGCGATTTCTGTTTTTGAATTCCTAATTCAAATATCAATATCAGACAAAACTTTATTTTAATTTAATCTTTAACGTTCTGCCTAACCGTGATACCGGTGTTGCGAAAAGGCTGATTTATGGTTCCGCGTTATACACCAACGCAGAGCCTACGGCGACGCACTGGGTACGGTGCGCGTCGCCGCGTTCCCTTCGCCGTAGGCTACGCCGTCGATTTAACGCGGAACCATAAATGAGCGCCCAGTTCTCCGGTGTGGACGTGTAATGCTGCGTTCCATTTACCTCGGAAGTCGGAACTCGGAACTGGGAATAACGTCACAGCCGAGTTATCAGCGTTCCAGTTACAAACTCGGTAAACAAGTTTGTAGTTCGCATATACCACATGAAAAATTTAAATTACACTATAGCAGCATATATATGCCGAACAATACTTGTATACGACTGATTTAGTGTGACCAAAACTAGAATGAAGTGCTACGAATTTTTACAGAGCTCTCTTCTACTGTTTACAACCGGGGCAGCCATCTTGGAATGTGAACTCGGGGGTGGTGAAGATTCTCCCACTTTCCCAGTGGGAAATCCCACTTCGAGGGGCGTTCCAGTTGAAAATTCCGACTGGGAACTGGGAAATCCCCACTTCCGAGGACAAATGGAACGCGGCATAAACACCAGCGCATCTGTGCCTTTAAGATCGTCTCTCAGCATCCTCCTCCTCTGACAGGGACTATAGCTCTCACACACAGCAGCCCAATATTAGAGGATACACAGCGTAGTTTTCCCCCCACACACAACCCCACCTTATAGATACATCATAGCGTAATATTGCCGAATTGCATTTTATCATCACATATTATTTCCCCCTTGGACATTGATGCATTTACCTCAGCGGTCGCCGTAGCGGTCAGACCGATCGTTATTGCTTTTATTCCCTTCCTCTCGCTACCAGAGACTAACAATCTACACCGCAAAGATGGCTGAGCTGAATTTGGGGAAGGGTCTGACTGCGGGGAAAGTGGCCAGCAACGTCCAGAAGAAGCTGACCAGAGCGCAGGAAAAGGTAAGAGCTGCGCTGGTGCGCGTCAGGGCGCAGGGGAATTGCGTTTCGGGCCTGAAAACGCCGCGGAGCATCAGTGTCGCATCCTCCTCCGAGGCGCAGTGTCGCATCACGACATGATTATGATGAGAGACGGGGCTTTGCTGTGTTTGGGGACGTCCACCTCTGATCCAACCTGTCCTCACGCACGCTCTTACAGCAGATGCGGCCATACTGTAATGAGATACAGTGCAGGCCCACTCAGCAATCCCCCAGTGACTGATGTTTGTGGTGCATTGAAGCCTGTTTGAATCCACATCCAAACGGTACAAAAAAAATGTGTTTTTTCACACATTATGAACAAAGCATCCCCTACTGTCGGCATTTTCATGCGTCGTTATAGTATAAAACAGTCATGCTGCAATATACAGTAGGAGGCCTACAGTATGAGTTCAAGCACATGCACCCTGCGTTGAAAAGGTGTGAGGGGGCGCTGTTGCCAGATGGGATTCCAAATCCCCAAATAAATGTATTTGTAGAAAAATCATTATAGTTTGGCTATTTCCTTCCATTATTGATGTGTTCACCATGACAAGATTCAATTTGTGTGTCTTCCAGTTAGGGCTGGGCGATATATCGAGATTTTAATATATATCGATATATTTTCAAACGCGATATGGTACGAGACAATATTGTTTATATCGATTAAAAAAAAAAAAATAAATAAATATGATTTTGATATAGCTTATTTTGTGACAAATTGACTTGAATGTTTTATTTGAGATTTGCAAAAATGTTTTGTTATTTGAACTGCTGTCAACCTCAGTGGAAAAGTCTGCCTGTTACTGTCTACATTGTATTAATTGCACAGTGTATTTTAATTTAATTGTTATGCAGGAAAGGGATATTTGTTTTATTTTATTCAAGAAGCATTTTTATTCTATGCAAGCAGTTTGTTTTTATTTCATTTGTTTTATACATTTTGATATTGTGCAGACCTCTGTTAATAAAGGTACCTGTGTGACATTTGGCACGAGGCTTTGTATTAAAACTGACTGTTTTTTTAAGGGTTTGCCTCAGAAAAAAATGAAGCTAACAGGGATGCTAGGCTATAATGCTTTGGGGGAAACCCCAATTATGGCACAGAAAAAATATCGATATATATCGAGTATCGCCATTCAGCTAGAAAATATCGAGATATGACTTTTTGTCCATATCGCCCAGCCCTACTTCCAGTGGTTCAATACCACGTATCCTGTTCTGCCATATGCTCATTTTGCAAAGGTTTATAACTTTAAAGAGAAACCATGGCAAGTATACATTAGTATTTTCAATGCTGCAATTAACATCTGCACTTTTACACTGTCATTATTTGTATATTCACAGGTTCTACAGAAGCTGGGCAAAGCAGATGAGACCAAAGATGTTGCCTTTGAGGAAGGCGTTATCAACTTCAACAAACAATATGTAAGCCCACAGTCGAGTGATGCTGTTCCTATTGTTTCCAGTTTGTTAAGAAATCATTTGGGCTACTAACCAGATGTTGCATTATAAGTCAGCCTCAAAATGTATTGTGGCTTCATTTATTATTCTTTGCCCCCAGGCAGAAGGCAGCAAACTACAAAGGGACCTAAGAGCATACCTGGAGGCAGTTAAAGGTAAAATGCAAACACAAGCACACGTCCCTTCAAGCAACAGATGTAGGCACACGCTTTAACTGAGGTGCATCATGTTTGTTTTTCCTTCAGCAATGCACGAGTCCTCCAAGAACGTGCAGGCATGTCTTGCTGACATGTACGAGCCAGACTGGTATGGCAAGAACGAAGTGGATTCCGTTGTGGAGGTCAGAAACAATTTTTACTGATGTGTTTAAAGCCCACTGTATTTGTATATTGTGGAAATTTAGTCGACTATAGTGGAAACTAGTTTGGTTTGGTTGTTAAAAAAAAAAAAAAAAAGCTATCAGCTAAAATGTTCAAGCACTTGGTTATGGTAGAAGGGAAACACTGACAGGGAAAGTCTGACAGAGCAAGGCTCAACCAGTTGGAGTAAGAAGAGAGTAAAAAGGTAAATAATGAGACACACGCAAATATCCACGGATTAGAATCATGCTGCTCCAGAGCTGGAGACCCCTGCTGAAAGATTCACAGAGACAGAGGCAGAAAGCAGAAAGGAAAGTCACAAATAATGAAAGAAAATATGCAAAATTAGTCGAATAATAGAGTTACATCAGCCAAACATTATTGCATGCAAATAATGGAGGAGAAAGGGTGGTCAGCGCATCATAAAGATCCCCCCAGCAGCATTACAATGGTGGAAAGTGTAAGCTTTATCAAAGAAAAGTGTTTTAACAGTGAAGGTTGAAAGTGTCTGCTTCCTGAACCCAAATTTTGACATGAGAGGAGACTGAGAGCTGAAGCCTCTGATTCCATGACACAAGACTTCAGGAGCTGCAAGTAACAGTGCAGTATTACAGTGAAGCATTCTGTTGGGATAACATGGTACGATGAAGTCTTTGACATTCCACAAAGCTCAGTCATTTAGGCCTTTACAATGAAGTGATGAGTTACATACACTCAACCCAGTTATGTCTTGCTATTGGTCCTGTCAGAAATCTTGCTGCATCAGTTTTGGATCAAAGTTGGATTTTTGCAGAGATGTTTTAAACATCCTGATAATAAAGAATCACACGATCTAGAATGTGCAATTCCAATCACAAGTTTAGGCACAAGATATGCCTAATTTTGATAATACCGTCTTAGGGATTTATTTTACTTGTAAAATGAAAAAAAGAATGAAACAAAACACTGCAATTATCTTTTTATCTTATCTTTTTGTCTGCACACATATTAATGGTTGATACCATGCTGGTAAAAACCTAAGGCATATATATGTGCATTGTTACTATATTTAATATATATACATATATATAAGCATACATATGCATACACATACATATATGTGGGCAACCCCGCAACCCGCGAGACCAGAGGCCGACAAGGAAGAACCCGGAACCCAGGCCACCGGCCACCCCACAGAGGGGAGAAGTAGGAGGGAGGCAACCCACCGCCAGCGAGTCCCCCACAAAAGTGGCCCTCCAGGACCAGAGGGGCGCCCTGCCGCAGAGGCAGCGGAGGGGACCGGAGACGGGCCCGGAGAGAGGGAACCCCCCAACAGGGCGACACCCGCGCGGGCCCGACAACGGAGGGCCCCAGACCCAGGCATCCCATTCATCCATCCATTCATCTATCCGATATCTATAATAATAATAATATACTAGACACAATAATGATAGTAAAAATTATGATAATAATATAATAATAATATTAATAACCAACTTTGTATAACATAATATTGATAAATTATTAAATTTTGTTGTCCTGCCAATGGAGGTCCAAATCCTCCATGGCAGAACCCTTCCATACCGCATTCTCACCGACAAAGACGCACATTCACGCACCGTTTCCCCCCTCCCAGGCCGGCGACGGAACGCGGGTGGTGTGGGCCCCTTTCCCGCCCCTGGTGTTGAGTGCATGTAATTAATGCAATAAAAACAGGGAGGGGGAGGTCAGGGTATCATGCGGACAATGACCCCCCCCCCCCCCCCCGAATTAAGTATCCTTGTTAAATGTATTTATTAAATGTTGAATGTGCAGTGTCTACAGTGTTATTAAAACCGTGAGGCGGGGAGTACCGGGCCACGTGGGACAATGTCCCCTACGCCCCGGACCCCCCGCCCATCGCCTGTGTGCGTATGAATCGTGTAGGGGGGGCAGGAGGGGGAGCGGAGCCCGAAGCCAGGAAGCAGGGCCAGTAGAGCCGGCCCGTAAAAAACACTGCAATTATCAATCAAGAAACAGGACTGCAAGCCAAGACAAAGTCACTGAGTAACTGGAAGGAGTTGTACACTCATAGAGGAATATATTCAACAATTAGAAACAGAGGAATACCAACTAAATATAATATGAATCGTGAGAAATGTTCTTTATTTAACATTGAGGATTATGTGCTTTGTGGCTGTATTGTGTATTCTCATCAACGCTGCAGGACTGTGATGTGCTTTGGATTGATTATCACCAGAAGTTGGTGGATCACGCTCTAATCTCTATGGATACCTACCTAGGGCAGTTCCCTGATATCAAGGTAAGCTATGTGGTCAGGACATCAACTGAGGGTCAGTAGCATGAAGTGCAAGACTTCTGTCAATACATCACTTTAATATTACTGTAATTAATAATGTTAATTTATTCAAAAAAAGCAATTGATAGCAAAGACCAAAAAGTGCATAAAGCTGTTTTCTGTTGTCCAGGCTCGCATTGCCAAGAGGGACAGGAAGCTGGTGGATTATGACAGTGCCAGACATAATTATTCTGCTGCGCACAAGACCAAAAAAAAGGATGGAGGAATTAAAATTACCAAGGTAATGCAAAAATGAGAAAGAAAAGTATTACTCATAGGGATGCACATACCTATACACACGTTTCCCAGGTATTGATATGTGAGCTTGTTCTCTTTCTTTCAGCCCTCCTCCTTGTTGGAAAGGGCCACTCCAGGTTGGGCTCAGGGTATCCTGTCAGCACACAATGTTGCTCAGAGCAGTCTCTCCAGGAGCCAGGTACGTCTTACAAGGCTCGCTGGCAATGATGCAATCATAGCCAATGTTCCAGTAATCCAGGGGACATATGATTCTACCAGTTGTAGAAGTTAAAATTTTGTTTTTCTTTTCCACATGTTATCCTAATTCATTACATGTTTGGTTGGGAGCTTGCAGCAGTTATCAATGCCACACAGGGATGGAGCTTCATGAAATATCTTTTACAGACATGCAGTCTTCCAAACGGGCACGAGTTGTGGGATGCGTCGCCATAGCAACATGGAAAATATAGCCTAAGCTTTCAATGGGAAGAAGTGTTTTATTATGTATTTTCACACCTAACCTTTATGTGTTTTATTTTATTGTCCAATCTTTACCAAGTACTTTTGATGTCTAACCTTAAAGAAACATACTTACTGCATAAAAAATGAATAGAGGCGAAGACGTCTAAATAAAGACCCAACAAACAAAGTAAAAATAGTGAAAAACTGTAGTGTTTAGGGCTTGGATTTGGGGACTATCCTTCAATTCTCCTCAAACCTGTTTGTTTTAAGCTTGATTTATGATAATATGTTGGTCACTGTCAAACTCCACCCATGCAGAATGAAGGGTTTTGGGTAATCAAAGAAGGCCTTTGTGTGTGTTTTACTTCATTGTGTTTTAAGCTGGGCATACACTGTGCAATATTTTAAATCGTTTGAGTCAGCCCCATCTCACACTGCACGACTAGATCGCTGCGTTCAAAAGTTCACAGCCCACGATTTAGAGTCTCACACTGTACGACCCGATGGTCAGATGCGACCCGTCTGCTCACACTATACGTTCATAATCCTCACATCAGACTTCTGTGTACTGGAAATCGAGGCCAGTTTTAGGGGGGGGTAGGGGTGGGCTGTGCCCAATTTTATTTTTTTATAAATATAAAAAAATGCAAAATGAGCACAACAGAGAAGTGTTCAGAACAGCGCACAGAGCGCACACTAAAGCCTGATTTATGGTTCCGCGTTACACCAACGCAGAACGCAGGATACGCGGTGACGCGTTGGTGTAACGCGGAACCATAAATCAGGCTTTAGTAATTTGTGCCATTCTGTGTGGCGATAAATGAAAAAAGATTAGACAACGCCGTGATTGGAAAAGGAATTGGCTGGGCAGACGTGGGAAATGCGGTCTTTTTTTTCTTCTATTAAAACATGATTTGTAATGTGAATTTGCAACACTTTAAACTACAAATAATAGTTTTTGACGTGACATCAGAGATTGCTCATGCTCTCTGTGAAAGGATGAGGCAAATCGGGTCGCAGCACTGCTTCAACTGTGCGATTCCTTCACGAGGAGCAACCAGGATTTCAAACACGTTTGATTTTCTTGTGAGCACACGATTCGTGATCGGGAGCTCGTCGTGAGGTGTTAATCTCTCGTCGTTACCCCACGTACACTGCACGAGGCACGACCAACGATTGGGTCGAAATCTGGCCCGATCTAAAAAATAGTTGTACGACTGGAAAATCGGCTCAAAACGAGCCGATAATCGCACGTATGCCCGGCTTTACTATTATTTAAAAATCTTTCCTTGGAGAAGGAAAATAGTGCAACATAATTGCTCATACAGTAGCAGTAACAAAATAGATATTAATATAGCAAGTTAAGTACAAAAACTGTGAAATACTCATTTACATAAAAAGAATGTAGTGCAAAAACAAATTTCTTAAAAAGCAGAAAAGCTTTGTTTCAAGGAAACTAGAAAAATTATTTAGACTATTTCACCTGTTTCACCATTTTTTTTTTTTCTTTTTACCCACGTTTGTAGACCTATTTTTACTTAAAATTAAAAAATTTGACTAGGTTTAGAAATATTAAGCTTATTTCTAAAGGGGCCTTTTTGCAATGTGGAAATTGTCCCAGAAGAAAGAAGAAGAAATATGTTTATATATAATATCAAACATGGTAATACAGTATAAGCACTTTTAAATTTAGCACAGGCAAGTTAAATATTTTCAGGGAGCTTCTTGGTTTGCAATAATTGGACAGCATCTACATAGTGCTTGATCTCTGTCATAAAACAAAATAAAACTGGTTTTCTATTTGGAAATGTACTTTGGTGTCTGTGAAATTTGGTCAAAAAGATAAACTAATTAATTCTAAAACAAATCCTTTGAATGCATATAATTGACCTGATGGAAGCCAAGCAGAACATGTTTCCAGACGGGCTTGTGTTCACTCCTCCTCAAAGCCAACAGCTTACAGATCTTAAAGAGAATGCTGTGCATCTTTCAAATGCTCATTGGTTGAAAGTCAGTCTCTATCTGATAGGGCTATGACAGAAACTGATTTTAAATGTAAAAACAATTCAATTTTATTTTATTTCTATACCGTCTACTACAATAAAAATTGTCTGCGGGTGCTTTCCAGAGGCAAAGTGCATGACCTCTGAGAAAATTTTACATAAACAATGGCATGTAAAAACTCCCCTCGTGGGAGAAAAACCATAAACCAAACAGTGCCAAGAAAAAACTCCCTTTTTACGAGGGAAGAAACCTTGAGCAGGATCTGGCTCATAAGGGGAGACCCTCCCGCCAAAGCCCAGCCAGGCAGAGCAGGGAAAGAGAGATAGGAAAGAAAGGATCAAGGTCAGAGAGAGGAGAGGCACAGATATATTGTCAGTGGTACATAAGACAAGATAAATTAGTAGTCATGATCCGTTAGTTTGAGAACTAAGTTTTATGTACATGAATGATACATGGTTAATTGATGTACTACAGAGACGACTATATAAACAGGTGTAGACAGCAGACACTGAGGTGATCAGAGGATGGGACTTCAGCTCAGAATGTCAGTAGATATCTAACAGAGACAGATATATAGATAGATGGAGGTAAACATTGGGATGGTCAGAGGATGGGACTGCAGATCAGCATGTGACTCTGGAAGCTCCGACCTGCAAACAGAAGAGAAAACGAGGGAGCAGACCCGCACACACGCAAGAAACTACAACTACAATGGACTGCAATTATTCTTATGAGATACTTCTAACAAATAATTGTGGATTGAGCGGGAGAAAGGAAAGAGAATGAGAGGAGAGCAAAAGGGGAGGGTCAGGCGCTCAAATGATCATGTTGGTGCCCCCCTGCAGAGTAGGCCTATAGCAGCATATCTACAACAAAGCTATGTTTAAGATGAGCTGCTCTAGTCTTGTCCTACAGCTGCAGCTAACACACTACAGTTTACACTAACTAGAGGCTTTACTAAACAGAAAGGTTTTAAGTTTAGTTTTAAAGGTGGAGGTGGTGTCAGCCTCCTTAACCCAGATTGGCAGTTGGTTCCATAGTAATGGTGCCTGATAGCAGAACGCCCGTCCTCCAAAAATCTACATTTGGATATAGGGTTGCCACCCGTCCCGTAAAATACGGAATTGTCCTTTATTTGAGAAAAAAATGTTGCGTCTCGTATTGAACTAATACGGGACACGATTTGTACCGTATTTTCATTAACTTATACACCATATTCTAGTTCAATTATTGAAATAAATTAACCTTTACACCATATTCTAGTTGAATTATTGAAATAAATTAACTTTTACACCATATTCTAGTTGAATTATTGAAATAAATTAACTTTTACACCATATTCTAGTTGAATTATTGAAATAAATTAACTTTTACACCATATTCTAGTTGAATTATTGAAATAAATTAACTTTTACACCATATTCTAGTTGAATTATTGAAATAAGTTAACTTTTACACCATATTCTAGTTGAATTATTGAAATAAATTAACTTTTACACCATATTCTAGTTGAATTATTGAATAAATTAACTTTTACACCATATTCTAGTTGAATTATTGAAATAAATTAACTTTTACACCATATTCTTCACCTGTAGGCTATATTACATCTCGGCTGATGTGGACATACGTAGCATAGGAGGATATTTCAGTTGCTTTATGGTTGTCTGTCTGTACAGTCATGAAAGTTCAATGCTATTAAAGCACTTTAAACTTTAAATCAAAGCATTTTGTTTTGTCATATAAAATAAACACATTTCTATTCAGTTTAGAAGTTTTGGGGCTTTTTTTTGGCTCCTGCGCTGCTGAAATCAGGGCATCCCTTATTTCTATTTCTGAAAGGTGGCAACCCTATTTGGATATCTAGGAACTATGAGTAAACCTGCACCAGGTCTTGCAAATATCATGGAGCTAGGCCGTTTATACGCAGTTAATACAATTTTGAATTTAACATGCAAGTAGTCAAATTTGAATTGGATTCTGAGTTATACGGGGAGCCAGTTGAGGGAGGCTAACACACGAGAGACGTGTGCTCTCTTGCTGATTCCTGTCAGCACTCGCGCTGCTGCATTTTGGATCAGCTGGAGCCTATTTCAGAGAATTACTCAGGCATCCTTCTAAAAATACATTACAGTAATCTGACCTAGAAGTTACAAACATGTGGATTAGCTTTTCAGCATCACCCTGTAGAGGATGCTCCTAATCTTGGCGATATTAGGAAGATGAAAAAACGCTGTCTCACAAACCTGATTAGGGTGCTGTTTAAACGATAAATCCTGATTCAAAATAACTCCTATTAACATGAACGACCTGGAATCTGTCAGATAGATATGATTTAAACCACCTACAGTTGTCTCTTTAATCCCAACAACATAGTCTAACCTGTGCAGCAAAATGCTTTGATCTACAGTGTCAAAAGCAGCACTGAGGTCCAGCAGAAGTAGCATGGACACTAGCACTGTTTCTGTGCTGTGATCAATCCTGAGCTGTGACTGAAAAGCTTCAAATATATCTCTTCTATACAAATAGTCACATAACTGGATTGTAACTACCATTTCTAGAATTTTAGATATAAATGGAAGGTTGAAAATGGGTCTATAATTCGCTAGAATGTCTGGGTCAAGAGGGTTTTTTGAATAAAGGTTTAATTACTGCGGCGCATCTTCTGATTTCAGGCATAGGTTGATCTAATCCAATATTGTTGTACCAATTAGAGAGAAAAGCTTTTTTCAGTAGTCAAGTTGGGATGGGGTGTAACAGACACAGGATTTACTTTATTCATGAGGCCAGACAGGGCGGTCTATAGGAACCAAACAGTTTAGAGTCAGATCAGAACTTAAGAAAGTCACTGAAGCTGAGGAAATGCCCACAGCCACTGCCAGACGGGCCTGGTTCCTTTCTTCTCTAATTCTGATGATTTTACTGCTAAAGAAGCTCATTAAGTCATGACTACTGCGAGCTGCAGGAAAGCAGGATTGTGGGACATTTTGTCAGCCTGGCTTCAGTGCTGAACAGAAAACGTGAGCTATTTTTATTTTCATATATCAGTGACAAATAATAAGCTGTTCTATCATTGCGAAAGGCTTTTTTATAGACTGGGGAATAAGTGGTCATGAACTTTGGGTAGTGACTGAAAGGACGAGATCGTGGATACAACCGGCCAAGATGAGTTTCCTCTGCAGGCTGGCTGGACGCTCCCTTAGAGATAGGGTGAGGAGTTCGGTCACCCGGGAGGAGCTCGGAGTCGAGCCGCTGCTCCTCCACATTGAGAGGAGTCAGCTGAGGTGGCTTGGGCATCTGTACCGGATCCTCCTGGACGCCTCCCTAGGGAGGTGTTCCAGGCATGTCCCTCTGGGAGGAGACCCCGGGGAAGACCCAGGACACGCTGGAGAGACTATGTCTCTCGGCTGGCCTGGGAACATCTCAGACTCCCCTCGGAGGAGCTGGAGGAAGTGTCTGGGGTGAGGGAAGTCTGGGCATCTCTGCTGAGGCTGCTGCCCCAGCAACCCGGGAAGATGGATGGATGGATGGATGGATGGATGGATGGATGGATGGATGGATGGATGGATGGATGGATGGATGGATGGATGGATGGATGGATGGATGGATGGATGGATGGATGGATGGATGGATGGATGGATGGATGGATGGATGGATGGATGGATGGATGGATGGATGGATGGATGGATGGATGGATGGAATAAGTGCAATAACCGTATAAAGGATTGGTGTGTATTTCCTTAGTGTTTTATTCCTCTTATCTATTCTTATTCATATGGTAGTATATTGTGGTGAGGGGCTTGTGTTAACTCTTTCTTTAATACTTCAGAGCAGTGCAACTGTACAAAAAGCAATTTCCCTTCGGGGGTCAATGAAGCATTCTGATTCTATTTTTCCATGCACTAACAGCGTCTACAGATTTATGATAAAGAACAAAGTATGCAAGAAGCAGACAGTAGCTGCATTGTACCCTTTTCCTTGTTTTAATACGTAGTCCACTGTAGCTTCAGTATTTCCATAGCTGAGAGAAACCAAAGGACCAAGAACAACACAGCAAGGCAACCAAGTGCAGCCCACACCTCAGATTGGTCCTCACATTTCCAAGATTGCCCTCAAGTGGCAGCAACATGCCCTAACGTGTAGACGTGTTGTTGCTCCATGAGCCTCGTTCAATATGCATATAGACGACAGTCCCCTGTGTGTGTAAAACTGACAGCAAAAGGGGTAGCTAGTGGGTTCCCTATCTCTCTTGTTTGTTGTTCCTATCATGCTCATTATATACAGAAGGCGACATAAAAATCCGAATAACAAAACAACTCCAGCAGAATTATACTGCACCATAATCAGAAGTGGCGGAGTTCTCACACAAACACAAATCTGTACCTTAAGCCAGTGGACCACAGCAGCACATTGTGTCTATTTGTGTGTTTCAGGCTGAGGAGGAGTTGGAAAGAGCCCAGAAGGTGTTTGAGGAGATTAATATTGACTTGCAAGAGGAATTACCTTCACTCTGGAACAGGTGTGTGTATGTGCTATGGACTGTGTGCATAATTGTCTTCGGAAACCACTTTTCCTGTTCATGGATGGGTAGATTTCAATTACTGTTATTCTGTGCTACATTTACCTTCACAGAATATTGAGCTAAGTCAAGCCAGTAACACAGTGTCTCTGTGCTCTCTGCCTTCCCTAGTCGTGTTGGGTTTTATGTCAGCACCTTCCAGAGTTTGTCAGGTTTTGAGGAGAAGTTTCACAAGGAAATTGGTCGGGTAAGGATTTCTAAACTCCAGTAGATACAGGTCTGGTTTTAGTTACATTATGTGAGATGACAGCTCATGAAAAATGACAGAAAATGATTTCACCAGCATGAACTACCACTAAATTTGACATGTTTTTACTGACTGCAGGGAGACTTTGTCCTGTATCATTATTTATTTTAGCTTGGTGCCTGGACAGACCTTTTATCATAAAATGGATCCATTCATGCCTGAAATGTTGCCACAGTTAAATATGGCTAGAAGAACAGCAATGAGAAGACAGATGAGAGAAAGTGTAACATAATTATTTGGTGGAAAAGTGCCATGAAGTTTGAGAAAATGATGAACTGGATTTAATTTCTAACTTCCAATCTGTGCAGCTGGGTCAGGATTTATTTGACGTCTTGGAGAAACTGGAGACAACAGACACAACAGGCAGGTTAGTGAACTGCCATGTAACGTCTTTCCGACTGTAGCCACAACTGCTGGGAGATTAACGTCTTGCGTACGTCTTTACTCTCTCATGAAAATGGACAGATGAATAGTCTCACAAGCTGAGCAAAAGTTAATGTTTCCAGAAATGTTTGCAAATATTCAAACCTCTTGCTTATATGTATATTTACGGAAGAGTATTAGGGCCACTTAAAAAAAATAAAAAGAATTCTGAGAAAAAAGTCAGAATTCTGAGATTAAAGTCAGAATTCTGACTTTTTTCTCAGAATTCTGAGATTAAAGTCAGAATTCTGACTTTTTTCTCAGAATTCTGAGATTAAAGTCAGAATTCTGACTTTTTTCTCAGAATTCTTTTTATTTTTTTTAAGTGGCCCTATTACTCTTCCGTATATATTTCATCATGTTTTGTGAATGTAAAAAAGCAGAAAATGAATTTCTCAGTTACTTCTTTTATCTCCCAGTGGGTTTTTTTTCCACTTTTTAACAACTCGGTGTAACTTTATCCTGGAAGACCCACATTTGGAGTTTACATGTGCCGCAGAAACATGTTGTGCTTATTTCTTTTAGAAAACACGTAGAAAAGCTCAAGATGGAACATTTATTTGTACAATGCACATATTTCTGTGATAAAATCTGACTGTTCGATACAAGTTTCCTGATTTAAGTACGATAAAAATTATAACAAACAATGTAAGCAACCAGAATAGCGGATATTAACATGAAGCCACCCCTGAACCTCCCCTTTCAGAAAGACAGATAACCGCGACGCCTCATCCTCAGCACCAAACAGGAGGTAACTGGTTACCGTGGTGACACAGCTCTTGTCTGTCTGTCCAAACGGACTTGTTTGTCCAGCTGTCGTACGTCAGTCAGTCTGCAGATGTGGGGGTTGCAAGTTATTTCAGACGGGCCTTCTCTACCAAAATGACTCCAGAGCCGGTGCAGAGCCAGTGCCTACACTTAAAGCCACTTATATCTTTTTTTAACAGCCAGCCATGAAGAAAACCAGAGAAGCTCCTCTGGCCAAAAGAAAAAGTCGCCTGGGATAAATGCAAAAGATGTGAATGGTATTATTAAGTCACGTACTGTACATTCACCGGCCCCTTTACTGGGTACATCTGGTATACCTAATAAAGGGATGAGTGTGTGTAATTCACCACTTCATTAGGTACACCAGGTTTAACTAATAAAGGCATGTATATGTCAAGCTAGTAGAGAGAAAAAAAAAATGAGCCAAAAAATGGCCGCCAAAATCAAGCAGCAGTGGTCTGTGGTGGAGAATTATTTAACTACAAATAACTGAATTAAAAAACAAATTAAATCATTAATAAAGACTATTTCTCGTTGGCATTTATGGATCCCTCTCAACCATCGAGGGCTTCATAGATACCATTCGACGTAACCCAGTGTTCATTTAGACCAACTGTTGTTTTATGCCAACCTCTATAAACGTACCATGGCGATATTCAGACACCCGTTTTGAGGGGACATGATTTAAACATCATAACCTTGTGCACCATAGTCCTCAGAGTACATTAAACAGAGTAATGAAAGGGATGCAGTAACATAATGATGTAATGATGTGGCTCCACGTGTATAGAATTGCAAACCAGTTTTTATGAGTTGAGCCAGCGCTGAACTAGCTCCTGCACCAGCCCAGCACCAGCATTTGATTCATCTTGGTTGAGAAGGAATAATAGACACTTTTTTGTTTTAGATCAGAGAGTTGTGCACGCATAGCTGTAGCTGTACAAGACTTGAGCTAACCTGCATGTCTTTCATGTTGGACCAGGCATTGTCATCTAATAACACACCAAGAAAAGGCTGTTGCCTCCTAAATGAGACTTGAAGGGCATGAAGCGATAAACCATCATGTAATCCTCTAGTGTCCTGCTTTTCACCTTGACTTTGGGGATGTATTTATAGCACATCTTTTCATTGGCCCACCATCAGTTACCCATGCTTGATCTTTTCAAAACAACTTTACTGGAGGAACCAATGCAATGAGTTGTATATTTACCTCAAAGGACTGTAGCAACCTTCCATAGGACGAAGTCTCAGAATGAACAAGACAAGCGAACCCATCTAACAAGGAAAACAGACTAAAGCAACACAAATATATATTGTTTGACAAAATTATAAATATAGAAGCCACAGCATTAAAACTAGTAAAAGTGATGGGAATTTTGTTGGGACAGCTGTAATTCCCCAATTTATTTGACCTTTTACCATGTTTATTTTTCATATCCTACAACTCCAGCAGTTCTGTGGAGCCTCCAGTTGTGAATCGGCAAGTATACCGGCATTTACACCCATAACAGAAGTAGATGCGGATATGAGTGCATACTATTAAAGCAAGCTTGCATCTAGCCCAAGAGCCCACTCTCAGTGGTTTGAAAAGAAACTATAGAAAACATACTTATCGAGATACTTAGGCATCAAAGGTAGATGCTAGCATTAGGAAAATATCATGTAAGTCTTATCTAGTGGTTACCCAGTTCCCCTGTTAACCCTCTCTCTTGTACAGGTAGCTAGTTAAAACCATCAGTGTACAAAAATGTCCTGTTCCAGCGATGGCAGGTTTGTGGCTGAATAAATAAACAGCTAACCATATACAGCTCTAAATATATACAGCTATGGCTTTGCTTTTGTCAGCCGTAGAGCCTTTTTCCTGTGACGGCGAATGCCTCTCTCACACTGCTCGCTTATGAGGATTGACTGGAGGCACATTTGCATGGGAGGAGATGGATGGAGGGGGAGGAAGCAAACTTTTCTTGCATGACAGCTCTTGCGAATAATACATTCTGCTTGGACTCTAGTAGTGCATGCCCCTGTTACCTAATTCTGTAAATGTCTTTGAGCTTTTAGATGCTCTAATCACCTCTGGCATTGTTTGTTATCTTCATTACTTTCTGCGTAATCAATGTATTTTCTATTCTTGTCTTCCATTTCTTTCTTTATCATTCGCTCAGTGAAAAAGAGGCAACTAACCACACTCTCAGACCGGGAGGACCACCTCCAATCCCCAAATCTCCATCCAAGGTAGAGACAGTCTCTAGTACCGAAGTTACTGTTTAGAGTTTGAAGAGGTTTGTCGTGTAATCACTTCTTTACACCACGAGACTGTTGTATTTAAGCCAGGTGTCATTGTTCTTAAAGGGACTTAGATTTAGATTTCAGATTTATTTATTTGCACAGTTAAACATTACACACATAAAAGTACCAACTTTACAAATTTAAAGTGCAGGAAGAGGCGAAAACTCAAAGAGCTTATCAGGTGCCTCCACCCAGTACTCGAGTTGTAAAAAAAAATCAGGGGGGGTGGTGGATTTTCTCATATGGGGACAGATAATTTGTGCTGATTACAAATAATATGATATATTACAAATAATAGCAGTGACCAAAACAGCTGCAGAAATACTGCAGGAATGACATAGCAGCAGTTAAATGCAGCCTTCTGTAAGCTTTAAATATCCATGGGCTTACATCAAATACATCAAAACACAACAATAAAAAACAGTTTTCTGAATTTATCAATATGACTCTGTCCTTCACAGGATAAGTAAAATGGATCACTGCAAAAACTCAAAATCTTAACAAGAATATTTGTCTTATTTCTAGTTAAAATGTCTCATTTTAGTAAAAAAAATGTCATTACACTTAAAACAAGAGTCATCACTGGAAAAAACAATAATTTTCATCTGTTTCAAGTAGATTTTCACTTGAAATAAGTAGAAAAATCTGCCAGTGGAACAAGATTTCTGGCAGATTTTCCTACTTATTTCAAGTGAAAATTTACTTGAAACAGGTGAAAATGGTCAAATAAGTTATTTTTCTGGTATTATTTTTCTGGTGATGACTCTAAATGTTGAAATAGCAGTAAAACCACAATTACATAAGGGATGGAAAGGGGGGATGGCAGTTTTACAGGGGGGATGATTTGGACCATTTTTATTTCAGGGGGGGATGCCATCCCCCCTCATCCCCCCTCAACTCGATTACTGCCTCCACCTATAGTTAACATAAAATATAATATCATACTTATAAAAACAAAATATACAAATGAGCAGTTAGAAATCTATAGATGATAGAAATTAAAGGAAAAGGACAGTACATAGCTGCAGACCGTTTTAAAGTTCAGACAAATCTGAAAGTGAGATATATTATCTATCCTGCTCGCTGATGAAGCGCAGCTTTGTGACACATTTGTTTCTTTTTTTCTTCTGTATTCTAGTTAAAACCAGCAGTGCCTCCTCCACCAAAGGTCACCCCATCTAAGGACTTAAAAACAGAGAACATCATCAACCTGTTTGATGCTGCAGCGGCACCTGACATCAGTGTCACCTCCCCTACAGAGGTTAGTGAGCAGCTGCCGTTGAACCACTGTGAAACAGTTAACCTTTACCGTTTACCGTTAACCTTTACAGGTCACAACGTTCAGGCCTTCTGGCCTGACCCACCTCCTTCTATTCTATTCTATTCTATTCTATTCTATTCTATTCTATTCTATTCTATTCTATTCTATTCTATTCTATTGGATTGGTTCCGCTGTCGAACCCAGTTAGCAAATGAGTCCTCCTGTTCCTGTTGTTACCAGTTTGACAGTCCTGCAGTCAGCAGCCTGTTGGACATGGACCTGGACACTTTCAGTGCAGCAGCCAAACCCTCCACGGCCACTCAGGTGGATGATTCATGGCATGAGCATAGAGATCTTAGAGACCTTTTACCGTTTGATACCCAAGTCTTCCCAAGAGATTTCATGTTCTATTCATGTACCCTTTACGTTCATTTCATGATATTTAAGTCCAAAAGAAGTTGAGCATACTTGGTTATGACGTGACCTCTTTGAGTCAAAGTTGTTGGTCAGATGATCAAATGTCAAACTTAGTTTAAAAACAAAAAAGATGTTGTGGCACCTGCTGCTTCTTATGTACCTGTTGACTTTAAATATGTTGAAATGAACCAAGTCTGGACACAACGTGAAATCACCTGGTAAGTGCTGTTTATTTTGAGGTGTTGCCTGCACTGCTTCTTTTCCAAACCACCATACTGGAGGTGGGTGGTGGCATGATGACCTGTAGAAACCTGTCTCTAGAGTCCACTTCTTCCCGCTTTGGCACTTTACTCACAGATCACTTGGCATGAACTTTAGACTACAGTCCTGCTCTGCTCCTCTTTCTTTCTCTTCACAGTTAGGCAAATGATAGCATACAGTTGGGTATGTGAAATTTGTAAAAGTATTTTTCCTAGGCATACTTTTATATTTCATGCACTTACACCATGTCAACAGTGAAGAAAATTTGAAAAAGCCTGTTTTGAAGCTCAGTATGGAGCATTTTAGCATTTTCATTTTGCTTATACAACAACCATATTGTATAGTTTAGTTTACTGCCTGACTGAAACCGAACAGCAGAAACAAAACTTATGTTTATCCAGCATGCAAAGACCTACATACTAAAACGGTGCACATTAAGTGCAGGTAGCAGTGAGTTTGATATCATTTGCAATGAAGAAAATAGAAAATCAATCCACTTCCACCGTGGCTTTATCGACTGCCTGACTTGTCACATTTCAGGTTGATAAAATAAAAGATTTGCACATTACTCCTAGGAGCTTTAAACTTGTTTCACTTTATGTGATTTTGGACATTTTGGTGTTGTGATGCGTCTTTCTGAATGTGAAAACAGTTTAATTTGCTCCTGAGAATGGTGTTGATTTTGAGAATAACAGCTTTAAATCAACTTGCTTGATCTATTTGTCGGAGGAAAAAACTAAACATTTTGTTTTCTACAAACTACAGACACGTATCAAGCTTTTTGAACCAAAATACACAAAAAAACTGTCATCTGGTGTCAATTCTGTTACACACCGACTGTGCTGCAGAAGACAGAATGTACTTCCAACGACACCTCAAGGGTTTTGAGTCTTTCAGAATTCCTATGTGAGATCCATTGTTGTCTCACTCTTTTTGACCCTAGAGTTAATAATGAGAGTGTAAAAGGTATAGATATTGATATCAACATGTTTGCATCTGTCACAAATTGCATTTAACTAGATGATTGACAGGTGCAAACAATTCAAGAATCTCATTACCAAGCGTAGACGACTGCGTACTTCAGATCTCACCAGATGGCGCTTCCACTCTTCTTCTGCTGCAGATGTCCTTGTATGGGCTTCTTGGTTTAGCGCATGGGGCCTGCAGTGTCTTTCTGAATGCAAAAGCAAAACTTTGATCAATAATTCTGCTCTTCTTCTAATATTGTTTTTTTTTTTTTTTTTTTTTCGTTTTGTTTTTTCCAGCCTGCAAACTGGGACTCATGGGTAAGCATGTCACTTTCGGGCCAAAAACATCTTAAAGTCATTGGAAAAATATATATTTATCCCATCGTTATCAGTTTATTTTGATTAGTATTCTTACGAGCCATGAGTTCATTCACATCGTCCACATATGTCGCCATTGCAGAAGCATCACACTCATTATGCTTCTTCTGTAATGGCTTTTTTTCCCTATAAAAATCTCTTTCACTTGTCTGTTCCAAATCTGTTTATGTGTTGTCTTTGTCTGCAGTGTTTAATGTGATAACATAACACTGGAAGTAATATTGTACAACACAAATGGAAGTTGAGAACGAGCTTGCATCAATTCAGTTCTACATTGACGTTTTCCACCATTAAACATGCAAATAGTGTCTCAAATGATGCATATTTACTCTGTATGTGTCATTTTTACACTATTTGACTCATATAAAGCAGAATGTGGAACTGAAATCCATTGAGGATTGACTGTAAGAGACTTCTTACTTCCATGGAAAGAACAAAAGTATACATTTGTGTATCTCTGTGGTGTGAGACAATTTATAACTGAATTGTCCTTTGCGTTTTTGGGTTTCCCTCATACTCACATGTGTTCACATGTTACACTGACAGAACATGTGACCCTTACACGTGATCTCCATGTTCACATGTGACACACATGGATCTGTTTTGTTGCAGAAGTTGAGTGAAGTTGGTCACGTTTATGGTGGATTGTTTTCTAGAATTGTGACCGCTAACAAATGCCAGGGGGCAACTTCACTAAGCCTCGGTCTTCTGACCATTAACTAACCCCTGTGTTCATCCCCACCGCTGTAAGAGAGACGTGTCTCACCATCATGGGATTCTGGTAGATCAGAAAGGAATGACACTTCTGCTCTTACAAAGGCTCCCTCCTCCTTCTCCATCTGAATGGCGTTGGGATCGTAACTCATGCTTACTAACTACACTCAGAAGATCCAACACCCGTCTTCTGATGGAAAAGTGATTTTGCATTTCTCCCTTCTGCTGCCACCTTCCTTATAGTCATCCATCTTTTATCTGAACATCTTCGGTAATGGTTAATACTTCTGCGTCATTGATCTTGGGTCTTAGGATGATTATGATAGTGGCGCTCCTACCCAACGCAACTTTAATGACCTTATTTGTACGCAGCAGAACTGCTTAAGTTCTCGCTAAAATACTTCTCACAGAAGTAACTCTTCAGGTCTTCTCCCTAATCCCTTATCCATGTTCAGATCCCAAGTATTTCAAGTATTAACCTTGCCTTAAGCTTTGATTAATATTTTTAAGCATTACATTTTAAATCTCTCGATCGCTATAAAACAATCATGTCTTCAAGAAAGTTGGAAAGCTGTGTGAAATTTACAATTAATTCAATAAATTATTCTACTGAAAGAAAAAAAGTATGATTAGGGCTATGTCGTATACTAAAATTGCTTACTAAAAAATCTCATTTGATATTTGATTCCAGTAGTGTGTTTCATAAAAGTTTTGACGAGTCATACTTACCTCAGAACCTCTGTAAATAACTGTAAGAAAGTCTTTAGAACAATAGCCAGTGTTGTTATCAAGTCACCAAACTTTAAGTCTGAGTCCAGTTTATAACCCCAGTTTCTGAATCCGAGTCAAGTCCAAGTCATGTAAAGAAAAAAACAAAAAAACAAACTGAGTCTAAGTCACGTCTTCAGTGGATCCAAGTTGAGCCCAGTTCAAATCAATTAGCTGTTAGCACTTAAACACATTTAGCTGTTAAGTCCCAGTTTAGTCCCCTTTACCAATGCAGCGTCCTATTATAAAGTGTGCATAACGTACGGTTTGGCATTATCCTGCTGAAAAAGGGCAACGGCTTCCCTGAAATGCAGGGATAGACTCTCAGTCGTCCAGGACGTGGTAACCCTGAGAAACTTGAAACAAAGCAAGTGGACCTCCTTTTCATATACGCGTGCTAGCATGTCATATGTGTGTCGTGGTGGAAGGTGATCGAAGACCTGAGAGTCTACTCTGAGTCTTTCAAATGTCTTCAAGAAAGAAGGAAGTCTAGTGGCCTTGTTTCAAGCTTTTGAGAGTTACCATTCCTGAAAAAATAAAATAAATGTATAACATCATATATATATATATATATATATATATATATATATATATATATATATATATATATATATATATATATATATATATATATATATATATATATATATATATATATATATATATATATATATATATATATATATATATATATATATGTTATATATGTTATATGTTATACATGATATTATACATTTATTACTGTGCATTCCCCAATGCACAGCATGCAATTGATGCAGCAATGAATAAAAACTATTTTTAGGTCGTAATGTTTGAGACTATTTAAATATTTTATTCTATCCATTCATTTTCTATACCTACTTCATCATATTCAGGGCTTAGTCCTGCTTGTAACAAAAATGCAGTTTAGACCCAGATGCCACCACTGAAGAGGTGCACAAGGAGTCTTATTCTTAGAACTGAAGATCTCTCTAAGATCCACTAAAGCAGCACCAGTTCTGGGCCAGAGACGGGAGAGATCGAGCCTGGGAAGCAAAGCAAGGCAGGATGCGACACTCTCAGCTGATCTTGTGCAGTCCATGGTTCAGGCTCTAATGGGTCTGGAGCCCAGCTGTCATGGGCTGAGAGGCGGGGGTACATCCTGGACAGTTCATAATTTAATTAAATATTGCACATTTTTAAACATTTACCGTAGCTCAGAGGACTGATTTCATACTGACGGGCTGCCGTATCAACCAGTCACTATGACAGCCACTCGTACTTACCATGGTTGTTGTATGGATTATTCAACCATAGCATAGCATTCATTGCACAGTAATTAGCATGTAGTGCATTTGCATATTGTAACATTAATTAAGCTATTTATAAGTGAAGCACAGCACTTTCATCGCAGGAATAAAAACAATACAAGTGCTCAATAGGACTGGATTATTGTGAGCCCCAAGCTTGTCAGGAACGTCACGGACCCGTCAAGGGATGAAGACAGTGTGGTGTGTTTTAGTGAAGCCGGTGATTGTAGCCTGGAGAAGAGTCAAATTCAAATATCGTGAAGCTAAAACCTTTCAGTGTTGAAATGCCACCATCCATTCATCTGATAGACCTGGATGCTTTTATCCTCACCAGTGCTAAAGTCCTGCTGTTAATTAGCTTGATTAGATGTGAGATACCGTACCAGTTGTTCTCAAAAAGTCTTCAGTCAGGCTTCTGGAATCAAATAGGAAATGTGCTAAACTTAATATATTGATTTAAGTGTTTGATACTTTGGCTTTCCAACATTTTCAGACGCTGGGTCCAAATGATTGTATTTTGTTTTCATTGACATTTTCCACAGCGTACCAACTTTTGTTGAAATGAGAATTTCGGCACTTTCGATCCCGCTTAGTTTTGCTTCTGCAGACATTAATATCCTACCTACCCTGTTGCTTTTATTTTGACTGTGGACCTTAACATGCTGCTGTGTTGTATATTTTCCTTACAACCCAAATAGACTTTAAAAAAATATTTATTTTCCTGTTAGCGCCCATAATATATTGGCCATTTATCTATTCAACTTTTTTCTAATTCCTTATACCCCTTTTTTGCCCTTTAATACTCAGTTATACGTTTTAATTATGAAGTCTTTATAATACCCATAAGGTAAAAAAATATTCTGACCTTTGACTGCTTAAAACCTGACCCTTACCCTTCAGTCTGAGGATGGTGGTGCCCCGGAGAAAGAAACAAAGCAGCACTATGACCCGGTTGCTGCTGCTACCGAGGCCTGGGGCGATGATGGTAAACAGCCCATCCGCTACGACCCCATAGCAGCTGCCTCAGAGAGCTGGGGGGACGATGAGACCCAGGCAGTTGGCGATGAGCCTGAGGCCGCGGCCCAGGAAGCATGGGGGGATGATGGAACCCAGGGTGGTCATGACGACCCAGTGGCCGACTCTCAGGAGAGCTGGACTGATGACAGAGACCAGCAAGAAGCGGAGGAGCCTGTCGCAGATGTAACGGCCGCTGAAGACGCTCCGACCGATGTACCTGAGGAGGACACGACCCCAACTGCTGCTGTGCTGGATAATGAAGAGGGTCAGGTAACCAAGGAAAGAAAAATGGAGAGATGCATCTGGGTAAAAATAGCGGATGCATCACTTCTTGAGAAGGAGGTTTGAGCATAAGGGTACTGCACAGAAACAAAATAAAAAAATAATTTGTGAAAGGTGGAAAAAAAAGGAAGGAATTTTGAGAAGGAAAGATTTAGGATGCATCTATACCAGACACAAGGATGCATCAAGTCTGGTGGAGAGGGCAAGCTGACAGGAAAAGAAAAGAATCACATCATCTGCTTCTCAGTGAGCTCAGTTAATATCAGTCACTGCTGATCGCAAATTTATGTGCATACTATCCTGTGCAAAGCTTTCTCTTCAGCACAACTTTACATGATCAAATTTTGCTGTCTACTTAACATACAGTACCTGTCTTACACTAAGCCTCCTGTTTAGGCTTTTTGCTTTGTCTTTTCGTCCGTCTTGTCCGTCTGTGTCTTCTGTCTTCCACTCCTCTCTTTCATATATCAGCCGTTCATAGTCTTTCACTCTAATCTCTGCTGTTTCTTCTGACTTTCTGCTTTCAGGGTGAGTCTCCAGAAGCTGCTGCCCCTGCTCCTGCTCCTGCTCCTGCAGCAGAAGAACCAGTGGCAGAGGAGGTGAATGTAAGATGAACCTCTGGAATATGCAGCAATAAACACCATACTTTTTTATTTAAAAAATAAATAAGCGGTAAAGTCCTCAAACTACATTTAACCAACAGAACTTTTTTTTTTCGTTTTTGGCTGGGAAGAGCGGACTGAATTTAGACTAGACAGCGTCTATATGTGCCAGCTCTTTTTAGTGTTATTTTAACACAGTTTAGTGTTAATAAAACTTTCAGAGTAGATTCATTAAGTTTTAGTTTATATTTTGAGTATAACATGCTTTTTAACACCTGCAGTATTAAATTTACCATGAAAAATGAATGAATTTTAATCTGAAAGATTTAGTTTTTGGTAAATGGTGTTAAAATAATACTAAAAAGAGTGGGCACATAAAGACACTGTCTAGTGTTAATTTAACTGGTGATTTTGCTGTGTTGGTACATTTTAAATCCATTCTTTTAGTTTAGCTGATGATAAGTTTCTACAAGAGTCAAGAATCTATTTCTAATCTTCCCTGTGAATAACCATTCCAAGATGTAACGTTTTTGAATTAGTTGAAACATTTCTTCATAAATTGTTACTAATGTCCATCATTTAAACTTTATATTATTATACTAAATGTTATACTGTTTGGAAAATCTTATTTTCACCTATTCTTACAAGCTCTGAAAATACCACAAAAAAAAAAAAGCAGATTTCCAGCTTGGATACAGAGCCAGTCATTCTTTTTTGAGGTACCGGCTAGATATAAGAGAAATGTATTAATAAGATGGAGCTAAAATTATTTGCAAGATTGTGAAGAATACAAGACTAAGATTCCAGTTATGTGTTTCAAAAAATGAGTTGTAGGCTTGAACACACATTTTTATTAAGTTCTGCCTTCTTTTTCTGTAACACCTGAAGACACCTGCAGAAGCAGCTCAGCCAACAGTGGAGGAGCAGAAATCAGAAACAGCAGAAATGCCCCCTGGCTTCTTGTTCAAGGTAAAACAGCAACACTTAGATGAAAAAAGGAAGATATTAGTAGTGGTTTGCATCTGCTGAAAGATGTACTATGTACTGTATGTGCAGATTACTCATGTAAGATTTTATGTTAAATAGGTCCAAGTGATGCATGATTATGCTGCCAACGACACAGATGAACTGGAGATGAAAGCTGGTGATGTGGTGCTAGTAATCACCTTTGACAACCCTGACGAACAGGTACACACACACAAACATATGCACACAGGAGACACGTGTAATTACTGTATGTGTTGCACTGGTGACGTTGGTGCAACTTTTCTTGCGTCTGTGTTTCCAGGATGATGGCTGGCTGATGGGGATGAAAGAGGGAGACTGGCAGCAAAAGAAAGAAAACGCTGCTAAAGGAGTATTTCCTGAAAACTTCACCCAGAGGCTGTGAAAAAAGAGGACTTCTTCCTTCATTGTCTCCTTTTCTCGCCTTTGTCCTCTTTTCCTTCTCTCAACCAACCCTGAATCTTTACTAGGACTACGGCCATTGAAGCAGAGCTGTCACAGCCCTGGAGGAAAACAATGCATTGCTAAGGTCTGCTACACCGTGGATCCAAGTATTTCCACAGATTTCTGCAAATATTGGTCAATAACAGATGTAGCCAATTAAAAGGCCCACTTTTCTGCAGAAATTGCTTCGGTGCAAAACTTGAGGATTTCAGTAAACTGTCCTGCATGCAGGACGAGATGCAATATTGATATAATAACTACAACTGATATTGCATCAGAGGAATCATGTCTCATCTCAAAAGGGATGAGACATGATCAGCTGGAATTGAAAGACGGAGAACAGTTTAAAACTCTCAACTCTCAAGAGAACCCTTACATTCATCTAAGCCCTAACGTTGTTTTATAGAAGAGATAAGTATGTCTCTCTGCTTGAAAAAAATGAGAGAAAAAAAATCACTGATTATAGTCTTCACTATTAAACGAGCATTCACCAAGCAGAGTGAAACACTAAAAAAGTCAAGCCATGTCCTAGCCTGCAAACTCACCTTTGTAAAACTGCAAAAGAAGAAAATAAAAAGACAACAACAAAAAATCAGAACACCATTATAAAACAACTCAAGCCTGTTGAGACAAGTAGTCATTTTTAATGAGTTATGGATAGGGTTTATAGATTGGTGATCATGCTTCACAGCATATCCCTACTTTAATTGTTTACGTGTGGAAAATGGAACCTTGGTTGTTGTACCTATTAGTTTAGAGTCTGTGGTGGCAAAAGTAGAATGATCCTATCGTTAAAAACCAAACAGAGCCATCTGCAGTTAACATGCTATTCAGTGCAGTCCAAGTCCTGAATGTGTAATAGATACGTTGGGTCCAAAATAAAGGTTGAAAACTGGCAAAATTACTTGACTTTCTGAGATGTTACATACCTATTTTTGCCTAGTGAAAATCCTACTATACCTATTTAACACATAAAACCTTCAAGTATGCCCCAAAACTGTAAATTGACTACATCTTCAAAGCTCTGCACAATAATAACGTGTTCAAACAACTTTTATAAGAAGGAAGGAGAGCCAGGAAAGTGGTGAACTTACAGTTTTATCCAATCCAACATTGTACCAGAAATGTTCCGGGGTTTTTTTTGTTTTTTTTTTCACTCACAGTTGTTTAGGGTCAGGCATATACGTAAATGCAAAAGCTTTGGTGGTTTGGCTTAAATATTAAATGCATGTTGACTGCTTACAACAGGCAGAGTTGAGTGCTAAAGCCTCCAAAGCCTCCCTTTGCGCCTTTATTATGATATTACCACATATTGTTAGCCTCATAGCATAATTCCCTGACTTATGCAAATATGCTATGAGGCTAACGACATGGGAGATGAGTACGAACGCACCTGTTACATGATTTCTAGTGACGCTAAGATTCATCAGACAGCAGCAAAAATCAAAGACACAACAAGAATTCATAATTAACCTTTCTTGTATCAAAGTTCTGCACCATAAAAAATAAAAAAAACAAAGAACAAAGAACATTAAATTATTTTTTGAAGTTGGTTTCTAATTCCTTTCATTCGTATGGAGTTATATAAAATGGTATTTTTCCTCGAGGGATTCCAAATATGCATTAGTCAGGCTTGCTACAAAGTTTGTCAACATCACTAAGAAGCTGTTACTGGTAGTATAATAGTTAACAAATTAACACTAATAAAATATATAACTGAGCCAGCTTCCATCATTAAGAAAAGAAAAAAAGATGCGTGGAAAGAAGGTCCCTCCATTTGTATAGAGACTACTAAACTCTAATGCAGATGATTCAGAATATGCACCAGAGCAACTTCTTTTATTTTTGTATGCTGCCAAGCAATGAATACGTATAGCCTAATGTAACTATGTCGACCTAATTGCCAACTGAGGATGTTATGGAGTATTTTGTACTTCAGTGAGGTTTACTGCTGTCAACGTAGGTTGTTAAAACTAATCCAGTCATACATTCAGTCACTATTCACAATTTTCATTACATTATGGCGGTGTAATACGCGTGAAAGAAAATGTATGTGTGTGTTCGTATGTGTGTGTTTAAAAGTTGTTTAAGAAATATAAATCTTTATCTATTATTGCTATGGGATGACACCACCCCCACCACGTAGTAGGGGATGCTGGAGGGGCCGTCCATTTCACAGGAGGTTTTTCTGACAGGACAGAAGCAACGCAAACATACAAGGTCTTTTTCCACTGGCTGGTATTATGGTTCCAGGTGTTATTGTGCATTTGTTGTGTATAAGTGTAATTTTGCCAAGCTGTGATGACAGATACATATTCTATTGAAGACATTCATATCTGTATGTGAGTTACTGTGAGCATGCTGACTTCCCATGTGTTGTTGTGTGAAGACCCTTAATTTAAGACAGTGATACTTGGATCACTTTTGAGGCATTTGCAAACACCTTTTCTTTTTTTTCTTTTTTGTTTTATTCACTTACATTTTTTGTTCACTCTTGGTAAAAATGATGTCTTGAGTATTTGTTTTTCCACCAGTCTGTCTCAAATTTGTCCCAGTTATAATTACCGTTTTTTCATCTGCCTTGCCTCAAAGTGTAGCTAGGTATCGTGGTCCAAACAGACTTAATTACAGGGAGACAGGAGTCATAGAGATACAACTAAAGCCACCAGACTCAGGTGCACAGATTTTCTAATGAGTTTCAGTATTTTAGCCACTTTGGATGTGCATTATTTATTTATTTATTTATTTTTTCATGTATATTTTTTAAAAAGCCTCATGTGAGAATTAACACCTGCACATTTTTGGGAAATCAATCACTCACATTTTCTTTTCGAATTTTGTGTATAAAATGGAGTGTTTTACCTGGGTCTGGTTCTATATCCGTCTTTATGGATCAGTCTCCTGCGGTGAGCTATAAGATATGGAAAAAAAAAAAAAGAAAAAATGTTTTTTCCTGTACCTAACTGACCAATAATAATAAAGATTACTAGACTCTACTTTTCACTTGTAGTCTGCTGTGATATTTAAAAAAATCATTTTTGTAAATAAGGACAAACATGAAATACGGCAGTTTGTTTTCTTAAGCATTAACTGTGTGGACAAATGCACAATAAAAATTTATTATATAAAAAAAAATTATATAGAAATTATCTTTATTTTCACATTTTATGGGGATTTGTCCAGGAGGAAGGATTACGGGAAATTAATTTCATAGGTGTTTCAACAGGTTTTAAACAGTATTCCTTGCAAGTTCGGGGATATCCAGCAGGGTGCGCTGCACCCAAGTGCTAACTTTCCACTTTGGAAAAAGCTAAATCCTCCCTCATCAAGAGCAGGAAAGAGGAACTTTGCTGCTGTCCGTGGTACTGAAACCAACCAGCAGCCCACCCGGTAACCACAGCTATCCTTTTTTCACATGTTGTCAGCAGCGACTCATCACTTTTCAATGATACCATCAAGTGTTCAGTCTTGATCGGCATGAAAACCCTTGCATCGACTCCACAGTAAAACTGCTGGAAAGATGAAGAGCATTTCTAAAACTGACTTGATTGTGTAAATGATGTTTTGGTCATCAGTAATATATGACTTGCCGTCTGTCTTGGATTTGTTGCTAATACAAATGAACAAGAAGTTGTTGGTTGACAAACAAAAACTTTATATTTCAAATACACCGTTTTATTAACAGAGCTGGAAAAAATAATAATAACAATAATAATAATAATAATACATTTACATACTTTTTCTAAAAATAGATCTTTAAATAATCTCTCCAACAATAGCTTAATATACATATTTGACAAATCTTTGAGCAGACATGAAGAATAATTCTTGGAGTTCATACATCACTGCAATGTCTGGATTTCCACAAAGCATACTCAACAAGAGTATACTCTGACGGTGTTTGAGACCATGAAAAACATTTCTATTCAGCCACCTAGAAAAACTGCATAATTATTTCCCATGTAGTTAGTACTAATGGTTAGTAATCGATTAGATTAATCACTCCTTTGTGGGTCTTTAATCTGGGGAAATAGGTGGAAAACAGATGACCATTAAAAGGAGAGCAATCAAATCTACTTAATATGATGCATAGATGATACTTAATACAGTAGTTGAATACAGCCTGAGTCTTACAAAAAACCTGAAAACAGACAGCCCAAACAATGTAGAAAGAAATAAAAACTTTTTTTAAATAGAACACCCGATACAAAAGAGGAAACTATGTAAATGAAATGAAAAAACAGCCTGAAACAAGTTGTATGAAAAGAGACAGTAGACTTAAAACAGATCAGGAGATGAGGTGGTTCTTAAAGCCCCATGCATCGACCTTGTATCAATAATCAAAAATCTTAGAGATTTTACACCATGTAGTACAAAAACTGGATCTTATTCTTCATTCCCTGCAACACAAATGTAAAAAAAAAAAAGCCCTTTACAGATGCAAAATTGCAGTGCAACACCAGCACTGCACCGTATCCACATAGACTTTACAAAAGGTCCAATTAATATACAGCATATGCCTTATAAAGCAGATTAAAATAACAGTGAATTGAGCGCAGTGATGATTCTGAAAGTAAACCTTTGATTCCTTCGGATAAATGGCTTTACTGTATAAATACTTTGTGTGAATAAATCTTCACACATAACCATGCGCAGTGATTACTTTTCTCCAACTGTATTCCCCTCGGTCGGCTCTTTTCAGCATAACACAATGTGAAATCATATGTTAAAATGCCTTCAGGGAAGCACAAATGGTTGCAGGTTACACAAAAAATAGGAGAAAGGAGCAATGGAGCTGGCAGCACAGTGACTTGGTGGTTAGCACTGCTGCCTCGCAGCAAGAAGGTTTCTGTTTCAAATCCTGGCAGGGGCCTTTCTCTGTGGAGTTTGCATGTTCTCCCCTGTGGTTCAGAGTGTACGCCTGAAGAGAGCTGGGATGGGCTCCAGCAGACCCCAGTTACCCTGAATAGGAATAAGCGGGCATTGATAACGGATGGATGGAATGTTAGAGTCTGGCCGTCTCACTTAACAACCTGAAGCTTTGAATCTTACTTGTTGTTATAGAATCCATGGAGTGTGAAGAAAGACAAACAGAAATATCAAAATAGAGTATCAGAATTCTGGTACACTCATGGAACTGTGCCAGGTTTTCTGCTGTTCCTTTTTTTTGTTCTCTTTACCCATTGCAAAAATATAAATGAAAGACATCTCTTGAAGTACAGCAAATACAGGCAAGTTAAGATAGTACTAAATATGTTCATGCTTTAAAATCAGTTATCATTGGTTGTCTCTCAGTTGCTGTCTTCTACAATAGAAAGACAGTTGTGCTCTGTTGTTTTACGTCCCTGAATATAGGTAACTGAAAGAAATCATCAGTCTGAGATATGTCTCTGTGGTTCCTATCTGTGTCATTGTTCAATACCCCAGGGGTGGAAGTGCTCAGTGCCCAGGAGTATTTTCCCGAGTGTCTGTAGAAGTCGAGGGAACCAGTGCAGCCCGTCACTCTGGGCTTGTGAAGGCCCTAAAAAGCTGTAGAGGAATCTTAATGGGGCCATGGCCCAGTGAGACAGTTCGTGACTGTCCACAAAAGCGTAGCAGGATGCCAGCACACCGTTCACCACTATGGACCCATGCTGGGTGAGCGGGGCATATAACCCAGTGGCCCGCTGCTCCTCCACAAAGTTCACAACTGAAAGTCTTGCATGCGACTTAGCTTCCCCAGCTGATGTAAACACGCACTGTCCTGGCCGGACCTCACTGGCAAAAACTGTCCTCAGGGGCGCTCCGTGGCTCGGCCTGCCCTCCCCTTGTGTCTCTTGAGATGTTTCTTCCCACCCTGACTCGCTCGCTTGACCAGCACAGTCTGTGGCAAAGATCAGGTGAGCAGCAGTGAGTGTAATATTACGTCCCGCATCTGTCCCAATAATGTAGAAGGTCTTTGTAACGTCGGGCTGGCGGTCCAGAAATGATACAACCGGGCTGAAGAGGAGCGGGGCGTGGCTGTCCGTGGTAGAAGAAGCCAAGACGCGGTCGCCAGGGAGAAGGTGCCTCATCTGTTTGGTACCACCACCTTCAAGGATAACCTGAGCATCACCAGGGAAACAACCGCCCGTTTTGGCTGCCACAGAGTGGTCTGTAGGTGCGAAAGGAGAAGGAACAAGATTATTTCATTTGATTTGAGTCTGAGAAGTCTTAATCTTATATATCACAGTTTATTTTTAGGCAGAGACAAGGATGAGGAGACAAAACATAAGGAGGAAAAAACTGTAGCTGGAATTCCTCCCAGGAGTTGAGCAACAGCAGAGCGGCTTTAGCCTTTTATGGTGACTGCACCTGCAGAGTCACTGAGTGATCTATAAAGCAGGTGAGACTTTGACACGGACGAAAGCACAACTTTATCTCAGTGGATCAGTCATGGATTGTTAACAAATGCATGAAATATTACTAAGGCTGGAACTATGCGCCCTTTGTTTATCTTAGGCGTTCTCCTCGTGATTCAAAGTCAAATGTTGAAAAGTGCTTTTGAAATCCTTTTTTCTCCAGTTCTTTTTTGTTTTTTTTTGGGTTGTTTTTTTTACCATTAGCAGTTGCGAATCAATTACCAGGTGACCACTGGATTTATCTAACGGTTGCTTTCACTATTTCTTATCTGGTGTGGTGACATTTAGAAAGTAACTGGAGCCTATTAAGATGTTTTGAATGGTTATGCAGAAATGGTTTAAAAATATAAGGATTTTCCACATCATGCATCAGTCTGGCTTTGCATTTATCAACACAAAATGTGCATGGTAACATCAGTAGACATCAGTAAACGAGGAGAATTATGCATGTTTATTTTCTTTTTGATGACCCAGGTTCACTTTTGGCGCCATGCTTGCGAGAGCTGCCCCATTCATCTCGCTTGAGCGTGCCTGAATCAGGTGACCATTTAAGTTGCACTGAGATGAGGTGGCAAGAAGGGGTAGTCGGTGAAAGCTAATGGATAACCAGCTGATTGTATCACCAAGTCAGAACACCGCCTGGGATCAGGGAGACAGGGAAGTACACAGACTCAGACCTGGTTCTAGATACTGTTTGGATTACAGCAGAGATTGAGATTCAAACCGAGTCACATGACACTCTCGGTTTTTCCATGAGGTTTGAGGCGCTGCAGTGAGCTTGAATAGAACAGAATCAGATTGAAATAATAAATCCATCAGTATAAATGTGTGTGCTTTCTGCGAGAGGGTTGTCTTAAGGGCAGTCTTAACGCTTGTCTTAAAGCAGCCAAATATTTGCCCAAGGTGTGTGTGCCTGTAAACCTGAAGACTGCAGAAAAGGAGGGCTGTGATAAGAGTCAGATAACATATCTGAGAGAAACCTACTGAAGAAAAAGCCACAGCAAAAACAAAGAGAGAGTTAATCATCTCACAGCCTACTAACCTCAGCGAACTGCTAGAATGTAGTCTGGCATCAAATAACTGGTGGTACCAGACATGGGTAAATGGATTTAGAAAACGTCTCAAAAGTTAGAGTAGCCCGAGATGGAATGTTCTCAGCTATTGTTTTCAAAAATATTGCATCTGATAAGGACCGTTGCAAGATGTAACTTCATGTTGGCAATGTATTTGGGAAAAGTTAACATCCTAGCCCAGAAATACAAACAAAAAAGTTAGACCTGAAATTATAAATTAAGTAAATCATTATAACTGAACTTATATTAACTAATTGATGTGTTGCTTGATCCCTGTGTATTCTGCTTGGTTGACATAAGGACAGAAATGTACCATTGTATATGTTGTTTAGCAAGGAATGTTTGGCCTTAATTTGGCCCAAACTTGCAGCTGTCTTTGGTCCACATTCGGCTTTGATTGATGGCATTGACTCAAGGTGAGTGTGGCTGTCTAAAATAAGCCACACATTCACCAGATATAGCACAATTTTATAAATTTTCTTCATGCTTGACCTTGACAACACTTGAAGTATGCCATGTAAAAACTAGCTTATAAAATCTGGGTCATATCTGTCTCGGTCCATAAACCTTGGGACAACTCTGGCCCACATGGCACTTGCTAGCGCCATGACTAAGCCGTAACTACCAGAGGCAGCCCAGATCAGGCACAAATGTGTCTGCTATCTGAGTGGCTGATGATGTTGTAATGAGATAAAACCAAGAAGGGAGTCTGGATAAGCAAGAGAGCGCAGGTGCACACCATGTGCTGATTGGGTCCCTATAGGCCATATGCACACAAACACATTCACCGACTGATGAGGGAAGCATGACCATTTTTGAGTCACAGCACAAAGCATCTGAGGATCAGTTTCATTAGAAGGAAAGACAGCTGGACACAAATGCAAAAAAAAGGTACAAATACGTGGGGATTTATATCAGTCTCTTACCTGACTTGACACTACAGTGAATGTGGGCTTTGGACTCGTAGTAAACCCAGTCAAATCCAGCTTCAACAGCCAAGCGGGCCAACATGGCATACTTAGTCCTATCCCTGTGAGGAGGAAAACAATATTTCTTACTTTCAGTGATTCAGCTATACAATTGGTTTATTCACAATTATAACCTTGACAATTATTATGATGAATTCTCTTGAAAGACATTCTTCAATAGGAATTTGGTCTCATTCTTAAGTTTGGAAACGTGGTTTGCTTTGTGATTGCTTGACTCCTGACATCACTGATAAATGTATTGACCGACACAACTGACCCACAGCAAATGGCTTAAATGCTGCGCGGCCTGTGTGCGCGTCAGCACGCCCACCTGTCTGACGTGGTGATGTCGACGGCGCGGCCCTCGTAGTGCAGCGAGTCCTCGGAGTGATGGCCGTCCTCATCCCAGCCCTCCGTCACCCGCAGCTTCGTGCCTGGCCACATGTTCATCACGGAAATGGCCAGAGAGTTTAACTTGTCTTTGCAGCGCTAATAAATGAAAATGAAACAGAGGGAGAGATATCGAAAGAAGAAAAGCTGTTATTAGAAAAACTGACTGTGAAATCCTGTGTAATTTCTTTGAGACGGTGACGGTTGATAAAAAACAATAAGGAGAAAGACAGAAAGTCAGGAACTACAGAAGCCAGAGAACTAAACGTAGACATATGTGATGAGGACATAAAGCAATACAAAAGAGTCACAACTGTGACTTGTGTTTATTATTTCTTGTGTCAGGTGGGTGCTCAAAGGTTGCTTGGGGGGATTTGGCTTTCTGTCAGGTCAATATGCGGCTTTTTAGCAAAGACGCAGGCTACTGTATATCAGAATACAACGATTTGAAGGCATACATTGGTAAAACTAATTAATTAGCTTTTTTAATGTTAAAGGCCTTGAGTACAACATATTTCATTCAACTCTTAATCCAGCAAATACGCGTATACTGATCTGTGCGTAAAGGAGCGGCATCGTCCATTTATCCAAATAATACATGTTCTCCTTCAACAAACATGATATGAAATATGGATTTAATATATATATATATATATATATATATATATATATATATATATATATATATATATATATATATATATATATATATATATATATATATATATTTCCTTTTTTTTAATCTTGAATCTTTCAGCATAGCCAGCTTTAATCCGAAAGAGAGCATTAAGAAAATTGAAGATTGAGATCACTTAGAGACTAAAAGCTACACTCCAAGGCAGTAGGAGCAGTTAAGTGTGTCAGGTAGCAAAATCCAGAGGTGAAACGAAGGGTCAGTGAAATCAATCACTTTGGTTTAAACATTTAACTGACAGCAAACATTCAGCAGACAATTGGAGGCAACGGCGCGCGCAGTCCAGTCTGGAGAGGCTCGGAATTCGTGCCGCTCAGTGGAAAATGATGCTTCTGATTAAAGAAAATGAACTCTAAAGTTGGGGTTTTATCCAGGCATGTAGGCATAAATGTTTGAAAATAACATTTCAAATAAAAAAAAAAGAACTTTGTGATAATTGCTGCTAGTTGCGCGTCTCTGGGAGGTAGGGTTGCCACCTTTCAGAAATAGAAATAAGGAACGTCCTGATTTCAGCCAAAAAAAGCCCCAAAACTTCTAAACTGAATAAAAATGTGTTTATTTTATATGAAAAAACAAAATGCTTTGATTTAAAGTTTAAAGTGCTTTAATAGCATTGAACTTGCATGACTGTACAGACAGACAACCATACTAGCAACTGAAATATCCTCCTATGCTCTGTCTGTCCACATCAGCCAAGATGTAATATAGCCTACAGGTGAAGAATATGGTGTAAAAGTTGATTTATTTCAATAATTCAACTAGAATATGGTGTAAAAGTTAACTTATTTCAATAAATCAACTAGAATATGGTGTAAAAGTTAACTTATTTCAATAATTCAACTAGAATATGGTGTAAAAGTTAAAGTCTTTTTCTCAAATAAAGGACAATTCCGTATTTTACGGGACGGGTGGCAACCCTACTGGGAGGGCACCTGCACTCCAACTCACCTGGGTCATGAGCCTGTCGGCGCCCGTGTCCTCCTCATCTTTAAAGATGATGTCCGTGTTATAGTTTGGAGTGAGTTCCTTGAAGCGCTCGGAGTTGCGGGTTATTTTGCCATCCGGCCGCCCGCTGGCCCCCAGGGTCTTCTCGGCCACGTTGGGGCTGAACTGCTTGTAGGCGAGCGGGATGAGCTTCTTCGGGGGTCGCCTCTTGCCGTATCCCCGCCCCGGCCCGCAGCCCTCCGAGGCAGGTGCGAGGAGGAGCAGCACGCAGGCACACAGAGAGGCGCTGAGAACGAAGAGGGAGATCCGCATCGCCCCGGGGGGGAGGGAGGACTCTCCCTGGGGGAGAGACGGAGACAGATCTTCAGTACCTCCCCGGTTCCGCGTCCATTGTCCGTGACAGTTGCGACGCCGCGTCCGAAAACAAATTCGGGTAAAAAAACACCAGCAGGTCCTCGGCGGCGCGGGGATGGTGCACCATCGGGGCACCCAAAAAGTTTTTTGAGCTTCTCTCCAAAAGGCGCTGACACCAAACTGAGGAAAAACTCCGCTCCTCCGCCGACGCGCAGAATCAACAGTATAAGTGCGCTGGCTGTAAAA
The DNA here is from genome assembly GCF_033807715.1 of Cololabis saira. Lineage (NCBI taxonomy): Eukaryota > Metazoa > Chordata > Actinopteri > Beloniformes > Belonidae > Cololabis > Cololabis saira. The sequence continues at coordinate 22,594,513 of NC_084592.1, read as the reverse complement.
AAGTCCGTGTATTTAAACAAACAGGTTCAAAGTCGATTTGGTGGGTGTGAGAGTTAAAGAGAGAGAGCAGTTACTGATATCCAAGTTGCACTGTTGTGGTTTTCTCTCTCTCTCTCCCCCCTCAATCTCTTTCGCCCTGGGAAACTGTCACAACATCAGCCACTTTCGCCTGCGCGCTGGTGGATGCGCTCTCTGGACTGAAAGCGCTTTTCCCTCTCCGCGTGCAACAAACTGCAGCTTCCCAGTTGAATTGAAGGGATTTTAGTGATCCAAAACGATCTGTTGCCACTTCAGACCGCACCCTGCCAGTGCTGCCCTCCTCCTCCTCCTCCTCCTCCTCCTCCTCTCCTCTCCTCCTCCTCCTCCTCCTCCTCCTCCTCCTCTTCTCTCCCTCTCTCCCTCTGCCACCCTCCCCGCCCCGCTTGGGCGCAGGGCGCACTGGAGAGTCCGGTCCATTCTCTGCTGGAAGGCAGTAGGCAGAGGTGGACAGAGTACTCGACCCCAGTACTTGAGTAGGAGTACAAATACTACTGGTCAAAATTTACTCCGTTACAAGTAAAAGTAGCTCAGTCAAAATATTACTCGAATAAGAGTAGAAAAGTACTTGCTTTTAAAGGTACTTAAGTATCCAAAAGTAAATGCTTTTAAATTTACTTTAAGTAAGAGTATAGTAAGAGTAAGAGTACATTTCTTATTTTCCACATCAGTAAATTACTATACTTTTTCTAAATTTGTTTAAGGATCTTTTAACTCTTGTTTCTGAGAATTAACTCTTTGAAACCAGCTGCACTGATGTGCTGCTTTTAGAACCACAATGTTATATAAAACCTGCAGAAACACCAAAAACAAATCAAATGAATGGGATCATAAGAGGACAGCAGATGATGCAGAGTTTATTAACAATCATGAACTGAAACCAAATGAACCTGCACCATCCAACTAAGTCTGGATCCCCCTCAAAGATCACTGCTTTACAAAAAACTACATCTCTGCTTTCAAGACAAACGCAGGCTACTTTGGCGGTATCGTTTTGAGGAGGCTTGACATATTTCCGCTTTACGTACATGGAGAGCGTGCACTGTGATAGGTCTCCTCCTTTGACAAAAACAGCTTGTGTCCAATAGGATTTTAGGGAAGAAGAAAAAAGAGCAGACCTGAAAGTAACGAGTACTTTTCAGCCTTCCTAGAAATTTACTCGAGTAAAAGTAAAAATATTTGTCTTGGAAATGTATTCAAATAAGAGTAATAAGTACCAAAGAAATCTAATACTCAAGTAAAGTACAAAACCTCTGGATATGTACTTAAGTACAGTACTCAAGTAAATTTACTCCGTTACTGTCCACCACTGGCAGTAGGCAGCAAACAGAAGCGCTGCTCCTTAATACTGCCCACTTCACAATTGCCATTGTTGTCTGTGCCCATCCCAACACATCTGCATGGAGAGACGGTATTTGCTCAACCCTCACCCCCAAAAAGGAGGACACCGCAAACAACAGGAATCAACTAAGCGGATACATTTCAAAGAGGAAGCTATGCTTCCAGTATTTTCTCCCAGCTGCAAATGTGTTCAAGGGTCACTGGTTGACAATTAGGTGACAGATGGGGGAAATACCAGTGAAAAGATAAGTAATTGCCTGGGTGTTTGGCAGGTGGGGTAACTGATGGATTTCTGGAATGAAGCTGGGATGAATGGCGACAGACTGATGGTGACAATCATGAGTCAATAAGATGACTGTCCAAACGAATTAGCAAGAGGAATCACTTAATGCCATGTAACAACTTAAATTTAATAACTTTTGCCTACTTTTCCGGCTGCGTAGAGCTGAAGCTCTACGTACAAACACACACACGCGCACACACACTCCAGCAAACTCAGCCTCTCCAAATTAGCTCTTCAAATATTTGCCAGCAGAAAATCAGTGGTCTCACCACTGTTTCTCAGAGCTGGGTTCTTTGAATGAATGGAACTGTGCGGAGCTGAGGTTTTCCACAATTTATGTTTTATTATTTGTGTGTGTGTAAACACCTTAAAATATTTTTGCCGCCTTTCATGTCTCTTGATGGAACAGAGAAAGGCAAAGAGAGGGATTCACTGGCAGTAAACAACTATCTATAGCTGTGTTTACTGTCTGGCTGAAATAGAACATCTATGGACACTTGTGGAAAAGTCAAACTGTTCTGGCACCAAACATGCAAACCATTTAGAAGAAATCAAGAAATTTGTCATAGAGGTTAGTGTTTCCAGCTTTGTGAGATGTCAAGCCTCTGATAAACCTTCGCTGCATCACAGTTGGACAATTTTCTCTTTGCTTTCTGGCAAAAAAATAAGTAAATAATACATTTAAATATAAATGGTAAAGCCATAGACGTCCTTCTTCATTTGGATAATCATCATCCCTTTCACATTTCCTTGCAGTGAAGAACAACTTCTTTGAACAATGTAGTCAAGTTTTAAAAACAAAAGTAGCCAGGCTTATAGACAGGAAACAGAAGACAGCAGACAAACTTGCCTTGTGCTGTCCAAAGGTTACAAAATCCACCTATCGTCATCTTTAACACTCAGGGAGCCTCACCGCTTATCTTGGTTGTTAAATCTAACACTTTGCACTTTGCATAAATGACACGTTTTTTCAGCGCATGGGAAGTCATGCTACACCTCCACTGAATTTACGTCAAAAGAGACATCTTTTGTGAAAAGTGTCATGAAAACAGACTAGGTATCTTAAACGAGGCTCACATTATTTGATGTCATTAATGATGAGTCCACAAAATGTAAACAGTTTTAGCCTCTATAAGTCATTTATATGGCATACAGCTAACATGACATATGGAGTTCTCTGGCCAGTGTCCTGGTACAAATGTTACAGAAAGTAAGGAGATACAGTGTATTCAATGTAATCTAATGTGTTGAATTAGCAGAAATGTATAGTCAGCTTTGTGTGAACCTACATTTGCAGGAGCACGTCTTTTCCTGTAACTATAAACATTTTGTGGCTAAGTGTTAGCATGCGTGTGTCTCATCCTTCCTTTGAAGATCATAAATACAGGCGTGTCTCCACGCAGGCCCGTTGCCTATTCAGCGTGGCTGTGGACAATGCTTCAGAAGTGGTCAGATGTTCCCATCCATCCATCCCTCCCTAGAGCCATTCATCTTTAAGTCAGCCCAAGAAAGGACACCGACAGCTCCCAAGCACATGACAATCTGATCAGATCAAACCAAAGTGAAGCCGGAGACATCCCTGACCAAGATCTTTTTTCTGTTTCTATTCATCAATATGTCAAGTTCTCTGTCTTACACTATTCCTGTCAGCTTCTTTTTGGTATTCAGTGTACACGGTAAGGTATCAGGTCAAGCACATATACACTACCAGCCAAAGGTTTGTAAGCACTTGAGAGTGTGTTCAACCTTTTGACTGGTAGTGCACACACACATATAAGCCAAAAAACATACAAGGAAAGACATACATATCCAGGCATGTGTGCACAGCACACGCTCACATGCTCCCAGATACACACACCAGACCAGCCGTCAAGCCAACCAAGCATCAAGCCCTTGCTCATTGATGTTTGTTAAAGTTATTAATTTTCTCTGTGAAATAAGAGGCCATGGTGGCAGGACAGAGGGAGATGTGTGCCAGCCCCAGAATCTCCCTCTGCTTTCATCTACTGACACCGAGGCTCTATGAGTCTGCAGCCTTCACATGGGCATCGGGGTTACCCACGCATACCCGTGGCCCTAACCAACAAAGGTTCTGAGTGGGGCAAAAGGAAGAAGACACAGATGAAAGAAAATTCTTACGAGCAGATCAAAAGCAAAAGATGGAAAGGATGTGAAAAATGATTATACAGAAAGACAGAGATAATGAGAGATGGTGAGAAACCAGTAAAAAGAGAGTGAGGAGAATAAAGCTATGAGTAAAATTTAGCGTGTACTAGTGTGTGTTTCTGCATAAATATGAGGAGAGTTCATCAGATTTAAAACAAAGAAGACATATCAACATTGGTGATTTATTCATTGATGAGAAAAATGATCCAGTATTACATGTAGTAAATTCATGAGTTTAAAAACATAGAAAAATATCTAAGTTTTGCAGCATAGCTTTGATTTATACAAACGCAAGTCATCACAGAGATCAAATCAATTCCATATGTTGATTTCTTACTATAGTGGTCTTTGGCTGTATCAAGAAGATCTAGCATATGTTACATTGCAACATAAAGGTCCTTTTAATATATCTACGTTTGGCTTTCTTGCAGCGAGTTCTTCAAAAAAACTAGCTCCACTTTTTCTCAATGCCGGTGAAAACTGTCAGATTAGTATTTAAGCTATTAAACTACGTTTTAATTCAGGTGACTGAGCACATCATCCTTATCTTTTTTATGCAATAAGTTTGTGCGCTTGAGGTGATTGTTTTCCTGCATGACAAAGATGGTAGTATCAGACCAGCCCTATATGAGGGGATGGTATCCACGTTTGCTCAAGAACGCCGCCGCATTTTGTTTTCTTCAACAAAAACCAAAGATCTTTGAATTGGGCTTGTATGTGCACAACACTCTGAGTAATCCTCATTTCAATGTAGACGGTCCATCTCATTCTCCTCTTCACGTCTCGGGGGGCTCAAGGGGCATGTCGCTTTTGCTTTGGGAAACTTAATTTGGCGTTAAAACAATAACTGTTGGTATTTACTATCCAAGAGGATAAGGAGGTCAGTGCCTGAAAGGTGTGGACAAAGTGATCTTTGCACCTTGCTTGTGCTTCCATTTCCACAGTTCAACATTTGGCAAGCGGAGTATTTAAATGAATCTTGCAGAGTGATATACTGACATCTGCAATGTAAAGTCACTGTTGATTATGCCATTTAAGTATTTATTAAAATGTGCAAGTCTTAGGGAATCGCTGCAAGGATGACGCAGCGGTTTTGTGGAGCACTAGCAAAAGGAAAGGGTGTCTAAAGTAGGATCAATATTTATATGCCTTACAATGATGGAGGATCATCATTGTAAGGCATATAAATATTGATTGTGCCAATCTGACTGCAGGAAGTCTTAGAAGATCCTGAGTCTGTAACTTGAACAGGTTAATAAACACCTGCTGCACCAACACAGAATACACTCCTCCATATTTTGCACTTGGTTATATCTACATTTGTTTTGTCTTTTCTTAATAGATGTATCACAACTTCTTCCATCATGGACTATCACAGACCACGTTTTCAAATTTGTGTGCTTTTAATATTACCACATGGCAAAGACATAGCATATCTATGGAGTAATCGTTATTTATAGATATTCATGGTGTTGACAGTAAGCTTAGGTAAGAGCTGACTGTTAGGTCACTCCAAAATGGTTTATTTATTTTTGTTAAATTCTTTTGGCAAGGGGGTTGGACCTGATATTTGCACATTAAAAAAAATGAGTTTATTCAGAGAATGTTTGGTTTTCACTTTTTGAGTCTGGATATTATTATCATCATTATTATTATTTACTTATTTATTTGTTAAAACAACTAGTCAGTAAGTAGTTGTTTTTCATTTTTCTATTACCACGGTTGGTTTAGAAATTGTGAAAGTACCAAAAATCAATATTTACTTTTCACTGGACATTTGAAAAGCAACAATTAAAGTAGCTCTCAAATATGTTGTCTATAACGTTAAAGGTGGTTTTGTATATGAATCATTGGTATTTCTCGGAGCTCTGAGTCGAGCCGCTGCTCCTTCACATTGAGAGGAGTCTGCTGAGGTGGCTTGGGCATCTGTACCGGATCCTCCTGGACGCCTCCCTAGGGAGGTGTTCCAGGCATGTCCCACCGGGAGGAGACCCCGGGGAAGACCCAGGACACGCTGGAGAGACTATGTCTCTCGGCTGGCCTGGGAACGCCTCGGACTCCCCTCGGAAGAGCTGGAGGAAGTGTCTGGGGTGAAGGAAGTCTGGGCATCTCTGCTGAGACTGCTGCCCCCGCGACCCGGGAACGGATAAGCGGCGGTTTGATGGATGGATGGATGGATGGATGGATGGATGGATGGATGGATGGATGGTATTTCTGCATTTTCTGAGATGAGTTATTTCAATAAAACTTACTTACACAAAAGCTATACTGTAAAGCTTTGCGTTTTTCAGACACATTAGTTGAAGGGTGCCCTATATGTGAGGGATAAAACTATATGAACATTTGCTTTCACTATCTTGTTTAAACCCCATTCCTCCACTGGCATTCCACAGAACAGCTGCTACTCTGAGATGTTGAGAGGCTTTCTCACAAGCACCACTAAGTTCAAGTCCTTCCAAAACCTTTCATTAGATTAAAGTAAGGACTTTGAGTTTCCCATTTTAAAACATTAACTTCATCAATCTTTAATCATTCATCACTGGGGGAAAGCGAGTGTGCTTCGGGTTATTCCGTAGCTGCATGATCAGCTTTCTTTTGAGATTCAGTTCTAAGGGGAATGTCAGGATATTTTCCTTTAGATATTCACTGGAATTCATTTTTATATCAGTGGTGGAAAACCTTGATGGTACCACCTTTGTGGTTTCACCGGATAGGTTAATGTTCTTTGATTTCTCCAAACAAAATGCTTACCATCCTTGTGGTTCCCCCTTATGACCTTAAGTCAACTCTAGAGTGGTCACTACTGGGGAAGTGAAATGGCCCTAGATTTCTTTCATTTCTTCAGTGTTTGTCTGACTTAAGACCAGTTGTGCACAGCACAGATGTTTTTTACTTTTTCTTTTTTTGATTTTATTGTTTTGTTAGGTATTTCATGCCAATCTGCTGAGCGCCAACAAATGCTTTTCAGAGGTCCTTGCACATTTCCTTTGGTTTCTTTTGTTTATACCATAATACACGTCCACAAAAATGGATCATGAACATAAAACTTTGATAAATCTGTGAAATAAAATTATAAACAAATGTTGAGTGATCACTAATTAGTGGGTAGTTATTTGTTCTAAGCTAATTATTCTTAAGGTCAGACTTAAAGACGAACCACTCACCAAAAAAGCAAAAGTTGTACTTATTTGCAGATAACACATACTATCTGAAGGCAGTGTGGCCTGGTGGTTAGCACTGTTTCCTCTCAGCAAGAAGGTTCCTGGTTTGACTCCCGGGCCCGGCGGTGGTCTTTCTGTGTGGAGTTTGCATGTTCTCCCCGTGCGTGTGTGTGTTCCCTTCGGGTGATGCATAGTAGGTTAATTGATGTTTCGAAATTGCCCGTAGGTGTCAGTGTGAGAATCCCTGGTTGTCTGTGTATCTATGTGGCCCTGCGATAGATTGGCAACCTGTCCAGGGTGAACCCGTGTCTCTCACCTGTAATGAGCTGGGATAGGCTCCAACAGACCCCCGTGACCCTGCAAAGGAGAAAACGGGTATAGAAAAGGCATGGATGGATGGACATACTATCTGATGATTCACTAGTGTGGAAACTCCCACCTTGTTCTAGAGTAAATAATTATTATCTACTGTGTGTGCCTCGATGAGGACTCATTAGTGAAATACCCCCCTTGGTACCATCAGATAGCAATCTCACTCACCCGTGAACTTTCTCCGTTACAGTATGTATGTTCACTTCGGCTGTTAAATGGAAAACAACATTTCAAAGACTTCAGCTGTGTTGAAATACTTTAAACTGAGACAAAAAGCAGTGTTTCAAATAAGCAGTCGCTATCTAGTCCAACATAATGGCATATCAGCCATGGAAAACCTCTTGGATGCTGCAAGTACTTACTGCATCATCATTTAAATACAATATTAAGCTATTTAGTAAAGAGTTGACTGTTCCAAAGCACTAAATATCTTTGACAGAATGTTTTGATACCATAAACCGTTCTTTAGGAAAAAACTTAACAATCAGTCAATTCTTTTTTTTTATTTTATTTTTGTGAATCTTTGTTTCTTAGCATGTGTACCTAATTGAAAAGTGTCTCCCTCTTCAAGGTAAAGTGAGTTTTAGTAAATTCAACAAAAAGTTGTTTTTTTTCTCTTAACCATCGACTTACCTCTGCCACTCACAAATAAGCAATATATCTTGATTTTTATTTCAATAAATAAGTCGTAGTTCTAGTTCTAGTATTTTTTCTGAATTGTTTTCAGAGATGTATGTTTTTGGCTTTTTTGAATTAAAGTTTTTGGTCAAATTTTTCACAAATAAATAAACAAAATCAAGTAATATCCTAAATTTTAAGCCCGAAAGAGGACATATTTGAAGAAAAAGGAGAGGAGAGGGATTCAAAGAGTCAGAAGCAGTGGATGGCATGGCACATTATTTAGTAAACAAGTGAGCTCGGGTTGTTTTTCACTGAAAGCTAGCATGTTTGTGGCTTGTGGTGGATTTCTGTAATGGGGGTTAAAGGACGTTTTTCTCAAGGTAACAACAGCTGGTGGCTAAAACCAACATCCCTTTTCCTCCTCCTCCTGCTCCTTCTGTCCCTCCACACACTCCAGCGTCCAACCTCAGACCACAATAAACACCTAGCACTATCTTTATGCTCTAGGCGCCTGAAATCTTGTAGCCTTTCATCTGCCACGATAATGAGATAACATTTCCAGGATCTATTGCGCAAAATCTTTATCTTTCTCACACTTTACCGTACATTTTGGCAGCAGGGACCACTAAGTGCCAAGCGTTTAGAAGCCAACATGGCAGCCAATGAAAACCACAGTGACCAAATCTGTCCGTCAATGGCTGAGAGTGGCACCAATACTAGTCTTGCTAAAAGGCCAGCTCAGTGTAGTGTAGTGTGCTTGGTCAGAGAGCAGACAGAAGGAAAATAAAAGCAGGATTATATAAAAGTGGAGCACAGGCTAAATGTGTCTTGGAGTTAGCGGGCAAGGCTAGCCACTGCATGGCTAAAGCAAACAAAGAGCTGCCCAGGGCACTGAAGCTGGCTACACTATGTTCTGACATTAAACACATATGCACGGAAGGGGCAGATAAACACATGCACATATATGTAAAAATACCCAGATAGGCAGCCACATGTCATTATATGTGAGTGAAGTGCAAAGCAACAAGTGCGATATTTTGTTAAGACTTCATAAATATGTACAAAATTGCATGACACAATTGTCCAGATACACTGATACTGGTACTCTTTCAGAATATTTGTATTCATCATATAGACCGAAACACAAACGCTTCATTGAAAAGTGGTTATGCTATTATGTGAATGATAATCTATATCAAAGAATTAGTGTCTTTATTTTAGTTAATTTCAGCCCTGACACTAAGCATTTTTTTTTTCGTTTTATTTTCACAGAGTTGCCAAAATTGTTATGATCCTTGGGATTTCACTTGAACAGCATACTTAATTACACATTGGACTCGTTTTAGAAATAAGGGCTGAGTAAGGTTCATAGATTGAAGACCTGCTTGAAGATTGCTGACGAAGACTTGAGTCAAATTTGTATCATTTATCCTAATAACAACTCTGGAAGCTCGGTAATGCCAACAAAAATGCTGTCTAGTGCCCCTCCTGTTACACATGTCATATGAGGGATGTTTTTTTCTCCTCCCTCTCTACATCCCTCTCTCTTTCTCTCCTGAGTATGTGCCACATCTGTGGGCTCTGTGGTGATGTTTCTCTGCTCAGAATGGATTCACCAGCTCAAAAACGTCCTTATTATATTTATATTTTACTACACCACTGGAAAACCTTGCCAGCTGGGCTGCAGAAGTTTGGGCAGAAAAGGGGAGAGAGAGCAAAAGGGGGCGGGGTGGCGGGGTAAGTGAGAAAGAGGGGGGAGAAATGAAAGACGGAAAAAAAATTGGAGAGACGCAAACAACAAGTATGAAATGAGAAGGGATAGAAAAATGTGAAAATGCAAGCGAGGGGAAGATCGTAAGTTAAAAACAAACAACAAAAAACAGATGAGGAAAAGATGCCAGTAAATATGTTAACAAATAGAGCTGCGGGATGGTGTGGTTGATCGTTTCGGGTTGAGATTTTTCAAAGTAAAGTTGCATGTTCTCTAAATTGTCTGTGCATGCACGGTTGATTGTCTGATGAACTAGTGACCTGTCTGATGGACTGGTGACCTGTCTAGGACGGGTCCAGATTCTTGCCTGGTGATAGGCAGCAATCCTGAAACAGGTAAAGAAGGATATATTTGATTAATGTTCAATTGTTTTTATTTGGGAACACATTCACCTCTTATACTAGCCTGGCCAGACATACCAATTCAACTATGCAAAAGCTGTGAAATTCCCACTGGAATAGAAAATACCAAACCAACATCAACAAGGTGATTTTGGATGTCTTTTGTTGATCCTATTATCGCCGATCTGCCTGCATCACATGATTTGTTGCCATGATTGGTCTTATGCCTACCCACTGGCAGTATGACTGGCAGGTCATACTGCACCTGTTGGTACTGACCCTTTTTAAATCAAAGTTGAATCCAGAGAAACAATGCTGATTCTTTGTATTGAAGAGGAAAAATAATCAGGATGGCTGACAGGCTAATTGAATACAGTCGGGAACTAAAATCAGGGACAAACTCACCAACTTCCAATGATCTGAGCTGGAAGACAGACATAGGGGTATGTCCAAAAGAAAATGCAGAGAGGAAGCACTGAGGAGAGATTAGGAGGATGAAGTGGATAAAAGAGGATGTCAGAAAAAGCAAAAGAACAGATGGATAAAGAAGATGTGACTAGAGAGAAGACATGCATGGATACATTCAATTTTACCTAATTTCATTAAACTGGCTGCAGATAACACATGTTTTTAACAGGCTCACCAATATAGGGTCCAAATTAGCTTAAGTCCATCATTATGTCTATCTATTATGCTATTATGTCAGTGTGCATCATATGCCTGTGGGTACGTACATCCGATATGTGAACGGCAGCGGTTACAGGAGCTGGGGTATTTGAGATATTTCCAAGAGTTCAAGCAATAATCTTTGTATAATTCCTCCATTTCATAATAACCTACCTTACCTTACCTTCTTCACGGCATTCAGGCAGTATTTTCAAAGATGATACACCTTTGTGAAGTAAACTGAAAAACGTTCTACTTTGGTAACCTTATTTTAGCAACATCTTCTCTATTTTACTTCAGCTTTTACATATTTTATTCCCCTTGTTTCAAATATCATGGTCAAAGACCATCTAATGGATAACAGTCCCATAAAAGCCTTGAGACCATAAATTTGAACATCTGTCGCCATCAATATCAACATGTTATTCTAGACAGAAAACACATTGGCAGTGGGTTGCTTTGAAGCTGCATCAAAGTTTTGGTCTTGATTCTGTTTCTTTAAATTTCAATCTCAGTGCCTTTTTGGCACTATCTATTGGTCACTTAAAATCATAATTCTCATTGTGAGTTACTTAACTAGCTATAAGTGAATGCCGATAGGTCAAGTATTGGTTTGGTTTGGTGCATTCAAATGCTGCGGGGAATATTTAACTTTCCATTTAAAGCAAGGGCACTTTTGTCAATTTTGAAACAAATATAACTTGTTTTGCTAATTGAATAGAAAAGTATGTAAAGGAATAAGTATTCAAATCCTCCATTATGAAGTCAATAAGCACTGAAGAGTCAGAACCATGAAAGGAAATTGGACATAGAAACATTTACTAGAATAAACAGTAAGATTGGTCAAGATTGTCATCAAAAGGAAGTGATACCAACTACTCCCAATAAAGCTCAAATCACAATGGCTATAGTGCCATTGTGAGAGTGGGTGTTTCTTACTTTTTTTTGTATCACTCTAAACCAGTCTGCACAATCCAAGTAAAATGTATTTTATGATTATTTTTCACCCTCTGCCGTTATTAAAATTTGGTTCTAATGAAACATAAATGTGATGTTCTTTGAATGTTGATGAAATACTCTTAACCATCTCATTGCTTGCTTACAAAACAAGCTGTAACTGCCTTTTTATGTGTCTGGTTCATTTTTTAAAGAGGTTTAATATTTCATGAACTTTGAATGCAACTGTGACAGCCGTTTTATAAGACATATTAATACTACTGTGTGTTTGGAAATGGTAGTAAAGCCCTTCATATGCATGCATGTACTGTAGTCTCCATATGTATGTACAGTAGATGGAGTAGATCGTATGGAGGTATGTTGGGATATTTACATTTATTTGTACAATAAAACAATGTACTACTGGTATATTAATGTTACAAAAAAGGAAAGACTGATTTTAAAGATGTCATGTAATGTGACTCCAAAGGAAATTACAAAGATTATGTCCCCATATTTTTACACAAAAATATCCTCATTCATAAATCTGACTCATACTTGCAGAATTTGGGCACAAGTAGCAATTATATCATTTTACAATAAGCCAGAGACAAGCTATGAAAGAAAAAAAAAGTAAAAGTCATTTAGTGGCACAATCCCAGGAATAAAAAGTTCAAATGCAGGAAAAAAAAAAGGTGGAGAGAAGGAAGGGAAAAAATACAATAAGAATCCGTTATTATCAAATTAAGGCAAAAAGGAAAAGGGATAACTCAAGGAAGAGAGGAGCAGGACAAGCAGCAGAGGAAGAAAGCAAAAAAAAGAGAGATGGATGACTGTGAGGACTGGTACTGATCAGTAGCTCTTTTTGTGATGCGGCTTTCAGCTTCCAGCCCACTGATTGGTCAGCTGCCTAACTCGGAACATGCGTTCCCACAATCCCTCAGCACCACTTCAATCCCACCACACTGGTTTACCACTCTGAGGCTCAAAACAGTGCCTGCTGGCATGAGCAACATATCAATAAATTCATTACACATTTATACTGAAATATTTATACTGCAGCAGTGTGTTTTGAGAGATTTTATTTATAGTACGTGTGTGTGTGTCTATGTGTGCTCATATTTATAGCACTGTGTCACACCGTAGCTGTGTGCTGCGGTGAGACACACGTCTGGAGTGGGGGCGTCAGCCTTTGAGGGGCTGAATGCAGACTAACAGAGTGCAAGAGTAAAGACCAAGGGACAGACATTTAACAGAGATGGGTAGATGAAGGAAGAGGGAATCCATTACATTCACTGGTAAAAAAAAATGGACAGAGGAAAGACTTGTGAATGGAGAGAGTTAAAGTAAGAATAAGAATTGCTGGGAAATTTTTAATGAAAAAAAGAAGAAACAAAACAAAATAGCAAGCAGTATTATTGAAAAGTGAAGAAATATGAACAGAAATAAAAAATAAAAATAACCGTTCTTTGACCAGCAGCACCAAGCCCTTGCCTTTCTTGTGCAAATACAGAGAAATATTTATTCTTCGCACAAAAAGAAACTGGGGAAATTACATGTTTTATTGTTCAGTTGTTTATTGAATGAAGACACTCCCATTCAAAGGCCCTTTTAGATACTTTACTATTGTTGGTGTGATTACAATAAGCTTCATAAAGTCCATTCAAAACAGCAGCATAAGTCTACGTGCAATGTGACCATGGCAAAGAGGGTGAAAAGGCCACAGAAAAATCAGTGAACCCTTTTAAACTGGATATGGAAAATACCACAAATTAATGCTGGAAGCTTTTATTTTAGTTAAGACTATGAAATCCCTACTATGTTCATCTAATACAATATCTTTTTCACAGTTTGGTTACATTAACTTCAACTTAGTTTCGTCATTTGTCTAACCAATGTATATTTAAAAAAAATCATTATTTTCACTCCATGTATAAAGAAAACTTGAACAAATGCTGCTATGAAATTCAAAGAAAATTCAAAGAAAAGGCACAAAAAAAGACAAAAAGAAAGTTTAAAGAATATGATGTTTTTGAAGATTCTAAAGCAGTGTAACTGGTGACAGGTACGGCTGTGAATTTCAACCAAAAGTGCATTTTTTTCTCCTTTTTTCCTCCACTTTGTGCTATTAGAGAACCATCAATTGTCACTGAACGCAGTCTGCCACTGACTTGAGAGATGTAACCCGAAACCCAAGAAGGAAGCCGCATATCAACTCTGAACGGAAGCTCCACAAAGTTCTGTGGGCATGAGCTCATCTCAGATGGACAGAAAAACAGTTGGCACATGCTGCGTGGTCAGAGGAGTCCATGTTTCAGTCTTTTCTTGGAGAAATGGCATTGGATTCTATTTGCACAACATGAGATAGCCCATAAAGACTTTCATCAATTAGAAAAAGTGAACGTTTGTCAAGGTGAGTGCATCAGTGCCCATGACATGACTGAGTTACATACAGTATGCATGAGGGTATCATTGGTAAATCAGAGTCTTGGAGATACATATGCAGCCATAAGGCGATGTCGTTTCCTGGTAAGTGTGTGGTTATTACAGCAGTACAATGCTACACCTCATTATGTACAATTTACAACCTCATGGCTTCCAAATGTGTGTACAGGAAAAGCCTGCCTGTGGTCCAGATGTTTCCGTTGCATCATGAAGAGGAAAATGAAACAATTAAGACCACATCTTGTGGTCAATAATAAGAGACACAGATTATTCATTCAAAACTGCCACAATTAGTATCCCCAGAGTCAGATTAGGTTTGTACTTAAGCACGTGTTAAACTTGATTCAGTCATTGTGTGAACTTAAATTAAGTACAGCTTCCACATAGGATGCGTACGATCATTCTTCATCATCAAAGACAGTCTCTTGGTGAATGTGCCAATTCAGCCATTTATGTGGGAATTGCTATTATCATACATGCTGCGTGTTTATTTAGTAATCGAGCAAAAGGAAATATATGGTATGGATATATCTGATGTCAGCGTCTGTGGGAGGATGTATCTGTTATTGGCCGACATTTGGTCATTCCCCTAAAAAAGCTGTTGGAGTTAAAGCAGAAATTAAAGGTTTGGCATTTAACTATAAGCGTTAAAACTGGAGTAAAGAACTATTCTGAGGGCATGATTCATGAAAAAAGAGAATGGGTCTGGGCAGGATGTCCAAAACATACAGCAGTAAATTAGCTTTTTGGTATTGTTTGGTTTTCATATTCTGTAGAGTACCTAACAAAAATAAAGATTACATAACAGACTAATATATATATTGGAAACTTGACCCTACATTGCCTGTCTCTCTTTAGTTGTGAGCACAGTATGATGGGTAATATTTTTTGTTGCAGTGGGATATGATGACCACAAAAGATTTTGCGGTGTATTTATTTTCTAAACCCTCTTCCCTGAAACTTACCTTACACAAGAAAAACAGGCACCCCACTTAAACCCTTGGAAGCGTTTACATAGTTCCGTAAGATGGTAATTACAAAAACTTCAAAGTTCTTGAAATACTTTTTTTTAAATTCATGTGTTTTCATGCTATACTTATACTAAATACTGTACTATTTCAGCATTAAGGGTTCTTCAAATGCAACGCTGCTTTCAATGAAGATGAGTCCTTGACATTTGGATGTAAAGAGTCCAATATTGAAGCAATCTCAGTATCTTACTGTAAATTCTTTTTTATTGCCCCTTTTTCAAATGTTGATTTGGGACAATTAATGGCATTTCAAGTCCTCACACATTGAAAAAATATGTATTTTTGTGTATGTTGAGGATGTGCTAAAAAGAGTTGATGGTTTTTCTCTCAAGGTAGTAGCCACCGAACAAGAGTGTTTTACTAACAACTCTTGTCAGCTTCAGTTTTCAATCCTGCTCCTGCTCAAACTTGTTTGTGTCCCACGCATAGAGACCTCGGTGAAAATAACACCTCCGAGTCAACAACGTCTCCATTTGACTTCATTCCCCATCAACAGCATCATTTTACCTTACCATAATTATACCTCATCCAGCCTCCTTTCCCCCCAGTAACATCTGCACTCTATTTCAATCAAGCATCTCAACATGACAATTACATTGTAAATGAACAAAATATCCATCTTGGAACTAATTAGCACATCTGTGTCATGTTACATTTTTATAATCCCACCCAAGTGGAAAAACTTTGGAATTTTGTTTAAAATGTCATTAAGATCAGACTGTATTGGTTTACAAATGCACAAAAAACATATCTGATTCCGAGCAGAATATAGAAAACATGTCAAATGGTCAATGTGAGACGTTTTAAAGTTTCATGAAAACTAGTAGCTAATTTTGAATTTGATTCCATTAAGATCTCTCCATAAAACTGGGGTTTGGGCAAGAGAAGGCTGGGAAAGTAAGGCGTATTAGAAAGAATATGCCTGGAGGAATATCTCAGAAGTAATTAGTTAAATTTGTACATGGTCAGTTATATATATATATTTATGGGTATAAAAAGAGCATATTGGAAAGGGCAGTCTTTCAGAAACCTGAAACAATTTCAGATTAATGATATTCAGTGTAAAACTGCCAAAATGTTTTTTTTTGTCTGCAGTACATATTATCATCAAAACATTCCAAGAATCTGGATAAATCTCTGTGTGCCAGGGAGACAACTGAAAATAAATATTGGATGTCTGTGATCTTTGGGAGCTCAGGAGGCACTGTATCAAAAACAGGTTTGATTCTGTGATGGAAATCATCGCCTGAGGAACAGAGTCTGCTCTGCCTTTGACAAATACGACTCAAAGCGCCATCATACAAAAAGAAGCCAAAAAGGGAAAATGATCCAGAAAAAATTCCCCAACTTCCCTGAGCCAAGTTTAAGTTAAAATGGGCTGAGCCAAAGTTGAAAGCTGTCCTGTGGTCAGACAAATGGAAATGTTAAATATTTTCTTGATGCCTTGTTCATCCAGCTCAAAAAAAAGCGAGACCAACTAGCTTGTTATCAGTTCTCAGTTTCGAAAGCTTTCATCTCTGACGATGCAGGCGTGCAATAGCACCTATGAGCATCCATGCTGAATATAAAGCTTTTACAGCTTTAGAGCTAACTTTTACTGCCTCTCACATTATGCCTTTTTCAGGGAAGGTCTTTCATCAAGAAAATATTAAACCACAGATTTAAAAGAAGAGGAGATGGTGCACAATGGTAAACATCAGATGTGTTGCCGTCATTTAATTTAAAATTTGCCTTACATTTTTCTTAAGACAGCATACAGTATTTCCTCAATTCAAACATTTGATTATGTTGTCTCTGTGTTCTATTGTGACCAAAATATGTGTGTGCATATTATTGCATTCTG